>NC_081312.1:185013540-185641352 GCF_026419965.1 Kogia breviceps | reverse complement strand
TATTGCTCTCCTCCTGAACTGCCGCCGTCGGATTTAGCTACTTCTTTTATTATTGTACATTCCTTAAGGAACAGATGCACAGGAGTTCAGCGCGGTTGACGTGGTGCTACATGCAGTCGACACTAGAAATAATATGCCGTGTGCGCTGGTCTTTTAGAGTTTAGTGGTTATAACGACGATGTTACCCCCGGTATACTGTTTGTTATATTACTTTGAGATTCTAATGGTTAAAATGCTTCAGTCATTTGCAAATGTTTTTAGGGCCAAATTGTTAAGTATGGGATCACAGGACCCCAGAATAGGCTAGACACAAAACTACAAGTTTAAAAATATTTATCATTAGTGCAACCATCTTCTGTCAGCAGGCTTTATATACAGCAGTAAAAGTATATGGGTTGTGGAATCAGGCAGACCAGGTTTGGAGTCCAGCTTTTCAACTTAGTAGCTACATAACCTCAGACACGTTACTCAGCTACTTTTTTTGTCTGTAAAAGGAAGCTATAATAGTACCTACTTGTTAGGAATTGTTGTAAGCTTCAGTGAGGTGTTGCTGCTGCTGACGGTAGCAGCAGACACTTCTGTAGTCTTTACTGCCTACGAGATCCTGGTCTAATAAGCACAGAGCATTTCTAAGTCATTAGTTCCTCACACAGCCACCTTGTGCAGGAGACACTGTTACATCTGGCATTAATGTTAGCAAATGTCACAAACAGGAATCACCACCAAGAGTCAGCGTGTCCTTATCCCATTCTAGAATGCATTGAAAATGTTCCTATTTTTATTGAAATTTAAATCTGTATTGTGTATTATAAATTATATTTAATTACCTTTTCTGTTCCTTTGTCTTTTCTTAAAATGTTATTATTTCAATGAAAACTCAGAAGCAAGAGGTGATGATCACCTGTGATGGTTAATAATATTCCTCTCTTTAGATAAACTATATTATTTTTTTAGCCAAAGGGTGCGACAGTGTAGAGATATGGAGATAGATGGGCACAGTTGAGATCACTGACACTCTCATTGGCTATCAGAATTTATAAAGGTCCCGTATTATTCTCTATGCTTTTTAAATGCTGGGGCTGTACTTTTGAGATAAGCTCTGTAGATCCACGAAAGGATAGATCCAGACACACAGGGAGGCTTGCCTGTCATCTGAGTTATGATAATTAATGTAAGCGATTTGCACTACTTTTTCTCTCCACTAAGTGACTTTGAAGCAGAAGACAGTGTGAAGTCTTGGAAAATAGTTATTGGTCTTCTTTCTATCTTAGCCAGCAAAATGTATTGCTCTTCTGGATTTTTCAAGTTTTATGCCACTTATTCAAAACATGCTTTAGGAGAATTCACAGGATAATAGTAAAATATATGCCGTCTCTGTGTTTTGGTTATTTGGCTTATAATCTTCCATACCACAAGGGCAGCTTGTACTGGGGGACAGGAAAGAGTTTTGCTAGAGTCCTACGCAGTGACAGGTATTCTCAGAGGACTTCGGGCTACAGTTGACTCAGACAGAATAAAACAGCTCAGAGTAAAAAGAACTCAATGAAAACTATGAAGCATGCAAGTAAATATTTGAACCATAATGCATACATGTCTTAAAGCCCAATATTTGGAAAATGTTCAAGCCTAGAATACTCTTAAGTGTGCATGTAAATATCTAGGGTTAACAAAAAACACCCTACAGCTAACAGAATTGATAACGATAAAGCTAAACTGGAGTGTACTTCATTGAAAGGCAAGAACAGCACCAGTATAAACCCATGGTCAACTCAAGACAGTGAAGAAGCACTAAAACTTCCCTTCAGAAAACAGTGGGAATTTCAGCTGTCTGTGAATGTCCAGGCGCGATGAGGGCTTTGCAGTGAGCCAAACCTTCCGTGGCATCCAGGTCTTGGAACACAGAATCGATTCACCCTGAGGAAACACTAGCTGTGTTCTAAGTTTAGGTTGTGGCATAGAAATGCCTGTATATACTGTCCCAACTTTCAGTGACTTTAGTAAGTCATTCGGTAGGCTACTACTAATAAGGAGCCCTTGACAGTAAAAATAAAGCTAATAGCATTGTGCATCATTTGCCAAAAGATCCCTCATTCACATACACACACACTTGTATCTTACTCTCAGTTAAAGGTTCATTGGGAAACCCTTTTCCAACTGCAGACTGTCCTTTGGGAATCACGCTCTTTGCCCCCACACACAGCTTCCCAGTTTACGTTCCCCCCGGTGTGGCTGGAGCGCAAGGAATTCCCTGTGTTTCCGTATCGACTTAACAAGTTTTCCTTTGACTCGGCAGTTCCACCCCTACGAATGTATCTGACAGCTGTACTTAAGGAATGTCCAAAGGTGTACGTACACGACAGTTTGTTATGATGTTGTTGACAGTGCTGAGACACCGGCAACAAACTAAATTTTGTCCACAGGTGATTGGGTAGGTTACCCCGGTGACAGTGAGATGCTCTGTAGCCGTCCAGAGGGAAGCGAGAAAGCCCCACACATGCTCACAGAGAAGAGGCCCCCGGATGTGTAGTTAAGCGGCAGAACAGTGCAGTGTGATCCCACCTGTGTGTATTTTAAGTATATGCACACGTGCACTCACGTACAGGGTTGATATTAAATACATGATATACGTGTGTGTCAGGTGAGGGCTGTGTTACAGTTAAATTGGACAAGGTATATAAAATGCTTAGTATCATGCCTGCCTAGGGCATAAATTAATTAATAGACCTTGCTGTTATTGTTACCTTGAAAGAGTGAGTTGAGGAAGGAAAAATTGGGAGAGGGGGATTTTACACGTTTTGTATTGTCTGAGGTTTTTTTACAGTGACATGTATTACTTTTACATTAAAACTAGAGAGAAAACTATTTGCTCTTGGGGCAAGATCTGGGAAACTGTATTCACACTGAAGTATTACAGACACAACACTACTTGACACTTTTCTTCAGATATGGAGGAGTTCCCAGTGTGGGCAAAAGAGGAACTCGGATACCCTCTTGGACAGAGGGGTTCCCCAGGGTCTGTCAGAGCAGTTTTGGAGACGTGGTTATTAGTTCTCGCCTTGACATACACATCCATGCTTTTGACTGTGTTTCTTCTTTTGTGTTCTTGCGGGGGGGGGGGGTGCTTGTATGGGAAGGGGTATATATATATATATGCATATCGTTTAAGCGTTTAGGTGATTATCTTCTTTCAAGAATGCTTGGAAAATTTAAGGAAGAAATGGAAAGAATAACTGGAAGTGATTGTTGCTTAGCTACGTAAACAAAGCTTTCTTTTTCTCCCTTCCTCTCACACTTACCTTAGCAAGTAAGAATCACCCGGCTAATTGTTGAAAAGAGGTGTTCCAGTGACCATACCCCATGAGGTTCTAAATAATTTATTGCATTAGAGTGACTATTACAAGGACTCTGAAGAAAAAATATTGACTATACTATATAATTTGTTTTGGTTCTGTGAGCTGTAGTTATTCAGGATTATTGTATGTGTTTATAATGCTGGTGTGTTAAAGTTTATTGAAGCTCATTAAAAATGTGGAAAGGGTGCCCGTTTGAAAACTGAATGTCAGGATTTTTTTTCCTTCAGAATGACGGACTTACGTATAAACATCACTTAAATCATGTCTTAATTATGTGGGAATTTGGTTAAATTGGTTGATTCTTTCTAAAGTCAATGTGGAATTAATAGGAAATGCATGGGCCTAATTGACAATTTGAAAATACCTTCATTGTGTTAAACTTGATGATGCATTGCTATTTTATTAGGAGAGATGAACTCTTTTCTTAAATTGTAATGCTTGAAAGATTTGAAGCCCTTGTTCTACATAAGCAGCGTCATGTCATAGAAGCTCATTACGATTGGAGAAGATGTTTGATGTAGTGGTTAAGGACACAGAATGTGGAACCAGACGCCTAGGGTTCACAGCCCCACCCTGCCACTTCCTAGATGTGTGGTCTTGGACAAGATACTTCCCTTCCCTGTGCCTCAGTTTCCGCCTCTGTCGAACAGGGATATAAGCAGTAGGCGGTAGGTAGATCCTGTGGTCATAGGGCTGCTAAAAGGTTGTTGTAAGAATCAGTGAATTACTCTCCATAAAACGCCCGTGTGCATAGCTAAGTATTTAATAAGCGTGGCTACTGTTACCTGCCTTTTTGTCCACCTAGTATCTAGTAAGTGCTGTGTGCGTGCATGTTATCAAATAAATTAGTTGCCTACATTTTATAGTCTAAAACTATTGTTGAACACCAATGTTTTAAGTACTTCTTAAAATTTCTTTGTACGAAGGTGTGAAAACCAGCTTTTGTACTAATTGATTATTTGTTTCTTGTTTGTATTACAGTTACAAACTATAATACTGTGGTAGAAACAAATTCAGATTCAGACGATGAGGACAAACTCCACATTGTGGAAGAAGAAAGTGTCACGGATGCAGCAGATTGTGAAGGTGGCGCGCCAGAGGATGACCTGCCAACAGACCAGACGGTGTTACCTGGGAGCAGCGCAAGAGAAGGGAACGTGAAGAGCTGCTGGGAAGACGATGGTGAGTTTAGTTTTTCTGGTAGTGTTCTATTCTCCAGATTATTTTTTCAACATCTTTATTGGAGTGTAATTGCTTTACAATGGTGTGTTAGTTTCTGCTGTATAACAAAGTGAATCAGCTATACGTATACATATGTTCCCATATCTCTTCCCTCTTCTTTTAAAAAATATATTAACTGAAACGATAAATTGGATGAAAAGTTTGAAATGAACTGTAATTTATTTGCTGTTAATCAGTAGAAGGTCTACTTCTACTTACCAAAAAGTACATTCTAAAGTCAGTGTGGGATTAATAGGAAATGCATGGGCCTAATTGACAATTTGAAAATACCTTCATTGTGTTAAACTTGATGATGCATTGCTATTTTATTAGGAGAAATGAAAGTTATTTTGACCATAACTTGCATGTAATATATTGATCCATATAATATATTGAATTTTGGTAGTTTTTTTAAAACCAGAATCAAGCTTTCCCTATACTGTTGATGTAATTGAACCTATCTTTAATTTCATATTGTGACCTCAAATGAAGAATCTACTTAGAAACCAACAAAGTATATTTTAGTATAGTAACATTATAAGATAATTCAGTGTGCAAAAATCCCAAACGCAGGTAAATCATGGGAATATTTTTAGTGTTTGTAAGCATCTCCCACCCACCCTCCCTCCCTCCCTCCCTCTCTCTCTCTCTCTCTCTCTCTCTCTCTCTCTCACTTGGTTCTTTCACTTGCTTTAAATTTCTCCTCGAGTAAATCCTTTACAAAAGTAAAGCACGGTTGAGTGGAAGGAGCAATGAAAGGAGCTTCCACTAGTGCCCTTTCAGTGAGCAGACATTATGTCTAACCTTCCTCCTCATCTGTCAAATGAACGTATTTTTTCTTCCAGCTCTAAAATGTCTCCTTTCTACTTTTCCCGATAAACTATTTAGCCTATTTTGTGAGAATTTAAGCAACAGTGGGGTAAAAACAGAAGGATGTGGACATGGCAGCTGTTGTGAATTAGAGGGATCGGGGATCGCGCTCAGGGGCATCAGCAGAGGCAGAGAGGAGCAGGTAAAGGGACCAAGTTCAAGGTCAGGCAGAGAGAAGCTGCCCAGCAAGATTCAAATTCAGGGAAGTCATCTCAATAGGATATCAAAATTCAGGCTAGACAGTCAGGGGAAAAGGGTCAGGTATGCAGGTCCAAGAATCTGGGTAACCAAATGTGGAAGCTGAGATAAGAGTCCAAAGAGTAGGCACAGGGTGACAGGAGTTAACAAATTTTATAGCTAACAGAGGACCTCTGGAATCACGTAATCAGCCCCTCAGTTTATGGCGTTACTCATCTGTCCATTCGGCAGCTCTGCAGGAATGGGGTTGCAAACTGGAATAAGACTGTCTCTGTGTGAAAAGTGCTTACAGTTTAATGTGGGAGAGGGAAATAAGTCACAAAGTCGTTATCGTTCAATGTAGGTGTAAATTTAAGAGTTATGTGGAAACATGAGGAAGGAACACCTACACCCGAGAGAGGAGAAGTCCTAGAGGAATTTCCGAGTGAAACAGTGCTGGGCTTGAGTCACAAAGGACCAGTAGAGGTTCGGTAGGCAAAGGGGAGGCAGAGGAGGTGCTTGCAGCAGAACGCACGACATACGTGAAACCACAAAGATTTGAACAAATGGGGTTGGCAGAAAATGAGCTCAGAGAAGTAAACAAGGGAAAGACTATGAAGGGCATCATGTGCTAAGTCAAGGAATTTGAACTTTATCCTGGAAGCTGTGAGAATAACAGCACTGATATGTACTTCAGAAATAAGTCTGGTAGCAATATGGAAAAAGAATCCTAGGAGCAGGGGTGTCTAGAGGTAGGAGGTAGTGTCCTCCGTAAAGAGGCTTAGTAGTTCAGGCAGTGATGAGGGTTTTTGAACTGAAGAAGTGGGCCTTGGGATGGGAATAAAAGGGAGAGATTTGACAGAAATGTAGGGGGTAAAATATATTAAATTTGGTTGATTCCATGTAATTCTGTGTAATTGAGAAAGAAAGGCTGACATAACTCCCAGGTTTCTGGAAAGTAAAACCCAGAGAAGTTAACTTGCTTATTTACTATCACAGCAGGGCTGATAACCTGTTAAATTGTAATACTGAGCTCGGAACTTTGGGGAGCAACTGTTTCTTAAGTATTTACTGTTGGTGGCCAGGACTGACCCACTGGCGTCATTGATCCGGAGTCTTAATACAGAAGCAAGAAAGAAATGATTTGTCTGGAAAAGGGGGAGATGAGGAGAATGAGATAGAGGTAAAAAGAAAGATGAAAAAAAATCAATGAAGAGGTTCTGTTTCCGAAAATATGTTGGGATAGATTATTTGGATCAGTGTTCTCACTGAAAGTAACTAATGGTATTAAATTTTTAAATGAAGAAAGAAATCTTCTTGAAAGATTTAAAGAGCTAACTAGATAGTTAAGACATTAACAGTTTATAAATCTAAGTGGATACAGGAAGCCATAGAGGTCAGAAGAGCACAGCATAGAAGACTCTTTGGCCTCAAGGACATTTGCCTCACAAGGGTAACCTAAGATGTGGTTTTCAGGCCTCTGAGAAGAAACAAAGCCTTGGATCACCAAAGAGTTAGTAGCAGATCCTCCCCTAGTATGGACTACATCCTGACTATGAGGAACTAAAAGCAAACCCTCTACCACCCCTACCATCCTCAGGAATTAGCAAACAAAATTGCCCTGACTAGGGATTGGGGGAATGGAGGATTGTCTCTGAGAAACAGTAACCACAAGCTGTCATGCATTGATTTATAGCTCAGATTCACATTACTGGGCAGCCTGATCAAGTTCAAGCCATAATTGAGTGTAAAGTGGACCTGCTGCCCTACCCATAGACACCAAGCAGAAGCAAAGCCAAATCTTTTGGAGGAACATACCTTCATCTTAGCACTGTAGAAGTTTCCCAAATAATTCAGTAAGAAGACAGCAATGTGAGTGAGAATTACCAGAAACAAAAGGAAACAGAAACTGACCTGTAAGGACTTTAACTATCTGATACAGATTATAAAATGACTGTCATGTTTAAAGAAAACATATGCAAACTTGAAATTACCTGCTGTGGTAGAAAAAAATGAACCAACAGATTTTAAGAACCAAATATAACTTCTAAAAATTAAAAAAATAGAATAATAGAAATTCAAATTCAAAGGACAGGTTTAACACTAAAGTAAACAGAGCTGAAGAAAGAATTAATGAATTGGAATATAGGGGGAAATTTATACTAAATGCAACTCAGAGAGACAGATAGAAAAATCCTGATAAGAGACATGAAGGATAGAATAGAAGTTTCTTCTACTCTTAATTCTAGGAGAAGAGAGAACAGGGAAACAGCAGTATTTGAAGAGATAATGGCTGAGATTTTTTTCAGTCTTGATGAAGGACACCGGACCACAGATTCAAGAAGTTCAGTGGATCTCAAGAAGGATAAATAAATCTATCGCCAGTCACATTATGGTGAAATTACAGATTATCCAAGACAAAAATAAAACTCTTAAAAGTAAACCCCCCAAATTCAGATTATGTTTGAGAGGGTGGCAGTTGGACCGACAGCTGAATTCTCTGTAAAAACAGTGGAAGCCAGACACAGTGAAACGATGCCTGCCAATACAGAATTCTGTACTTCACAAAATATCTTTTAAGAAAGGAGGTGATGATTTCAGACAAGTTTCAGGCAATGGAAACAGAAAATGTGTTCTCAGTAGACTCTTATTAAAGCAAGTCTTAAAGAATATATTTTCGTCATGAAGAGGGGAATCCTTGATAGAGGTCTGAGGTGTAAGAAGAACAGAGAAAATGACAAGTACATGGTAAAGATAGATAAACAGGTAGTATTTCCCATGAAAATACTCACAAAAAAAGCAAGTGTAGCTAACTTTATTGCAGATGATGTAGACTTGAAGGCTAAAAGCATTATTATGGATAACAGGATCATTTTATAATGATGAAAGATTAAATTCACTGATCAGATATTATTTTAAATGTGTTTGTACCTAATAACAAGGCCTCAAAAATATGTGAAGAAAAAATAGACAATCTACAAAGAGAAAAAGACAAATATACAGTCATTGCTGAGGATTTAACATACCTTGGTTAGTCATTGATGGAATAACCAATCACACAAAACCAATGAGGATACAGAAGATTTGAAAAGATATACGGACAGTGTACTTAGTAATTGCAAAATAAGTATTTTTTCAAGCTATTTGGAATATTTGTAAAAATTGAACATATACAGGGTCGTAAAGCAAATCTCAACAAATTTCAAAGGATAAAATCATACAGAGCATGTTCCTTGAACACAATACAATTAAGCTATAAAATAAGATAAATAGAATATTATGTTTGGGAGTTTTAAGGAACACACTTTTGAATGTATGTTCATGGATCAATAAAGAGATCGTAATGAAAATGAGGAAATATTTTGAACTGAATGGTAAAAATATTCTATATCAGAATTTGTAGGATGTGGTTAAAGCAGTTTCTAGAGGAAAATTTAGAGCTTTAAGTACATATTTTAGGAAAGTTTCTGGCTCAAAGTTAATGAACTAATAAACATCTATCTTAAGAACTTAGAAAAAGAACAGCAAACTGAGTTGTTTGAAAGTAAAAGAAAACAAAACAAAATAAGTACAGTTAACTCTTGCACAATGTGAGGGTCAGGGTGCCGACCCTCCTTGCAGCCTAGTCAGCCCTCCGTGCTTGCAATTTCCCCCCAACCACGTGAGTGGTCCCCGCCGTGTGTACTGTCCCCCCATGCCTGCATCCCTCAGTGCATGCGGGTCCCCCCGTTCGTGCAGCTCCTCATCCATGGATTCAGTCAACTGCAAATAGCTTAGTATTGTAGTATTTACTATTGAAAAATGTCAGCATGTAAGTGGACCTGTGCAGTTCAACCCTGTGTTGTTCAAGGATCAACTGTAATATAAAATTGAAAATAAACCTACAGGGGACTTCCCTGGCAGTTCAGTGGTTCCAATGCCAGGGGTGCAGGTTCGATCCCTGGTTTGGGGAGCTAAGGATCCCACATGCCTTGCGGACAAAAAACCAAAGCATAAAACGGAAGCAATATTGTAACAAATTCAATTAAGACTTTAAAAATGGTCCACATCAAAAAAAAAAAGTCTTTGAAAAAAAAATAAACATACAGTACAAAAAATCAACATAAGCAAAACTTTATTCTTCGAAAACATTAGTATTTACAAACCTTTGATGAGATTGATCAAGGAAAAAAAGAAAATATAAATAGCTAAAATCAAGGATGAAAGAGTGGACATAACTACAGATACTACAGACATTAACAAGTTTACAGGGGAAATGTGGGACAGGATATTAGAAATTCGTAGCCAGAACTGGCTCAGGAAGAACTGGAAAACAGGAATAGTTCTATAACCTCACCACAAAGGAGTGGTGAAGATATGGAGCAGCTGAGACTCTTAGGATTGCAAATGCTATGCCACTCTGGGAGGCAGTTTGGCAGTTTATTATAAAGTTAAATATACACTTAGCATATGACCCAGCAATCCCACTCCTGGGTATTTTCCCTGGGAAAATGAAAACTTAGGTTCACATGAAAACTTGTACGCTGATGTTAGAAGCTCTATTCATAAGTTCCAAACATTGGAAGCAACCCATTGTCCTTCAACAGGTGAAAGTGTAAGGAAACTGTAGTACATCCATGAGATGGAATACTACTCAGTGATGAAAAGGGACAAACTACTGACACAAGCAACAACTTGGATGAATCTCAGAGGCCTTATGCTGGATGAAAGAAGCCAGTCTCAAAAGGTTATACATACTGTCCGAGCCCACATACCTTACATTTTCAAAAAGTCAGACTGTATATGCTAGATAACAAATCAGTAGTTGCCAAGGGCTAAAGGGCAAGTGTGACCCTAAAGGGATAGGTAGCACCCGGGAGTGTTGGGGAGAATGGGACTGTTCCGTGTCCTATTTTTGGTGGTGGTTACGTGAATCCAGATGTGTTAAAATTCATAGAACTGTACACCAAAAGAAAAAAAGAGTAAATTTTTCTACATGATAATTTGATATGTGTACGTATGTGTGTGTATGTATATATATAAATTTTTTCCTCCTCTACAAAGAAAACTAGCCCAAATGACATCACTGGTAAATTCTTCTAAATATTCAGGGAGATAATAATTAGACTTTTAGACAGTGCTTCCAAAGACTAGTGTAAGAGAGAAGATTCCCCAACTCTTTAAATGAGGCTACCATAATCCTGATACCAAACCAGATCAGTATAAGAAAGGAAAATTACAGACTTGCTCAGAACACAGACGCAGAAGTCCCAAACAAGATATTAGCGATAGAGTATACATGCATGTACGTGTATGAAATGCAAGGTCAGAATAACATTTAAAACAATTTAGGGACCTCCCTGGAGGTCCAGTGGTTAAGACTTCACCTTCCAGTGCAGGGGGTGTGGGTTCCATCCCTGGTCGGGGAGCTAAGATCCCACATGCCTTGTGGCCAAAAAACCAAAAAATACAAAACAGAAGCAATATTGTAACAAACTCAATAAAGACTTTAGAAATGGTCCACATCAAAAAAATATCTTTACAAAAATAAAAATTTTTTTAAAATAAAAATTTAAAAATACCACTTTAACCCAGACTTAAGGAGAACACTCAAAATTCACTTCAACAGACACAGAAAAAAATGTTTATTAAAACTCAGTACCTGTGAATGGATATCATAAAAACTAACGAATTAGGTACTTCCTTGATCTAAGGAAGTATGTAAAATCTATCACAGACATCATGCTTAAATGACAAAATGACGAGAACATTTCCTTGGTGATTAGGACGTGTACCGCTCTCCTCAGCCTTCTCCTGGAGGTGCTGCCGGTGCAGTAAGACAGAACAGACCCAGAAAGATAGCAGTTAAAAAGGAAAGAACAACTCTCATTATCTACAGACGATACAACTGTATATATAAAAAAGAATCTACAGATGAATTATTAGTAGTAGTAAGAGAATTTGACAAATTTGCTGACTACAAATGATCTACTGAATTTAAAGTCATCCTTGTACACATCAGCAAGTTAAAAAATGAAAATAGATGTGGAAGACCACACGAACAAATTATAAACCCTTATTAGAGGCATTAGCAAGTACCTCAGTAAATGGAGAAATCTATCATGTTCATGGATTAGCAGACTCCATCTTTTGTTACCTAGACCCCAGACTTTATTTGGATGTCACAGGTTTTCCCACGCACGTCCTCCTGTTCCGGGGTCCCGCCCGGGGCACACATTGCATTTGGTTTGGTCTCCTTAGTCTCCTCCGGTCTGTGACGGTTTCTCATCTTTCCTTGTTTCTCGTGACCTGACAGAGGAGTACTGGTCAGGTACTTGTCAAACATCCTCCAATTTGGGTTGGTCTGATATTTTTCCATAATTAGACTAAGGGTGTGGGATTTTGCAAAGAATAACGTGGTAGAGTAGCCTTCTCGTCCCTTCATATCAGGGGGCACACAAAAGCCACAGGACATCACTGCGATTTCTCCTTTTTTATCGGAATCGAGTTGATGTACCATATGCTGCTGCGTTACTTTCCGGTGTGCAGCACAGTGACTCCGTTTACACCTACACGTGTCCACTCTCTCTTTTCAGATTCTCTTCCCGTATCGGCCATTACGGAGCATTGAGTAGAGTCCCCTGTGCTACACAGCAGGTCCTTGTTAGTGACCTGTTTTACATTCCATAGTGTGTCTGTGCCCCAGAGTCGCCGTGCTTTTTAACCTGGCGTCTGCGGAGCCTGGCCAGCAGGCTGGTGGGGGGGGGGGCGATCTGCAGACGTGAAGCTGGAGAGGCAGTGAGGTGCCAGGGCACTGGGCGGTCCTAGAAGCTACTGGACACACTTTTACTCGTCGGAATGAGGAGACACCAGAAGAACTTGAACGGAGACGTGGTGCGGTTTGATTTTCATTTCACAAGGAGCGCTCTGGCCGCTGTATCGAGAATAAACCCTAGAGGCCAAGGGTAGGCACAGAAGAGTTATTACCGTACCCCAGGGCAGCGGCTTGAATCCGGACAGTAGGAGTAAAGGCGGTGAGGGCTACCAAGTTCTGGCTGTACTTTGAGAGTAGAGTCACTAGGGTTTATTGACGGATTGTATCAGGACTGTGAGAAGAAGAGGGGTTTAAGATGATCCCATGGTTTCTTCCATTTCACAGTTAGGTTTGGAGGGAGCTGATTATGACACATTTATTACTCGTAATCTTGTTGGAACCAGTCCCACTCGTATCCATTTTTGAGTCTGATTCTGTCTTTTGTCGTGTCCATTTCCCTCTGTCATCCAGAAGTATGATGGGCAGGGCCAGCGACAGACCTAGTGGTACCAGCTTTCTTCTGTTGTCATCATGCTCTAAACCTACCACTTTTTAAATAAATTTATTCAACCATTTTTAATCCATCCATGTCTTCAAAAATAAATATCATATGACATCATGCCTCCTAGTAATACTTTAAAAAATGGATATGAGGCCAGTTTCTATGACTTCTTTTCTTTGAACCCATCCCGAATGCTAGTGGTCAATGTTTTCTTTTTCTTCTTAAGTACAGACAACATAGTACCTTTACAATCTATTCTAGAAAACATTCTCAGGTTGGAAGTTAAATATCTCTGATCTGTAGTTTACAAAAGGAAGTCAAAGGTAGACTATGCAAATTGAATGATTTTGTCCCTATCTCCTAATCTCCACTGTTACTCAAAGGTCATAACCAGTGCTCAGGTCAGTGATTTATCCTCAAAGTCTTCTATGTTTTCTGAAAATAATTTTGTATGAGCCAGGAGACCAGGTGTTCCTGTACAGTGATGTATCTATCATGGGTTTGATTCTCTTTTGCTTCTTGAACTCCATACTTTCCGGAAGAGAGGATCAAAACTAATTCTGTTAGTTCCTGGCTGCGTGTGGGATTTGAATCCAGACTCTGCACCACGACAGACCAGGGCCGGCCTGGTCCAGCTCCACCACGTCTTCCCAGGCTCGGTGAGGTACCACGCCCTGTGTCCAGCCCGTTCCTCTAGGCTTCCACATCCTGTGCCCTCTCCTGGGCGTCCTTCTGTCCTGTCTGTCTCCTCCCCTGTGACCCATTGTCTGACCCCCGCAGACACAGTGAGCGAGTGTCAGCAAAGCTGCGTCTGTCTGTCACTCTTCCACGTCGTGCTGTGACTGACTGATCACTCTGTTCCACCAAACACTCCTGAGGCCACACGCTGTATGGTCTCTGTCTGTGGCCACTAACGCCTAATACGCATTAGATGCTTAAGAAATCTCCTGCAAATGAGTGAATGAGTTAAGACGTAAGACGTTTTCCTTTTTTTATTTATTTTTATTTTTTTTTGTTTTTTGTTTTTGTGGTATGCGGGCCTCTCACTGTTGTGGCCTCTCCCGTTGCGGAGCACAGGCTCCGGACGCGCAGGCTCGGCGGCCACGGCTCACGGGCCCAGCCGCTCCGCGGCATGTGGCATCTTCCCGGACCGGGGCACGAACCCGTCCGTGTCCCCTGCATCGGTAGGCGGACTCTCAACCACTGCGCCACCAGGGAAGCCCTCCTTTTTTTGTTTTTAATCTTCATCAATTATACCATCAGTTTCAAGAAAATGTTTTTCCCTTCCTTGCTTTCCTTAACGTTTTGAGAGCTTTAGTTCTTCTTCATTTTTTATCCTCCTGACACTATTTGGACCTTACATTGTCTAAACTCCTATATTCATCCTTGGTTATGTGACATTCTTTCTGCTCTTTGTAAATTTACTTTTGAAATCTGAGCAACCTGTAAGCTCCATCTGGGTGGCGCTTTGCTTTCTTTCTTTTCTTAAACTTTTCTTATATAAAATATGAATAGAGATTAAGGAGTTTTCTTGGCTGGCCCATGTATAAGGCATCTAGGAAGCAGTAAAATAAGATAATCACTTAATCCTTTTATCAACCGTTTTAAAAAGAACGTTAGAGACTTCTTCTGGTAAGATGGAATACATATACTTTTCCCTATTTCTTCTGCTAAGTACAGTCACAACCTGTGGCTACTACACGTAAACAAGTGACTCTGGAAGGTGGAGGGAAGAAGGCAGGCTGGTTGCCTCAGGACCCGAGGAACAACCCAGCAGTGAGTCCCCTGGGCTTTCTCTTAGCCACTGTGTCCCTTGTGGGTCAGAACCTCAACACCCGGTAAGAAGGTGGCTAGTGGACACTGACGGCTCTAGCCCGGCCCCCGGAAGACCGCAGTCCCACTGTCCATCCTCAGCAGCAAAGGCTAGTGCGGAGCCCGGCCTTCCACACTCGCTGAAAGGAACCTCCCCCCACGGTGATGTCAGAGACCAAGTAGGGAGCTGGGACTGGGGTCCCCACTCAGCATCAGTGACCAGGGAACACCGTGGAAACTACGCAGGAGCCTGGCCTTCCATGCCACCACCCCCAGTGGCGACAGGCATCCCACCCGCTCCGGCTAGGAGGCCTGGTGGAGATGGAAGGTTTTCACCCGCACCCGCAGGGCCGGCGGAAACCACGTGGGGCGCCGTGGTGAGGCGCCTCGTCCTCCTCGGCCAGAGCGGGAGCAGGAGAGCCTGGCAGGGGCCTGGACCCCACCCGCTCAGCCGTCAAGAGCAGCGTCTCTCCCCAGGTGGGGGACAGAGGCTGAGGGAGGAGCCTGCACCTCCCCGCCACGGCCCAGAATGGGCGCGTGCCCGCCTTCCCACGGGAGATCCGGGGTTTCTGTCTCCCTGCAGAATAGCTGGATGTCTAGTGTCGTTCAAAACTCATTTGTCACACTGAGAGCCAGGAAAGTTTCAACTGAAGTAGAAAAGACAATCAACAAACACCAGCACTGACGTGACAAAGATGCTAGAATTATCTGACGTGTGTGGTCATATGATAAAAAGTGCTTCAACTCCCAATTGTGAGCATGCTTCAAACTGAAAGATACAGTCTTCACAGAGAAATAGAAAATACGAGGAAGCACCAGGTGGAAAATTTAGAACTGAAAAATACAATAACTGAAACTCAGAACCTCAGCACGCAGACTCCTCGGCCGCGTGGCAGGATGGGAGGGGAATCAGCGAGGTTGCAGCTGGAACAGGTGAATTTCCCAGCGCGAAGGACACAAGGAGACAGGCTGCAAGAGGAGCAAGCAGAGCCTGAACGACTCCTTTGGGCCCGCCGTGCCTGTCGTCCGAATTCCAGGCGAGAAGTAAGAGGGCGGGCCTGAAAAGCGTTCAGAGCATTAATGGCTGCAGTCCTCCAAGATGTGGCGAGAGACACGCACCCGCACCCCAAACAGGATGAATCCAGAGACCCAGGCCGAGGTGCATCATAGGCCACCTCCAGAAAACTAAAGCCAAAGAAAGAATCCCGAAGGTGGAGAGAGGAGATGCCTTTACCTTTAGGAGCAAACAGTTTAAGTGACAGAGACTCCTCATAGCAAACCATGGAGCCGGCCAGAAACAGGACGCCTCAGATGCTAAAGAAAAGGATTGTCAACCTGGAACTCTATATCCTGAAAAGAGATCCTTCAAGGATGCAGAAGAAATCAGGACACTTTCAAGTGAAGAAACACGAAGACGGTTTGTCCCCAGCACACCTACGCTAAATGAATGGCTAAAAGTAGCTCTCTGAACAGAAAGGAAGTGATAGAAAAGAAATCTTGGGACATCAGGAAGGAAGAAAGCACAATGGCAAGAGTGAACATATGACTACATGCAGTAGAATATACCGTCTTCTGGATTTTCCCATGACGTGTGTGACAAAGCAAAAAGCATGAGTGTGGGCAGGTAAAGTTAATGCAACAGAGGAACTGTCGATACTTTCTAATTTGTATTGTGTACAAGCTACCTCGAGTTCTGTCTGACCAAATCTTATGGTAAATTTGATACTCAAGTCATAGGGTATTGAGCATTACACATTAATTCCTACCTGAACATAACTATTTTCATTTGAGCCATTATTGTTCAACATGCATTGTTTAGAGAACATATGTTAAAGAGACACTGAAAACTGCTTAAAACTCCTCTAAAGAAAAAACCCTCAATTTGAAGATACATTCCTTACATAAATAAACCATATTTCTAAACCAACATAAAGGGCTAATTCTAGGCTTTACCTCACCTAAGTAAATAAAGGTTTATGTGTGTCACACCATGTTCAAAACAATCTTGCCTGACCAAGTAGAACAAACCAATAGACATAAAACCGTTCTTTTGATAAATGGTTTTGACCAAAGTGAAAAATCAGTATCAGCCACTGAAAACCACAAGTCTGGATAATTCTGGCATTCCACCACTTAAAAATATCCTTTCCCACTGCTAGAGTTTAGAATTTCATCTGTGAAAAGGGGCACAGCAGATTTGCAACACTGCCCAGGAATGCAAGGCAACCAAGACTTTTTGCTGGAATATTGGTTCAGAATCCTCAATAAATTAACTTCATGAATATCGAGGTTAGTAACTATTACTGGTTTATTCAGTTGGCTACCATTAAGTGGCCCTTAATCATTCATTCAAATGAAAGTTTATGTAATGAGGCCTCCAATCCAGAGCACTTCTACCCTTGAATTGTTTTATGGCTCCTCAAGATGGCCCTTGTGGCTGAGTTTGAAAAATTATCTGTCAGATTGGACCTGGTTGACCAAAGCAGCTGGCCCTGGAGCAGGGGCAGGGCCCTGTCTCCACTGCTGGTCTGTGCTCTTTACTTTTGTGGTACATCCTGTTAATAAACTACCACCCAGTGTGACAAAACAAACAACAAAACAAGGAAGGAAAGCTACAGGAGCCACACCATCTATGCCAATTAGTTACTTTAAAGACTTTTAAGAAAGAGGGGAAACGCTAAAGGAGAAAGCAGTCAGTGACATTTAGCTGTGCCAGAGACCAGCACATGAAACTGATACACAGCCACAGCAGAGTGCAAATCAAGGGTCTAAAAATATTGGAAAATATATGCTATCGAGATGTTAATCATGCAGTAAGCGCCTTTAAAAATCTCTTCGTATCTGGGAGTGAAATCTCAAGTTAGGATCAAGTTCTTAGATTATAGAGAAGACGTAACAGTTTCATCGTAGATACTAAATTAACTAGGACATGTTCCCTACTAAAAATGAAATTTCTAGATTCTTTAAGCCCTGTTCTTTTAAAATACTATAAACTTGACATTTTTTTGTGGGGAAGATAGTGTAACCTGGCAGTGTTCCAACATGTCATACTTATCTGACAAGAGTTTCTTGTGGTTCAGCCAGAAATTCTCATGCTTGTGTCAGTTAAACGTTCTTAAATATACACACTCTTAACTTTTGAGACACCTGTCTTATAGGCCTCTCATTTTTTTAGCTTTTAAAAAGTATATGAAACTAATCCAATAGTATAAAATATTATTTAATAGATTGACTATTTCTAAATGCTTTAAGATTGCTGAGTTTAAAATGTGATCCCAAGTAATAGTGACTTAACCATTTTTCTACTTGAAGTTGTTTAAACTCTATAGAAATGTACGTGTTTACAAAAATGCCAAGTCAATGAAAACTTCTCTAAAATAATAACATCTAAAATTCTGATCTTATAGTCCATAGCAATAAGGCTTTCTTGAATACAAGTTATAATAAACTAGTATAAGTAGTCTATGCAAACAGTGTATCAATCACTATATAACTCATTATCGAGCCAGATTGTCCTCACGTCTCAAGATTCAGCCTGACCTGTGCTTGGGAAACTTTTCAACCAAGGGTGGTGTGTGATGTGGCAAAAGCTCACCGCGCGGCTCTCTGTCTTCCCTGCGCTGCTGTGCCTCTCGAGCGCCTCTTCTGCGTCTGTAAAATGAAAAGACTGGGACAGATGACCACAGAGGTATTTTTTTTAGCTCTACTCATAAGGGAATCCAACTCCATTTGCGCTGATACGCAATGGTGATCTTTCAGTGCCTCTCAATACCTAAGTGTTGAGAGACAGCCCCGGTGGAGGGGCCCGGGCTGTGCCCAGTGTGAAGCTCAGCCGTGCCCTCTGCCCCCCTGCAAATCCCAGCCGGACAAACGGGCCGCCCGGGGAGCAGTGTGTGCAGCTCCTCTGTCGTCGGCTCCGCTGCGTGTGTTCCAAGTACTGCTTCCCAGTTACTTAGGGGCTTTCTTGTCTTCCCACCCCCTTCCGTGGGCGACGTAATTCATTTATAATACAGCTAGGCTCCTTTGTGGACGTTTGTGTTTCATTTTTTATTGTCTGCTGAGTGATTTATGGGGGGGGGGGTGACAGGGACAGTGTCGTGGCTGTGAAGGTGTACCGTGCAGAAAGATGTGCCCAGACAAGTGTCACACCGCCCCCCAGTCCCTGTTTTCCTTCCCTCTAGTTGATAAAAACGCTACTCACAGAGGTGTGCGTTATTTTGAAACTATTTTATGTGTAAAGTGTACACCGGAATTGAACAGATACGTTTGTTGAGGATAATGAGAGCCAGATTTCTCACTGTCAGAAAGAAGTTACAAACAAGGGGAAGAAAGGAGGCTAGAGTAAACCCTGTGCTGTCCGATTGGAATCAGAGGTGTCAGAGTGAACTCATGGTTCTTTATGGCTATAAAGATAAATATAGAATTACACATGGGTATATGCGGGTGTCAGGGTACATATGTGTATCTCCCAGCTCTGTCTGCTGAGAAGGCATGGAAGCAATGAGAGCCAGGAGCAGTGAGTGTACCTAGTGCACGGGTCTGGGATTCACATACCGTCTCCTATAGAATGACTGTACCAAGGCTCCCTGCATAAACGACTGAGTCTAGAACTGAGTGGGGAGAAGTATGAGATAAGCCTGGAACATAAGTAAGAAAGTGCTAAAAAATTCATGAAGGCATGTCAAAGGACACAAGAGCTAACTTGAAGGAGCTCCCCATGGCCAAATCTGGAACCGTTTTGGCAGCAAGATAATGATCGTATTGGACTATAATCTATAAAATAAAATATCCACTCGTCCATATTGATAGAAATACTTAATACATGGGGGAGAAGGGAAAGTTCCTCCTTATACTCTTACTCCAGTTGTAAATTAAGAGGTAATTAAGGGAATGGAAAATCGCCATTTGGCAAACGCCTTGGTGATAATTGTTGCAGGCAAGAACCATCAATGGATGCTAAAATTAGTGTGTGCAAGTAAAATGGGAGAAAAGTATATACGTCCATAATCACAGAGTGTTTCCCCATCAGACAACTACAAAGAAGGGCGTAATAACTCGTATAGAGAAACCTGAGAGCATCTTAACCAGGGGATCAAGGTGAATGTCACCAGTAGTAGGACACGCTGACACCGCGCGCCACTGCTGAGAGGCACCAACAGAGGCACATCGCTTCAGAGACAGTTTTGCTCCAAATGTATTTCCTCAAAATCCCGTCATCGGAAACGCCAGAGAGATCGAATTGAGGGCATCCGACAAAATAAATGACCGGTGCTCTTCAAAGTTGTCAGTGTCAGGGTCACAGAAAACAGAGGCCTCTCGGAGACTGACTGGACTGTCAAATTGTGGAGGAGACAAGGAGACATGACAACCGAATGCACTGTGGGATCCAGAATGGATTTCGGAACCAGACAAGAAAAGGACGTTAGCGGGGAGACTGGCAAAGGTCAAATAAGACCTGTACGTGAGTTAATAGTACGGCATTCATGTTATCATAATGGTTCTCGTAATAGTATGGTGATTATGTGAGGAGCTGGTTGAAAGGTATACAAGAACTCAGTGCTATTTTTCTTTTCTATAAGCCTAAAATTACTTTAAATCAAAAAGGGTTTTTTAATCCTGGTCTAAATGAAGCAAAACCCCCTTTCCTTTGAGTTTCATTAGTGTATCTGAAAAAAGAGTTGGCGTTTTCAAAAAGATTTTTCTTAATAAACAATAATAGAACAAAAGGAGGAACACTGAAACAGTAATAATTCCGCCTACAGAGTGCATATGCTGTCGGATCTCTGGCCTTCATCCCTGCCTTAGCCTGTCTGATGGAATGTCTGGCGTCCCCTCCCTGAAGGCCTCGGGCACGGCCGTCACCGTCCTCGCGGTCTGCTCCAAGCTGCCAGCAGCCTTACCCCGGAGCTGGTCTCCATACCTGGAACTCCGGGGGCAAGGACGAGTCAGGCTCATTCTACCTTTCATTCGGGCTTTGTATTCGGGTCCAGTCTGGGTTTTGAGAGATGTGCATCTTTTCTGAAAAGCACCGGGGGGCTGGGAAGGCTGGCACAGTGATGAACACTCACACATCAGCCCCGAGAAGTGACACCGAGTGGATGCGCCTGCACAGGCCCGCCGCCGCCGCCGCCGCTTTCCCGAGCACCATGTCCTTTCGCTTCTGTAACAACTCTGTGGGATGGTGTGTTAGCTCCGTTTCACAAGTAAGGAAGCGGAGCCTCAGAAAGGTTAAGTATCTTGTTAAGATGACACATTAAATATGGAAAGCCAAGATTTAAATCCAAATCTGTTTGTTACTGAAAAGTATGCTATTTTCTTTTCCTTATAGACCAACGGGGAAAAAAAAAAAAATATATATATATATATATATATACATTGAATATAAAATCACTACGTGACATACATGTATAGAGGAACGGGATGTAATTCCGTCATAGGATACACCCATAGACATCTCTTCTGTGGTGCTTCTGTCAGCACTGAACTCTTCTCTGTTTCATGCTCCCCTTTCTAATTAGTGACCTCCAAATCTTAATTTTATTTTAAATTTCTATCTTTATGTTTGACGTTTCCTTCATATATCTGTTTGTATTTCATTTTTATATTTTAAATGTAAAAGCCTTCATTCCCTATTCTCATAGGCAAGTTACATTGAGTTGGCCAGAACGTTCGGTTTTTTTCCATAAGATGGCTCTAGTAGTGCGTAGTTGTCTTTAACTTCATTCGAAACCATTTTGTTAGATTGTATTGTGACAGCTGTCATATCAGTGTGCATTAAAAAAAAAAACTTATCGGGCTTCCCCGGTGGCGCAGTGGTTGAGAGTCCGCCTGCCGATGCAGGGGATGCAGGTTCGAGCCCCGGTCCGGGAGGATCCCACGTGCCGCGGAGCGGCTGGGCCCGTGAGCCACAACTACTGAGCCTGCGCGTCCGGAGCCTGTGCTCCGTGGCGGGAGAGGCCACAGCAGTGAGAGGCCCGCGTACCGAAAAAAAAACTCACAGGCAGGGCTTCCCCGGTGGCGCAGTGGTTGAGAGTCCGCCTGCCAATGCAGGGGACGCGGGTTCGTACCCCGGTCCGGGAGGATCCCACGTGCCGCGGAGCGGCTGGGACCGTGAGCCGTGGCCGCTGAGCCTGCGCGTCCGGAGCCTGTGCCCCGCAACGGGAGAGGCCACAGCAGTGAGAGGCCCGCGTACCGAAAAAAAACTCACAGGCAGGGCTTCCCCAGTGGCGCAGTGGTTGAGAGTCCGCCTGCCGATGCAGTGGACACGGGTTCGAGCCCCGGTCCGGGAGGATCCCACGTGCCGCGGAGCGGCTGGGCCCGTGAGCCATGGCCGCTGAGCCTGCGCGTCCGGAGCCTGTGCTCCGCAATGGGAGAGGCCATAGCGGTGAGAGGCCTGCGTACCGCAAAACAAACAAACAAAACTTATCAAAATTGGTGAATTTTTGTGTAGCCATTTTAATGTTGAAGATGGAAGAAAAAAGCAACATTTTCTGCGTATTATGCTTTATTATATGCAACTGAAATGCAAAAAAAGATTTGTACAGTATATGGAGAGGGTGCTGTGACTGATCCAACGTGTCAAAAGTGGTTTGCAAAGTTTCGTGCTGGAGATTTCTCGCTGGACGTTGCTCCAGGATAGACCAGTTGAAATTGATAGTGATCAAATGGAAACAATAATTGAGAACCATCAACGTTATACCACGCGTGAGATAGCCGACATACTCAAAATATCCAAATCAAGCGTTGAAAATCATTTGCACCAGCTTGGTTATGTGAATTGCTCTGATGCTGGATTCCACGTTAAGTTAAGCGGAAAAAAAAAAAAAAAAAAAAAAAAAAAACCTTCTTGACCATATTTCCGCGTGTGATTCTCTACTGAAACATGATGAAGATGTCAGGTTTTTAAAACAAATTGTGACGGGCAATGGAAAGTGGATACTGTACAACAGTGGGGAACAGAAGAGATCGTGGGGCAAGCGAAAGGAACCACCACCAACCACACCAAAGACCAGTCTTCACCCAAAGAAGGTGATGTTGTGTGTACGGTGGGATGGGAAAGGAGTCCTCTATTTTGAGCTCCTTCCAGAAAACCAAATGATTAATTCCAGCAAGTACTGCTCCCAATTAGACCAACTGAAAGCAGCACTCAACAAAAAATGTCCAGAATTAGTCAACAGAAAACGCACAATCTTCCATGTGGATAACGCAAGACAGCATGTTTCTTTGATGACCAGGCAAAAACTGGTACAGCTTGGCTGGGAAGTTCTGATTCATCCACCAGATTCACCAGACATTGCACCTTCGGATTTCCATTTATTTCGGTCTTCACAAAATTCTCTTAATGGAAAAAATTTCAATTCCCTGGACGACCGTAAAAGGCACCTGGAACAGTTCTTTGCTCAAGAGAAAGTTTTGGGAAGATGGAATTATGGAGTTGCCTGAAAAATGGCAGAAGGTAGTGGAACGAGAAGGTGGATATGTTGTTCAACAAAGTTCTTGGTGAAAATGAAAAATGTGTCTTTTATTTTTACTTAAAATCTGAAGGAACCTTTTGGCCCACCCAATATATCCCTCTAGACTGTAAACATTCCCATGGCCTCCAGCAAGGCCAGGACCTAGTAATTCCTAGATGATTCTTGATTTTCAGACCTGTGGTATCTGATATTGAACCCTACATCCCAATCTTCTTCTTGGCTAGCCAGCAAATAGCTGTTACCCTCTTTCTTCTCCTTGCTCTGAGACTATTTAACCACTTGATTGGTTCTCTGTTGCTGCCCTAACAAATTACCAGAACATTCAATGGCTTCAACAACACAAATGTATGGTTTTACAGCGCTGTTGGTCATAAGCCCATGACAGATCTCACTGGGCTAAAATCTGAGTGTTGACAGAGCTGCATATTTTTCTGGAGATCCTAGGAGAGGATCAATTTCCTCACTCATTTGGAGATTGGTGGAATCAGTTCCTTTTGGTTGTAGGACCAAGGACCCCACAGGACAGTTCCATCAGCAAAGAACTCCTCCTCACTGTACACTTTTTAGTCACACCTTCCTCCTACTGCAAACCCTGGTGGCCACAGCCGCTTCTCTGTCACTGTGGTTTTGGTTTTTTGAGAAGGTCATATAGATGAAATCACAGCATAAAACATTTTGTGTCTGGCTTCCTTCACGCTGCGTGCCTTTGAGATTCATGCATCTTGCTGCAAGAATAAATACCGTGCTCTTCATGGATGAGCACTGCTCCGTCATACGGGTGCGCCCCAGTCGATCCCCTCACCCACTGAAGGGCATCTGGCTGCTTCCCGTTTGTGGGGATTATTAATAAAGCTGTAACATTAGTGTATATGTGGGGTTTTGTGAACAGTTTTCATTTCTCTAAGGCTAACTTATGGTGGTATTCTTGAATAAAATGTTAAGTGTATGTTTTAAGAAAATGTCAAACTGTTTTCCAGAGTGGCTGTACCATCTGACCAGTAATGCAGAAAGATCTAGTTTCTCCACATCCTCACCACTGTTTGATTTTATCGGTTATTTTTTACTTCAGCCATTGTAATAGTGTGTTTTTATAGTGTGTCATATTCTCCTGTGCATTCCCCTAATGGCTAGTGAAGTTGAACATCTTTTCATGTGTTTGTTTGCCATCTGGATATCCCCTTCAGTGAAGTGTCTGTGCACGTCTTTTGTGCATTTATATAAACAGGGTTTTAGTTTAGGTTTTGAGTGTTCCTTTTAGTGGTAGTAAATATTTTCTCCCAGCCTGTAGCTTTTCATTCTCTTATCCTAGCCTTTCACAGAGCAAAAGTTATAGATTCATTGAGGTCCTTTCTAACAATTTTTCCTTTTATGGAATCATGTTTTGGTGTCATGTCCAAGAACTCTTGGCTTACCCCAAGATTACTGGAATTTTCTCCTTTGTGTCCTTCACTTTTTAAAATCAGATCTATGATCCATTTTCAGTTAACTTTTTATAAGATACAAGGTTGAGGTGAGGTTCATTTTTTTGGATATGTGGATGTCCATTTGTTCTGATATTGTTTGTTGAAAAGACTGTCCTTTCTCTGTTGAACTGCATTTGCACTTGTGTCAAAACTTAATGTCCATATTGTGAGGATCTGTTTCTGGACTCGGTTCTGGTGGTCTGTGGGTCTGTCCCTTTGCCAGTACCACATCATGTGATTACTATGACTTTATCCTAAATCTTAAATTTAGGCAATGACATTCCTCCACCTTTAATTTTCTTTTTAAAAATTGTTTTGACTACTATAGTTTCTTTGCCTTTCCATGTGAATTTTAGCATAATCTTATATATATTAAAAAATCCTGCTGGTATTTTTATTTAAATTGTGTTAAATCTGTAGATCAATTTTGAGAGAACTAACATCTTTATTATGTTGAGGAGTCCCTATCTTTATTTTTTTCCAGCTTTATTGAGATATATTTGCTATGTAACATTGTTTAAGATGTACAGTATGACTTGATATATGTTTTTATTATGAAGTGATTGCCATAGTAAGGTTAGTTAACACATCCATTACCTCACATAGTTACCAGCGTGTGTATGGCGGGAACGTTTAAGATCTATTCTCTTATTAGTGCTTTCGAACTGTAATGCAGCATTGTCAACTACATTCATCATGCCATTCATTAGGTCCCCAGCACTTACTCATAACTGGGACTTTGTACCCTTTGACCACCATTGCCCATTTTCCCCAGCCCTGGGCAGCTGCCAATCTGCATTCTGTTTCTGTGAGTTATGTTTTTAAGATTCTCCCTATAAGTGAGATCATGCAGTATTTGTCTTTCTTTGACTTATTTCACTCAGCATAATGCCCTCAAGTTTCATCCATGTTGCTGCATAGGGCAGGAGTTGCTTCTTTTTTGCTGCTGAATAATATTTCATTGTGTGTGTGTATGTGTTATACATACCACATTTTGTTTATTCATCTGTTGATGTACACTTTGTTTGCATGTCTTGGCTATTGTAAATAATGCTTCAGTGAACATGGGAGTACAGATATTTCTTGAGACAGTAATTTCTTTTCCTTCAGATATATACCTAGAAAAGTAGGATTCCTGGATCACGTGGTAGTTCTATTTTTAATTTTCTTGAGGAACCTCCATACTGTTTTTCATAGTGGCTGCACCAGTTTACATTCCCAATAGTACACAAGGGTTCCCTTTTCTCCACACCCTCTCCAGCATTTATTATTTGTAGACTTTCGATGGATGGCCATTCTGACCCGTGTGAGGTGGTACCTCACTGTAGTTTTGATTTGCATTTCCCTGATGGTAAGTGATACTGAACACCTTTTCATGTACCTCTTGGCCATCTGTAGATCTGCTTTGAAAAAAATTTCTATTCAGGTCCTTTGCCCATTTTTAAATCATTATTTGTTTTTTTTTTTTTTTACTTTCAAGTGGTATACGTTCCTTGTATATTTTGAATATTAGCCCCTTTTCAGATGTACGGTTTGCAGATATTTTCTCCCACCCCATAGGTTGCCTTTTCACTTTGTTGATCATTTCTTTTGCTATACAGAAGCTTTTTTAGTTTGATGTATTTCTTCCTACTTGTTTATTTTTTATTTTGTTGCTTGTGCTTTGGTGTCATATCTAGAAAATCACTGCCAAGACCAGTGTCAAGGAGTTTTTTCCCTATGTTTTCTTCTAGGATTTTTATGGTTTCATGTCTCACATTGAAGTCTTTAATCCATTTCTAGTTAATTTTTGAGAGTAATACAAGATAGGAGTCCAGTTTCACTTTTACATGTGATTGTCCAGTTTTCCCAACACCATTTATTGAAGAGACCATCTCTTGTCCATTGAGTATTCTTGGCTCCCTTGTCAAATATTAGTTGACCGTATACACGTGGGTTTATTTCTGGGCCTTTGATTCTTTTCCATTAGTCTGTGTTTTTAATGCCAGTACCATACTGTTTTTATTACTATAGCTTTGTAGTATAATTTGAAATCAGGAAGTGTGATGCCTCCAGCTTTGTTCTTATTTCTCAAGATTGTTTTGGCCATTCAAGGTCTTTTGTGATTCTGTATAAATTTTAGGATTTTTTTTCTATTTCTGTAAAAAATGCCATTGGGATTTTGATAGGGATTGCATTGAATCTACAGATAGCTCTGGGTAGTGTGGACATTTTAACAATATTAACTCTTCTAGTTCATGAACAGAAGATATCTTTCCACTTATTTGTGTCTTCTTCAATTTCTTTCATCAGTGTTTTACAGTTTTTAGTGTACACATCTTTTACCTCCTTGGTTAAATTTATTCCTAAGTATTTTATTGGTTTTGACACTGATGTAAACAAGATTGTTTTCTTTATTTCTCTTTCAGATAGTTCACTGTTAGTATCTAAAAATGCATCTGATTTTTTGTATGTTGATTTTTTTTTCTTGTCCTGCATAGGTATTGTTTGATTTCTTGCATCAGTGTTTTGTAGTTTCAAAATGCAGATCATTAACATGTTTTGAGAGACTTAAAACCTACGTCTTTCATTTTTGAAGGGAGAAACTATTGTGAATGTTTTGTTTTTAATTACATTTCCATTTGTTCATTGCTGTTATATAGTAAGCAGTATGATTCATTTTTGTGTGTTGCCCTTGTATCCTGCAGACTTACTAGTTCTAGAAATTTTTGGTAGATTCCTTGAGATTTCTATGTAGACAGTCTCCTCTTCAAATTGGGACAGTTTTTCTTCCTTTGTAATCTGTATAACTTTTATTTCTTTTTATTAAAAGATGTCCGGAGTGGTGAGAGTGGACATTTTTCTTTTCCCCAATCTTAGAGGGGGAAGTATTTGATCTTTTACTTTTAAATATAATGTTAACTGTAGCTTTGTTGTAGATGCTCTCTCTTTATCAAACTAAGTTTTCATCATGAATAGATGTGAAATTTTTTCAAATGCTTTTTCTGCATCAGTTGATATGATCATGCAGTTTTGCTTCTTTAGCCTGTTAACACAGTAGAATGCATTACTGGACTTTCCAGTATTGAACCAGCCTTAGATTCATTCCCTGGAAAGCCCCTCTTAGCCATTGTGTTTTCATATATCGCTGAATATGACTTGGTAATTTTTTGTTGAAGATTTTTGTGCCAATGTACATGAGAGATATTGGCCTATAGGTGGTGGCTTTTCTTGCAATATTGTTACATGATTTTGGTATCAGGGTAATGTGGACCTCATAAAATTAGCAGGAAAGTCTTCCTTTCTCTTCTATTTTCTTGAAAATATTATTTAAATTTAGTGCAATTCATTAAATGTCTGGAAAAATTTAAAGTAAAACCATCTGGGCCTAGAATTTTATATTGTTTGGGGGGAAGGTTTTAAACTCCAAATTCAATCTTTAAAACAGTTATAGGAATATTCAGGTTAACCATCTCATCTTGGATGACTTGTAGTAGTTTCTAGTTTTTGAGGAAATGGTCCATTTCAAAGTTTTCAAATTCATGTGTGTTAGAGATGTTAACCTTACAGGACTGCTTTAAGGAAAATAGCTCACAATTACATAGCACTTACTATGTGCCTGGTACAGTACTAAGCATATACTATATTGATTTAATCTTCACAACTACCCTAAGAGGTACGGTTACTATCCTCCAAATTTATATTTTGTTAACTGATTATGTACTGCCTCACAGATTTCATGATGGACATATAAAATTTTTCAGTTTAGGTGTAAGTAATTACAAAAACAATCTAATTTCTAGCACGTTAAAAATGACATTTTTAACATCATTCTTATATGTGAAATCCATAGCAATTTAATACTTTCATTCATTTTTTTAAAACATGAATAAGCTCTTCTTTAAGAGTCAGAAATGTATATCTTAATGTTTACTCCTTGGACTCATAGTGGTCCCTTATAACCCTTTTAATATCTTCTGGCTCTTCAGTGATATCCCCTTTTCATTCCTGATATTAGAAATTTGTGGTTTCTCTCTTTTTTCATCAGTCTTACTTAAGGCTTGTCAATTTTATTGATCTTTTCAAAGAACCTTTTATTGTTTTCTACTCTGTTATTCTTTTTTGAATTTTATTGATTTCTCATCTTAATACTTCTCCCTTTCTCTTTGCCCTGGGTTTATTTTTCTCCTCTTTTCCAATTTCTAACATGGAAGCATAAAATTTTGATTTGAGTCCTTATTTTATAACATAAGCATTTAATAATGTAAATTACCCTTTAAGCAGTGTTTTGGTACATTCCACAAATTTTGATACATTGTTTTTCATTTTTCTATTTGACCCATGGATTCTTTAGAAGTGTGTTAATTTCCCAAGTGTTTAGAGCTTTTCTCCTCTTTCTTCTACTGATATCTAGTTTATATTCATTATGGTAAGAGAACATACTTTGTATTATATATTTTTTTTAATTTGTTAAGTTTTGTTGTATGATCCTGGATGTGATCTGTCTTCGTGAATGTTCTATGTGAATTTGAAAAAGATTGGGTAGAATGTTTTATAAATGTCAGTTGGATCTGGTAGTTGTTAATGTTGCCTAGTTCTTTATATCCTTGCTGACTTTTTCTGTCTGCTTGTTTTGTCAATTAATGTGAGAGGACTGTTGAAGTCTCCAGTTATAAACATGGATTTGCCTCTGCTTTCTGTTCTCTCATTCACCTATTTTGAAGCTCTGTTGCTAGATTCATACAAATTTAAGATTGTTATGTCTTCTTGGTGAATTGACCTCTTATCATTATTAATGTTTCTCTGTATCTCTGGTAATTTTCTTAGCTCTAAAACCTACTTTGATGTTAAAATAATCACCCTAGCTTTCTTTTCTTTAGTGTTTGTATGGTGTATCTTTTTCTATCCTTTTACTTTTAACATACCTGTATCACTACATTTGAAATAACTTATTTGTAGAGAGCTATAGATGGAGCTTGCTTTTTAAAATCTATTCTGACAATCTCTGTCCCTTAATTGGCTTGCTTAGACCATTTATATTTAATGTAACTTTTGGTGTTTGGGTTTAGGTTTATAACTGTATATTATTTGTTTTCAGTTTTTTCATTCTTCTGTTTCTTCTTTTCCGGTTTTTTTGGACCATTTGAATATGTTTTAGTATTACATTTTCACTTATTTATTTCATTTTTGACTATCTCTTTGTATAGATTTTTTTAGTAGTTGCTCTATTTTTTTAAATTTTTTATTGGAGTATAGTTGCTTTGCAATATTGTGTTAGTTTATGCTGTACCGCAAAGTGAATCACCTATATGTATACATATATCCCCTCTTTTTTGGATTTCCTTCTCATTTAGGTCACCACAGAGCATTGAGTAGAGTTCCCTGTGCTACACAGTAGGTTCTCATTAGTTATCTATTTTATACATAGTACCAATAGTGTTTATATGTCAATCCCAATCTCCCACTTCATCCCAAACCTGCCCCCCCTTTCCCCCCTTTCCCCCTCGGTATCCATGCATTTGTTCTCTACATCTGTGTCTCTATTTCTGCTTTATAAATAAGACCGTCTATACCAATTTGTTCAGATTCCATATATGAGTTAATATACGATATTTGTTTTTCTCTTTCTGACTTACTTTGCTCTGTAGATTTGAATGTTGCATGCTTTTCACAGTCTACTTAGAATCAGTATTTTACCACTCCAAGTGAAATATAGAAGCCTCGCACCCACTGGGTCCCTTTACCCTCCTTCCTTTATGTTGTAGTTGTCATATGTAGTTGTCATTTCTCATGTTTTCCTTCATTCCTGACATTTCAAGTTTCCCTCTAATATCATTTCTCCTTCTTTGTGAATATCTCCTTCTAGCAGTTCTTTTAGATGAGGTCTCCTGTCAACGAACTCTGCTAGATTTCTTTTATCTAAGAATCTCTTTATTTTACCTCCAGTTCTGAAGTATATTTTCACTGGATGTAGAATTTAGGGTTGAGAGGCTTTTCTTTCTTTTAGCACTTTAAAAATGTTCCACTTCCTTATGGAATCCTTAATTTCTAATGATAAATTTGCTGTCTTTTGAATCATTCTTCCCTTTATAGTCATGTTACATTTTCTCTTTTCAAGATTTTTTTAAATTTTAGTTTTCAGAGTTTGACTCCTGATCTGGGACTGGATTTGGGGGGGCTTTACCCTATTTGAGATTCAGTTAACCTCTTGAATCTATTAATTTGTGTCTTTTGTTAAATTTGGGATGTTTTTAGGCATTATTTTTTCAAATATTTTTTTCTGTGTCATTCTCTTTCTGGGACTTAAGTGACATGAAAGATACTTTATTATTATCTTACACATCTCAAGACTCTATTTTTTAATCATTTACTCTCTGTTTTTCAGATTAGATAATTTTTTTTCATTGATCTATCATCAAGTTCACTGATCTTTCCTCTTTCCTCTCCATTTTGCTATTGAGCCTGTCGAGTGATTTTTTTTTTTACATTTTTGTCACGTCACTGTAATTTTAGTTCTAAAGTTTCCTTTTGATTCTTTTTTATATCTTCTTTTTGCTGATGAGAGTTTGCTGAGACTTTCTATCCTTCCATTCTTTTCAGGAGTGTTCACCCTTACTTCTTGGAACACTTTTACAGTAGCTGGCTTACAGTCTTTGTCCTATAATTTCAACATCTGTGTCATCTCAGTGTTGCCATTTTTGATCACCTTTTCCCACAGGCACTGCGATTTTCCTGGTTCTTTGTATGCCAGGTAATTTTGGATTGTATCCTGGACATTTTGAGTATTGTCTTATGAGACTCTTGTTATTTAAGTCCTTTGGAGAATTTTTGTATTTGGGGTTTAGCAGGCAGTTCAGTGTATCAGGCTGTAAGTTCCAAGCAGCTTTCTGTGGGTGTGGTTCCAGCATCAGTTCAGTTTTCACGCCTTTGCAGTGCTTTTCAGATCTGTGCCACGCAGTGGCCAGTCTGGGACATGAGTGGTGGTCTTATCCCACACTTCAGTTCTCAGAGTCTGTGGTCAGATCCACATGTGAGAAGCTTGGGATGCACCCTGGAGCTCACAGACAGCTTTGTGTGGTCACTCTCCCACGCCCCTCCCTCTTCACGGTCTCCTCAGTATTTCCAGTTCCTTGGGACCCCCCTGTTCAGTCTCCTGTCCAAAAACCTGGGACTTTGTTGCCGTACCTGATGCATACTTCCTGCAACTATGACTGCGAGAAGAAGGGCCGCAAGAAGACGGGGAGGAGGAACTCAGTGGACATTTGTACACCTTCTTCAGGCTCTGGTCCTCTGACTGGAGAAGAAGGTCCCTTTCCCTTGGAGTTTTAGGTACCCTTAGGCCCCTGCTGTCACCATGGCCTCTCCCACCACCGTGGAAGGACCTGTGGGCTGGGACACAAGGCAAAAGAGGGAAAAATGCATATTTCTCCCTTCTTTGAGCCCCTTCCTGCTTCCTGAGCCTAAAGTAGAGGGCTTTCTTAGCATGCTCTTCCATGCCTCAGCGTTGACATCCAGCTTTGGGGCCTCCCTGAACCCAGGCCAGGGCGGGAGGGGTCACTTCCAGCTCAGTGGCCCAGTCTTCCTCCCCTGCCTGCCTTCCTGCTGTGGTTCACCTTCCAGAGGCTTCACAGTGCCCCTGCCTGCATTTCCCCAGCCGCTTTAGTTGCATCCAGTGGGACACGCAGGTGGTTTATCTCCATCTTAACCAAAGCTGACCCCAGGTATATATATATATATATATATATATATATATATATGTTTTTTTTTTTAACCATTGTCTTAGTTAACAGGTATTCATGGAGGTTGTGAATTATATTTACTGTGACACTGATGGGCAGTTACACCAAAAATATATTAATACATATGTAGAACCTAAAGGATATTAGAAGGGAAGATGGCACTGTCTGGAAAGATTCTGAAAAAGTACATAATGAAACAAGTGTTTCACCCCTAAATAAAGTTTGAATACTGTACTAATACTATGTTATACTATGCTATACTATACTATACTATACTATATTAGCAGCGTTTGCTTTTTGGATTGTATTCCTGTAATAGGAACAGCTGGGTGGGGATAGCAGAGAGCAGGGTCAGGGAAGACTTACAAAATGAGAGACGTGTGAACTGATCCTTAAAGAATCAGATTAGTAGACGTTACTCAGGTGAATGGGTAACAGCATTCTCGCAGAGAAAACAGCTTGAGAAGAGGCGGATATAAATGTGCGTGGCATATGTGGATGTGTGTCATCAAGGAAGAGACAAAAGCAGGAAAGGAAAATCTGATTCAGTTAGCCATTTGCTGTACCTTATTAGCCATTGCTACAAAGTGTTCCCACAGAAACATGTGAAATGGTTAGAAACACCCTGGTATGAATTTCAGAAATGCAAGGTTTAGGATTTAGAACATGTGTTAAATAATCAGTCCTGTACTTTGAACTATTCTACCTTACCACTGATAGTAAGCTTCTGGATTTTTAATTAAAATCAATTGCATTTGTCATCTTATTTTTATTTGCTAGGAATTTCATCCTTTGGCAAAACGAACAAATGCTGTCTATTTTGATCTAAATGTGTGCTATTTGCCTTTAACTTTTTTAAAACTAAGCTTTCAATTTTGAAATAATTATAGATTCACAAATAATTCACTTTTAGATTTGCAAATAATACAGAGAGCCTTTGTACCTTTTACCCAGTTACCCCCAGTGGTAACATCTTGTAAAACTGTAGTGCAGTATCATAACCAGGATATTAACGTTGACATAGGTGAGATACAGAGCATTCCATCACCACAGGGCTCCCTACTTGCCTTCAAACAACCCACCCTCTCCTCCCCTCCACCCCATCCTTAACCCCTGGTAACCACTAAGCTGTTCTCCATTTTTGTAATTTTGTCATTTCAATAATGTTATATAAGTGGAATCATACAGTATGTAACCTTTTGGATTGGCTTTTTTCACCCTCTGTAATTTCTTGGAGATCCACTGAAGTTGTATGTATCAGTAGTTTGTTCCTTTTTGTTGCTGAGTAGTATTTTATGACTTACTGCAGCTATATTTTACCATTATTTTAAAAACTAAATAAAGTCTTGTTACTCAGGAGTTTTTCCTTTATGTATTTGCTTTGGAATTTAGACTAAAAGCCAAAGCCTCGGGAGCATTCTAGTTTTCCTTCCTAAGGTGCATTTAGGTGGGTCAATCGTAATGTGTTGACATTATTAAGTCTCACAGGAGAGAAAGTCTTATATACAAGTAGATTCAACTGCTCTACCCCTCATATATTTCTTAAAACCAGAAGTAAGATCAGAACACATGAGGGAGAACGCTGCTTGAGAAATATTTAGAACAGCCACTGTTCCAAGACACCCTCGTGCTGGTCCCTGGACAGAGCGGGGAGGGTCTGCCCCAGGTAGCGGTCTGCAGCGAGAGGAGCGTGCCCACCTTACAGCCCAGCATCAGCACCATTTCTGTTTTCATTAGTTGACATGGTTTTAGTTATTGAACCAAAGCTCCAGCCCCAGTAATGAGGGAAAGAACGGACACTTCCGGGTTTCAAACTGTGGTAAAAGTGAGCGTGGGAGCAGATTCTGACACGCGCCGCATGCTCATCTAAGCAGCCTAGATTTTATCCCGGCAGAAGGAATGAAGAAGTGAATAACTGAACTGAATCGCACACAGTGTTTAAATCAGCTATAATAATAACTGTAAGTAGTAAAATTTAAAAGGTCCAAATATCACTTTAAACTTTAATAGCAGTGTTATCTTCCACCTTAGCAGGTCATAACTCTGCCTGCTTTGATCTTCATTTGAGGCGAAATAGAGAATGCGCATATGCAATAAGTTCCTGTATTACTATCATATAATTGCCCACTTGGCACACTGTTTATTTTAGTTTAAGTAGATGCTTTGCAGGAAGAGGAGAAAAAGACATTAGAGATTTTCAGACACTTACCAAATACTAGTGTTTATCCTACAGCATTGTTAACACTTGACCAGGGATTTTTAAATTGTCATTTTGCTGATGGCAAATACAAAATGAGAATATTCTTCGGCAGAAGTTCATCTCGTCGTTATCCACTTTAGACAGTGCTTTTTAATGCTGATCTAGAGAGGTTTGTGCATATTTTAACTCTTTTTCACATAATGATCATCTTTAAGTAGTAACATAAAAGTTAATGAGTATAGAAAATCCACTGAATAAATCCACCCGATAATCCAAGACACTTAAGGAAATACATGCTTTAATGTGAGCACAGATTTTACTTGATTAGTGCTCTATTTCTCAATTCAATTATCAAACTTAGGGGAAATCTAAATCAAGATTTTTGACTGACATATTCAGTGGGATTGATTGGAGTGTAGATAACTATACAATGTTTTAATATGACTGTAAATCTTCTGATCATAATTATGATACATACTCTGAAAGCAGTTTTTAACTTATCTTTTATATGTGCACAGGTTCTTAACAAACTATTTATTTAATGAATAAAATGTACCTAAATATATAAAGCATACTTTCTGCTTGCCTAAATAATGTGCATATTTACTCTGATCTTATGGGTTCATTACAAACATATATAGGTGGCAGAGGCAGATAATAGACAACTTAAATGTTTATTAGTACCAGTGTTATCATTTATTACTACTTATCAGTAGTTAGAATAATAAATAGAGGGAAAGAACAAGTAGAGTCCGCAGGCGTTTGCTCCGGGCACTGCGGTCTGGTCCAGCGTGCTTTCTGGGGCCAAGGTGGAGTAGCAAGTAGGCTTTAGAGCCATTCAGACCTGCGTGCAAGTTCCGCCTCCACCACCAAGGAGCCGTGCGTCTGTCCTTAGGCAGGTTGTTTAACCTCTTAAAGTCTCACGTTTGGGTGGGATTTTTTAATTTATAAAAAGGTAGTTATGAGGATTAAAGGAAATGAGTTGATAAGGCATCTAATACAGTGCCCAGCACATAGCCATTTGTGCTTCGGGAAGGAGATGCAAAAAGGAATCCTACTGCCTGGGGGTGGAGCTCCTCTCCTAAAAAAAATGCTAAAATCCTAGTATGCTTATAATTCGAAGGCATGTATGCATTCCAAATTACGTATATATCTTCACTTATTTTGCTTCACTAAAATATCTGAGTTTTGTAAAACTATCTGCTTAATTTCTTTAAAAAGCTTTTCCCTACTAGGAGATATTACTATACTTATAAAATGGGAAAAATCCAAATCAAATACAATCCGAAAGTTTCCACTTCAGATTTCTAGAAGTTAAAATGTTGGTGAGAGGTGGATCTGTTTTAATGCTTTGTTCTTTGATTTTAGCAGGAAAGGAAGGACAAGAAATCCTGGGGCCTGACGCTCGGGCGGATGAAGTGGGAGGTACAGGTAACTCTTGCCTTTTCCACACAAACTGTCGTCCTTGAACAAGGCCTTTTGTGTCACTGGTTTCTGCATCTGTGAGTCCTGAATTTAGTCGGTTTCCTGCTCTTTATCCTGCCCCCTTTAAATGTTTAAGTACCTAAGCGTGTGGGACACTGTATGAAAAGTTAGCTGTTTATATTCTTTAAATACAGTGCAAGCTTACAGATTCATGTAATACAGCAGATATCCATCCATAAGGATGGCAAGTATAATCTACCGATAATCCCCAAAATAAGTATTTGAATGATAACTTAAACTTCTATCAAATTTTTTTTACCATAGTTCTAGAAATACAGACCTAACTATTTTGAGTTTCATTATTAGTTACCAGGATCTACACTGAATTGCCCACAAGACAAAAAGCAAAGAGAGAAAAATAAGCAAATAAAATCGGTTATCTAGAAACCAGATGAGAATCATGACTATTGATGAGTGAACATGTCACAGCAAACAAGAGAATAAACATTTTTCTTGTAGTTACTGTGATTGAAAAAGGCCAAAATGAAGTTGAATTATAGTAAACAAGGAAATTGCTTCTAGGTGACTAAAAGTACATACTCCCTGAGACTTAAGGCTGTTCCTCTGTAATGGATTCAGATCAGATTTAAGAAGCAAAAGAATAAGTGCAAATCTTAAATCCAGATCTTCTATATGATAAGAGTGGGTACTTAATTATTGTGTCTCATAAGTCAGTCTTGGAATGTAAACTTCAGAAATAAATTCCAAATTATTAAAACATTTCCTCAAAATTCTGTACTTAAAAGTAGTATAACTGTATTCAGTATATACAACCATAAATTAGACATTTCTATAATATAGTTTTAATTAAATTTTGGTTTTTTCCTTTGGTTTAACGTTTATAGTTTTCTTTTTGTTTGCAGTACATTTTAGGAGTATTCCACAGAGCCTTATAAATTACCTCGTGTTGTGTAAGATGAGTGTGTTTCATAGTAACGTGTCAAAAATAGATTTCTGTCTATAAGCATCAGCCCCCCCCGTACTTGTCAGTTCTATAAAACAAAGAGCAAATCCGTGTCCTGTTACTGAAGGTGCATTCCAAATTAACTGAATAATAATGGAATATGTGATCATTTGTGGCGCCTGCAGCCGAAGATTTTGCATTCTGCCTTTAATGCGGTTGTCCTGAACGCGCGTGAATGATGTATCCAGGTATGCTCGTCATCAAATATTTGTCAGGCTCACTCACACTTTATATAAAATATTTAAACGAGGTATTTGTTATTAGTAAAGTAGTGTTAATGAACACAAAAGAATGCTGTTCATTAGTCTTTTATTTAATGTTAAAATTTGGTGACTTCCATTACCAGAGTAACATAAGTTATTCTGTAAAAGATCGTTTGCCCTTTTAGGCAAAATGCCAGCGCAAAAGACATTTACAGTTCCAGGTTTACAGTATTTTACCTCACAGTTCGCTCTTCACTACGAAAATGAATGAATTCTTTCAGTTAGAAGTACTGAGTAATACATAACTTCCCTCCCCCCGCCTGCCAAAACAGTCACATCTGGAAGATACAGTCACTGTGTATCAGCCAGAGCTGCCACTGAAACACAGGACCCTCTCCGCCACAAGAGGACGAGTCCTGTGCATTGTTCCCTTGGAACACGGGGAGTTAGGAGTAGACAGACATTGAGTGAAACCCCGGGAAGTGCGGTTTTCAGCAAAGGATGGAAATTAGACGTTTGAGACTTTTGAGCAGTTCAACTTTAAAATTATGTTGCGCCTTTTGCCTCTGTTACTTCCTGGACTTCTAGGGAATAATGTGCTGACAGAGTCAACAAAAACCTGCACAAAGGTCACCGTCGTTGGTTTAGAACGTTGTCAGCTTCCTTCTGTAGCTGACTTCCTTCTGCAATTCACGAAGTGAAGAGAACGATGGTCTCAGCTTAGTATTCAGAGAGTGAAAAACGCGCCCCAAACATCCTTTGCTCTTCTAAGCATCCCTTTTTTGTTTATATAGCTGATACTTGTGCAGAGTTTTAAAATTGGGGGGTAAAGATAGGATCCTTTATTCTGATGGGAGTGAAATACTGATGGCCACGTTAAAAACGTTATTTAGTCTCTACACTAACCATTTGTCTCTCTCTCTGTGCTTCCTCTAATTTGCGATGATAAGCCTGTAATCCTGCACTTTGTCAAATGATCATAGTCCGGTAGGTCCTATACTTTGACAGCTCGCTCTGAGTTCTGTCACACCTGAAAGAAAAGCAAATTATCATTATGTGTTTCTCTGTGTCTGCTCATCTCTTTAATGTTTAAGCACATACGTTTATCAGTCTTAGGACGAGGAATTCTGCTTTATAATTGACCTTTTCACAACATGCACTTCCCAACACTTTAAATTTTATGGGTAAGACTGTGGAATGTCTGGTCTTAGCTTGAAATTGGCTTGGTAAATGCAGGTTCGTGGAGACAGTGTACTTTAGTTGGAAAGAGGCCAGAATTTGAAAGCAGACCCCTAATACTGAATCATCTGCTCCCATTTAATGTTCACCTTGCCAGGACTGCTTTGAGGAAACTAGATAACAATTATATAGCACTTACTGCGTGCCTGGTACAATACTAAGCACATACTGTAGTAATTCACTTAATTCTCACCACTACCCTAAGAGGTACTGTTATTATTCTCCAGATGTTATGTTATACAAATGGATCCTGTATTACTCCCAGGTTTCTGATGGACACATAAAATTCTTCATTTTAAGTGTAAGTACAGTTGACCCTCGAACAACACGGGTTTGAACGGTGCAGGTCCACTTATATGCAGATTTTTTCCGATAGTAAATCCTGCAGTGCCGCACGGTCTGGCGTTGGCTGAGTCCGAGGATGCAGACCCGTGTGTGCAGAGGCCCGACTCTAAGTTTACACATGGACTTTGGACTGCACGGAGGGTCGGCACCGAGTTGTTCAAGGGTCAGCTGTACTTACAGCCTCATCTCTGGCATATTCAAAATGACATTTCTAACATCACTCTTATATTTGAAATCCATAGAAATTTAATACCATTCATTTTTAAAATATGAATAAGCTCTTCTTTAAGAGTCAGAAATGTTATATCGTAATGTTTACCCCTTGAACTCATATTTCCATTCTACACAGCCCATAGAATTTGATGCTAACATAGTGTATATTTCCTGTTCGAAGATATTTTTGATCAACTCTCATTTCTTTGCAAGGAAAACATGTATAGAAATGGAAATCTAAGTTTCTCTTAAGTTCCCAGGAACCATACGGCTCTTAAGATTAAACAAAAATTATGGATTGATTTATCCTATGATTATTAGTCCTACATAGTTGATCACAACGTACATGACAAATTGTAATAAATACGGTTGACCCTTGAACAACGTGGGGACTGGGCCGCCGACCCTCTGCCCAGCCAGAGTCCATCCACACATAGCTGAGAGTCAGTGCTCCCGTGTATGCAACCCCTCCGTGCACAGGACCCCTCCCTGTCCACGGTTCCGTATCCGTGGCCGCCACCAACCATGGATGGTGTAGAACTATAGTATTTACTGTATTGAAAAAACCCAGTATAAGTGGACCTGTGCAGTTCAAACCTGTGTTGTTCAAGGGTCAACTACTTATTAAAGAAAAATGTTACTGGAAATGAGATTAAAGGAGCTGAAGTAGTCTTCAATTAGCCCATGTATCAGTAGTTTAATGTTGCTTATTCTAGAAGAAAAAGTGTTCAGCATTAATTCTGTTTCCTTTTTTTTCTTTAGCATTGAGATAACCTTATTCTCATAAATAAAAAGGTGAAATACATTTTTGTTATAAATGATTTATTTGATCCTTTACATATTCAGAATTATTTGCAAGGCATTATGGTTATCTATTAATAAAAATATTTTAATGTCTTGTCAACTGACAGTGCTATTAAATGCTCCTTCAGTTTTGTTGAAAGCAAAAATAGCCACCTAATTTGCTAAAGCATTTGTTTCCCAGTCACCAGAATCATTCACTCCCTCACTTCCTGGGATATATGCCAAAAGGCTTTACCAATACTTACTTATCAAAGGACTAGTGATATCTGTTTTGGCTTTTGTTACTTTTTTCCCCTCACTTTGAGGCACCTTGTTTAATATATTCAGAAATGGTTGGACATACTGAAATATTGCTAATATTAGTACGTTCTGTCAGTACATTTTAAAATTAAAATCCTTTTATATCCTAACATGTGAATTAACTGTATTTTGATCAATACCTTAGAGCTATAAACTTAGTTCATTCAATTTCTGGAAAAGTTGTACCTAATAACCTTGCTAGTAAAACCAGTTATCACTGGTTTTACTAGTAAACCAATCAGCCGAATCAGACTTGCTGTCAGAAAAAAAAGGGTGTCTTCATTTTTCTAATTAAAATAAATGTGCCGATACACATTTTGAGGGATTTTATAAAATATTTTCTATGAAAATGATATGTTACAAATAATGAGGAATACATAAAGTATAAATAAATACATCTTTTAAATAGATTATTCAATAATGAGATTAACATTATTTAGATCTAATCTAATCGTTATGCTTTATAAAAATCTTGGTCTCCAAATGGGTACCTTTACAGCCAGTGTATAGATAAACTTATAACTTATTGAAGATGCAAGGTTTGTGTATAAAATACAGATTACATATATAATTTTGAAAAACATATACTATTTAAAACCTCATCATACCATCATCTAGCGTATATATAGTTACTAGGCTATAGAAAATACAGACATTTTAAAAGTGGAGACTAACTGAAGTAAATATTTTGTAATATAATCTGATAAAGATATTTTTAGGTAACTTGTCAAATCTATATTTCTGTATAGGAAATCACATAAAATATAAATTTCATTCATGAGTTTAATCTAGTTTAACTTGAAAATTTGAAGTTACATTGAAAAGACCTAATAACACAGACTTGTACTGCTTTAGTTATTCAGAAGTGCTTATTGTTCTAGCTAATGACAGATCCTAGGAAGGGTTTTCGAGAATACTCTTTGCTCTCACCAGCCTCCTGAAGAGCAGTGAATTTTTTAATAATAGGGGATGAAACAGGTGAGATCATTAAAGGAAAATTACTCTCCCTCCCTCCGGATATATTATATAGCTGAGTTCAGAGCTTTGTAACTAGGGCCCAAATAATCCCCATTTCAGTTGCCATACTTCGCCCCTGATAGAAATCCATGTAAACAGGAAAGGCTGGGTGCCTGGAGCGCTCTTACGTTGCCCTGATTCATCAGCAAAGCTTTTCCCCAATCGGTATTTTGAATCGTTTTCCTTCAGCAACCTGGAGGTTTTTTATACTCCGAGGCAATGCACTGTATTAACGTAAGGGGTGGAGGAGGAGGGATCTGCCTCTGTGAGGTTAGAGCAAAGGACTGTGAAAAGCAGGGGTACAAAGAAGAACCTTCAGGATTCTTGCAAGGGCTGTGCATGGAAGCTGAGGATCTGGAAGTAGATTCTGTGTAAACCAACAGTACTGGCTTCCCTTTAAAAGAGCCTTTTCCTCCTCCCCCCGCCCCTGATCCAGTAACCCTCATTTGGTGACTACAGGTGTCAACTAAAAACTACAGTTCTCAGTACAGTTACCATTGAACAACACGGGCCTTAGAGGCACCTGACCCTCCCCGCAGTGGCAAATCTGTGTGTAATTTACAGCCAGCCCTTCCAACACGAGGTTCCTCTGTGTCCACAGTTCCACATCCATGGATTCAACCAACCACAGTCATGTAGTACTATAGTATTACTATGGAAAAAATCTGAGTATAAGTGGACCCACACAGCTCAAACCCTTGTTGTTCAGGGGTCAGCTGTCTATAGCAGATACTAAATAATTGATAGCTATTGGCTGCATTTAAGAGGAGGAAAAAATGACTAGTCATCATGATTACTATGTCATCGGCTCTAAGTTTGTAAATAGCAGCTACTACTCCTGTGCAAGATTGCTTTGGTAACCGTCGAACAAAAGGATGCCCTTACATCACCATTTTAATTTTTTTTCATTAATTAATTTATTTATTTTTGGCTGTGCTGTGTCTTCGTTGCTGCGCACGGGCTTTCTCTAGTTGAGGCGAGCGGGCGCTACTCTTTGTTGCGGTGCGCGGGCTTCTCGTTGTGGAGCGTGGGCTCTAGGTGCGCAGGCTCAGTAGTTGTGGTTCGTGGGCTCAGTAGTTGTGGCTTGCGGGCTCTAGAGCGCAGGCTCCGTAGTTGTGGCGCACGGGCTCAGTTGCTCCATGGCGTGCGGGATCCTCCTGGACCAGGGCTCGAACCCGTGTCCCCTGCACTGGCAGGTGGGTTCTTAACCCCTGCACCACCAGGGAAGTCCCACCATTTTAAGCACCAGTTCAGTCTGCTGCTTTATCAATTTAGAACTGAGTTCAGTCTGAAGTGTGTGAAGAGGTCAGCCGTGAGACCCCCGGGGGCCACCCTGACCCAGCACAGTTAGCAGCAGCGTGGAGCAGACCCTCCTCTGGGAGGAAAAGGACGGGAACCCAGGATACCAGTCCCGCTCTGCAAACGCGGCAACGCTCTGGGCTGCCTTCTCCAAGTGAAGACGTGCTGTTACGCTCGGAACCTTCTGACACAGGGAAAATGCCTCTCCTTCATCCCACAGTTACACATTGACAGAGGAAGAAATACGGAAAGAATAGCCCTGCCTGTATCTGAACACTAGGGTAGATAGGAAGCAATTTTATCAATTTGATACTCTTTGACTTGTATTAGAAGTCTTTCCAACCGTAGGGAACTATTAAAGCTATTCTCTGAGAAATCACATTAACTGAACTGAACTTCAGAGTAGTTTGTTATTCAGAGAACGGTTCAGTTTTCAAGCACAACTGCAACTAAATATGAACAGTAGGTTGCTAGGAAGGACTGAGGTTTGAGAACTACATTTTTCTCTTTTCCTGTTTTCCTTGCTTTATCATTGATTCAGAAACTAAGGATTCAGCCAACCTTCTCTGTGTCTTGTTCATCAGTAAAATGGAATAGAAGTACAACCGTAAAGCTTAAAAGGGATATTGTGACAATGTCAAGACTTCTATAGCATCTTAAAGTTATGAAAACGGACTTCTTAATAGATTACAACAGAACGAGTAAATTTTTACTGTTCCGTAAATATTTCCTGCAAATTCAAGAACAATCATTTATTCTCTCAAGATAAACAATTTCTTATTTAGGAAAACTATGTGACAACTTGGTGGTGAAATTGGTTTTTATGGAGTATGCATTTCTTTTAGTAAAAGATGATGAATGCGACTCAGATGCAGAAAATGAACAAAACCATGATCCTAATGTTGAAGAGTTCCTGCAGCAACAAGACACTGCGGTCATCTACCCCGAGGCGCCCGAGGAGGACCAGAGGCAGGGCACACCAGAGGCCAGCGGGCACGACGAAAACGGTAACAAGCTTCACGGCCGCTTTGTTCTCATCTCCAGAGGATTACTGCTTCCATTACTCTATGTGGGGACCCACTCTACTAGAGGGAACATGTTGAAAACCAAAATTTATTGCAGGTGGCTGTAGAGAGTGATCTCTTTAATCAGTGGAACACTGTCCATGGTAACACTATAGCATTATATCAGTGGCCTCTCGTGTGTATAGTGTGATGCCACCACATGTGAAATGCTTAGGGCAGTGCCTGGACATTGATGTCCATTCACTTACATGGTAGCAAGTAGTAGAAATGGCAACTAGGATGACCCTTACTGCCCTTTGATTAGTCTCCACTGTTCTGGCAAGAAAAGCATGGTTGTCTGATTGAAAACATACTAATTTGGAGACAGATGGTTTTCCTGTATCTATTTTGGTCCTCTCTGATATGAACAGCCAGTATATAAAGAGTGGTAAAATACAATAATAATGCGTTCATACTCTCCTGAAAAGAAATATTCTGTCATTCTGCCTTCCATGCACTAGAAACAGATGAAAATATTCCTGTAAGAAATTTTACACAGTATCTGTATCAAGAACTAGGAAGATGCTTGGAATGTTTGAGGATATTTGAAGTATTAAGATCCTAAATCTGGTTTGGTTTTTCCAGGGTTCCCAGTTTAATGGATAGATTTAGCTTAATAGCCCAATAATCAACTTTCTAGAAGACTTTCTAGAGCAGTTTTACCTTTAGAACAGAGCTGTACAGAAGTGCAGGGATTTCCCACATTCCCCTGCCCCACACCTGGGTAGCCTCCCCATTATCAACATCACTCACCAGGGCGGTACTTTTTTTTTTTTTTTTTTTTTTTTTAACCAAGGATGAACCTACATTGACACATCATAATCACTCAAAGACCCTAATTTGCATTAGGGTTCACTCTTGGTGTTGTACATTCTGTGGGTTTGGACAAATGTACAATGACATGTATCCATCATTATAACATCATACAGAGTATTTTCACGGCCCCCAAAGTCCTCTGTGCTCTGCCTATTCATCCTCGCCTCCTCCCTGCCCTGGCAAAACCACTGATGTTTTTAATGTCTCCATAGTTTTGCCTCATCCAGAATGTCTTATAGTTGGAGTCACATAGTATATAGTCATATAGCGTTTTCAAATTGGCTTCTTTCACTTGGTTATGCATTTAACTTTCCCCTATGTCTTTTCATGGATTGATAACTCATTTCATATAAATGTTGAATGATATTCCATAGTCTGGATGTACTGCATTTTATTTATCCATTCACCTACTGAAGGACACCTTAGTTGCTTCCAAGTTTTGGCAATTATGAATAAAGCTGCTATAAACATTCATGCACAGATTTTGGTCTGGAAATGAGTTTTCAGCTCCTTTGGGTAAATGCCAAGGTGCACAATTGCTGGATTATATGATAAGAGTATGTTTAGTTTTAGAGGAAACTGCCAAACTATCATCCAGAGTGGCTGCAACATTCTTCATTCCACCAGCATGAATGAGCTCCACATCACGGCCAATATTTGCTGTTCTCAGTGTTCCCGGTTCGGGCTATTCTAGTAGTGTGTAGTGGTATCTTGCTGTTTTACTTTGTATTTCCCTAATGAAATATTATGTGCAGCATCTTTTCACACTTATTGGTCATCTGTGTGTCTTCTTTGATGAGGTGACCGAGTCCTTGGCCCATTTTTTTAAATTTTTAAATTTTATATTGGGGTTAGTTGATTTACAATGTTGTGTTAGCTTGAGGTGTACAGCAGAGTTATTTAGTTATACATATACATATCTATTCTTTTTCAGATTCTTTTCCCATATAGGTCCTTGCAGAGTATTGAGTAGAGTCCGCTGTGCTATGCAGTAGATCCTTGTTGGTTGTCTATTTTATATATAGTAGTGTGCACATGTGAATCCCAGTCTTCTCATTTATCCCACCCCTGCCTTTCCCCTTTGGTAACCGTAAGTTTGTTTTCAAAGTCTGGGAGTCTGTTTCTGTTTTGTAAATAAGTTCATTTGTACTATTTTTTAGATTCCACATATAAATGGTATCCTTTGATATTTATCTTTCTCTGTCTAACTTATTTAGTATGATAATCTCTAGATCCATCCATGTTGCCACAAATGGCATTACTGCATTCTTTTTTATGGCTGAGTAATATTCCATTGTATATATATACCTATATATATATATACACGACATCATCTTTATCCATTCTCCTGTCGATGGACACTTAGGTTGCTTCCATGTCCTGGCTCTTGTAAATAGTGCTGCAGTGAACGTTGGGGTGCATGTACCTTTTTGAAGTATGATTTTCTCTGGATATATGCCCAGGAGATGGATCGCTGAATCATATGATAGCTCTATTTTTAGTTTTTTATGGAACCTCCGTACTGTTCTCCATAGTGGCTGTATCAGTTTACATTCCCACCAACAGTGCAGGAGGGTTCCCTTTTCTCCACATCCTCTCCAGCATTTATTGTTTGTAGATTTTTTGATGATGGCCATTCTGACTGGTGATACCTCACTGTAGGTTTGATTGTCATTTCTCTAATAATTATTGATGTGGAGCATCTTTTCATGTGCTTTTGGCCATCTGTATGTCGTCTTTGGAGAAATGTATATTTAGACCTACTGCCCATTTTTTTTGATTGGGTTGTTTGTTTTTTTGATATTGAGCCGCATGAGCTGTTTGTATGTTTTGGAGATTAAACCCTTGTCGTTAGCTTCATTTGCAAATATTTTCTCCCATTCTGTGGTTGTCTTCATTTTGTTTATGGTTTCCTTTGCTGTACAAAAGCTTTTAAGTTTAATTAGGTCCCATTTATTTTTGTTTTTATTTTCGTTACTCTAGGAGGTGGATCCAAAAAGGTATTACTGCAATTTATGTCAAACAATGTTCTACCTATGTTTTCCTCTAAGAGATTTGTAGTATCCAGCCTTACATTTAGGTCTTTAATCAATTTGGAGTTTATTTTTGTGTTAGAGAATGTTCTAATTTCATGCTTTTACATGTAGCTCTCCACTTTTCCCAGCACCATTTATTAAAGAGACTGTCTTTTCTCCATTGTATATTCTTGCCTCCTTTGTCACAGATTAATTGACCATAGGTGTGTGGGTTTATTTCTGGGCTTTCTATCCTGTTCCACTGATCTGTATTTCTGTCCTTGTGCCAGCACCATACTGTTTTGATGACTGTAGCTTTATAGTATAGTCTGAAGTTAGTCAGCCCGATTCCTCCAGCAGTTCTGTTTTTCTTTCCCAAGATTGCTTTGGCTATTCAGGGTCTTCTGTGTTTCCACACAGATTTTAAGGTTTTTGTTCTAGATCTGCAGAAAATGCCATTAGTTATTTGATCAGGATTGCATTGAATCTGTAGATTGCCTTGGGTATAGGATAGTCATTTTGACAATATTGATTCTTCCAACCCAAGAATATGGTATCTCTTTCCATCTGTGTCATCTTCAATTTCTTTCATCAGCATCTTATAGTTTTCTGCATACAGGTCTTTTGCCTCCTTGGGTAGGTTTATTCCTAGGTATTTTATTCTTTTTTCATGCACTGATAAATGGTATTGTTTCCTTATTTTCCCTTTCTGATCTTTCATTGTTAGTGTATAGGAATGCAACAGATTTCTCTGTATTAATTTTGTGTCCTGCAACTTTACTGAATCCATTGACGACCTCCAGTAGTTTTCTGGTAGCATCTTTAGGATTTTTTATGTGTAGTATCATGTCATCTGCAAACAGTGACAGTTTTACTTATTCCTTTTAACTTGGATTCCTGCTATTTTTTTCCTTCTCTGACTGCTATGGCTAAGACTTCCAAAACTATGTTGAATAGAAGTGGCGAGAGTGGACATCCTTGTCTTGTTCCTGATCTTAGAAGAAATGCTTTCCGCTTTTCACCACTGAGTATAATGTTAGCTGTTGGTTTGTCATATATGGCCTTTATTATGTTGAGGTAGGTTCCCTCTATGCCCACTTTCTGGAGAGTTTTTATCTTAAATGGGTGTTGAAATTTTGTCAAAAGATTTTTCTATTGAGATGATCATATGGGTTTTTTCCTTCAATTTGTTAATGTGGTGTATCACACTGAATGATTGTGGGTACTGAAAACTCCTTGCATCCCTGGGATAAATCCCACTTGATCATGGTGCATGATCCTTTTAATGTATTGTTGGATTCTGTTTGCCAGTATTTTGTTGAGGACTTTTGCATCTATGTTCATGAGTTTGGCCTATGATTTTCTTTTCTTGTGGTATCTTTGTCTGGTTTTGGTATCACGGTGATGTTGACCTCATAGAATGAATTTTGGAGTGTTCCTTCATCTGCAGTTTTTTGAAATAGTTTCAGAAGGACAGGTGTTACTCTTCTCTAAATGTTTGATAGAATTCCCCTGTGAAGCTGTCTGGTCCTGGACTTTTGTTTATTGGGAATGTTTAAATCACAGTTTCAGTTTCAGTGCTTATGATTATTGTTCATATTTTCAATTTCTTCCTTGTTCATTTTTGGGAGATTGTACCTTTCTAAGAATCTGTCTATTTCTTCTAGGTTGTCCATTATATTGGCATATAGTTGCTTGTAGTAGTCTCTTAAGATCCTCTGTATTTCTGTGGTGTCCATTGTAACTTTTCTAATTTTATTGATTTGAGCCCTCTCCCTTTTTTTTCTTGATGAGTCTGTCTAAAGGTTTATCTTTTCAAAGAGCCAGCTTTTAGTTTCATTGATCTTTTCTTCGTCTCTATTTCATTTATTTCTGCTCTGATCTTTATGATTTCTTTCCTCCTAACTTTGGGTTTTGTTTGTTCTTAGGTTGTTTATTTGGGATGTTTCTTGTTTCCTGAGATGAGACTGTATTGCTATAAACTTCCCTCTTTAGAACTGCTTTTGCTGCACCCCATAGGTTTTGGATCATCATGTTTTGACTGTCATTTGTCTCTAAGTATTTTTTAGTTTCCTCTTTGCTTTCTTTAGTGACTCATTGGTTGTTTAGTAGTGTACAGCCTCCACAGGTTTGTTATTTTTTTAGGTTTTTTTTTTTTTTTTTTTTTTGTAGTTGATTTCTAACCTCCTAGTGTTGTGTTCAGAAAATATGCTTGATAAGATTTCAGTTTTCTTAAATTTATCAAGGGTTGCTTTATGGCCCAGAATGTGATCTATCCTGGAGAATGTCCCATGTGCACTTGAAAAGAATGTGTATTCTGCCGTTTTTGGACAGAATGCTATATGAATATCAATCAAGACCATCTGATCTAATGTGTCATTTAAGGCCTGTGTTTCCTTTATAGATTTTCTGTCTTGATGATCTGTCCATTGATGTAAGTGGGATGTTAAAATCCCCCATTATTACTGTGTTACTGTTGATTTCTCCTTTTATGGCTGTTAGCATTTGCCTTGTATATTGAGGTGCTCCTATGCTGGGTGCATAAATATTTACAATTGTTATATCTTCTTCTTGGATTGATCCCTTGATCATTATGTAGTGTCCTTTTTTGTCTCTTGTAACAGTCGTCATTTTAAACTCTATTTGATCTGACATGAGTACTGCTACTCCAGCTTTCTTTTGATTTACATTTGCATAGAATACCTTTTTCCATCCCCTCACTTTCAGTCTGTATGTGTCCCTAGGTCTGAAGTGGGTCTTTTGTAGACAGCATATATATGGGTCTTGTCTTTGTATCCGTTCAGCCAGTCTTTTGGTTGGAGCATTTTAATCCATTTACATTTAAGGTAGTTACTGATATGTATGTTCTTAACCCTGTTTTGTTAATTTGGGGGGGGTGGGCGGTTGTTTTTGTAGATTTGGGCATTTATTGTTTGCAGATTTTTTGATGACAGCCATTCTGACTGGTGTGAGGTGATACCTCATTGTAGTTTTGATTTGCATTTCTCTAATAATATGTGCTTTTTAGCCATCTTTATGCCTTCTTTGGAGAAATGTCTATTTAGATTTTCCACCCATTTTTTGATTTGTTTATTTTTTTTGATATTGAGCTGCATGAGCTGTTTGTTGGGCGGGTTATTTTTGTAGGTCTTTTTTCTTCCCTCCCTCTTTTGTCCTCTTGTGATTTGATGACTATGTTTAGTGTTGCGTTTGGATTCCTTTTTCTTTTCTGTGTATCTATAAGTAGATTCTTGGTTTGCAGTACCATGAGGTTTTGATACAGCAGTCTATATATGTATATACAAGGTTGTTTTAAGTTGCTGGTCTCTTAATTTCACATGCATTTCCAATATCCTGCATTGTACCCTCCTCATGATTGCTCGTTTTGATAGCATGTTTGTGAGTGGATGATTTCCTACCTTTACTGTATATTTGCCTTGACCAGTCAGCTTTCACATTCATAATTTTCTTGTTCTAGAGTAGTTTCTTTAGCATTTGTTGTAAAGCTGGTTTGGTGGTGCCATATTCTGTTAGCTTTTGCTTGTCTGTATAGCTTTTGATTGCTCCATCGAATCTGAACAAGAGCCTTGCTGAGTATTCTTGGTTGTAGTTTTAAATCTTCCACCACTTAAATATATCTTGCCACTCCATTCTGGCCTGCAGAGTTTCTGCTGAAATACCAGCTTATAACCTTATGGGGATTCCCTTGTATGTTATTTGTTGCTTTTCCCTTGTTGCTTTTGATATTTTCTCTTTATCTTTTTGTCAAGTTGATTAATATGTCTCTGCATATTCTTCCTTGGCTTTATCCTTTATGGCACTCTCTGCACTTCCTGGACTTAGGTGACTGTTTCCTTTCCCATGTTAAGGAAGTTTTCAGCTATTACCTCTTCAAATACTTTCTCAGGCCCTTTGTCTCTCTATAATCCAAATGTTGGTGCGATTAATGTTGTCCCAGAGTTCTCTTAGGCTGTCTTCATTTCTTTTCATTCATTTTTCTTTATTCTGTTCTGCAGCAGTGATTTCCACCATTCTGTCCTCAGCTCACTTATCCATCCTTCTGCATCATTTATTCTGCTATTGATTCTTTCTGGTGCATTTGTCATTTCAGTTATTGTATTGTTCAACTCTGTTTTTTAAATCTTCTACCTCTTTGTTAAACATTTCTTGTATTTTCTTGGTCTGTGCCTCCATTCTTTTTCCAAAATCTTGGATCATCTTTACTATCATTACTGTGAATTCGTTTTCAGGTACATTATCACTTCATGTAATTCTTTGGGGGTTTTATACTGTTCCTTCACCTGGAACATATTCCTCTGCCATCTCATTTTGTCTCACTTTCTTCGTTTGAGGTCCCACAGACTGCAGGATTGTAGTTCCTCTTGGTTCTGGTGTCTGCCCCCAGGTGAGTGAGGCTGGTCATGGGGCTTGTGCAGGCTTCCTGGTGGGAGGGACTGGTGCCTGCCCACCAGTGCGTGGAGCTGGGTCTTGTCCCTCTGGTGGGCAGGGCCGTGTCAAGGAGTGTGTTTAGAGGTGGCTGTGGCTCAGGATGACTTTAGGCAGCCTGTCTGCTGATGGGTGGGGCTGTGTTCCCACCCTGCAGGTTGTTTGGCCTGAGGCATGCCAGCACTGGAACCTAAGGGCTGTTGGGTGCGCCCAGGTCTTGGTGTCAAAATGGTGGCCCCCAGGACAGCTCATGCCAATGAGTACCCACCAGTACCTCTGCCACCAGTGTCCTTTTACCCACAGTGAGCCACAGCCACCCCTCACCTCCCCAGCAGACCCCTCCAAGACCAGCAGGTAGGTCTCACCCAGGGTCCTATGAAGTCACTGCTCTTTCCCATGTCCCAGCTCACACAAGACCTTATTTGTGCCCTCCAAGAGTGGTGCTTCTGTTTCCCCCAGTCCTGTGAAGTTCCTGCAGTCAAGCCCCACTGGCCTTAAAAACCAAATGCTCTGGGGGCTTCTCCTACCAATGCAAGACCTCCAGACTGGGGAGCCTGACGTGGGGCTCAAAACTCTCACTCCTGTGAGAGAACCTCTGTGATATAATTATTTTCTAGTTTGTGGGTCAAACTAGAAAATAATTAGTATGGGATTTGATTGTATTGCGAATGTGCCCCCTTCTACCATCTCATTGTGGCTTTGTCTTTGGAAGTAGAATTACCTTTTTTTGGTAGGTTCCAGCCCTTTTTTATTGATGGTGGTTCAGCAGTTAGTTGTGATTTTGCTGTCTTCATGAGAGGAGGTGAGCTCAGGTCCTTCTACTCCACCATCTTGTCCTCCAGGTTTACTTTAATCTCAGGTATGTATTTTTGAACTCAGTAGTTCCAGTGGTGATTTCCTGATTCTCCGTCATGAAGTTGGAGGAGGAAGGAGGCTATGATTTGGCCCATTTTTTAAATTAAATTGATTTCTTAGCGTTGAGTTTTAAGAATTCTTTGTATATTTTGGATACTAGTCCTTTTTCAGATGTGTCATTTGCAAATAATTTTCCCAGTCCATGGCTTATCTTCTAGTTCTCGTTACTGTCTACCATGGAAAAGAACTTTTTTATTTAATGAAATCCAGCTTATCAAGTATCTCTTTCATGGCTCATGCCTTTGGTATCTAAACTGGCATTACCATACCCAAGGTCACATAGGTTTTCTTCTGTTGTCATCTGTGATCCATTTTGAGTTTTGTAAAGGGTGTAAGGTCTGTGTTTACAGTTTGGTGGTTTTTTTGTATGTGGATGTCCAGTTGCCTTTGCTCTTTGGGCTGTCTATTCTGTTCCACTGATCCATTTGTCTGTTCTCTCCCCAACACCACACTTTCTTGATTATTATACCTATATAGTAAGCCTTGAAGTCAGATAGTGTTGGTCTCCCAACGTTATTCTTCACCTTCAATGTTATGGTGCCTCTTCCGGGTCTCTTGCCTCTCCGTATAAATTTAGAATATCTGTCATTATCCATAAAATAACTTGATTGGGATTACACTGACTTTGTAGATCTAGCTGGGGAGAACAGACATCTTGACAATATTGAGTCAATATTGAGTATCCATGAACATGGAATCTCTCTCTATTTAGTTCTTTGATTTTGTTCATCAGACTTTTGTAGTTTTCCTCAAATAAATCTTATACATAAGTTGTTAGATTTATGCCTAAGTATTTCTGGTGCCAGTGTAAATGGTGTTGTATCAATCAACTTTTAAATTTTTGAAGGAAATCGAGAAGGATGGTACAGAAAACAAAACAGATTCTACTGTGAAGAGTCAACTGTACCTTCCTTAAATCAGGAATCAGCTATGCAAAAGAGCAGAAATAGAAGTTTCACTCCAGAATAGATAGGATTTCTATAACTAATTTGGTGACAAAGGAAAAAGGAGTAGGATACTCTAGGAATTGTTTCCTGCAGTGTGGCAAAAGGACATGTTTCTGAAAACTATAAGTAATTACCCCTGAGGACACTGCATTTCAGCTTAATGATATGCATTCCGTTGATCTGTTTGCATATTTGCGGAGTCCGTAGTTATTGACATTATAATCCTGTAGGGCCTTAGTTTTCTACTTTTGTTTCTTGGTTGCTTTTTTCCTCATAAAGAAAATGTGTTAACATTTCACCTGAAGAAGCAGTAGCTTACAATAAATATGAAAGGGAAATAAAACATTTTAAATGCAGATGTGTATAACTATGTAAAATTCTTATGTAACAAAGAGGATTCAGAAAGTATCAGTGAAAGAAAATAATGAAAACTAAAGAAATGTTCCATTGCATAGATCACATAAGGTTAAACTTTGTAAAGTCCATTGTTACAAATCAATGCAGTAAAATCCCATAAATATTGAGGCCTTAACTGTTCTGAATTAGTAAAACATTTTTTGTTTTCTTTGTCTAATTATTATTCAATATGTTTTTAATTCAGGAATTCATTACTTTTAGGTATATAATGTAATTTAACTGCTAATACAGTATTTCACAGATTTTCTGTCACATCAGCAACATCTCTTTACATAGAAAAAGTGATTATCTTCAGAAGCACTTAGGTTTTTAGTGTTTTAATAGATTAAACATACCATCCTGCAGGTCATAAGTTGTAAACAGGGAAACTTTACTCCAACAGATGGATTTATCACAAATTCTGGTTCAGTGGGGAACAAATGAAGGAAATTTTTCACAGGTTTTATATCAGTCTGACAACTAAAGGAAGTTTAAGATACAGAAATTTAAAATGTTTTTTAAATAAGTATATTCATGGTCACAGATACATAAATAAATTATGGTTCAAAAAATGGTCAGATATAGGTTGGATTTTTTAGTAGTATTGAATTGCTACCATAAGTTTATTATAGGAATTCTAAAAAGAAACATTTTTTTCCTTACATGACAAGTCTTCATTGCTAAAAAGTGAGTTTTTAAAAAATAATAGTCCAGTATTTTTTAAAACAGAAAGTTCTAACTTTTAAACCTGTTCATTCTATAACTTATGATGTCAAATATTAGATTTTTTTCATTGTTTTATGCAATTGGCCTAAAAGAATAAATTCGTATCTCATACGTGTGAGAACATTCACTAGATACTGATTTATGAAAAGAACTTGCTATTTGAATATGAGAAACTTGTCATTTTATGGAATTATTAGTATTTTGTTTACTGATTGGAAGGATTAATCATGAAGGTAAAGAAGAAAATAGAATGTAATGCAAGCCAGACCACTTATGACCCAGGAGTACAAGGAGCTTGAATCATGGAATCACACTGTGACTGTCGTACTGATGACCGAACACCTGTAACGGTGGGCTCTCTGACATTAGCTGCTGAGACCAGTAGGATAGACAGACAGTCTGGCAAGGAGAGTGTCCCAAATGTTGATTTCCCACTTGTCTGTACAAATAGAAAATTGATACTAGACAAAATATAACTTGATTTCCCCCCCAAAATGTCCTCGTGTCTACTCTAGTCCCCAAAGAAGGGGGTCATGCCAGAGTCATCACTAAGAGAAAAAAACTCTGGTTCCAGGTGCCTTGTGAGCTGATAACAACAACAACAACAAAAAAACATAAACCATGGGGGTCTTGGTTGTTTGATTTTATTTGTATATTTGATACATATTTCGGTGTATTTAGCTGTACAGTGTCAGGTGCTGAGCTTATTATATTTGAAGGCCTGCCCTTAAGCAAGACAGTTAATTTACATAGACTTGAATTTCAATAATGGGGACACATGTTTATGAAGCATTTGAAGACTGTTATGAAATTTTCTTTGGTGGTCTTTTTCTGTAAGAAATTCAAAATGAAGGTAAGATGATACAGTAAGATGTCACTTAGGAACTTATTTCTTTAAAGAAATACATCAAGTATGGAAATCTACTCTTAGTTAAATATTAATTGGCCAAAGTAGTATTACATTTTTAGGATTGGCAGGCTTAGATGGTTCCATATATTAAAAATATCTAGTTCACTCCGCAAACTACAATGTATCCATAATGCCCTTATTTTCTGAAAGCTATCATAATAGTCATCCAGATAAAACTATATATACAGAAAATGTGTCGGCGTGTTTCAGGAGGAAAAAGAACGTGACGAGCCGTGCAGGGGGTGTCTCAGTGGGCCCGGCCTGCTCTGGCCCCCACTGCTCCTCACAGTACGCACTCTTTTGGTCTGAACTCGGGCACAGGGCCACACCTACCTGCAAGGGACTCTTAGAAACATAGTCCGTGTGCTGCGTACTCTCCGAGGACTATAACCAGAGTGTCATTTTTCTCTAATTAACCGTGCAAAAGAAGAGAAGCAATATGTTTTAGTGAAAAAGTCACACAGCACGCGTTTGACTTGACTTTTGACTTCATCATTTACTGGCTGTGTGATCTGGAAGTTATTTATTAGCCTTTTCTGGGCCTCACGTTCTCTCTTTATAAAATAGAGGGGGAGATCAGTGTGTTGTTTTGAGGCATAATGTCTGGTACATAGCAGAGGGTCTTGGTGGAAGCTTTGGTAATTTTTTTTAATAACATCTTTATTGGAGTATAATTGCTTTACAATGGTGTGTTAGTTTCTCCTGTATAACAAAGTGAATCAGCTATACATATACATATGTCCCCATATCTCCTCCCTCTTGCGTCTCCCTCCCACCCTCCCTATCCCACCCCTCTAGGTGGTCACAGAGCACCAAGCTGATCTCCCTGTGCTATGCGGCTGCTTCCCACTAGCTATCTATTTTACATTTGGTAGTGTATATATGTCCATGCCACTCTCACTTCATCTCAGCTTACCCTTCCCCCTCCGTGTGTCCTCAAGTCCCTTCTCTATGTCTGAGTCTTTATTCCTGTCCTGCCCCTAGGATCTTCAGAACTTTATATGTGTTAGCATACTGTATTTGTTTTTCTCTTTCTAACTTACTTCACTCTGTTTGACAGACTCTAGGTCCATCCATCTCACTACAAATAATTTCATTTCTTTTTGTGGCTGAGTAATAATATTCCATTGTATACATGTGCCACATCTTCTTTATCCATTCATCTGTTGATGGACACTTAGGTTGCTTCTGTGTCCTGGTTATTGTACATAGTGCTGCAATGAACATTGTAGGTAGTACGCGACTCTTTTTGAATTATGGTTTTCTCAGGGTATATGCCCAGTAATGGGATTGCTGGGTTGTATGGTAATTCTATTTTTAGTTTTTTAAGGAAGCTCCATAATGTTCTCCATAGTGGCTGTATCAATTCACATTCCCACCAACAGTACAAGAGGGTTCCCTTTTCTCCACACCCTCTCCAGCATTTATTATTGGTAGATTTTTTGATGATGGCCATTCTGACTAGTGTGAGGTGATACCTCATTGTAGTTTTCATTTGCATTTCTCTAATAATTAATGATGTTGAGCATCCTTTCATGTGTTTGTTGGCAATCTGTATATCTTCTTTGGAGAAATGTCTATTTAGGTCTTCTGCCCATTTTTGGATTGGGTTGTTTGTGGGTTTTTTTTTTGAAATTAGGCTGCATGAGCTGCTTGTAAATTTTGGAGATTAATCCTTTGTCAGTTGCTTCACTTACAAATATTTTCTCCCATTCTGAGGGTTGTCTTTTCGTCTTATGTTTTCCTTTGCTGTGCAAGTTTTAAGTTTGACTGGGTCCCATTTGTTAATTTTTGTTTTAATTTCCACTTCTCCAGGAGGTGTGTCAAAAAGGATCTTGCTGTGATTTATGTCATATGGTGTTCTGCCTGTTTTCCTCTAAGAGTTTGATAGTGTCTGGCCTTACATTCTTTAATCCATTTTGAGTTTATTTTTGTGTATGGTGTTAGGAAGTGTTCTAATTTCTTTCTTTCACATGTAGCTGTCCAGTTTCCCCAGCACCACTTATTGAAGAGGCTGTCTTTTCTCCATTCTTGCCTCCTTTTATGAAAAATAAGGGGACCATATGTGCATGGGTTTATCTCTGCTCTTTCTTTCCATTGATGTATATTTCTGCTTTTGTGCCAGTACCATACTGTCTTGATTGATTACTGTAGCTTTGTAGTATAAGTCTGAAGTCCAGGAGCCTGATTCCTCCAGCTCCATTTTCTTTCTCAAGATTGCTTTGGATATTCGGGGTGTTTTGTGTTTCCATACAAGTTCTGTGAAAAATGCCACTGGTATTTTGATAGGGATTGCATTGAATCTGTAGATTGCTTTGGGTAGTATAGTCATTTTCACTGTGTTGATGCTTCCAATCCAAGAACATGGTATTATCTCTCCATCTGTTTGTATCATCTTTAATTTCTTTCATCAGTGTCTTCTAGTTTTCTGCATACAGGTTTTTTGTCTCCTTAAGTAAGTTTATTCCTAGGTATTTTATTCTTTTTGTTGCAATGGTAAATGGCAGTGTTTCCTTAATTTCTCTTTCAGATTTTTCATCATTAGTGTGTTAAGGAATGCAAGAGGCTTCTGTGCATTAATTTTGTATCCTGCTACTTTACCAAATTCATTGATTAGATCTAGTAGTTTTCTGGGAGCATCTTTAGGATTCTCTATGTATAGTATTATGTCATCTGCAAACAGTGACAGTTTTACTTCTTCTTTTCCTATCTGGAGTCCTTTTATTTCTTTTTCTTCTCTGATTGCTGTGGCTAAAACTTCCAAAACTATACTGAACAACAGTGGTGAGAGTGGACAACCTTGTCTTGTTCCTGGTCTTAGAGGAAATGGTTTCAGTTTTTCACCATTGAGAACGATGCTGGCTTTGGCTTTGTCATATATGGCCTTCATTCTGTTGAGGTAAGTTCCCTCTATGTCTACTTTCTGGAGGGTTTTTATCATAAATGGGTGTTGAATTTTGTCGAAAGCTTTTTCTGCATCTATTGAGATGATCATATGGTTTTTCTCCTTCAGTTTGTTAATAGGATGTATCACATTGACTGATTTGCATATATTGTAGAATCCTTGCATTCCTGGGAAAAACACCAACTGATCATGGTGTATGATCCTTTTAAAGTGCTATTGGATTCTGTTTGCTAGTATTTTGTTGAGGATTTTTGCACCTATGTTCATCAGTGGTGTTGGCCTGTAGTTTCTTTGTTTGTGACATCTTTGTCTGGTTTTGGTGTCAGGGTGTGGGTGGCCTCCTAGAATGAGTTTTGGGAATGTTCCTCCCTCAGAAGAGTTTAACAAGGATAGGTGTTAGCTCTTCTCTAAATGTTTGATAGAATTCACCTGTGAAGCCATCTGGTCCTGGGCTTTTGTTTGTTGGAAGATTTTTAATCACAGTCTCAATTTCAGTGCTTGTGATTGGTCTGTTTATATTTTCTATTTCTTCCTGGCTCAGTCTAGGAAGGTTGTGCTTTTCTAAGAATTTGTCCATTTCTTCCAGGTTGTCCATTTTATAGTTGCTTGTAGTAATCTCTTATGATCCTTTGTATTTCAGCAGTGTCACTTGTCTCCTTTTTCATTTCTAATTCTATTGATTTGAGTCTTATCCCTATTTTTTCTTGATGAGTCTGGCTAATGGTATATCAATTTTGTGTATCTTCTCAAAGAACCAGCTTTTAGTTTTACTGATCTTTGCTACTGTTTCCTTCATCTCTTTTTTATTTATATCTGATCTGATGTTTATGAGTTCTTTCCTTTGTTCTTCTTTCTCTAATTGCTTTAGGTGTAAGGTTAGGTTTATTTGAGATGTTTCTTGTTTCTTGATGTAGGACTGTATTGCTATAAACTTCCCTCTTAGAACTGCTTTTGCTGCATCCCATAGGTTTTGGGTCATTGTGTTTCCACTGTTTTTTGATTTCCTCTTTGATTTCTTCAGTGATCTCTTGGTTAGTTAGTAGTATATTGTTTAGCCTCCATGTTTTTTTTTCCTGTAATTGATATCTAGTCTCATAGCGTTGTGGACGGAAAAGAGACTTGATATCATTTCAGTTTTCTTAAACTTACCAAGGCTTGATTTGTGACCCAAGATATGATCTATCCTGGAGAATGTTCCATGAGCACTTGAGAAAAATATGTATTCTGTTGTTTTTGGATGGAATGTCCTGTAAATATCAATTAAGTCCACCTTGTTTAATGTATCATTTAAAGCTTTTGTTTCCTTACTTATTTTCATTTTGGTTGATCTGTCCATTGGTGAAAGTGGAGTGTTAAAGTCCCCTATACAATTCTGTTACTGTCAAGTTCCCCGTTATGGTTGTTAGCATTTGCCTTGTGTATTAGCATTTGCCTTATGTACTGAGGTGCTCCTATGTTGGGTGCATAAATATTTACAATTGCTATATCTTCTTCTTGGATTGATCCCTTGATCATTATGTACTTCTTTGTCTCTTATGTCTATTTGATAGGAGAATTGCTACTCCAGCTACTCCAGCTTTCTTTTGATTTCCATTTGCATGGAATATCTTTTTCCATCCCCTCACTTTCGTATGTGTCCCTGGGTCTGAAGTGGGTCTCTTGTAGACAGCATATATACGGGTCTTGTTTTTGTATCCATTCAGCCAGTCTATGTCTTTTGGTTGGAGCATTTAATCCATTTACATTTAAGCTGGTTATAGATATGTATGTTCCTATTACCATTTTTGTAATTGTTTTGGGTTTGTTATTGTAGGTCTTTTCCTTCTCTTGTGTTTCCTGCCTAGAGAAGTTCCTGTAGCATTTGTTGTAAAGCTAGTTTGGTGGTGAATTCTCTTAGCTTTGGCTTGTCTGTAGAGGTTTTCATTTCTCCATTGAATCTGAATGAGATCCTTGCTGTGTAGAGTATTCTTGGTTGTAGGTTTTTCCCTTTCATCACTTTAAATATGTCCTGCCACACTCCCTTCTGGCTTGCAGAGTTTCTGCTGAAAGATCGGTTGTTAACCTTATGGGGATTCCCTGGTATGTTGTTCTTCCCTTGCTGCTTTTAATATATTTTCTTTGTATTTAATTTTTGCTCCTTTAATTAATGTGTGTCTTGGCGTGTTTCTCCTTGGATTTATCCTGTATGGGACTCTGCGCTTCCTGGACTTGAGGGAAGTTTTCAAGTATAATCAAGTATTTTCTTGAACATCCCTTTCTTTTCCTCTTCTAATTCGAATGTTGGTATGTTTAATGTTGTCCCAGAGGTCTCTGAGACTGTCGTCAATTCTTTTCTTTTCATTCTTTTTTCCTTATTCTGCTCTGTGGTAGTTATTTCCACTATTTTATCTTCCAGGTCACTTATCTGTTCTTCTGCCTCAGTTATTCTGCTATTGATTACTTTTAGAGTTTCTTCTAGGTGCCTATTAAATGTTTCTTGTATTTCCTCCATTTTATTTCCAAGATTTTGGATCATCTTTACTATCATTACTCTGAATTCTTTTTCAGGTAGACTGCCTATTTCCTCTTCACTTGTTTGGTCTGGTGGGTTTTTACCTTACTCCTTCATCTGCTGCTGTGTTTCTCTGTCTTCTCATTTTGCTTAACTTGCTGTTTGGGGGGTCTCCTTTTCGCAGGCTGCTGGTTCATACTTCCCGGTCTGCCTCCAGTGGGTAAGGTTGATTCAGTGGGGTTGTGTAGGCTTCCTGGTGGAGGGGACTGGTGCCTGTGTTCTGGTGGATGAGGATGGATCTTGTCTTTCTGGTGGGCAAGACCGCGTCCAGTGGTGTGTTTCTGGGTGTCTGTCACCTTATTATGATTTTAAGCAGCCTCTTTGCTAATGGGTGGGGTTGTATACCTGTCTTGTTAGTTGCTTGGCATGGCCTGTCCAGCACTAGAGATTGCTGGTCACTGAGTGGAGCTGGGTCCTTAGCACTGAGACAGAGATCTCTGGGAGAGCTTTCGCTGTTTGATATTATGTGGAGCTGGGAGGTCTCTGGTGGACCAGTGTCCTGAACTCGGCTCTCCCACCTCAGAGGCACAGGCCTGACACCAGGCTGGAGCACCAAGACCCTGTCAGCCACACGGCTCAGAAGAAAAGGGAGAAAAAAAAAGAAAGAAAAGGAAAGAAAGTTATTAAAATAAGTAATTTTTTAAAAGGGGAAAGAAAGAAGAGAGCAACCAAACCAAAAAACAAATCCCCCAATTATAACAAGTGCCCAAAACTATACTAGACAGACAGAACCATAGGACAAATGGTAAAAGCAAAGCTATACAGACAAAATCACACAAAGAAGCATACACATACACACTCACAAAAAGAGAAAAAGGAAAAAAATATATATCTTTTTAAAAAAAGCAACCAAATCAATAAAAAAAATCTACCAGTGATAATAAGCTCTAAATACTAAACTAATATAAACATAAAACCAGACCCAAGTCTACAGTTGCTCCCAAAGTCCACTGCCTCAGTTTTGGGATGATTCATTGTCTATTCAGGTTTTCCACAGATGCAGGTACATCAAGCTGATTGTGGAGATTTAATCCGCTGCTGCTGAGGCTGCTGGGAGAGATTTCCCTTTCTCTTTTTCGTTGACACAGCTCCCGGGGTTCAGCTTTGGATTTGGACCTGCCTCTGCGTGTAGGCCGCCTGAGGGCATCTGTTCTTCGCTCAGACAGGACGGGGTTAAAGGAGCAGCTGATTCGGGGGCTCTGGCACAGGCCAGGGGGAGGGAGGGGCACGGATGCGGGGCAAGTCCGCGGCAGCAGAGGCCGGCGTAACGCTGCACCGGCCCGAGGCGCGCCGCGCATTTTCCCGGGAAAGTTGTCCCTGGATCCCAGGACCCCGGCAGTGGCGGGCTGCACAGGCTCCCGGGAGGGGCGGTGTGGACAGTGACCTGTGCTCACACACAGGCTTCTTGGTGGCGGCAGCAGCGGCCTCAGCATCTCATACCTGTCTCTGGGGTCCGCGCTGATAGCCGCGGCTCACGCCCGTCTCTGGAGCTCCTTTAAGCGGCGCTCTTAATTCCCTCTCCTCGCACACCAGGAAACACTGATCTCTTGCTTCTTTGGCAGCTCCAGACCTTTTCCCGGACCCCTTCCCAGCTAGCGGTGGCGCACTAGCCCCTTCAGGCTGTGTTCACGCCGCCAGCCAACCCTAGTCCTCTCCCGGCTTCCGTCCGAAGCCCGAGCCTCAGCCCCCAGCCCCCGCCCGCCCCGGCGGCTGAGCAGACGAGCCTCTCGGGCTGGTGAGTGCCGGTCGGCACCGATCCGCTGCGGGAATCTCTCCGCTCTGCCCTCCTCACCCTGTTGCTGCGCTCTCCTCCGCGGCTCAGAAGCTTCCCCTGGGAAGCCACCCGCAGCCTCCACCCGCAAAGGGGCTCCTAGTGTGTGGGAACCTTTCCTCCTTCATGGCTCCCTCCCAGAGGTGCAGGTCCCGTTCCTATTCTTTTGTCTCTGTTTATTCTTTTTCCGTTTGCCCTACCCGGGTACGTGGGGAGTGTCTTGCCTTTTGGGAGGTCTGGGGTCTTTTGGCAGCGTTCAGTAGGTGTTCTGTAGGGGTTGTTCCACATGTAGATGTATTTCTGACGTATCTGTGGGCAGGAAGGTGATCTCCGCGTCTCACTCCTCCGCCATCTTGAAGGTCTGTCCTGGCAATATTTTTTTTAACGTTTTAAATTTAAAATATATGATCCTTCTTTTACAGGAACACCAGATGCATTTTCCCAGTTACTCACCTGCCCGTATTGTGACAGAGGATATAAACGCTTTACCTCTCTGAAAGAACACATTAAATATCGCCATGAAAAGAATGAAGATAACTTCAGTTGCTCCCTGTGCAGTTACACCTTTGCATACAGAACCCAGCTCGAACGTCACATGACCTCCCATAAATCAGGACGAGATCAAGTAAGTGGAATGACTGCATTCATGAACTTTCCACACTGAGAACTCACCCCTCCACAGAAGGCGAGGGTTTTAATATACTGAAAAATTTAGGGGATGTACTGGACAGTGTCTGGTCTACAGCCTTATGAAAAGGAAAGTGATTATTCATTTGGATTATCTGGTCATTTCTGATTTTAAAAGCACATATGAACACTATTTTAGAGGTAACTAAGTTTTCTTTTTCAGGTAGGTCCCTTTCATCTCAATTTTAATTGTTTTGCTTATACCATAACAAATATTTCTCTTACGTTTAAGATTTCAAAATACACACTACTGGAATGTTCAGTGTAGGGAAAATAACTGATTACGTAAACTGCATGCCTCTAAAAATCTAAAGTTTAGACTCTAAACCATTTTTAAGCTGAAGATTCAATTTTCATATGGTTTATTCTACTTCTGTTTCACTCTGCCTCAATTTCTAGAAGCATAAACCATAGAAGCATAAACCAAGACTATCCTATAAGTGTAAGTTACCTTTAAATTGTTGGCTCTGAATTTAAGTACAGATTAAAGTTAAAGAAGCTTTTGCCAGTTGTCCTTTTATAAGATCCTGATAACTATGAACTACAAGTAATGAAATTTAAGCTACTTAATTCTAGATTTAAAAATCAAGTAAATATGCTGCACAGGGTATGTTGAGGCTATGTCCAGTTTCTTATATCCAAGGATGTGAATTCTGTCTACCTGAGTGCATGAGAGTCTGCTCTGTGTGCGCCTAAGTCACAGATCCCCTAGAGGACAAGTTACCCCACACCAGAAAACTGCAACACAATGATGAGAAGGGTCAGCCTATCTTCTCAGGGCTCTGGGCACAGCACTCACGAACTAAGATAAGGGGTGTGGGAGGGTGGCAGGCAGGGGGCAAGAAGCAAGCTTCTCCTTAGGTGGCCTATGGTTCGGTCCATGCAGGGCACTTGGGGTGGAGCAAGTGCCAGGAGGGGAGAAAACTGACACACGGAAGACAAGGCCCCGCCGTTCGCATGTGCCCCGCACGAGTCTCGTCAGGGGCGATACAGACGCGTGCTCTTGCCACCCCGGTGTCCCGACATGACCGTGCGAGAGACAAGCCCTGGGGAAGGGGCCTGCCAGGTGACGTTTGGGGAGCGGCCCCGTCCTCTACCCTGAGGGCCCTTGTCAAAGGAGGGGACCTTCAGAGGACAGATGGAACTGCTGGGGGAAGCAGGAGATGCTGCCATAAAATTGTAAGATCTCTGATGAGCGTGAAGGCCACCATTTTCTGTGCCCATCTGTCTGATGGGTGCAAAGGTAGTCGGTTTATATGTGAAGTATGTCGTCAGACCAACGTCAGAAAGGAGCTGCGGTGAATGTAATAACGTGCGGGAAACGGAACTGGGAACAATTTAGGTTAGGAGGCAGGAAACCAAAGGGCAGACCATCTGCCTTGCTGGCCTTTGAAAATCATGCCGTGACCTAAAGATATGCATTTCCAACAAGTGTCTGAGTTTCGATTCTGTATCAGGCCTGTTGTAGGTGTTAAAGGCACAATAGTGAAAAAGATGAGCAAAGTCCCTGACAGTAGAAGGCGTGTATTAGTAGGTGATAGAAATGTAAGATATAAAAGCAGGTAGAATGAAGAAAAAAGGCAAGAGTAAGAGGACAGAAAGTGGTGGAAGCTGCTGCTTTTTTTTTTTTTTTTTTAACAGGGTAGGGAGACCTTTCTGAGAGTAAGTGCGATAGGGAAGCCACCGAGAGATACTGCGTTTTGTCTTTATAATTGTAAGGTGGCACGGGCTCTTGGGCGGAAAGTAGACTGAGAGACAAGAAAGAAGCAGGGAGGCCACTCAGAGGCTGTGGCTGTGATCTAGGCCAGAGGTGGTCGGTGTGGCAGACATGCATTAGGGACCGTGGGTGCAGGATGGCTTGCGGAGTGATTGAACAAGGATCTAAGGGAAAGAAGGGATCAGGGATTCCTCCAAAGTTCAGGGCTTAAGCGATGATCAAATCAATGAAGGGGGCATTATTCACAAAGGTAAGAGACACGAGAGGAGGAGCTGACTTCCAGGAGAGAAATGAAGCGGTCATCACAGGCCTGTTGACAGCTGCCTGTTGCTTCCCAGCGGGGACCATCGAGGGAGCAGCTGGCTGTGAGGGTCTGGCATTGAGGGGAGGGGAGACGTCGGGCGAGGGAAATTTGGGAGTTGTCACCGTATGTTCGGTTTCAAAGCCAGGGGTTTGGGTGAAGTAGAGCCTGACACGTGGTACGTGCTCTTCTCTGTCCTTCCTGCACGCAGGACAGAGGAAGGGAGATTCCAGTGGGGAGAGCACGTAGCAAGCAGAACTTGAGCCTTTGACAGATGGGTGGAATCTTAACTGTCATAATTCAAGGGAAACGGCCAAGCAGTAAGGGGTAGTATAAATCAGAGCAAGGAGGTGCAGAGCAGTACATGTGCAGAAGATTGGGACTCACTGGACGACTGGGGCATAGGCTTCTTAGAGGGGATTTTGGTGAAGAAGCAGCCTGGAAACTCAGGGGCTATGAACGTGGCATGTGTAGTATTAGAATCTGGGTTCAGGAGCAGAATTGGTTGAATAATTCGATTCCAGCAGTGCTTCTGTAAGATTAATAAAGGGTACAGAATATATTCAAAGTATATAAAAGTGGGGATTTGATAAGCCAGGCAGAAAGCTATAACAATCCATATTTGCCTGAAAAAAATGGAAGTACTTTTTAAATCATCAGATTAAGGTACATTTTGGAAATATCAAACTTACTAGAGACAGGCTACAGTGCTGAAAAAGCCCAGCCTCTTCTTCTGTTCAGGAGACCTTGGTCTTCTGCGTAGTAATTGTGCTAGAGACAGATAACTGGATGTCCTCGACTGCAGTGCCTTTATCTGTGAATCGGACTGCGGGCAAGATGGTCTCTCGTTCCTATCAACCTCCTTTTTGGTAATATTCCAAGTGTTAGATTTTGTGACTGTTAAAATTTGAGGCCTTTAAGAAACAAAAGAATCACCAAAACATTACTTTTAGTAGATTGGATGTTCTTTATGTCTAAAGCCTTTTTGCTTTATAAATAAAACACCAATTCTTTCTTACAGAGACATGTGACGCAGTCTGGGGGTAATCGTAAATTCAAGTGCACTGAATGTGGAAAAGCTTTCAAATACAAACACCATCTAAAAGAGCACTTAAGAATCCACAGTGGTAAATATTTGTTTTCTTTGTCTATGGTGAATATCATAGCAATTATGGTAATAAATTAATATCACATGCGATCTACACACATGATTAGAAACGCTGCTTTTCTTTTAGGATAAAGACTAATCTGGAGAAATCTTCTGCTTGTAAATGGTATTTTACTGGAATCTTAATCTTTGACGACAGTATAGCAAGTCAAAGGACATACTCCAAATTTCCTCACAGAATATAGCATGCATTAACCAGACATACAACCTGAAAACACTTCGGCTTTCTGGTGAATGTTAATTTCATTGCCTCCTCTGCACAGTTAACAAGGGAATGATATAGCGTATAGGGGTACCGTGTGCACAAGGAAAGGAGGAGATGAGGACGCTCTACATGAGAGAAGTAGAAGTGGAACTTGAGGCAGGAAGTGGCATGGGTGCTGTGGAGTCAGCAGGAGAGGGCAGCACAGCGGGGCACGGACTGAGGCGTGAAGGGGGACTTAGAGGAAAATCTTCTACGCTGTTCATTGTCTGCAGCTTTACGTACAAAATGAACATTATGGTAAAAATGTTATGTCTGTTTTAGAAACTTGTTTCCACAAAAGCTATCAAAACCTAGAAAGTATCCCACATTTGCATTATGAACTCTGTTCACCTCCTGATTAATTCTGATATGTTACTTAAGACTTAAATAATTTTAATGAGAAACAGCTGTTAGCTAACGAGTGCAGAAACTGTGTGTCTGCACATGCTTATTTTGTGAAGATTTTACAAATATCCTACAAAAAGAGTACAGTTGGGTGGCTTTGTGAGGGCTGGTTGGTGATATCTGTATTTTATTTTGGAACTGCATTTCTAGAAGTTGTGAATTGGTTGTTGAGGACTAAATAATGTTAACGTTAGTTACCACTTAACAATGCCCAAGCCAAGATTCATACAAATACATTTTTCAATTTTTACACATTATCATGTGTCTGAAAAGTGAAGATTGTCTTTTAGAGCCTAAAACAGGATCCTGTTTCTCAGCTCCTGTGCCACTGAACAGTTTTCATCAATTTTATACATATATATTAATATTAATTAACATAATATATTAGATGGATCTTTTTTCCTCTTATACCACTGTCCTTATTGAGATATAATTGACATATAGCATGTATAAGTTTAAGGTGTACAGCGTGATCTGACTTACATACATCATGAAATGATTATCACAATAAGTTTAGTGAACATCCATCTCATACAGATGCAAAATTATAGAAAAAAATATTTTCCTTGTGATGAGATCTCTTAGGATTTACTCTCAAATTTCAAATATAACATGCAGCAGTGTTAATTAGCAGTGTTAATTATACTTATCATGTTATACATTGCAACATTGCATTCCTAGTACTTATTTATTTTATAACTGGAAGTTTGTACCTTTTGACCACCTTCATCCAATTACCCCTCCCGCCTCTGGTAATCACAGATCTGACCTCTTTTTCTATGAGTTTGTTTGTAAATTTTTATATCTTTGTCTGCTTTTGGTATCAGGCAGATGCTGGCCTTGTAGACTGAGTTCAGAAGCGTCCCTTCCTCTTCAAACTTATTTTTGAAACAGTTTAAGAAAAATAGGTGTTACATCAATAATATATTTTCAATAACCTCAAATGATTTGAGGTTGTTGATAGAGATATAGCTAATTCAAGGGAGTTTTTTAAATATTAAAATTGGGGTAATACAGCTTAAAGTAAGATTCACATACAAAATGAATGTCATATGGTCCTATTGCAGTCATATAAGAGGACTTATCAGCTCTATAGATGATATGCAGCTGGGATGCACAGATCACACCAAACATTAAAATTAAGTCTAGAAACAAGAAATTAATAATCACAGAATCCTACATTGATATTCAAAAATCAACCTCAGTCAAGTCGGGAGCTAGTATCTGTAGTACCTACAGAAAAACTTTAGGAGTTTCGATGGGGAAGAGCTTTGTATAAGCTAACAGTATGCTGCTGCTTTAAAAGATAAGGCAAATTTAGGCCACATCATAGAACACAAAACTCCCACTGTGCTCTGCTCTCCATTCATTATGTATTTATGTCTCTTATTCTTAAAATTATTTACTATGAGGCTTGTACACCTTTAATACAGCAAAAATTTTAAAAACATTTAAGAAAAATAAAGTTAAGAAAGTAAGACAGGCATGAAGTAAACATGAGAAAAAAAGGAATATATAAAAACCTTTGCACATGCTAGAAGTAACCACAAATTAGACCCTAAGGTTTAGGAAGTAAGAAAACTGCAATTAGTAACCAAGACCCAGAGTAACTGTAAGTAAGAAGAATCAGTTGCTGGAAAAAGCACAACCCTTCCTGATACTAAGTCCATAGAGAAATTTGTCCCTTGAAGCATCATTAAGAATAAAGAACAGGGAGGACCTTCAAGATGGTGGAGGAGTAAGACGTGGAGCTCACCTTCCTCCCCACAAATACATCTACATGTGGAACAACTCCTACAGAACACCTACTGAACACTGGTAGAAGATCACAGACTTCCCAATAGGCAAGACTCCCCCCCACGTACCTGGCCGTTTGGCAGACAGGGTCTTGGTGCTCCAGCCGGGTGTCAGGCCTGAGCCTCTGAGGTGGGAGAGCCAAGCTCAGGACATTGGACCACCGGACACATCCCAGCCCCACATAATATCAATCAGCGAGAGCTCTCCCAGAGATCTCCGTCTCAATGCTAAGACCCAGCTAAACTCAACGACCAGCAAGCTCCAGTGCTGGACACCCTATTCCAAACAACTAGCAAGACACTCATTAGCAAAGAGGCTGCCTACAATCATAAGGTCACAGACACCCCAAAACACACCACTGGACACAGTCCTGTCGACCAGAAATACAAGATCCAGCCTCATCCACCAGAACACAGGCACCAGTCTCCTCTACCAGGAAGCCTACACAACCAACTGAACCAGCCTTACCCACTGAGAGCAGAAGCCAAAAACAGAACCTGCAGGCTGTGAAAAGGAGACCCCAAATGCAATAATGTAGGCAATGAGAAGACAGAGAAATACGCAGCAGATGAAGAAGCAAGGTAAAAACCCACCAGACCGAACAAATGAAGAGGAAATAGGCAGTCTGAAAAAGAATTCAGAGTGATGATAGTAAAGATGATCCAAAATCTTGGAAATAGAATGGAGGAAATATAAGAAACATTTAACAAGGACCTAGAAGAACTAAAGAGCAAACAGACAATGATGAACACCACAATAGATGAAATTAAAAATTCTCTAGAAGGAATCAATAGCAGAATAACCGAGGCAGAAGAACGGATAAGTGACCTGGAAGATACAACAGTGGAAATAACTACCACAGAGCAGAATAAAGAAAAAAGAATGAAATGAATTGAGGACACTCTCAGAGACCTCTGGGACAACATTAAACACACCAACATTTAAATTATATGTGCCCCAGAAGAAGAGAGAAAGAAAGGGACTGAGAAAATATTTGAAGAGATTATAGTTGAAAACTTCCCTAATATGGGAAAGGAAATAATCAACTCCAGGAAACACAGAGAGTCCCATACAGGATAAATCCAAGGAGAAACACACCAAGACACATATTAATCAAACTATCAAAAATTAAATACAAAGAATTAAAAGCAGCAAGGGAAAAGCAACAAATAACATACAAGGGAATCCCCATAACGTTAACAGCTGTTCTTTCAGCAGAAACTCTGCAGCCCAGAAGGGAGTGGCAGGACATATTTAAAGTGATGAAAGGGAAAAATCTACAACCAAGATTACTCTACCCAGCAAGGATCTCATTCAGATTTGACGGAGAAATTAAAACCTTTACAGACAAGCAAAAGCTAACAGGATTCAGCACCACCAAACCAGCTTGACAACAAATGCTGAAGGAACTTCTCTAGGCAGGAAACACAAGAGAAAGAAAAGACCTACGATAACAAAACCAAAACAGTTAGGAAAATGGTAATTGGAACATAACATATCCATAATTACCTTAAATGTAAATGTATTAAATGCTCCAACCAAAAAACAGACTGGCTGAATGGAAACAGAAACATATGCTGTCTACAAGAGATGTACTTCTGACCTAGGGACACATACAGACTGAAAGTGAGGGGATGGAAAAAGTTATTCCATGCAAATGGAAATAAAAGAAAACTGGAGTAGCAATTCTCCTGTCAGACAAAACAGACTTTAAAATAAAGACTACTCCCAGAGACAAAGAAGGACACTACATAATGATCAAGGGATCAATCCAAGAAGAAGATACAACAATTGTAAATATTTATGAACCCAACTTAGGAGTACCTCATGCTAACAGCCATAAAAGGGGAAACTGACAGTAACACAATAATAGTAGGGGACTTTAACACCCCACTTTCAACAATGGACAGATCAACCAAAATGAAAATAAATAAGGAAACACAAGCTTTAAATGATACATTAAACAAGATGGACTTAATTGATATTTATACGACATTCCATCCAAAAACAACAGAATACACTTTCTTCTCAAGTGCTCATGGAACATTCTCCAGGATAGATCATATCTTGGGTCACAAATCAAGCCTTGATAAATTTAAGAAAAAGTATCTTTTCTGACCACAACACTATGAGACTAGATATCAATTACAGGAAAAAAAACTAAAAAAAAAAAAAAAAAATACAAACACATGGAAGCTAAACAATATGCTACTAAATAACCAAGAGATCACTGAAGAAATCAAAAAGGAAATCAAAAAATACCTAGAAACAAATGACAGTGAAAACATAACGACCTAAAACCTGTGGAATGCAGCAAAAGCAGTTCTAAGAGGGATATTTAGAGCAATACAATCCTACCTCAAGAAACAAGAAACATCCCAAATAAACAACCTAACCTTACACTTAAAGCAATTAGAGAAAGAAGAACAAAAATAGCCCCAAGTTAGCAGAAGGAAAGAAATCATAAAGATCAGAAATAAATGAAAAAGAGATGAAGGAAACAGTAGCAAAGATCAGTAAAACTAAAAGCTGGTTCTTTGAGAAGATACACAAAATTGATACACCATTAGCTAGCCTCATCAAGAAAAAAAAGGGAGAAAACTCAAATCAATAGCATTAGGAAAGAAAAAGGAGAAGTAACAACTGACACTGCTGAAATACAAAGGATCATGAGAGATTACTACAAGCAACTCTATGCCAATAAAATGGACAACTTGGAGAAATGGACAAATTCTTAGAAAAGTACAACCTTCTGGGACTGAACCAGGAAGAAACAGAAAACATAAACAGGCTAATCACAAGCACTGAAATTGAGACTGTGATTAAAAATCTTCCAGCAAACAAAAGCCCCGGACCAGATGGCTTCACAGGCGAATTCTATCAAACATTTAGAGAAGAACTAATACCTATCTTCTTCAACTCTTCCAAAATATAGCAGAGGGAGAAACACTCCCAAACTCATTCTATGAGGCCACCATCACCCTGATACCAAAACCAGACAAAGAAAGAAAACTACAGGCCAATATCACTGATGAACATAGATGCAAAAATCCTCAACAATATGCTAGCAAACAGAATCCAACAGCACATTAAAAGGATCATACACCATGATCAAGTGGGATTTATCCCATGAATGCAAGGATTCTTCAATATATGCAAATCAATCAATGTGATACACCATGTTAACAAACTGAAGGATAAAAGCCATATGATCATCTAAACAGATGCAGAAAAAGCTTTCGACAAAATTCAACACCCATTTCTGATAAAAACTCTCCAGAAAGTAGGCATAGAGGGAACTTACCTCAGCATAGTAAAGGCCATATATGACAAACCCACAGCCAACATCGTTCTCAATGGTGAAAAACTGAAACCATTTCCACTAAGATCAGGAACAAGCCAAGGTTGCCCACTCTCACCACTATTATTCAACATAGTTTTGGAAGTTTTAGCCACAGCAGTCAGAGAAGAAAAAGGAATCCAAATCAGAAAAGAAGTAAAACTGTCACTGTTTGCAGATGACATGATACTGTACTAGAGAATTCTAAAGATGCTACCAGAAGACTACTAGAGCTAATCAATGAATTTGGTAGAGTGGCAGGATACAAAATTAATGCACAGAAATCTCTTGCATTCCTATATATACACTAATGATGAAAAATCTGAAAGAGAAATTAAGGAAACACTGCCATTTACCATTGCAACAAAAAGAATAAAATACCTAGGAATAAACCTACCTAAGGAGACAAAAAGACCTGTATGCAGAAAACTATAAGACACTGATGAAAGAAATTAACACTGATGAAAGACATTAAAGATGATACAAACAGATGGAGAGATATACTATGTCCTTTGATTGGAAGAATCAACATAGTGAAAATGACTGTACTACCCAAAGCAATTTACAGGTTCGATGCAATCCCTGTCAAACTACCAATGGCATTTTGCACAGAACTAGAACAAAAAAATTGCACCATTTGTATGGAAACACAAAAGACCCCAAATAGCCAAAGCAATCTTGAGAAAGAAAAACAGAGCTGGAGGAATCAGGCTCCCGGACTTCAAACTATACTACAAAGCTATAGTAATGAAGACAGTATGATACTGGCACAAAAACAGAAATATACATCAATGGAACAGGATAGAAAGCCCAGCAAAAAACCCACACACATATGGTCACCTTATCTTTGATAAAGGAGATAAGAATACACAATGGAGAATTGAGCCTCTTGTTCAATAAGTGGTGCTGGGAAAACTGGACAGCTACATGTAAAAGAATGAAATTAGAAAACTTCCTAACACCATACACAAAAATAAACTCAAAGTGGATTAAAGACCTAAATGTAAGGCCAGACACATAAAACTCTTAGAGGAAAACATACACAGAACACTCTATGACATAAATCACAGCAAAATCCTTTTTAACCAAAATCTTTTTAACCCACCTCCTAGAGAAATGGAAATAAAAACAAAAATAAACAAGTGGGATCTAATGAAACTTAAAAGCTTTTGCACAGCAAAGGAAACTATAAACAAGATGAAAAGACAACCCTCAGAGTAGGAGAAAATATTTGCAAATGAAGCAACTGACAAAGGAGTAATCTCCAAAATACACCAGCAGCTCATGCAGCTCAATATCAAAAAAAAAAAAAAAAAAACCAACCCAATCCAAAAATGGGTAGAAGACCTAAATAGACATTTCTCCAAAGAAGATACACAGATTGCCAACAAACACATGGAAGGATGCTCAACATCAGTAATCATTAGAGAAATGTAAATCAAAACTACAATGAGGTATCACCTCACACCAGTCAGAATGGCCATCATCAAAAAGTCTACAAACAAGAAATGCTGGAGAGGGTGTGGAGAAAAGGAATCCTCCTGCACTGTTGGTGGGAATGTGAATTGATAAAAGCCACTATGGAGAACATTATGGAGGTTCCTTAAAAAACTAAAAATAGAACTACCATACGACCCAGCAATCCCACTACTGGGCATATACCCTGAGAAAACCATAATTCAAAAAGAGTCATGTACCACAATGTTCATTGCAGCTCTATTTACGATAGCCAGGACTATAGGAAGCAACCTAAGTGTCCATCAACAGATGAATGGATAAAGAAGATGTGGCACATATATACAATGGAATATTACTCAGCCATAAAAAGAAACAAAATTGAGTTATTTGTAGTGAAGTGGATGGACTTAGAGTCTGTCATACAGAGTGAAGTAAGTCAGAAAGAGAAAAATACCGTATGCTAACACATATATATGGAATCTTAAAAAAAATAAAAAAGGTTCTGAAGAACCTAGGGGCAGGACAGGAATAAAGTCGCAAACGTAGAGAATGGACTTGAGGACACGGGGAGAGGGAAGGGTAAGCTGGGACGAAGTGAGAGAGTGGCATGGATATATCTACACTACCAAATGTAAAATAGCAGTGGGAAGCAGCCGCATAGCACAGGGAGATCAGCTCAGTGCTTTGTGACCACCTAGAGGGGTGGGATAGGGAGGGTGGGAGGGAGACGCAAGAGGGAGGGGATATGGGGATAGATGTATACGTATAGCTGATTCACTTTGTTATACAGCAGAAACTGACACACCATTGCAAAGCAATTATACTCCAATAAAGATGTTAAAAAATTAAGTTAAAAAAGAATAAAGAACAAAATATTTATATCATCCTGAGAAATATCCTTAAAATAATACAGCAGAGAATTTGATAGTGTTTTCTCTCTAAAATAAGATTCTTCAATAGAGGCCAGCGATACTTCACCAAAGTGCAATTCAGAAAAAGCATTGTCCCAGGGTGGCCGATGGATGCCGTCCCAGTCTACGGCTCCCTGATGGTTTATTCCAAGGGGAGAGTTCAAGCAGGGGTACAGTGTCATCTCAGATACATTGAGAAACTAGTATACCAAGACAGTGCTGTGAGAATTTCATTGTATTTTATACAATATTGGTCCATAGGAGATTGGAAAAATTTTTTAATGAAAAAACAAATGACCCTTCACCACAGATAGTTTTGAAAGCACTGTTTGGAGTATCTAGTAATGAATGAACTGCATATCCTTCAGGAAACCTCTGTAATTTTTTTTCTCAGCTGAGTTTTTAAAAGGCATTGAGGGTCAGGGTCCTCAATTATGTGCCCTAAAATTGCCCGGATAGTTGGTCTCTTCTGATACCCATGAAATGAACCCTATGCAGAGACGTGTGTCACCCGTCATGTGAACTTCGCACGTGGGTGGGAACGGAGCTGTGAGAAGGCCACCACACCTGCACACACAGGGGGTGCAAAAGAGCCCCCGCACCTGGGCTGGGATCCTCCCCAGCAAGTAACCTGGGTTTGTTCCATTTTAGCCTGGAAAACGTTTACATCAGGTGCAACCAAACACTCACCCAGCCATTTAAAAAAACAGCAGTGTTCATAGTACATCTAACTTTGAGCAGCACACCTTCCTGATATAACCTCCAGGGTTTAGTAGTTACAAACACTGACCTAGACTGACTGATAAATGAGGTGATGTGCTTTAGCTATCATCCATGAAGCTATGAAGTTAGAGTTAGAAACAATCGTTTCTCCAACAAACATAGTGACTTTGGCTCTAGAATAATTGTTCTGCAGACTGTCTTTGCAGGAGTGGTAAAATACCAGGGTGACTGACTCCCAGTCAGCGTAATGGTAACTAGCGCTTGCTGGACACTTAACTCTGTACAGCCACATTCTACTTACCTGTGTGCATTAAGTCAAATAGTTCTCACAGTGACCCTGTGAGGGAGATGCTACTATTGCCTTTTTTTTTTTTTTTTTACTGATGAGGAAATGGAGGCTCAGCAAGCTTAGCTTGCCTGCAGTCACTCAGCTGGGACACGGCGGAGCTGGGGCTCTGATACAGGCATCTTGTCTCCAATGCCGTACCCACTGTGCTCTTCTCCCTCCCCGTTTGTAGAGGCAGATAATCGGTATCGCATTCGCTTACTTGCCTAGTGAGCAGGAGGGGGCCAGCGCAGCTCACCTAAAAACGCCATCGAGTAGTTAAGAAACGTGAAATACAAGAGACACTAGGGCACATCCCTGTTCTACCGCATCGGAGATTTCTGTCTGATGCATTTCGAGTAATGAACCATATTTCAGCCATCCCCTCGGAAAGATACTGATTAAACTGGAGAATTTCCAGCGGTGAGTTAACAAGCGAGTAAGGGTTCTAAAAACCATGTCCCATTAGGAATGCGTGGAAGACCTGGGTATGTCCAAGCTACACAAAGGCAACTGAAGAATAAGCGTGACAGCTCTTCAGCTTGGAAGTCTGGCTCGTGCAAGAAGAGTTAAACCAATTCTGTGTGGCATCAGAAGCAAACCAGTACAGGGAAGTAGGCGTTCTAACAAGCTGACTTTGGCTTAGTACTGAGCCGCTGCCTCATTGCCCTGGCAAGGAATCACTAACCTTTCTTGAGGGCACACCAAGCTTTGCTCTATAATCCCAGATATTAGCTCCTACAGCAGTCCAGTGAGGGTGTATCTATACCTATTTATGCACCAAAACACTGAGGCTTAGAAAGGTTGAGAAAATAGCCTGCGACAGAGCCAGAATCTGAACCCGGATCCGTGGCCCTCAGCAGAGCCAGACTAGACTGTCCTCCACAGAGCTGTCCGGCAGCAGTAGACTCCTTTCAATAAAGGAGGTTAATCAGAGATGAGCCAGTGTCAAGGATGATATAAAATGAAGTCTTCATTGAGAAGGAGGCTGTATAGAGGCTTATTAGATTCCCTCCAGTGCTGATTTCTTAGAAATAAATTAGTGTGAAAATATAATGCACTTGTTTTAAAGTTTACAACATTGAAGTTACATTACTAGCAGAGCTTACATTGACTTTCTAGCTGCTTTCCTTTTAATTACTAAAAAGAAAAGGGGGATGTGTTGGGGGGGTGGGATAAACTGGGAGATTGGGATTGACATGTAGACACTACTATGTATAAAATAGATACCTAATAAGAACCTGCTGTATAAAAAATAAATAAAATTCAAAAACACACACACACAAAAAGAGTAAAGCTGAATATACCAGAAACTAACACGACATTGCAAATCAACTATGCATCAATTAAAAAAATATAGTGGCTACAGACATCAAAAAAAAGGGGGGTGGAGATAAAGAGCTTAAATTTTGCTACTGAGTAGATAATCAGCATCGTCACATTTCATAATTTTCATAATTAGCCATTCATTCATCTAAAGAAGGTTTAAAGAGCATCTCTGAGCTGCTGAGCTGCACTGTAACAGGTGCAGGTAAAATGGCCCACAACACCTGGAGTTTGCTACCTCCCTGAAAATGGGCATCAGTAACCTTTAAATTATAAATGATGAACTATAAGTTAAAGCAAAAGTAAAAAAGAAATAGGTTTTATGTAAATATTTCATGTAGCTCAGGGCTTCTCAAAATTTTCTGTCAAAGTATCCCTAGTGGCCAAGAAGAATAAATGCCATGTACCCTGGAAGGTCTAGGGAAGCACCTTAAGGGAGGCCTCTGCAAGCGGGAAGCTTCTTGGTTTTTTCCCTAACATTTCACAGAAACGTTGCATTTGTGCAACATAGTTTAATCTGTGTCTTAATATTTAAATGTTTTAAATTACCATAACCACTATCGCTAAAATTGAAACTCTAAGATGCTTTTCATACCCAGTAAAACATTGCCTGATATATCCAGAAGTACATACATCCCAGTTTAATAAGCCACGGCTTATAACAATACCTTGTATTTAAAGTTTTCTTCCCATTGAAAAAGATCTTTTCAAGGAAACCTGTGGACATGGGAAGGATAGATTATTCATGACGCATACAGTTAAGGCGAGATGTTCATACATGTTAAGCCTTATGGGAGATTTACTTTTCTTTCCTCTAATATTAATTTCTCCTACAGATGGTTAAGTAGAATAAAATATAGAAAATTACATAAATTGGTGAAACAGGATAAGAAATTACTTGATAGAGTAGCATATAAATTTTTTTTTTTTTGCGGTACGCGGGCCTCTCACTGTTGTGGCCCCTCCCGTTGCGGAGCACAGGCTCCGGACGCGCAGGCGCAGCGGCCACGGCTCACGGGCCCAGCCGCTCCGCGGCACGTGGGATCCTCCCGGACCGGGGCACGAACCCGCGTCCCCTGCGTCGGCAGGCGGACTCTCAACCACTGCGCCACCGGGGAAGCGCTATTTTTTGGTATTTGAGAATGACTTGAACTTTTAAAGGTGCAGAAATATTGTACACATATGCTGAGAAGATTCTTTTATTGGTTAGCACATAGTTCAGACTAACATCTTACTGGTGTTTATGACAGTTACGTAGGTTTTGAACGTAAAGTGATGATTCTCAATAAAATTATATTACAGACATACATGGTAACCCCTTTTTAAACTGATACTGCTCGTTTTAGGGAAAAGGTGGATACGTAAAAATTGATGAATGTAACTTTTTGTTGTTGTTTAGGAGAGAAGCCATACGAATGCCCAAACTGCAAGAAACGTTTTTCCCATTCCGGTTCCTATAGCTCACACATAAGCAGCAAGAAATGTATCAGCCTGATGCCTGTGAACGGGCGGCCACGAACAGGGCTCAAGACCCCGCAGTGTCCCTCACCATCTCTCTCGGCATCGCCAGGCAGCCCCACGCGGCCACAGATACGGCAGAAGATAGAGAATAAGCCCTTCCAAGAACAACTTTCTGTAAACCAAATCAAAACTGAGCCTGTGGATTATGAGTTCAAGCCCATAGTGGTCGCTTCAGGAATCAACTGTGCAACCCCTTTACAGAATGGGGTTTTCAGCGGCGCTGGCCCCCTACAGGCGGCCGGCGCTTCTCAGGGTGTGGTGCAGGCCGTTGTTCTGCCAACGGTGGGCTTGGTGTCCCCCATCAGTATCAATTTAAGTGATATTCAGAATGTACTGAAAGTGGCAGTAGATGGTAATGTAATCAGGCAAGTTTTGGAGAATAATCAAGCCAATCTTGCCTCCAAAGAACAAGAAACAATCAACGCTTCATCCATCCAGCAAGGTGGCCATTCTGTTATTTCAGCCATCAGTCTTCCTCTGGTTGATCAAGATGGAACAACCAAAATCATCATTAACTACAGTCTTGAACAACCTAGCCAACTGCAAGTTGTTCCTCAGAATTTAAAAAAGGAAAATCCAGTCCCCACCAACAGCTGCAAAAGTGAAAAGTTACCAGAAGATCTCACTGTTAAATCTGAGAAGGACAAAAGCTTTGAAGGAGGAGGGAATGACAGCACCTGCCTCCTGTGTGACGACCGTCCAGGGGACATCAGCGCCCTTTCGGAGCTAAAGCGCTGTGACCTGAAGCAGCCCGCCCAGCCCCATCTGCCCCCCACACCAGAAGGTGCCAAGCCCGAGGCCTCTGCTCCCTCGGGCTCCGGAGATGGCAGTCTGTCTCCCAGCCAGCCACCGTTAAAGAACCTCCTGTCTCTTCTGAAAGCATATTATGCTTTGAACGCACAGCCAAGTGCAGAAGAGCTCTCAAAAATTGCTGACTCGGTGAACCTACCACCGGATGTAGTGAAAAAGTGGTTTGAAAAGATGCAGACGGGACAGACTTCAGTGCAATCTTCTGAAGCGTCTTCTCCCGAGCCAGGCGAAGCCCACATCCCTGCCAAGAACGACGATCAGCCCCAACCCACAAACACAGATGAACCCCAGGACGGCACAGGGGATCTCCAGAGCCCTCCGAAGATAACTGGCTCCCCCGTCTTACCAGCGGGCTCAGCGGTCAGTGGTCCCAGAAGCGGCACATCATCCCCATCCCCCCTCAACCTCTCCTCCTCCGGAAGCGCACAGGGTTACGCGTACCCGGCAGAGGGCGCACAGGAAGAGCCCCAAGTCGAACCTCTTGATCTTTCGCTACCAAAGCAACAGGGAGAGTTATTGGAAAGGTCAACTATCACTAGTGTTTACCAGAACAGTGTTTATTCTGTCCAGGAAGAACCCTTGAACTTGTCTTGTGCAAAAAAGGAGCCACAAAAGGACAGCTGTGTCGCAGACTCAGAACCAGTTGTAAATGTAATCCCACCAAGTGCCAACCCCATCAACATTGCTATACCCACAGTCACTGCCCAGTTACCCACGATCGTGGCCATCGCTGACCAGAGCAGCGTTCCGTGCCTGCGAGCGCTGGCGGCCAACAAGCAGACCATCCTGATTCCCCAGGTCGCGTACACGTACTCGGCTGCGGTCAGCCCCGCGGTCCAGGAAGCAGCCCTGAAGGTGACGCCGCCCAGCGGAAATCAGGTAAAGAATGCTCGCGCCCTCGACCTATTGGTCAAGTGCTCCTACGGCTTGTGTCGGTGACGTTTTCTAAGAAAAATCGGTCACGAGAGAGCCAGGCGGCTTGTTAAGCTGTCGTTTTTGAAAGGAAATAAATGAATGTGTGCCTTAGTACTTTTCAACGGCAGTTTTGTTACTCTGCTGAGAAAAGGGCCGATGGGTCTCAGCTGAATATCGACTGTTTGAAACTAGAGACAGAAGAGGCACGTAAAACTGGAACGCTCACGAGTCAGGCTTCCGTTTTCACAGTTAGATTCCCCAAATTCGTTAACTTTCTGTGTTGATCATGATCATTAGTAAATGAGAATCCGTTCACAGACATTGCACACCAGGCAAACTTAGCTATCACTTTTTATGTGTGAACACCTCTGTTTATAAAAAGACTTTAATTAAGTATATAAAGCATTCATCTAGTGAATTTACTAATGATTTTATAAGCTGTAAACTAAACAGTGTTCAATCATAATGATATACGAGGAAATATACGTGTGAATCTGTGTTTGCATTTTCCTCTTTAACTCCCCCCAACTCCGTGACAGTTTTGATAGAACCATTTTGTGTGACTGTTGTGTCTCACTGTCTGGGCTTTTTCTTTGTCACTGACCTTGATGTCTCTCCATTTTGTTCCATCAATTTCTGATTAAATTTATCTCTAGTATTCATTTGATTCAATCTTTTTTCCAAATATTTGCTATAAGTAGGTGCAGCTAAAATAATTACAGTATCCTGTTCAAGTGTGTTTTGCTGCTTTTTTCTCCTTAACTATTGCTACCAGTGGGCTGCCCGTAATTGTGGTAACTCTTGAAAAAGTTTTCACATGGCTAAATTTCTCACTAAGTCTAAATTTTGGGTGTATAAAACACTCTTCACGCCTTTGAATAATAAACAGAGAACCACAAACATTTCAGTTAATCATCCAACTAGATCAAATAACGTTGAAAATAGAGTCCCTTTAGCACCATTAGCAGCTCGCAAATGCCAGAAAAATGTCAGCACTTCTCCCGCCTTACAAAGCCGTGAGAAATGTGGAAAACCTTTGAACTTGTAGAAAATTTGTGAGTTTAGAATGGAAGACTTCAGAAAAGACACAGGATCTTAGAGGCCCAATCCCACTACAGGTTCCCCAAAGAATTATTCTACCGACAGGAGGCCCAAGTTTCCTCCCCAACCCTATCCCTAACCCGAAACTCGGAAGATTCATTGTCTAGCAAGTGTTCTTGTTTTAAGGCTCTGGAAGGTAGAATTTAAAGACCACTTTTAAAAAACAGAATCTTAATTTTTGCTTAGTGAAACCCAGAGTGAAAAAGTGAAGGTAAGTGACGCAGTCAATAACCTGTGACTGTTCGGCAAACTTGTAAGTTAAAACTTTCTGCCAGTTTCTCATAAATTAACGATTCACATGGAACTAGGCGGACTGTGTTAGTACTGCGTTTTGTATTATTTCTTTTCGGTGTCCTTTCTTCTCGGTGCCAGCCGGCCCTCGGTGTGCTGCGGTTGGGGCCGCAGCGCCCCTCCCTTTTGTCTGTGTCAGCCCCACCTGTCACCTGGCCCTCCCCTTGGAGCCTGCTCTGGTCAAGTTGTTGAAAGTGTAAATCTCAGCAGGTCTTTAATCTGTGCTTTTGTTTATGTCTCTTGTTTATCTTGTAATTTTAAATGATATTTTCCTACTTCTTTTTCTCCTTTAGGATGAAAGGCAAGACACTAGCTCAGAAGGAGTATCAAATGTAGAAGATCAGAATGACTCTGATTCCACGCCACCCAAAAAGAAAATGCGAAAGACAGAAAACGGAATGTATGCTTGTGATTTGTGTGATAAGATATTCCAGAAGAGTAGCTCGTTGTTGAGACACAAATACGAACACACAGGTAGGTATGCTCATGAACCTGGCAGTTTGGGAAAATCAAATCTATAACCATTTCCATAACCTGAAGTGCCCCGAAGCCTGTTGGCTTAATGCCATCTTATTTCACAGCTGTGCCCTTACTTTCAGGTAAAAGACCTCACGAGTGCGGCATCTGCAAAAAGGCATTTAAACACAAGCATCACCTGATCGAGCACACGCGCTTGCATTCCGGGGAGAAGCCCTACCAGTGCGACAAGTGCGGGAAGCGCTTCTCCCACTCGGGCTCCTATTCCCAGCACATGAACCACCGCTACTCCTACTGCAAGAGGGAGGCCGAGGGGCCCGAGCCGGGGGCCGCGGGCCCGGGGGGCCCGCCCGCGCACCACGCGGGGGCCCGCGCCTCCCCCTCGCAGGGCGACTCGGACGAGAGGGAGAGCTCCACGCGGGAGGAGGACGAGGACAGTGACAAGGAGGAGGAGGAGGAGGAGGAGGAGAGGGAGACGGAGGACCTGCAGGAGGAAAAGGAAAGTGGAGAACCGCACGGGGGGGAGGAGGAGGGGGAGGAGATGGGGGAGGAGGAGATGGGGGAGGAGGGGGAGGGGCACGAGGGGGAGGGAGCGAACTCCGACGGTGCGAGGGAGGGCGCAGGAGCTGGAAGCCCGGCCCGCAGCTTAGAACACAAAGTCAGCCAGGGCGGTGAGCAGGTGTCTGAAGAGAAAACAAACGAAGCCTGATCGTTTTTTCTAGAAAGAAAGAAAATTCTAATTGGTAATGAAGTTTGTTCTATATTATACATGCTTTTCACAGAAACACGGTAACCTGTATACTGTGATTTCTGTTCACTACTGTGTAAAGTAAAAAATTAAAAAAATACAAAATACCAAAAAAAAAAAAAAAAAAACCACACACAAAAAAAAAATCCGGGTGTGCCTGAACCTCAGACCTAGTAATTTTTCATGCATTTTTCAAAGTTAGGAACAAGTTTGTAACATGAAGCAGATTAGAAAACTTAATGACTCAGAAAGCAAAGATGCAACAGGTTAAAGGAAACTGATTACTTAGATAAGCATCTGGCATTGTTTCATTTTATCAGTATTAATTATCATTCTTATGTTGGTTTATTCTTAAGCTGTACAATTGGGAGAAATTTTATAATTTTTTATTGGTAAACATATGCTAAATCCACTTCAGTATTTTATTATGTTTTTTAAAATGTGAGAACTTCTGCACTACAAAATTCCCTTCACGGAGAAGTATAATGCAGTTCCAAACCGTGCTAACTACCATTTCTAAATTCAATCTAGAAGGTAGTAACTTCTAACATGTAGATGTCGTAGTAGAGCGTATTCTCATTGAAAGTGTATCGTTAGCCTTAAGGAAGCAGCTGATAGAAGAGCTGAAGTTTCTTACTCATGTGGTTTAAGTGGAGTTGAGAAGATTGCTGTTGAGCTCTGATTGCAGGGACTAACAGTGCCCAACTCTGGCGAGGACAGCAGTCGTCGGACCAGTGGTCGTTATTGTGTTTGAGTACGTGGGAAAGAAAATGCGAAGGATGCGATATGAAGCTTTGTATCTCCTTCGGCCTTAAGCAAGACCTGTGTGCTGTAAGGGCCACTTATCAGTATTTTCAAGGCTTTGACCAGCCTCCGTTCATGCGTGGCCTACGATAACTAGCATTTGTTGATTTGTTTCTTGTATCGAAATTCGAAAATAAAACTTAAAACCACTGACTCTGTCAGAGAAGCCAAACTCTGGGACGTTTCACCCTTTAATAATTCCTCAGTACTCATTCTGCGTTAATTGACTTTCAGAATTTCTCTACAGAAATGAAAGGGAAATTTTCTAATCTGCTTTATCCATGTACTTGCATTTCAAACATGGACCTGCCATTGTTATTTGGCTCATAATTGTTTCCAAATGTTAGTTATTATGGACCCAGTTTATTAACAACATTAGCTGATTCTTACCTATCAGTATTATTTTGTTTCTTTTAGTTTATAGATCTGTGCAACATTTTTGTACTGTATGTCTTCAAACCTGGCAGTATTAATACCCTTCTTAACTGACATATGTACTTTTAGTTTTAGAAAACTTTTATATTTATGTGTCTTATTTTTATATTTCTTTATTTATTACACAGTGTAGTGTATAATACTGTAGTTTGTATTAATACAATAATATATTTTAGTATGAAAATTTGGAAAGTTGCTAAGATTTAAAGTAGAGACGCAATTGGTTCTCTTGCATTGAGATTTGAGTTAACAGTGTTATGTTAACATTTATACTTGCCTTGGGCTGTAGAACAGAATTTAATGGGAATGTATTCGTTTTACAACTACAATCAAGTCATTTTACCTTTACCCAGTTTTTAATATAAAACTCTTGAATTCTGAAATTCACTGTGTGACTAACAGCGCGGTGCCCCGCGGCGTGGTTTCGAGGCGCGTCTGACCACGAAGAGCCTCATCTCCGTGTGAGCCGGGCCGGGGCAGAGCCTCCTAGAGACAGTGCTGGGGGCGGCGTTTAACAGTTTGTGCCAATTCGTTCCTGTACCCATGTATGTCAGTTACAAAGCCGACTCTTCATTTCAAGTCCCTGTTACGCCATATGGTCATTTTCTAGTTTTTTACCAGACTCCTCCATCCCACAATAAAGTGCATCGACAAGCCTGACTGACTTGCTGTCACTCTTTGAACCATCGTCGGGATTTTCTCGGGGAAACTCCGCCACCTACGTGGGGGGTTACGCGGTCGCCCTGCGCCCGCTTCACCTCGGGCTGGGCCTGGGGAGACTGAAGGCGCAGACACTCCCCGCTGAACCGTGCAGCTCCCCGCGGCCGGGCGTCGCCGGGAAGCTCGGGGCTGACGACTACCGGCCTCCCGAGAGCTCGCTTCCTCCTCCCGAAGCCCTTCGCCCCTCGCGATCCCGTGGCCTCTCGCCCTGCGGGGAGCCCGAACGACGGGCCTTTCCCCTGGGCTCCCACAGCCCTACCCGCCTCGTCCCAGCCCTCGCGCCCCGCCCACCAGGCCGGGCCGCGTCGGCGCGGGGTCGCCCGCCCGGCAGAGCGCCCGGCCCCAGCGCACGTGGCCACGCTGGGGAACGAGAAGAGGATGTGCACGGTAACAGGGCTCGGCTGTGTCTGTCTTTACCGCCCTTTCGCTTCTATGTATGTTCAGTGATTCCAGCGATGTCATAATTTTTTTCTTCCGGCCCTAGTAAACACCAGACATAACAGACAAATAGTAAACTATTCCTTTCCTATTGCCTTTCCACTCCGATTTGCGAGCTTGTTTCTAGGTGTCATCTTTCCGGTGCTTAACCTAACGGTACATGACACAGGCATTCAAGGCCTCGGGTAGGAACTGATGGGACCCCCTCCCCTTCTTACGGCCCCACGTTCCTAGGCGATCGTTATCAGCACGGTGCCTCATTTCTTCTGTCACTGAGAAGAGCTACCCAATAAACAAATCCATTGCACAGGGTCAGAAAATAAGAATAAACAACCCTTCTTAGGAGACATGCATCCCACAATCACTCTGACGAGCAGCTCAAAGAAGGCAGTGCTTGACACAGACGGGTGAGTGGCTGGTCAAGGAGTCTAGGTTCATCAGACAAGTTCTGAAAATGAAACCGTGTGAGTGCTTCCCGGTACGCCCCCAAGTCCCAGAGCAGCAGGAGTGTCATTTGTGCCCGACCTGTACCATGCACAGGGGGCTTCACTGCTGTCGTCAAAGCTGATTTCACAAAAGCCTTGCAAGATTGAAAGACCGTGTGCCCATGAACACAGACATATTAAGTAGCAGAATAAAGATTGGAACACGGGTCCACCCAACTCTAAGAGCCATGCCCTTAACTAGCCTGCCTCACATCTCACTTAAGAGTAGCTTACACCATCTACATTTAAACTCAATCCTGGCCTTAAGTGACATGAGTAGGAAATGTCAGCAAGACCAATATACGTTTTATAACGTGGTGAAACAGGAAAGCAAGAGCAAGGGTTTTTCAAATCTGTGTGCAAACTTAAAATTAGCCTTGAAAACGTGAAAATGCAAACTCAGAACAGATCTCTTAAGATCAATTAGAACAACCACAATATGGTCTTTGTCTTCTGAACCTAAAAAAAAGCATAAATTCCTCTGTTCTAGTGAACAAATACATTCCACTCAACAATACACATTTTTTCCCAACAACACATGGGACATTCATGAAGAGAAACCATCTTACGGGCCATAAAACAAACCTCAAATTCAAAAGAATTGCAAACAAAGTGGTTTTTCTCTGACTACAAAATAATTAAACTAGAAATCAGTAACAGATACATCTGGAAAATCCGCCCCTCTCCGCAAAACTACTGGAAATTAGACAACACATTTCTAAGTAAAATATGAGCGTTATAAATTACGAAGAAGTAAAAATGAAAATGCAACATCAGAAGTTGCAGTGTGCAGTAAAAGCAGTGCATGTAAGAAAATTTATAACATTAAACACTTTTATTAGAAAAGAATAGAAGGTACAGTCATCTAAGCTTCCACCTTAAGAAATTAGGAATACAATTAAACCCAAACCAAGCAGAAAGGGGGCAATAAAAAAAGACGTCGATGGCATAGAAAACAAAAACAACTGAGTAAATCAATGAAATCAGAATCTGATTCTTTGAAAAATTAATACAATTGATAGCCAGATAGATTAAAGAATAAAAGAAGGGAGACAAATCCCAAGAACGAGAGAGAGGATCTTCCTGCAGATCCTACAGGGTAAAAGGATGAAAAGAAAGTATTATGAACTTTATGCCAATGAATTTGACAACTCTGATGACAATGTCACATCCAAAATACCAAAACTCACTAAAGGAGAAATAGATAACCTGATTAGTCCAATCACAAAGAAACTTCTAGTTAAAAATCTTCCCATAAAGAAGACTCCAAGCCCAGATGGCTTCACTGGTGAATTCTATGAAAAATTTACAGAAGTTATTGTACCAATTCTACACAAACTCATCCAGAAAATAAAAGAGGAAAACACTTCCCGCCTTAGTCTGTGAAGCAGCATTAACCTGATAGGAAAACCAGACAATGATATTACAAGAAACAAAAACTACACACTAATAGCTCCCTGGATGTAGATGCAAAAATCCTTGACAAGATATTAGGAAATCATTTTGAACAGTTTATCAAAAGGAAAGTACATTACAACCAAGTGGAATTTATCCCAGGACTGCAAGGTTGTTTTTGCATTCAAAAACCACCTTGTAAACCAAAAATTTACATATTTACATTATATTTACAGAGCAAAAAGAAAAACTATATATCATCTTAATAGGTGTACAAGAAGCATCTGACTAAATTCTACACCAAGTCATACAAGTTCCTGGCAACCTAGGAATAGAAGGGGGTTTCCTCAACCTGATAGAGGGCACCTGCAAAAAAACCCCATAGTTAATAATTTTGAAAAATTAGATGCTTTCCTCCTAAAATTATGAACAAGACAATAATGTCTGCTCTCACCCTTTTATTAAGCATTGTACTGGAGGTCCCACCAGGTGCAACATGACAAGAAAAATGAAAGGCATACAGATTGGGGGAAAAAAAGAAGTAAAACTTTTTATTTGCAGACAGCTTGGTTGTCTATGTTGAAAAAAAGGAATTTACAAAAAAGCAACTAGAAAAGGTGAGAGTAAGGTTACAGGATATAAGGTCATTATGCACAAATCTATCATATTCTTATAGTAGGGGTAAAATGGAAATTTAATTTTTTAATGTATGAAATATTTAGGGATAATTTAGCAAACTACAGGCAAAACCTAGGCACTGAAAAATACAAAACACAGCTGAAAGAAATGAAAGGTGCAATGAAAATGAAAAGATATTCCATGTTTATTGATCAGAAGATTCAGTGTCATTGCTGTGTCAATCCTCCCCAAATTTATCTATTTAAAAAAAATTTTTTTAATTTATTTATTTTTGCCTGTTGGGTCTTTGTTGCTGTGTGTGGGCTTTCTCTAGTTGTGACGAGTGGGGGCTACTCTTCATTGCAGTGCATGGGCTTCTCATTGTTGTGGCTTCTCTTGTTGCGGAGCACAGGCTCTAGGCACGTGCGTTTCAGTAGTTGTGGCACACGGGCTCAGTAGTTGTGGCTCATGGGCTTAGATGCTCCACAGCATGTGGGATCTTCCCGGAGCAGGGATCAAACCCATGTCCCCTGCATTGGCAGGCAGATCCTTAACCACTGCGCCACCAGGGAAGTCCCTATCCTCCCCAAATTTATCTATTGATTCAACACAATTCCAGTGAAAACTGCAGCCACATACTTGTAGAAACTGACAGGCTTATTCAACATTTATATGGAAATGCAAAAGACTTCAAGTAAGCAAAAGAATTTTGGAAAAGAAGAATAAAGTTGGAGGACTTAGACTACCTGATTTCTAGTGTTACTATAATGCTACAGTAGTCAATACAGGGTTGTATTGAATGGACAATACAGGGTTGTATAAGAATGGACATACAGATCAAGAATACAGAATTAAGAGTTAGGAGGAGATCCACATATTCATAGTCAATTGATTTTTGCCAAAGATGCCAAGATAATCCAATGGTTAAATGATCATCTTTTAAAATGTACTGCTGATAGATGTCCATATGCAGGAAAATGAACTCGATCCTTACGTCACACCATACATAGAAATTGTTTCAAAATGGATTGCATACTTAAATATAAGAGCTAAAATTATAAATCTTTTGGAAGAAAACAAATTCTTTATGACCTTCAATTAGGCAAAGATTTCCTAGGTAAGACACCTAAAGGATGAATAATGAGTCATAGAGAAAAAGAATTGATGAATTGAAATTTATGAAAACTTTAAAATTTTGATCTCCAAAAGATACTGTCATGAAAATCAAGAGGGAAGACACAGACTTCTTCAAGAGGGAGAAAATATTTGCACACATATATCTGCATACTCGAGAAATGAAAACGTGTCTACACAAAAACCTGTACACAATGTTCACAGAAGCATTACTTATAATAGCTAGAAAGTGGAAACAGTCCTAATGTCAATCAACTAATGAACAGATAAATGTGGTACATCCATACAGTGGAATATTATTTCATAGTAAAAAGGAATGAAGTATTGATGCATGCTACAACATGGATGGACTCTGAAGACCGTACACTAAGTGAAAGAAGCTAGTCACAGAAGATACAATATTCTGTTATTCCATCATATGAAATATCCAAAATAGGCAAATCTAAAGAGACAGGAAGTAGATTAGGGCTGGGGGTGGGGAGAGAATGTATACTGACTGCTGACAGGTATGGGTTTCTTTGGGGGACAGTTGAAGTTCCAAATCAGATTGTGGTGATATTTGCATAACTCTGTGAATATACAAAAACCATAAAATTGTACATTTTTTTTTTTTTTTTTTTTTTTTTTTTTTTTTTTGCGGTACGCGGGCCTCTCACTGCTGCGGCCTCTCCCGTTGCGGAGCAAGGCTCCGGACGCACAGGCCCAGCGGCCATGGCTCACGGGCTCAGTCGCTCCGCGGCATGTGGGATCTTCCCGGACCAGGGCACGAACCCGTGTCTCCTGCATCGGCAGGCGGACTCTCAACCACTGCGCCACCAGGGAAGCCCAATAAAATTGTACATTTTAAATGGGTTGCTTTATGGTATGTGAATTATATCTCAACAAAACTGTTCAAATATATGTATATATATTAATAAGACAGCCCAATTTTTTTTTACTGGACAAAAGATTTGAACAGATACTTTACCAAGGAAGACATATGAACGGGACGTATGGAAGCACGTGGAGAGACGATCAACATCATCAGGCATTAGGGGAGGCAAAGTAAAGCCACAACATGCGCTACCGCTACTCACCCAAGAGAAGGGCCAAAATTTAAGACTATCAGTAAAATACCAAATACAGCACAGGCTATAGAGCAACTGGAACTCTCATACATTGCTGGTGGGAATTTAAAACAGTACAACCACTTTAGAAAATAGTTTGTCGGTGTCTTATAAAGTTAAACACATACTTAATATACAACCTTGAAAGCCCACTCCTTGGTATTTACCCAAGATAAATGAAAATGTATGTCCACTCAAAAACTGTATGAAAATGTTCATAGCAGTTTTAGTCATAATAGCCAAACTGGAGATAACCCAAATATCTAGCAACCAGGGAACCAATAAACAAACTGCAGAATTTCCATACACAGGAATAAGTAACACATAAGCAATAAGTAACACATAACAACATGGATGAATCTGAAAAGCAGCTAATGTGCAAAGTATAACATGAAGTGCGGTGGCCACACAGGTATATACACCTTTGTAAAAACTGTGAAAATTATCCTTTTTGATGCCAATCTCACACAACCTCCATTTCCTCTATTAATTAAAAGATCAAAACAACAGGTAGTAAGCGCTGTCCTTCTGTTCTAAGTATATACTTGAGTTGTGTTGCAGTAACTCAGTATTTCTATTATTGGATTAGGTTTCTTCTTTCAGTCTTCGAGTACCAGGAGGTGGGAAGGGGACTATCTCTTAAATGCAGACATATTCAAGGCAAATTGCAAGTTAGAATTTTTAAAAACTCGTCTGGAGCTTCAGAAAACGCTATAGTCTATTATTATTACTTTGGGGCTTTATATTCTTTTGTATTGTGGTAAAATACATGCAATATAAAATTTACCATTTTAACCAGACTGAAGTGTACAATTCACTGGCATTAAGTACCTTCACAATGTTGTACAACCATCACCACTATCCATTTTTCATCATCACAAACAGAAACCCTGTACCCAAAAATCCTCATCCCTCCCTGTTCCCAGCCTCTTTAATCTCTATTATACTTTGTCATATTTTCCATCTCTATAAATTGGTCTACATACTTCATATGAGTGAAATCACACAGTGTTTGTCCTTTTGCGTCTGGCTTGTTCCACTTAGCATAAAGCCCTCAAGGTTCATCCACGCTGTAGTATGTATCAGAACCGCAATCCTTTTCAAGGCTAAAGAACAGTCCACTGTATGTATATGTTACATCTGGTTTATCCACTCATCTATTGATAGACATCTAGTTGTTTCCGCCTTCTGGCTATTGTGAATAAGGCCCCTGTGAACACTGACTTGCAAGTATCTCTTTGAGCTCCTGCTTTCAATTCTTTGGGGTGTATACCTAGACGTGGAATTGCTGGATCAAATGTCAATTGTAAGCTAAACTTTTTGAGTAGCTACCAAACTGTCTTCCACAGTGGTACGCCATTTTATATTCCACCAGCAAAGCACAAGCATTTCAATTTCTCCATGTCCTTGCCAACACTTGTTATTTTGTTTTGTGTTTGATAATACTTATTCCAATAAATAATACTTACTTCTTCCAGTCAGATAGACCTAGGTTTAAATCTCAGAATGTTAGGAATCACTTCTCAGATTCTTCATTTATAAAATGTATTTAATATGCTCCCTCATGAGGATTAAATGAGAAAATGTGTACAAATGTTTCAAGCATATGCACACATAGTAGGTGCTAATAGAAGAGCTTCTCTCCTAACTATTCATCTTCATGTACTGCCCATTAATTTTCCTTAAGTACAGCTCTGATTATAGCTCCCTGTTCATGTGTGACCACTGCCTATGGAGTAAAAGCCAAATTCCTTAGCAGTTACACCTTAATTTCCCCTAATATAATTAGTAACTCATATTTACTGAGCACTTACTTTATGTCAGATACTGGGATACTTGCATTATACTTATAAACTGTTTAATCCTCATAATGACACTATGAGATAGGCCCTGTGGTATAATAAAAATGTACATATTGGGGAAGGATTGTGGGAAGATGGTCGAGTAGGCAGCACCAGGCTCTGTCTCCCCACCTAGATGACAATTACCTAGGCAGAATATGTCTGATGTAACTATTTTGGTACCCTGGACACTAGTGTCCAAGGGAAATCTTGGAGAGTAAATTGAAGCTAATTTTGGTCAATTTCCAAAGTTAATTTTTGGTCAGCAGGAGCAGCTACCTATCCCCCAACGCCAGCCGGTGAAAAAGGCATCTGCACACACGTCACTGGAGTATCTTGCACACAGTGTGCAGGATCCAGGGTGGGCGAAGAGGACCCTGTGCTCCAAATAGCAGACACCTGTGCTCTGTTCGCGGATTCCTGCTTCTGACCACAGAGGCGGCAGCCATTGTTGTTACTGCTCCCCCAATTGTCACAAGCCCCTCTCCTTCCGGATGAAGTGACTTCCATCCCCCATTCATTTTTCACTTTAGGAGCCAGACATTAGAACATTCAAAAACAACTAATATATGGGGAAAATTAGAAAGTGACTGCACATGCCCAGGACAAGGTTCAGAAAAGACTTGAGAAAAACCTTACGTTTACACCTCAGACCAATCCCTGGCTCAGAGACAGATTATAAAAATAAAACAATAACAAAGAGCAAACCCTGGGGAAAGGGGAGAATCTGATTTCCAGAGTTACTACAGCATTAGTTTCAAATCTCTAATATTCAACAACAATGACAAGAGCAAAAATCATAAGGCATAGAAACAGGAAAGTGTGGCTCATTCAAAAGAAAAAATAAATCAACATAACTGTCCCTGAAAAAGACCTGACGGCAAAATCTACTAGACAGAGATGTTAAAACAACTGTCTTAAAGATGCTCAAAGAATTAAAGGATGATGTGGAGAAAGCCAAGAAAATAAACTGTGAACAAAATGGAAATACTAATAAAGATACAGAAAACGTAAAAAGAAACCAAAAAGAAATTCTGGAGCTGAAAAGAACAATAACATTTAAAAATTCACTAGGGGCACTCAAAAACAGATTTGAGCAGGCAAAAGAAAGAATTAGCAAACTTGAAGATAGGGCAACAGAAATTTTCAAGTCTGTAGAACAGAAAGAAACAAGATTGAGGAAAGGTGAACAGAGCCTACGGGACCTATGAGACACCACCAAGTGGACCAACATAATATGCATCATGGGAATCCCAGAAAGAGAAGAGAGGGAAGGGGCAGAGAGAATAGTTGAAGAAATAATGGCTGAAAACTTCCCAAACTTGATGAAAGACATGAGTATAAACATCCAAGATGGTCAGTAATCTCCAAGTAAGATGAACTCAAAGAGACCTACACCAAGACACATTATAATCAATCTATCAAAAAACAAAGACAAAAAAAGAATCTTGAAAGCATGTAGAAAGAAGCAAATCATCACATACAAGGGACCCTCAATAAGATTATCAGGAGATTTCTCATCAGAAGCTTTACAGGACAGAAGACAGTAGGCTGATATATTCAAAGTGCTAAAAGAAAAAACCATCAACCAAGAATCCTATCCCCTGAAAAACTGTCTTTAAAAATGAAGAAGACATTAGGACATTCCCAGATAAACAAAAGCTGAGGGAGTTCTTCACCATTAGACCTGCCCTGCAATAAATGCTCAAGGGAGTCCTGCAAGGTGAAATGAAAGGACACTACATGGTAACTTGAAGCTGCATGGAGAAATGAATATCTCAATAAAAGTAACAGATGGGAAATTATAAAAGCTAGTATTAAGGTAACAATGATTTGTTACTGCACTTTCCATTTTCTACACGGTTTAAGAAATTAACACATTTAAAGAAAAAATTATTAGTGTAAAAGCTAATATTACTGTAACTTTGGTTTGTAACACCAAATCTTGTTTTCTACATAATATAAAGGACTAATGCATTTAAAATAATTATCAGTTTATGTTTGGGGGCATACAATGTATAAAGATGTAATTCTGTGACATTAACAACCAAAAAAGGGGGACAGAGCTGTAAAGGAGCAGTGTTTGTATGTTAATAAAGTTAAGTTGGTATAACTTTAGAATGTTAAATGTAATCCCCATGGTAATCACAAAGAAAATAGCTATAGAATATACATAAAAGGAAATGAGAAAGGAATTTAAACAAAAAATCAACTAAACACGGAAGATGACAAGAATGTAGCAAATTGGGGGGAAGCTATAAAGCGTATAGAAAACAATGACAGAAGTAAAGCCCCTCCTCATAAGTAATTATTTTTAATGTAAATGGATTAAATTCAAAAATCAAGAAACAGTTATTGGCATGTGTATAAAAACACATGCTCCAACTATATGCTGTCTACAAGATAATCATTTGAGATCCAAAGACACAAACAGGTTGAAAGTGAAAAGATGGAAAAGGATATTATGTGCAAACAGTAACCCAAAGGGAGCAGGGGATAGGGCTATAGTAATAGCAGACAAAATAGACTTTAAATCATAAAAGCTTATAAGAGACAAAGAACATTACATATTATAAAACATTTAATACAGCAAGAAGGTATAGCAATTATCAACATTTATATACCAAATGATAGCCCATCAAAATAAATGAAGCAAAAACTGACAGAACTGAAGGAAGAAATAGGGAGCTCCATAATAATAGTTGGCGACTTCAATACTCTACTCTCAATAGTGGATAAAATAACCAGACAGAAGATAAGTAAGGAAATAGAAGACAACACAATAAACCAACTAGTCTAACAGACATATACAGAACAATCTACCCAAAAACAACAGATTACATATTTTTCTCAGGTGCACATAGGACATTCTCCAGGATATACCATATGTTAGGCCACAAGTTAAGTCTCAATACATTTTAAAATATAGATATTACACAAAGGATCTTCTCTAACCACAACAGGATGAAAGTTAGAAATCAGTAACAAAAAAATTGGAAAACTCACAAAATTTTAGAAATTAAGCAATATACTCTTAAACAATTAATGGATCTTTAAAAATGAAATCACAAAGGAAATTAGAAAATACTCAGAGATGAGTAAAAATGAGAACACAATGGAGGTGTGGCCAAGATGGTGGAGTAGGAAGACCCTGAGCTCACCTCCTCCCATGAGCATGTGAAAATTACAACTATTTACAGAGCAACTATCGATGAGAACAACCTGAAGACCAACAGAAAAGATTTTCCACAACTAAAGATACAAAGAAGGAACCACAATGAGATGGTTAGGGATGGTAGAGATACACAATGATCTGACCCACACCCCCCAGGTAGGCAACCCACAAATGGGAGGATAATCACAACTGCAGAGGTTCTTCCCAAAGAGTGAGGGGTCTGAGCCCCACATCAGGCTTCCCAGCCTGGAGGTCCTGCACCAGGAAAACAAGATTCCAGAATGTGTGGCTTTGAAAGACAACAGGTCTTGTGCATGGGAGAGCCAGAGGAATCTAGGAAACAGAGACTCTTAAAGGGCACACAGTAAATCTCACACAATGCAAGTCCCAGCGCAGAGGCAGTAATCTGAAGGGAGTCTGGGTCAAACCCACTTGTTGATCATGGAGAGGCAGGAGGCAAATGATGCCCCTTGGGGACACAGACACTGGCAGCAGCCATTTTGGGGGGCTCGTTCTACCACCAGGACACTGGTGCTAACAAGCACCATTTTGGAATCCTCCCTCTAGCCTATTAGCAGCAGGGGCTTACCCACCCACCAGCAGACTGACATCAGCCCCAGGACACCCACCCGTGGGCTGGCATCAGTCCCAGGACCCCTCAGGACTGGCAGCCAGCCACCCAGGGATTAGGCTCCACCAAGCAGCAGGCCAGCACCAGCTCTGCCCCCACCATGCCATGCAACCAGCTGTGCCAGGACCCCATGCCACCTAACAGCAGGCCAAGAGCCTCCATATAAGCTAGGGCCATGCAGCCAACTGCGCCAGGGATCAGGCCCACTGACCAGTGTGCCCTCAGTAGTCAAACCAACCACAACATAACAGTCTACACAGCCTACGTGAGGTGACCAGAGGGGAGTGTGCTGGTGGGCCCCACAGAACGTCTTCTATGTAAGGCAATTTCTTCTAGATTAGGAAACGTAACTGGATTACAGATACACAGAAATAAACACAGAATTAGGCAAAATGAGGAGACAGAGGAGTATGTTCCAAATGAAGGAACAAGACAAAAATGAGAAAAAGAACTAAGTGAAGTGGAGAGAAGCAATCTACCTGACAAAGAGTTCAAGGTAACGATCATAAAGATGCTCAATGAACTCAGGAGAAGAATGGATGAACACAGTGAGAAGTTTAAAAAAGTTAGAAAGTATAAAGAAGAACCAAACAGAGCTAAAGAACACAATAATTGAAATAAAAAAGTACAATAGAAGGAATCAACAGTAGATTAGATGACACAGGGGAATGAACCAGTGATCTGGAAGATAGTAGTGGAAATCACCCAAGCTGAACAGAAAAAAGAAAGAAATTTTAAAAATGAGGATAGTTTCTATGACAAAGTAGGATACAATGGAGAAAAGACAGCCTCTTCAGCAAGTGGTGCTGGGAAAATTGAACAGCTACATGTAACAGAATGAAATTAGAACACTCCCTAACACCAGACACAAAAATAAACTCAAAATGGATTAAAGACCTAAATGTAAGGCCAGAAACTATCAAACTCTTAGAAGAAAACACAGGAAAAACACTCTTTGACATAAACCACAGCAAGATCTTTTTTGACCCACCACCTAGAGTAACAGAAATAAAAATATAAACAAATAAATGGAACTTACTTAAACTTACTTTTGCACAGCAAAGGAAACCATACGCAAGACAAAAAGACCACCCTCAGAATGGGAGAAAATATTTGCAAATGAAGCAACTGACAAAGGATTAATCTCCAAAGTTTACAAGTAGGTCATGCAGCTGAATATCAAAAAAACAAACAACCCAGTCCAAAAATGGGCAGACAACCTAAACAGACATTTCTCCAAAGAAGATATACAGATTGCCAACAAACACATGAAAGAATGCTCAACATCACTAATCATTAGAGAAATGCAAATCAAAACTACAATGAGGTATCACCTCACACCAGTTAGAATGGCCATCATCAAAAAAATCTACAAACAATAAATGCTGGAGAGGGTGTGGAGAAGAGGGAACCCTCCTACACTGTTGGTGGGAAGTAAATTGGTACAACCACTACGGAGAACAGTATGGAGGTTCCTTAAAAAACAAAAATAGAGCCACCATATGATCCAGCGATCCCACTCCTAGGCATATATCTGGAGAAAACCATACTTCAAAAAGATACACACACCCCAATGTTCATTGCAGCACCATTTACAACAGCCAAGACATGGAAGCAACCTAAATGTCCATCGACAGATGAATGGATAAAGAAGATGTGGTACATATATACAATGGAATGTTACTCAGACATTAAAATAAATGAAATAATGCAATTTGCAGCAACATGGATGGACCTAGAGATTATCATACTAAGTGAAGTCAGACAAAAACAAATATCATATGCTATCACTCATATATGGAATCTAATTTTTTAAAAATATACAAATGAACTTATTTACAAAACAGAAACAGACTCGCAGATTTCAAAAACAAACCAAACAAACCAAAGGGGAAACATGGTGGGGAGGGATAAATTAGGAGCTTGTGATTAACATACACACACTAATATATATAAAATAGATAACCAACAAGAACCTACTGTATAGCACAGGGAACTCTACTCAGTATTCTGTAATAACCTATATGGGTAAAGAATATGAAAAAGAATGAATATATGTATATGTAACACTGAATCACTCTGCTGTACACCTGAAACTAACACGACATTATAAATCAACTATACTCCGATAAATTTTTTTTTAATGAGAATAATTTAAGAGCCCTCTGTGACAAAATCCAGCATACTAACATTGACATTATAGGGGTCTCAGAAGAGACAGAGAAACAGGCAGAGAACATATTTAAAGAAACAATAGCTGAAAAATTCCCTAACCTGGGAAAGGAAAAAGACAGGTTCAGGAAGCAAAGAGAATGCCCAACAAGATAAACCAAAGAAGTCCACACCAAAACATATTATAATTAAAATGGTAAAATTAAAGAAAAAGAGACAATCTTAAAAGCAGCAAGAGAGAAGCAAATAGTTATGTACAAAGGAACTCCCAGGCTATAAGCTGACTTTTCAGGACAGAAAGGAGTGGCACAGTAAGTTCAAGTGATGTAAGGAGAAAACCTACAACCAAGAATACATTACCTGGCAAGGCTATCATTCTGGTTTGAAGGAGAGATGAAGAGTTTTACAGACAAACAAAAGTTAGAAGAGTTCAGCACCACTAAAACTGGCTTTACTGGAAACATTAAAAGGACTTCTCCAAGCAAAAAAAAAAAAAGACCACAACTAGAATGTGAAAATTATAAAAACAAAAACCTCATTGGAAAAGGCAAACATAAAGTAAAGGTAGTAAATCAACCACTTATAAAGATAGCAGAAGGTTTAAAGACAAAACTAGTAAAATCACCTATATTCACAATAAGTAGTTAGGGGTCCACAAAACAAAAAGTTGTAAAATATGATGTTAAAAACATTAAACATGGTGAGAGGAGAGTAAAAAAATGCAGAGTTGTTGGAATGCATTCAAACTTAAGAGATCAGCAACTTATTATATATATATATAAAATAAGCAATATATATGATAATCATATATGCTATATATAATATATAGCATAACTATACTATATATGTAAATATGAACTTAATAGGAATTTTAAACAAATGATCTATAATAAATACACAGTAATAAAATTGAGAAAGGAATCCAAACATAACACTGATGACAGTCATCAAATCGCAAGAGAACAAAATTAAAACACAGGAATGAAAAAGAACTACAAAAACAACCTGAAAACAGTTCACAAACTGGCAATAAGTGCCTGCCCATCAACAATTACTTTAAATGTAAATGGGCTAAATGCTCCAATCAAAACACATGGAGTGGCTGAATGGACAAAAAACAAAAACCCAAGACCCAAATAATACGCTGCACTCAGGAAACTCATATTAAATCTAAAGAAACACACAGATTGAACATGAGAGGATGGAAATACATATTCCACACATAACGAAATGAAAAGAAAGCTGGGGTAGCAATACTTATATCAGACAAAATAGACTTTAGAACATAGGCTGTAACAAGAGACAAAGAAGGACATTACATAATGATCAGGGGATCAATCCAACAAGAAGATATAACAATTTTAAAAATACATGCAGCCAATGTAGGAGCACCTAAATACATAAAGCAAATATTAACAAATATAAAGATCAGAGCAGAAAAATGAAATAGAGACTTAAAAAACAATAGAAAAGATCAATGAGACTAAGAGCTGGTTCTTTGAAAAATAAAGAAAATTGATAAACCTTTAGCCAGACTCATCAGGAAAAAAAGAGAGGGTCCAAATCAATAAAATCAGAAATGAAAAAGAAGAAATTACAACTGAAATAACGTCATATGGTGACGAATGAAAACTAGGCTTATCACAGTGTTCATTTTGTAATGTACAAAAATATTGAATCACTATATTGTACACCTAAAACTAATATAATATTGTAAGTCAATTATACTTAAATAACACCCCCAAAAAGAAAAATGTGCCAAAATGCTAATAATTGGTGAAAATATGTTAAAAGAATACATGGAAGCACTGCAACTTTTCTCTAAGTTTTAATTTTGTTTAAATTATTTTTATAAACCCACAATATACCAAAACTTACAGGAAACAGCGAAAAACGGTGCTAAGAGGGAAACTGATAGCTATAAACATATTAAAAACAAGAAAGATGTCAAATCAACAAACTAACTTTATAACTTAAGAAACTAGAAAAACAAGACCTAAACCCAAAGCTAAGAGTAACAAGGAAACAATAAAGATTAGAGAAGAGACAAATGACATAAAGAATAGGAGAACAATAGAGAAAAATCAATGAAATTAAAAGTTAGTTCTTTGTAAAAACAGAGTTACCATACGATCCAGCAATCCCACTCCTGGGCATATATCTCGAGAAAACTATAATACGAAAACATACATGCATCACAATGTTCACAGCAGCACTATTTACAATAGCTAAGACATGGAAGCAACCTAAATGTCCATCGTCAGATGAATGGATAAAGAAGATGTGGTATATATACACAATGGAATATTACTCAGCCATAAAAAAGAATGAAACAATGTCATTTGCAGCAAGAGATTATCATACTAAGTGAACTAAGTCATACAGAGAAAGGCAAATATCACATGACATCACTTATATATTAAAAAATAATACAAATGAACTTATTTACAAAACAGAAAAAGACTCACAGACATAGAAAACAAATTTATGGTTACCAAAGAGAAAAGGTAGAGAGGGATAAGTTAGGAGTTTGGGATTTAAATATACATACTACTATATATAAAACAGACAACCAACAAGGACCTATGGTATAGTACAGGGAACTATACTCAATATCTTGTACTAACCTATAATGGAAAAGAATACACACACACACACACACACACACACACACACACACACATATAGATTCACTTTGCTGTACACCTGAAGTTAACACAACACTGGAAATCAACTATATTTCAATAAAAAGATTTTTTAAGTTGGTTCTTTGAAAAGATCAACAAAATTGATAAACCATTAGATGAACTAAGAAAAAAAATTACTAAAACCAGAATTGAAAGTGTGGACATTACTACCAATTCTACAGAAATAAAAATGATTATAAGAGTAGTATGAGCAATTGTACCCTCAACAAACTGGATAATTTAGATGAACTGGAAAACTTCCTAGAAACACAAATCCTACCAAGAGTAAATCATGAATAAAGAGAAAAAGTGAACAGACCTGTAACTAGTAAGGAGATTGAGTCAGTTGTCAAAAATCTCCCAAAAAAGAAAAGCTCTCAACCTGATGGCTTCACGTAGTGAATTCTATAATACCTTTTAAATAATAATTTCATACCAATTCTCAAACTTTTCCAAAAAAAATTACAGAAGAAGGAACACTTTCTAACTCATTCTATGAGGCCAGTTTAACCCTGAAACCAAAGACAGACAAAGATACTACAAGAAAACTACAAACCAATATCCCTATGAACATTAATGCAAAAATCCTCCATAAAATACTAGCAAACAGAATTTAGTAGCACATTAAAAGGATTATATACCATGACCAAATAGGATTTATTGCATCTGGAATGCAAAGATGGTTCAACATATGAAAATTGATCAGTGTAATATGCCACATCACCAACATGAAGGAAGAAACCACATAATCTTCTCAATTGATGTAGAAAAAGCATGTGGCAAAATAAAACACCCTTTCATGATAAAAAAAAAAAAAAGCCCAGCTATGAACAGAAGGAAATTATCTCAACATAATAAAAGCAGTTTATGAAAAGTTCACAGTAAATGTAATACTCAACAGTGAAAAACTGAAAGCTTTTCCTCTAAGATCAGGAACAAGGTAATGATGCCCATTTTCACCACTTCTATTCAACATAATACTGGAAGTTATAGCCAGATCAATTAGGCAAGAAAAAGTAATTTAAAAAAACAGCTAAATTGGAAAGGAAGAAGTAAAATGATCTGTTTGCAAATGATATGATCTTATATATAGAAAACTCTAAAAATTCCACAAAAAAACCATTAGAGGTAATAAATGAATTCAGCAAAGTAGCACCATACAAAGTCAACACATGAAAATCAGCTGCATTTTTACACACGAACAATAAACAATCTAAAAAGGAAATTGCAAAATAATTCCATTTACAGTAGTATCAAAAAGAATAAGATACTTAGGAATTAACTTAACCGAGGAGGTGAGAGATGTGTACAATGAAAACTACAAAACGTTGCTGAAAGAAACTGCAGAAGATATAAATAAGTGGAAACACATTTCATGTTCATGGATTGGAAGACTTGATATTGTTAGAATGTCCATATTACCCAAAGAAATCTACAGATTCAAAGAAATTTCTATCAAAATCCCAATGGCATTTTTTTTTACAAAAATAGAAAAACCGAATCTAAAATTCACATGGAATCTCAAGGGACCCCAAATAGCCAGAATAGTCTTGAGAAAGAAGAACAAAACTGGAGGACTCACACCTTCTGATTTCAAAACTTACTATAGAGCTAGAGTAATCAAAAGAGTGTGGTACAGGCAGAAAGATGTATAGACTAATGGAATAAAACAGAGAGCCTAGAAATAAACTCTCACATATACAGTGAAATGATTTTTGACAAGGGTGCCAAGACCATTCAACGTTGCCTTTTCAACAAATGATGCTACGAAACCTGGATAAACACATGCAAAAGAATGAAACTGGACCCATACATAACACCATATACAAAATCAACTACAAATGAATCAAGGACCTAACTGTAAGACCTAAAACAATAAAAATTTGAGAGGAAAACACAGGACAAAACTTCATGACATTGGACTTGGCAACAATTTCTTCCATATGATACCAAAAGCACAGGTAACAACAGAAAAATAGACTAATTGGACTTGGTGAAAATTTTAAATTTCATGCATCAAAAGACAAAATCAACAGAGTAAAAAGGAAAACCACATAATGGTAAAAAAATATTTGCAAATATATACCTGATAAGGGATTAATACCCAGAATATATAGACAACTCCTAAAACTCAACAACAAACAACCCAATTCAAAAATTAGCAAAGAACTTGAATAGACATTTCTCCAAAGAAGATATGTGAATGGCCAATTAGCACACGAAAAGATGTTCAACATCACTAATCATTAGGGAAATGCAAATCAAAACTATAACGAGGTATCGCCTCACACCCAAGAGGATGGCTACTATTTTTTTTAAGAATACCAAGTCTGGCGAGGATGAGGAAAAACTGCAACCCTTGTGCACTCTTTGTGGAAATGTAAAACGGTACAGCCGCTATGAAAAACAGTATACTGGTTCCTCAAAAAATTATACATAGAATTACCATTAGTTCCAGCAATTCCATTTCTGAGCATACACCCAAAAGAATTGAAAGCAAAGTCTCAAAGAGATATCTGCACACCCACACTCATAGCAGTATTATTCACAACAGCTAAAACATGGAAGCAACCCAAGTGTCCACTGACAGACGAATGGATACGCAAAATGTGGTCGATACATATGAAATATTACTTAGCCTTAAAAAGTAAATAAACTTTGCAGTACGCCACGTCAGAGATGAACCTGAGGACATTACGCTACGTCACAAAAAAGACAAATGCTGCACGATCCCACTGATGGGAATTACTTAATCAAAGTCATAAGGACAGAAAATATAATGGTGGTTGACAGGGTCTGGGAAAGAGGAGAAAGAGGAGTTGTTCCACGGGTGTAGAGTTTCAGTTTTATAAGCCGAAGAGAGTTACGGGGATGGAAGGGTGGGGGTGGCTGCGCGGCGATGTGCATGTATTTAACACCACTGAACTGTACAGTTAAAAACGGTTAAAATGGAACAGTTCGGGGGCTTCCCTGGTGGCGCAGTGGTTGAGAATCCGCCTGCTGATGCAGGGGTCACGGGTTCGTGCCCCGGTCCGGGAAGATCCCACATGCCGCGGAGCAACTAAGCCCGTGAGCCGTGGCCGCTGAGCCTGCGCGTCCGGAGCCTGTGCTCCGCAACGGGAGAGGCCACAACAGTGAGAGGCCCGCGGACCGAAAAAAAAAAAAAAAAAAAAAAAAAAAGGAACAGTTCGTGTTATGTGTATTTTACGTAAACATTGCCTTACTCCTGAGTGACCGGAGTGTCTTTTGCTATTCATTACAATCCCCTTTCTCCCACACCTGTGTTTACACTAACAAGGTGATTTCAGGTGGGCCCGTACGCACTTTCAAGGGCAAGGCTGGCCACGCCAGAACAACTGTGCACACGATTAGAGGCTTAGAACATCTACCCCATGCCCCGACCTCCAGCTGGTCTGGAAGTTGAGTTCAGTCACCAACGTTCAACGAGGTAATCAATCCTGCCTACGTAACGACGCCTCAATGAGCGTGAACGACGAGGTCTGGGGAGCTTCGAGGTTGGTAAACGTATCGATCATGTTGGGAGAGTAGCCGTGCCTGGAGAAAGGATGGAAGCCCTGTGCCCCGCCCTACCCCCAAACCTTGCCCGATGCATCTCTCCCATTTGACTGTCCCTAAGTTGCATCCTTTGTAAAAAAAAAAAAAAAAAAAAAAAAAAAGTGGTCATTGTAAGTAAGTAAAGCTCCATTCTGAGTTCTGTGACTTAGCAAAGCTGACTGCGGAGTGTGGAAAGCCCTGAATTTACAGCCAGCTGGGCAGACATACAAGGAGCCTGGGGGCCTCGCTGGCAGCTGCTTTCCTAAGTGCGGGCAGTCACTTAAGTGGTACGGAGCCCTCACCTTTGGGGTCTGTGCTCTCACTCGGGGTCATCACTGAACTGCAGGGTGCCTAGCTGCTTTCAAAGGATCAGAGACTTGGTTGCTGGAATTACACAAGCACCCCGTCACTATGCCTACGTTTGGAAGAAAGAGATGTTAAGGGGCTTATCCAACTTCGGGGAGCAGCTGAGAGTCTAGCGAGGCTGCCTGACCCCAGAATCCACGCTGATAACTTTTTTTTTTTTTTTTTTTTTTGCGGTACGCGGGCCTCTCACCGCTGCGGCCCCTCCCGTTGCGGAGCACAGGCTCCGGACGCGCAGGCGCAGCGGCCACGGCTCACGGGCCCAGCCGCTCCGCGGCACGTGGGATCCTCCCGGACCGGGGCACGAACCCGCGTCCCCCGCATCGGCAGGCGGACCCTCAACCACTGCGCCACCAGGGAAGCCCACGCGCTGATAACTTTTAACAGCTGTCCCATACCTTAATTTCTACTCATAAATGAAATGCTCTCAGTTCTCTGTGGGCAATTCCATACTTTCCTGCTTCTGTGTTACTTACGGCTCACCTTAACCTGGAACACTCTTCTCTCCCATCGCCAAGTTCTAAACCTACATCAAGGTCAAGCACGGGTGCCAGCCTGTGAACAAGGCCCCCCAACACCACACACACACACACACACACACACACACACACACACACACACACACACACACACTCTGCCCCGATTCCCAGCTGCAGCCGTGGAAACACACCTCGTGCACCCGCCACGCCAGGGTCGCCCTCCAGACCCGTGGCTTCACTCTGGACCCCGCTGCAGTCCCCCGTGTGGAGGCCACGTTGCCCCTGGGTTGCTCCCGGCCATGACTGAGTGTGACGGGAGCCTCAGGACAGCTCTGAGGCTGGCGCTGGGTAGAGGACTCCTGATGGCCAGGCCAAAACTTCCTTGGGGTGCCCTCTCTTCCTCCCAACCCTCAATTCCCCTTTCCTTCACTCAGGGGTCAGGCTGCAGGGGTCTTGGTGGCTCTCCCAGGTTCTCTCTGCGCCCTCCCTGTTTTCTCAGAGCTGATACCCCCTAATCAACCCTTGCACAATTAATCCTGTCTTGGAGTCTGCTTCCTGAAGAACCCAGGCTGACGTATTCCCTGGGGTGAAAGAGTACTTTCCATCCGCCCAGACTCCATGGCATCTCACCAGTGCCCGTCTCAGCACATGTGACACAGCTGACCTTGGACGGCCACTACTGTCTGAGTTCCCCTACTAGACTCTAAGCTTCCCTCAAAACTCTAAGCCTGAGTCATTGTTTTATCCTTCTCTACACTTAGTAGATTGTCAATAAATATTTGTTGACTAAGTGAATGAATAAATAAGGGCCTGAGAACTGGGAACTCCGTCTAGCAGGGGGACACTTCTCAAAGTCAGCTCTCTGGGATGTTAATGAATGCCATTTGGGGGGGGGGGGAAATTCCATGGTCACATAAGTTTAGGAACGGCTGAGCTGAACAAGAATTAACAGATGTCTTTACTATACAACTACTCAGAGCATTTAAGATGCTGCTTTTGTTTTGTGACTCTCCGGGAAGCAGCCTCCTTGCATGATCACAGAATCGTGTTCTGAAAAACCCAGTTCGGGAGGCATATTATAATTAGGAAGACCAGGTAAATCTTCCAGAACGCACAGTGCATCTGAGATGATTCTGAAAGAATTGCAAAGATTTCAAAAGGCCAAGATGGAAGAAAGAAAGAGAAGAGCTTTCCAGGAAGCATTTCATAAACTACAGAGGTAGGAAGGTACAAGTTATATTCAGGGAAAGCATATAGAGTGTCTATCTGTTAGGGTCCTACAAGAGCCTGAACGATGGCAAGACCAGGAAGGAAAGTCGTGGAGGAGCTGTATTTTAGACTATGATATTTGGCCTTTATCCTAGGATGCTATGAAGGTTTCTGCACCAGGAAATGATGGAATAAATGGTGACAAAGGGAATCATTAGTTTTAATTAGAAAGGTATGGTACATGTGTAGTGGTTTGCAGAGAAGAATTCCGTATGTTGCAAAAGCAAATGAAGCAATCTCAGGTTTTATAACCAAGGCAATTTGTCTGCCACATTACTAAATCCACAGTCATAATAAAGTTTCTGCAGTGTTTAATGTTCTGGTTTGCAATATGTGTCATGGGAAAGAATCTATTAAAATGCCATTAAGATGAACAAATTATCTTGCATCGACTTCTTTGGAAAAGAAGCTGTAAATTACATCATCTCAACTTCTTGCCTCTTTTTTTGGTTCAGATTTGTAGCCGACACTCACATATTTGGGGCAACTGAAGTTTGTATCCTTTAGGCAAACCTGAAGCTTATTCATGTCAAGAGATATTTAGTGTTTGTGGATATTATCTTTCAACCAAAAAGCTGGTATATGGCACGATGCAGACAGAAGTGCCAGTGCACGCACACCACTGAGTTTGTGCTCTTGGGGAAGGCTGGTTGTTGCATTTTGAAATTTAACTAACCAGTTCTTCTTTACTCAAATTAAATGAAAATCAAATACTATAAGTTACAAATATATTCATCTTCAATATGCAACGATGGGAAAGCTGGACAAATTTTACTCTGGATCTAACATGTTACCTTGGGTTAAATCATCCCAAAGAATCATTTTTAATTATTTTTAATTTTAACCTACAACATTTTGAGTTTTGATTATTTCAAATCAATGTAGGAACAATTTCTAACCCTTCCAAAGACATTTTTGTGATGGCACTTGTAGTGAGTGAAAGAGGAGAGTTTCCTGAGGGCATGATAGATACATGTATATGTATAACTGAATCACTTTGCTGTCCACCTGAAACTAACACGACACTGTAAATCAACTATACTCCAATATGAAATATAAATTTAAAAAATAAAGAAGTGATTTTTTTCTCCACAAAAAATATTTCTTTGCAGTTATTTTTCTCAGGATGCAAATAAGATTTTTTATCTTTCAATTTGTCTTTTGGTTTATTCCAACTTTAATGTATATCCCTTTTAGTTTATAACATAGGACTTTTTCTCAACACTTCTCTGTCTAAATATACAACCTACATCACTGTTTCAGACTTGACTGCAGGAATCCTGGAATGTATTTATTTAGTCCTTCTCCTCATTCATTGGCTCCTGGCCTCAGGACCTTTGTTCATGCTGTTCCTTCTATAGGAAATGCTGTTCCTTCCCCTGCTCACCAGGTTAACTCCTATCACTTACTCAGAGAATCTTCCCTTGACTGTCGCGATTGAGTCAGTGCTTCCTGTATCACCTCTCATAGCCTTTCCCCGCTCCTTAAATCTTACCACTGTTGTAATTTTCATATCTGTGTGATTATTTGATAGTAACCTGATTTCCCCCAGATCCTAATCTCCCTGAATTATGGGGATGGATGGTGAGATAAGGAATTTGGTATGTCTATCATATAGTATATTAAATCACATTTAATTTATATAGTTCAAACCCTTTAATGTGATGCCCAAGAAATTATCTGGTTTGGAAAGTTACCCAAAACTTAAAAGTTCTTTTGGAAAATTCCCCAAAACTGAAAACTGAAAAGAGAACAAGAACTACCAGTAGGTGGGAAAGGTCTGGCTAATTTTTAAGGAACATTGGATCTGTCTTGGCTTTTTGGAACAAATCAAAATATAAATATGTATAATCAGGTATATATACCTCTGGCACAACTGTTCAAGAGAAAAAGAGATAATACAAATCAAATAAATGCTGAAATAAAAAGATGATCAACTATGACACAACAGAGATATAACAATAGGAAAAAATATTAAGTACTCAGCTTTATAAAATGTAGAAAATCTAGACAAAATACATTTCTGGAAAAATGTAAGATTAAAAAAATGGGAGGTGGGCAAGATGGATGAAGGGGGTCAAAAGGCACAAACTTCTTGCTATAAAATAAATAAATCACTGGTGATGGAATAATGTACAGCACGGTGACTATAGTTAATAATCCTCTGTTGCATATTTGCAAGCTGCTAAGAGAGTAGGTCTTAAAAGTCCTCATCACAAGAAAAAATTGTAACTACGTGGTGACAAATGTTAACTACACTTATCGTGATCATTTTGCAATATATACAAATATCAAATCATACTGTTGTACACCGGAAAATAATATAATGTTGTATGCTCATTTTAACTCAATAAAAATTCTTTTGAAATGGCACAAGAAAAAACAGAAATATTGAATAGACCAATAATTATTAGGGAAATTGAATTAAACATTCCAAAAAGTACCCAGACCCAAAGGGCATTGCTATGGACTGAATGTGTCCTCCCAGAATTCATATGTTGAAGCTAACCCTTAATGTGAAGGTATTAGGAGGTGGGGCTTTGGGAGGCGATTAGGTCATGAGGATGGAGCCCTCATGAATGGGATTAGTGCCCTTACAAAACAGACCCCAGAGAGCTCCCTCACTCACTTTCAGCCATTTGAGGGTAAAGCAAGAAGACAGTGGCCTATGAACCAGGAAGCAGGTCCTCACCAGACACTGAATCCACTGGCACCTTGATCTTGGACTTCCCACCTTCCAGAACTATGAGAAATAAATGTTGTCCAAGCCATCCCATCTATGGTATTTTTGTAACAGCAGCCCAGACTGACTAAGACAGGTATCGTGGGTGCAATCTACCAAACTTCCAAGGAATAGATAATCCCCATCATATGCTTGATTATGAAACTGGAGAAGGAGAGTACAAGAAAAGTTAACAGTTCTTTATACTTATGAACCCTAACAAAATATTAGACAACCAAATCCAATAGGTACTGATGATGCAACAGCAACAAGTTTATCTTAGAAATTTAAGCATAAGTTAGGATCAGAAAAGCAGTAACATTAAGGGCTAAGGTACTAAGAATTAAAGGCAAAAAAAGTCAGCTTATTATGATAATAAATGCAGAAAAGTACCAGATGACATTCAACACCTATTGATGATTTTTTTAAATCTCAAAAAGGTAGGAATATAAAAGTACTTTCTTACTTTAACAAAATCTAAATACCAAAAAATCAACATATTTAGTCAACAAAAACATTACACTTAATAGAAAAACCTAAATATTCCCTTAAAGTTTAGATATGCCTACCATCAACATGACTACTTAATATAAATCTGGAGATCCTGGCAATCACTGAGACAAGAAAAGGAAATAAGAGCTAAAAGAATTTGAAGAGAAGAGATAAAGCTGTCTTTATTTGCAGATGGTTAATCTACCTAGAAAATTCAACAGGAATTATAATAAGAGAATTCATCAATATTGCAAGATAAAATATTAACTCACCAAATTTAATATAATGTTCTTCACCTATGATAGCCAATTTAGAAATAAAATGGTAAATCATTCATAACAGTTACAAAAACTATTGTGTACCTGGAGGGAGGGTGTGATGAAATGTTCTTGATTGTGATAATGGTTACACAACTGTATACATTACATCAAAACTCACAGAACTGTCCACTGAAAGGGTTCATTTTATGCTGGAGAGGGTATGGAGAAAAGGGAACCCTCCTACACAACAGTGGGAATGTAAATTGGTGCAGCCAGTACGGAGAACAGAACGGAGGTGCCTCAGAAAACTAAAAATAGTTACCATATGATCCAGCAATCTCACTCCTGGGCATATATCTGGAGAAAACTATAATTCTAAAAGATAAATGCACCCCTATGTTCACAGCAGCACTATTCATAATAGCCAAGACATGGAAGCAACCTAAATGTCCATCAACAGATGAATGGATGAAGAAGATGTGGTATATATATATATATATATACTGATATGATGAAATACTACTTAGCCGTAAAAAAGAACAAACTAACGCCATTTGCAGCAACATGGATGGACCTAGAGATTAGCACACTAAGTGAAGTAAGTCAGAAAGAGAAAGACAAATACCATATGATATCACTTATATGTGGAATCTAAAATATGACACAAATGAACCTATCTACGGAACAGAATCACAGACATACAGAACAGACCTGTGGTTGCCAAGGGGGAGGGGGATTGGGGGATGGGATGGGGGAGGAATGTAGTGGGAGACTGGGGTCAGCAGATGTAAACTATTATACAGAAAATGGGTAAACAACAAGGTCCTACTGTATGGCACAGAGAAATATATTCAGTATCCTATGATAAACAATAATGGAAAAGAATGTTTAAAAAAGGAATGTACTTATGTATAACTGAATCACTTTGCTCTACAGCAGAAATTAACAAAACATTGTAAACCACCTGTACTTCATTTTTTTTTTTTTTTTTTTTTTGCGGTACGCAGGCCTCTCACCGCTGTGGCCTCTCCCGTTGCGGAGCACAGGCTCCGGACGCGCAGGCGCAGCGGCCACGACTCACGGGCCCAGCCGCTCCGCGGCACGTGGGATCCTCCCGGACCGGGGCACGAACCCGTGTCCCCTGCATCGGCAGGCGGACTCCCAACCACTGCGCCACCAGGGAAGCCAAGGGCTTCAATTTTTTTAAAGTTTCATTTTACTGTATGTGAATTATAACTTTTTTTTTAAGTAGAAAAAAAATCACCAGATTTAAAGGGACACCAAATCCTGAAGCACTGAAGGGCACAGGCCTCCAGCAGACCTGGGAGCCGCCCTGTACCTTCTGGTGAGTGTCCACCTCTGATTCTACCAAATTCTGTCCCTGGAGCAGCCCCAAGCACCGGCTGTGAGACTGGCTTCCCCCAAACCCGTACCCCAGCCAACACACAGACACACACCCTGCCCTTTCTTTCCCCTCTCCCGCCCCGCTCCGTTGCCCAAGCTCTCCCCAAGAAGGGCCCTGCTCCTGCCCCTATGGAGCTGAGCTCCTGAGGAAAGCTCGGGGCCCAAGACCACTGTCAAAACTGTACCAGACACCTCGTGGATCAGTCAAGCCTCTGCGGGCGGACCCAAGACCCCAAATCACCCCCGAGCAGAGCACTGCTTCTATGGGGAAGTACCCACATTAACAAACAGCGTTCAGAGCACACCTCGGCCCTAAGCGGAGGACGGTCTGTACCTTGGTCTCCTTGCAACAACTTACCCTTTGGGGTTTCAAGTGGGGCTGGAGGTGTAGGCAGGTCTAGCAGAAGGCCCACAGCCATGCCGTCCCACGTCTGCTGGGCCTAAGGAGAGACATGGCAAGGCCCAGGTCAGCCCAGACAGACTGTGAGGCCGATGGAGATTAGATGGACATCACACGGAGGCTATGGCCTTCCTCTGCTCTCCCACCCCCTCGGCGGACCGCCAACTCCTCCCTCGAGCATCCAGCCCCCTGGAGAAGCTCACCTGGAAAGTTGCGTACCGGCTCTTCCAAGCTGCGAAGGCCCATGAGAGGGAAGAAAGGACTTCTAGCGTCCCCAGCCAGGTCTGTTCGTCCGAGGCACAACACGCCTGGCCGCTGAGATGCTGAAGTGTGCAGCAGAGAGTTTGCGCGGGGAGCGGGGAAAGGGTGATCAGGAAAAGGTGTGACACGGGCGTTCTGCGCAGGCGTAACTCCGCTACCAGCCTCAGAGGGGAACAGAGCGGCTGCGCGCGCAGGCCCAGTTGGGAGGTCGGTGGCCCCACCCGGTCTTAACTAGCTCAGCTGCAACTGGACTGAGCGGGTTGAGTCAGCTGACTCCAAGTTCCCGGGAAGCACCTCGGGCGAACATCTTGTTCTTGAGGCTAAAACGATCTTGATTAGTGAAGGCAGGTGAAATGGATCTAACCCACGGCCTCACTGGGACCGCACTGTATCAGCGAAAGAAGGCTTAGCCCGAACCAGAGCCTCTCAGGTCGCAAGTGCAGGAGTGGATTTAGGGGGAGGCGGTGGGCAGCCGGGGGTGGGAGTGGGGGGTTCTTGTGTATCTGAAACCTTGAAATAGGTATTCCGCGGAGCACCCGGTGCACTGATGCATAAAGGAGTCTCTCCCCCGCCCCAGGCCCCCCCTCCCCCAGCCTCAGCATCCTTCTGGTTCCAAAGTCCATCCACAAAGCTGCGAACACAGGGGCCGCTGGTGACGGCCAGAGTTCCAACCCTGCTGTTGCAACCCATTAGGAAGAGCTGAATCTCTTCATCAGCACACGATTAAAAAGGGTCTCCTGTCTCAATAACCCCCTAGAAGCATCCCAGCCTCCTACAAGTTGGCTAAGTTTTGTAGACCAGAGCATCTGGCTCCATAACGACACCAACTTCTCGTGTGTGGGGAGAAGGCCAGTTTGAGTCTCTTGGCTCTGGGCAAAGACGTCTTGCCCTGGAGGAGCAACGATGTCTCCTCTCATTTGTTTTAAATCGAGGGCTGCGGGCTGGGCGTCAGCGCTCTGCTAGAGATATGCACCGGACCCTCCTCACCATCCGCCAGTCAGCAGCTCAGCGTGGTGTTGGCCGCCCGACTTAAACTGCTCACGGGTTCCCTTCGAGCCACGTCTGAGGCCCCTTCTGGCCCCCTGCCGGCCCCTCCTCGCCCTCTGCAGCCAGAGTCACACCCCACTGCCCCACCGCTTCCCAGGCTGGCAGAAGCGCCTCACTCCTCAACTGCTTGTCTCCCCGAGCTCACTTAGCTGTCCCCCCAGGAACTTAACACCCCCAAGCTGGCCCTAGTCACCGGACGGCCCACTCCCACTGGCGTCAGGAAGCAGCCCCACAAAGCAGTGTCCTTCATCTACGACCTCCTGGCTGCCCAGGTCTTCAAAGCCAGGTTGGACTCTGCCCTTCCTGCCACCATGTATCTGGCCTCCCAGGGGGCGGGGGACAGCAGAGTTGACTTCCTGAGGTTGAACTAAATCCCTATCAGACCACGGGGAGCAGATGGTCAGTGATGACCTGGCCTGGGGCAACAAGGGACCTTCCTTTCATGTTGAGCTAGTGAACACCCACAGTGGAGAGTCCCAAGACACGGCCTTTCCCCTTGCCGGGTCCTGGGCATTTCACGCTCACACTGGAAAACTGTCCAAGGAGGGTGTCCCGAGCCCACAGACCTCACTGAGCCAAGGTCCGTGGGAGAGTCTGTCCGTGTGAGAAGGTTGGTCAGAGTCCCGGGCATCTGGGCCATCGGACACATGCGCCAAAGAGTGACTGAGGATTTCGAAATGAAATCATCAGCCGCTCTTAGGCTTACAGCCAGGGCTTCACGTGTGCTTAGCCGGTTTCAGGCTCGCCAAGGATGACCCGTGACCAAGGACGATTCCAGACCGTCTGTGTTTGGGCTGCCCCTGCCCTGGACCCCGTGGCGGGGCATTTATGCAAAGGCCTCCAGACTTCCCAGCCGGGACGGGGCTTGGGAGAACCGGCGGCTGCTACTCAAGCTCGCGTTCAAGTCGGGAGTCTTCGAGCAAGACTGCAGCTCCCGGCGCCCCGTCCAGGGACGGCCAAGGCCGGACCGAGGTGTGATGAGGCCTTTAACACCGGGAGCTGGGGCTGATCCCAGGAGGGAGAGGGTGAGGAGGGCCAGGGGCTTGCAACTCCAAGGAGGGCGTGGAGTGGAGTCAGCATGACCTGCAGGTCACTGATGTTCCCCAGGCCTTGGTGTCAGTGTCCGTGTCCATGCTGTCCACGGGGCGGACGACAGCCTTCATAATGAGAAAATGTACATGAAGGCAACGTAAACCTGGTAGCATGACAGACATACCAACTACTTCCCGAGGTCCCTTCCAGTCCTAAGCCATGTGCATATGTTTCTGTGAAATCGAGACTAGGGGAGGACCGAGGCCTGATGACCTGGCGGGGGGCATACGGGCAGCACAGCGGAGCAGGGAGCTGGATGGCCACAGGCCATCTTCCTGATGATACAAGCACGTGGCCACCAAGGGGCCAGTGTCGTCACAGAGTGACGCGTGTGGTCCTCCGTATGCGAGACACGGAGACACCTCGTCGGGAAGCTGGGGGCATTTCCTACTGGCCTGTTCACTCCTAAGATCTGAATCCATCATCCATCTTTCTAGCACAGCAAACTGCAGCACCTCCAGAAACCTACGTGTGGGAGAGGACTGTGGGAGGCTGCCGTGCTCGGAGCCCAACCTGCAGGCGTCCCACGGTCACTGCGGGAGCCAGAGGGCGGACGAGCGAGAACAGAGGCTCCGAGGGGCCGTCGCAGCGTCCAGCCGTCGGGAGGGCTGGGCTCCGGCCGATGGCACGGCCATCGGACCCCCCGCCAGGCCGTTCTTCTAGGGAGCCTGACCCAGGCAAACACTGCCCTGGGGGACACTCGAGCATCTACAACGGCTGGTCCCCCATGAAGACAGCAGCCAGGCAGCTGGAGCAGAGAGACTGCGCAGAGGGTGAGGCTAGGCCTGCAGGAGCCAGGACGGTGGGGAGGCTACCGCTGCCTGCCCGGGGGTCCAGAATACAGTCTTTGTGCCGTATGCTCATCTTGAAAAGGAGAGAGGACGCGGGGAGGGGGAAGGGTGAGGTGGGACGAAGTGAGAGAGTGGCACGGACATACATTCACTACCAAATGTGAAACAGCTAGTGGGAAGCAGCCGCATAGCACAGGGAGATCAGCTCGGTGCTCTGTGACCACCTAGAGGGGTGGGATAGGGAGGGTGGGAGGGAGACGCAAGAGGGAGGGGATATGGGGATAGATGTATACGTATAGCTGATTCACTGTGTTATACAGCAGAAACTAACACACCATTGTAAAGTAATTATACTCCAATAAAGATGTAAAAAATAAATAAAGTGCACAGTCTTTCTCTTTTGTTCCTCAACATTTATCAGCCCAGGTCTGGGAGGGCTGCCTACTTTCACAGAGTCACTCAAGGACAGTGACTCAAAGTGGAACTCAGGGGCTTCCCTGGTGGTGCAGTTGTTAAGAATCCACCTGCCAATGCAGGAGACACAGGTTCGAGCCTGGTCCGGGAGAATCCCACATGCCACGGAGCAACTAAGCCCGTGCGCCACAACTACTGGGCCTGCACTCTAGAGCCCGAGAGCCACACCTACTGAGCCCGCGAGCCACAACCACTGAGCCCGCACGCCTAGAGCCCGTGCTCCACAACAAGAGAAGCCACTGCAGTGAGAAGCCTGCACACGTCCACGAAGACCCAACACAGCCAAAAATAAATAAATAAACTAAAATAAATGCTAAATTATATAATAATGATCTTTTTTTTTTTTTTTAAAGTGGAACTGGGCTGCCCTGGGTTTATTTCTCCGTTTCTGTCATTTCCCCTCTGGGAAAAACCTAGATCAGTGACTGTGGCAGTTTCCTGAGCAGAGATGCTGGGGCCCCAGGGGCTCCCTCATCTGAGCTCTCAGCCTCCCTCACTCAGGTGTTAGATTTATCCACAAAAATCGCCTTCCCGTGCATCTGTGGACTGATCACGTAAATGCAGTGTCACCTCTGCACGGGCCCCTGGAGACCTTGGCGTTAGACTGACTTTAACGACGAAGGAAAGGAACACAATCCATGCAGGGGACCAGGAACACCTCAAAAATGTTCTTTCTTCTCAGGACAGCCGTGCCATGATGACATTTACCCAAAATGAGGCAACGTTTTTTGAGAAGCTTGGGTCTCCTGCTCTGTGTCACAGAAGGAAATTAGCTCAATCTAATTACACATAACAAGTGGCCGCGTGAATCTCTGCGTGTACAGCCACCCCAAGGGTCCTTTGTCGGCCCCCTGCCTCTACCCATCCCCATGAGACCACCCTCTGGGGGCCGCCACGCCTCCTTCAGGGCCACCCCCAAAGGCAGCCAGCTGCGATCCAGGCTTCCTCTGCTGTTCGCTCATCTCGGTGACTGTTGTGAGCCCCACCGGTGGATTTCAGCCCCCGGAGCAGAACTGGTGCTGCAGAAATAAACAGCCCAGACAGCTTCTCAGGAGGGGGGCTCCCTGCCCACCGCCCCAGAGCACACAGGGCCTCCGTGGGCACAGCTGCTCACCTGGCACAACCTGCAGCCTCCCCGTCCAGGGAGGCCCCGCCTGGGAAGCCATGGCACAAACACGCTGCTGACGCCCCAGTTCCCCCAAAAGTCTGCTCCAGGGCTGTGGTGCCATGGGGTCCCCTCCTGCTTGGGCTGCAGCCGCCCTTGGATCCCCGAACCCCCAAGACACTGGGTTTTTGGGCCCAGTCATTCCTGGCCTGGCACCTGCCTGCGAGCTCAGCTGCTGTCTGCATTTGCCCAGCCCTACTTCTCAAGCACTTTCTGGGCCAGGCCCTGCACAGTGCTGCGGACTCAGAAATAAGCCACGGCCACTGCCCTTCGGGGAGCTCACGATCTCGTTACTTCAAAGGAGAAGATAGGCCCCTGCTCTTGCCCTGCCCCGACCATCCAGCGCTATCCTGCAGAGTCTTGTTCCCCTCCTTTTCCAAACTCATAAACATCCTCGGATGCGACAGCTTTCGAACTGCTGAGCCAAACATCCGAGATGCTTCAGGCCTCTGTCTTCACCCTGAAGCACCAAGTCAGCACTTCCCAAAATGTGAGAAAAGCAACAGCTAATTATAAGCTCCTGAGGAACAAACGGTAGTTTGGTGGGAGCGAGGTGTCCTATAGTCCTATCCGAAAGCCACTCGCGGATAAAAGGTGAGGGAGCAGTGGCGTTGGCCCCCGTCCTGGCTCTGCGGGCTGCGCTGCGCTGAGCGCTAAGCCCAGGCTGAGAAAAGCTGAGAATCTTCAGGTAGCCAGGAAGAGCTGACAGGCGTGGGTGAGAAAGGCCGTTTCTTGAACTGGCCTTATTCAGACTTAATAACTTTGTCTGTGGACAATGATGACACTTATTTTGCTAGAAGACACAAGATGCACAGACTCCCTAGAGACGGAAGACACTGCCCTCCTCCAACCGTGCGGCTCGTTTTCTCGTTGGCCGCTGACAACGGTCAGTGTCCGTTACAGGTCCGGGACAGTCTGTTACAGGTCGGGGTCACGATCGGTCAGTGTCCGTTACAGGTCGGGGACACGATCGTGCTCATCGTCCGGTGAGGGTGGGGTGCGAGGGGGGAATCCCAGGAAGCCAGGAAGCACTGGGTGGTTTTGAAGGGGCGCGGCTGCCCCTCTGACCTAAGGTCACCCGTCCTCACCAACGGGGGTGTTCACACCCCAACAGGAGAACAGGACGCCCGCAAAGTGCCCACGCGGCTACAGAAGTAGCCCGCCGTCCCCGGCGCCCCTCCCCTTTCCGCGGAGAGGCAGGAGCCGCCAGCGGGCAAGAGGAAGCAAGGGTGAGGGTGGCGGGGTGGCCAGTGCCTGAGCTCAAGGTCCCACCTCGTCCCTCATTAGCTAGCGGTGTGGAGCTCAGTCCCCCGTCTGTGAAATGGGGCTGAAGGGTGGGACACGGCCCCTCCCTGCCGTGGCCGGCGGGCGGGTGGGGGACGTTGGCCCTCCCCGCTGGCCCGGCGCCTCCCTCCCGGCCCCGCCCCCCAGCGCCGGGGCCTCCAGCCCGCAGAGAAGGCCCGGCTGCGCGGAGAAGCCGACGGAGCCTCGCCCCGCCCCCGACCCCGCCTCCGCCCCTGCGGCCCCGCCCCCTCCTAGGCCCCGCCCCCCATCAGTCACGGGCCTGTGTGGCCGCCCCGCGGCCTTCGACTGGACCGAGCATAGGACACCCCCGAACAAAGGGCGGAGGTGCTGGCCCAGGGCAGGACTACGAGGGACAGGAACGCTGGGGGTGCTGGGCCTTGGGCGCGGGTCCCCAGACCCTGCCCCCGTGAACCTGGCCTGGTCCCGCAGCCCCCCGAGCCTGGGTCTCCTTGTCTGGCCGGGGGCAAGGGGGCGTCTGGGCGGGTCCCAGGAAGGATGGGCGAAGCCCGATCCTCCCCCGAGCCCCCGGCTCTGTGCGCCCCGGGCTGGGAAGGTCCCCGTGCCTCCGTGGGGCACCCAGGCCGTTCTCCTCACGCTGTGAAGCTTCACTTCAGCCTCCCCAGGGCAGGGGGGTTTGCCGGTGGGGCGGACACCGTGACTTCATCTGCTTCTGAGGCAGCGGGAGGGACGATGCCTCGTTGTTTCCTCGCCAAGAGCAGACAGAATGAAGCACGTTCTGGGCACTGGACCAGGAAACGGGTTCCCAGAAATCGTGCTGTCCTCTCTGACCTCCCTCTTCGCCTTTCTCCTCTTCCTTCCAGCAACGAGGGGCGTGGTGCAGGGGTCCCAGATCGGGCTGCGAATCATGAGTCTTCAGGAATTGACCACGTGGAACCGACTGCGGTTTCCATTGTACAGCCCCTTTGATGAAGCATCTTACAGAAACACATACCTGAGGATATGTGTACAAGGTTGTTTCTTGCAACGTTATTTACAGTGACAATGAAAGGAAATATCCTACATATTCTGTTGGGGAACGGTAGAAGAAATTACAGTGCGTTCAACTCTGAAATCCATACTTTGAGCTGTTATGCAGCTGTTATAACAGGTTAGAGCCACATACAGTTACCGGCAAGCAGATTCGTTATGTATTGGAAACAAGCAAACTGCAGAAAAAATACTTTATCTCTAAAATGTAGTTCTGTTGAAAAAGAAATTTAAAGTGGGTGGGTAGACAGAAAGGTTTGTATATTTGTCATGTCTCTCAAGAAAGACATGAAAGAATACACATCACACTGTCCAGTTTCCTTGGAGGCCTAGAGCTTTTCTCTATATAACTTTGTACTGCCTGGTGTGTTGTCAGCAAGTATTTTGAAATTTTTAAAAATCAGTGTAGAAAAGGAGAACAGAAAAAACCATGTCGGAGGCCGAGTGCCATTCACTCGGTAATCAGGTACTGCTTCTTGCGCAATAATAGATCCGCAGATATTTAGCTGGGTTTGAGGCCACGTTTCTCTCCCTTCCTGCAGCCCGCTGACGGCCGGCCTATAGGGAGTGAGGAAGGGACGGACGTGTGTAGTTTCTGGGACAAGATCCCTTAAAGGACGGGGTTGTGCATCTCCTTCCCGCATCCTCCATCCTGCTCTGGGGTTGTGGACGAGCTGGCAGAAGCTCACCTCGGACCCTGAGGCTCAAAACCACACCCTCGGGACAGCTGAGCAGGCATCGTGGAGAGCCAGGTTTAGGGAGGCCCGGGAGCCATCACATTGCCCTGAAGCGCCTTCCTCCAGGCTTTGACATCAAAGGGAAAGGAACTTTGGTCTTGTTCAAGCTACTGTTATTTGGAGTCTTTTACATGCAGCCAAATAAACCCTCCTTCGTGTAAGACACAGAAAAAGTAGACTTCTTCCTGGTCATGAGATTCTGCTGTGACGCCACCCCCAGGACCACACGGGAACAGACCGTGTTCTGCAGGAGGGAGAGCAGCCGAAAGCCCAGAGCCGCTCAGAGACTCACGGAGGTGAGTCACTCACACAGCAGGTGACGGGCGCACCAGGCCCGGATTGCAGGAGCTGACGTCTGGACTGGAACCCAGCCCGGAGCCGTGCTGAACTCAGCTCTGGCCGCAGGACCTCCACGGCAGAGAGGCCTGGCTGCACGAGAGACAGCTCGGGGTATGAGCAGAGCCTGTCGTCCTCCCAGGGCCATCTAGGGTGGACAGAGGGGCTGCCACCTGCTCCTGCCTGCCCTGGCCTTTCTTCTCTGGGCAGACCTACGCGTTTCACCAGCAGTGCCGCACCCGGAGCCCTGAGGTCCAGTTTCTGGCAGGAAAGGCAGTCCCGGGGTGAGTTTTAGCAAAACCTGAGTTTTCGCTCTTTCACGTCAGGCCCCTCGGCTGCCATTCTGGCAGTTAAGGCCATTCTGGTGTTAAGAGCTGGCCCCCTCTCCAGTGGCAGGAACTGCCTTGGGTGCCGGAGGGGAAAGTCTTGCTCCCTCCTCGCAGTGGCGTTTCGGGGTGCTCCCCATCGGCTCAGGTTTCTGGAGTAACAGTGAAAGAAGGGAGGAAACAAAGGCCCAGAATCCAGAATCGCACCTGCTTGTCTGTCTTCATCAAGCAATGCAACCTCATGATTCTAACCGCCAACATTTCCTGACTTGGGTTTTGCATCACACTTTCAAATTCTCTGGCAAGAATCTGATTAACCGATGCCATTTGGTGCCCCAGGATCCCACATCCTATGTGGACTGTCGGCTGTTCTTCGAGAGCCATCCAAGGGGAGAAGGCAAAACCTTCAATCCCACCACTGCAGGCAGCCCAGTGGAGTCGTAGGGGAAGCACTGTTCCCATGGCTTCAGAGGACAAACACGATCGTGCCCTCCTCGTCTGTCACTTGGGTGGCAAAATCAGCTTCAGGTCTGCCATTTGAGCATAGAGTAAAAATTCGATCATCTGTATCCAGCCCATTTGATGTTTGTGACTTTTTAAACAGAGGCTATGCTGTTTACCCTGCTCCATCTCTCTTTCTCAAAACACAGACTGATAATATAAAGAAGATTGTGATAATATTAATCTTTTTTTTTTTTTTTTTTTTTTGTGGTACGCGGGCCTCTCACTGTTGTGGCCTCTCCCGTTGCGGAGCACAGGCTCCGGACGCGCAGGTGCAGCGGCCACGGCTCACGGGCCCAGCCGCTCCGCGGCACGTGGGATCTTCCCGGACCGGGGCACGAACCCGTGTCCCCTGCATCGGCAGGCAGACTCCCAACCACTGCGCCACCAGGGAAGCCCATATTAATCTAATTTTTAAAACTGAAATCTTCAAGCTCTCATATGAATATCAGCAATTAATATACTAATTACAAAGGATGCTTCCCTAATCATAAAAGCAAGTCTAACAAGAATTCGTTAACCATTGCATCTTCTTTTAATTGCTTGTAAGTGACAAGACAGAACTTAGTTTGAAATCTTTTTTTATTTGGTTTTATCACAAATTTGAGACCAGCTTCTCTTCCTCTCGTGCCTTCCAGGTTACTGGGATTAAGACTGTAATCCAGTCACATCACCCCTAGAGATTCCATTGGAAACTGGGTCTGAGTGTGTTTGTGGGTGGGAAGAGAGGACCAGTCTGGACCTCACAACATCCCATTCTACAGGGAATGGCCATGCTGGGCTCCATCCATCAATACGGTCTGTCTTTCTATGTGTTCCCACTCTAGAATTTTAGGTAGGTCAGTTCACGGGAGAAAGCCAGTACCAGGCAAACATGGTCCATCGCAACTCACCTGCTGAGGGCTCTGGGTTCCCCGGTAAAGCTGGAAGGAACCATCAGACTCCTTTAAGGACACTCCATTTCTCAGCTACTGCTTATCAGCTGAACCCAGGCTGCATTCATTTTCTGCGCTGCGTGACAAATTACCACAAACTTAATGGCTTAAGATAACATGGGTTTATCATCTCAGACTTTCCGTGTGCAGGAGTCTAGACTGAGTCCTCACCTGGAGGCTCGGCTGGGGAAGAATCTGCCCTTAGGCTCCTTCAGTGTCTTGACAGACTTCCTTTGCTCGGCTGTACTGAGGGCCCAGCTCCGTGCTGGCTGTTGGCTGGGGGCACCCCTGGGTGCTAGAGGCTGCCCACGGTTCTTCGACATGCGAGCTTCTCCAACACGGCTGCATCTTTCATTAAGCTCATAAGGAGAGTCTCTAGCCCCTGTTTGCTAAGAGGGAGTCTTGTGTAATGTAACCTAATCATAGGAGTGATGTTTTGTTACCTTTACCATATTCTGCAGATAGAAGCACGGGTCCTGCTCACCCTCAGAGGGGGATCTTACGAGGTCATGGACACCAGGAGGCAGGGGTCCCAGCAGCCACCCTGAAGTCTCTCCAGCACACAGCCTTTAGCATTTTCCCCACCCCTTGAATCTGGGCTTGCCCTGGGACCTGCTTTGGTCAGTAGAAAGTGGCAGGTGTGACCAACTGCCAGTTGCCAGCCTAGGCCTTGGGAGGCCTTGTCCTCTCTTTCTCTCCGAAACTCCCCAGGCTGGCATGAAGGCAAGCCAAGCTTAGCCTGCTGGAAGGTGAGAGATGCATGGAGCAGGTTAGTCATCCTATAGCACATGCAAAGGCCCTGAGGCCTGAGGATGTTTGACATGTGTGAAGATCAGACAGGAGGCCAGACTGAGGGAACAGTGGTAAGAAATGAGGCTGGAGAAGCAGCTAGGAGCCTGAAAAGCCACGATGAGGACTTTGAGTTTTATTCCAAATGCATGATAGCAACAAATGAACAAATGAGTAAACAAACAAACACAGGAGTGAATGGTCAACCAGGGAGAAGGAAAGTGTACGTGGTTCCTAACAGGTGAAACAAGCAGCCATCGCCATGGACAGCTTGTCTAGGATTTGAAACTCAAAGAAGAGCACATCCCATACTTCTCTGTGACAGGCTCAGCTCACAGTGCACGGAGCCCTGGGCACCACGTAACCTGACCTCTGTTGCTTTCTTTCCTGGCTCTGGCTCCCCAGTGGGCATCAGATTAGCTCCGATACTGATTATTAACTTTATTATTATATATGTTGTGTCCCCAGGAACAGATTTATAATTAGTTTTAGTGTTTGTCTTTTAAATATTATAGAAAATAAAAACTGGAGTTACAAACCAAAATTGCAATAATGATGAAGTTTATGTTTGCCCATATTGCCCTTTATTGGGGGCCTCATAGCACTTTGCGCCACTGTCTAAAGTCCTTTCATTTCAACTTGAAGGACTCTCTTCAGAATTTCTTGTAGAGCAGGTCTAGTGGCAACGAACTCCTTCAGCTTTTGTTTATCTGAGAATGTCTTAATTTCTCCCTCATTTTTGAAGAACAGTTTAGCCGGATATATAATTCTTGGTTGACAGTTTTTTTTCTTTCAGCGTTTTAAACTAATTATACTATTGCCTTCTGACCTCCATGACTTCTAATGATAAATCCTCCTTATTGAGGATTCCTTGCTATGTGACAAGTTACTTTTCTCTTGCTGTTTTCAAGATTCTGTCTTTGCCTGTCGACAGTTTGATTATGTGTCTCAGTATGGATCTCTCTGGGTTCTTCCTACTTAGAGTTTATGGAGCTTCTTGAAATCATGTCTTTTTTCAAATTTGGGAAGTTTTCAACCACTATTTCTCCATATAATCATTCTGCCTCTTTCTCCGTCTCTTCTTCTGGAAACTCCCATAAGGAGTTCCACTTCATGGCATTCCACAAATCCTTTATGGTCCGTGCATTTTTATTCATTCTTTTTCCCTGCTTCTCAGACTCAATACTTTTATTTTTTATTTATATTTTTAAATAAATGTATTTATTTATTTGTTTTCATTTTTGGCTGTGTTGGGTCTTCACTGCTGTGCATGGGCTTTTTCTAGTTGCGGTGAGCGGGGGCTACTCTTCATTGCGGTGCGTGGGCTTCTCATTGTTGTGGCTTCTCTTGTTGCAGAGCACGGGCTCTAGGCACACGGGCTTCAGCTGTGGCTCGCGGGCTCTAGAGCGCAGGCTCAGTAGTTGTGGCGCAGGGGCGTAGTTGCTCTGCGGCGTGTGGGATCTTCCCGGGCCAGGGATCGAACCTGTGTCCCCTTCATTGGCAGGCGGATTCTTAACCACTGCGCCACCAGGGAAGCCCTCAGACTCAATACTTTTAATCGTTCTACCTTCAAGCTCACTGATTGTTTTTTCTGTTTGTTCCAATATGTTGCTGAAACCCTCTAGTGAAATTTTTATATAAATTATTGTACTTTTCAGCTCAAAAATTTTTGTTTGGTTCCTTTTTGTAATTTCTTTCTCTTTGTTCATATTCTCATTTTGTTCACATATGGATTTCCTAATTTCCTTTTGTTCTTTGTCCATGTTTTCCCTAGAGAGTTGGTTTAAAGGCTTTATCTAGTAATTCTGATGCCTGGGCTTCTTCAGGGACAGCTTCTGTCAATTAATTTTGTTCTTTTGAATGGGCCATGTGTTCCTGACTCTTTTTATGCCTTGTGATTTCTTTTGTTGTTGAAAATTGTGCATTTGACTACTACAATGTGGTAACTCTGGAAATCAGATTCTACTTCTTCCCCTTCCGCAGGGTTTGCTGGTTTTCTCTCTCCTCTCCTCCCTCCCCTCCTCCTTCCCTTCCTCTCCTCCTTCCTTCCTCCCTTTCTTCTTCTCCTCCTTCCTTCCTTCCTCTCTTGCTTCCTTTCTTCCTTCCTCCCTCTCTCCCTCTCTTCCTATGGTTACTGTTGAAGGCTATAGTAGTACCTTTATGATACTTTTCCAAAATATTTTTGCAAAGATTATATGCCTTATCAAGTGTAATCACTGAAGTTTCTATTTCTTTTGCTTGTGTTCAGCTAGGATCTTGACAGAGATTTCCTGAAATGCCAGGAGCTCAAACAAACAAACAAACAAACAAACAAAAACACCAAAGGAAGACTCCAAAATGAGAGAACAGCCACCTTTCCTAGTCTTTGCAGACTGGCTCTGTTCTAGGCACACTCCTTCACCACTTACCTAGGCTTCCTTTGAGCCTAAGGATCAGCCCAATGTAAATGCTTAAGTTCTTCTCAGGATTTTTCTGAGCATGTACCTTCCCTGAATATGCACATGTGTTTCTAAATTCTCCTGAACACAAGGCTACTTTTAAATGTCCTAATTTCCAAAAGCATCTAACTTCAGCTTCTCCTCCTGACCTTAGATGGTCTACTGTATGTCTCCACCCAGATATCTTTCAGCTTGTAGTTGCCTTGTAGCTTTTACAAGCAATACCCGCCTGCATTTCAAGTTGTGTGGAACAGGGACTAGTGGCTTGCCTCACTCCTCCAGGTAAGCCCTTTCCGGCTTGAGGAAGAAAACTGGAAACAGGTCTGCCACCTTCTTCTCAGGACCAAAATCACCATTGTGCTGGGAGGGATGACGTGGGCTGGAGCTAGGGTGAGTAAAAATATCACATAATTTTCCCACCATTTTGAAAATGGATTTTTTTTGGAGGGCATTTGCTTGGTTGCTGTAGACATTTGACTGTTTTCTAGAGCTCCTACAAAGTTGTTTAAGACAGCTTCCATTTCTTTTTGCTGTTGTTTGTGTGTGTGTGTGTGTGTGTGTGTGTGTGTGTGTGTGTGTGTGTGTGTGTGTGTTTCTGTGGGGAAATGAGAACTTGGAACTTCCTGGTCTACAATTCGCTGATGTCACTCTCTGCTACATGACTCTGGACACAGGTGCTGAGGACCTGAATCAGGCAGAACAGCTGTCCTACAAATGGAAAGGAAAAAGCTAAGCTCACTACTGAATTCAACAAATATTTATTAAGTACTTACTATCTGCAAGGCACAGTTGCAGGTGCTGGCATCTAGAGCAGCAGTGGAAAAGGACATGAGATACTTTTATTCATTTATTATTTTACATAACAAACACTTCTTGTGCTCCATCCATACACCAGGCACTGATGACACAGCAGTAAGTAATGTAAGCATCATCACTGCTGCCACAGAGCTTGGGATTTAAGTAGACATGAGTTCGTGCTAAACCATTAAAGAGTAGAAATTGAACGTATTACTGCCAAACTACTAGAGAAGAGAAAAATGGAAGGAAACCTGTCTTTAAAAATTCAGGAAAGGGGTGCTAGAGGAAAAGCACTGTCGTGAGGAGATGCAGGCCACTGCAGCGCCACATGATGCAGGGTATGATAGTGGAGTACAAGGTGTTCGAGGGCTTCTCAGGGTCAAGTACAACTTGGCAGAGTCTTAAAGATGCACGTGAGGTAATCAGGTGAGAGGTAGCAAAGGTGCTCTAGGCAGATGAAAAAATACGTGCAAAGACAGAGAGTAAAGACGGTGTGTGGCATATGTGAAAATAACTAAAAGAAGTCCATTTGGGTCAGCTTTTTGAGATTTTAAGTACTGAGAGCTGAGCCAGGAAAGAAGAGTAGAACCGAGGTCATGCAGGATATTTTAAGCCACATAAAGCAGTTTAAAATTATCCTAAGAGTGATGGGAGCCACTGAAGGGTTAATAAAGGAAGCGACATGAAAGGACGGGGATTTTAGAAAGCTGAACTTGGCTGTCTTGCAGATAATAAACCGGAGGCCAGTTAGGGGCTGTTGCAGGAATATACTCAATAGATGGTGGTGCTGTCGACTTGGGTCGTGACAGTGAGAACAGAAAGAAGCGACTGGGATGGTTAGGAAATTAAAGACGTATCTTGGAGGTCGATTGGACTGAGAATTGAAGAAAAGGAAGAAGACAAAACTAAGTCCCAGGTTTCTGGCTTGAGCAACTGATGGACTGGGTGTTACTTACTGAAGTCGTCTCAGGGGTTGTTGATGTCCTGCCCGGATCACTTAATGGGCCAGCGAACCACCAGAAAACTGTCCTCAGCCAAACGGGAGCCAGGAGCCACCGACACAGGCAATCACACTCCCCACCCCACTCCAGAAATCTGCAGCGAATGACCAGCTCACATGAGGGTACAAAAGCCTGGCTCCTTTGTTTCAAGGTGGGATTGGTTCGGTGGCGCAGGCCACGCTCCAGGACTACCCAAGAGATCAAGCTGTATGTGGGTGCCACGTGGGACCCCCTCCTTGCCTTGGTCCTTTCCCGGCTCACCCTCCCTCCCTTACACTCCCTTTCTCCTAAGAGTGCTCCCTCAGTAAATCACGGTAACCCAAATCCCTGTCTCACCCCAAGACCGCTGGTACCAAGAATACTCTCCAGAGGACATTCGAAAGGTGCGGTTCCGGAGTTGATGACTTGCCGCCTAGCTGGCAACGAGGACCCTCATCACTGGTGGTCGAGCGGGAGTTCTGAAAGCCCTTGGCCTGAGGTAGCGGTGTAATGGCGGAGACCTTCACCGGGGTGTGAGCTGAAAGGGAACACAGGTTGAAAGAGACGTACTTTATTGCAATATCTCTGGCACGTGGGAGGTACAGGGCAAGGAGTAATTAAAGGATGGGGGGGTTGGGGGCCACTGCTGACCACCATTTGAGGCACTGAAAAGAGAAAATGACAGGCCTGGGGGACATCAGTGACTAACCCAAAGCAAACGGTGAGAGACAGAGGCTCCCTTGGCTGTTAAACAAACGAACAAAAAGCATCTCCTGGAGCCAGAAGGCAGACCAAGCGGAGAACCAAACTCAAGACTTTCAGAAAAGCGACTCCTTCCATCCACGTCAGGGCCCGATACAGACTGGGAGGGACCGGGGGACTGAAATGGGGGGGTGGGTATTTCTGGGTGGATGCATTAGAGAGCCCTGGAGCTCCCAGAGTCCCCTGGACCTCCTGAGTTTGCAGAAGCAGCCCCTCCGCCTCGTGAAAGGAGAGCAGCCTTTCCTTGTACCTTCGGCACAAGCCTCCACGGTGACGACTGCTCTCTGCGCATCTCCCCTCTCCCCTTCTCGCTGGCCACCAGACCAGTGACCGGGGTCAGGTTCAGGACAACCCATGCGAGGCCTCCTTCACTGGGGAAGAATTCTATACCCGAGGAGCCGCAGGACCGGGTGAACGGGAGCGGGCAGACGCCGGAAGTGTGCGCCGCGCGGCTGGAGAATATGCCGGATCACGGAGGCAAGGCTCCGAGCCCGGGCGCGTCTATTAGCGCGGATCTCTTCTCCTGGAGCAAGGATTTCACATCGTGGGCGCGGGCCTAGGGGCGGGATGGGAGGGGGAAGTCCCGATGGCTCGTGCAAGCTTGGAAAAAGCAACACCGGGGTCATGGCGCCCAAGCACTGAAGAAGGGATCAAAAGGCTAGAGACACGGATGCTAGGACTAAGCTACCGTGAGAGCAGACACACCGGCTGACTTTCCCTCAGAAGGGCCTGGAGGACAAACATCTGCCCAGGTGTTGGGGAGAGCAGCACCACCCTTCATTGCGACGCTTCAGTCAGTGGTGACCCCTCTGTAGTCTGGGGCTGATGATATGTCACGTGGTTTCGCCTGGGCTTTTTGGTGGCAATGAGGAGGATCCTGGGCCCTAGACTATCAGAGGCCAGCGGCAGCCCTTAACCGTGAGAAACAGGACAGGCACGGTTACTGTGAGAGGCAGCAAAGGCACGATGGCAAGCAAGGACCCTGACCTGTGCTGAGCTGTGGACGGCACCAATAGAAACACGGGGCCCCCAGAGGCCAGACAGATGCACAAGCAGCAAAGCCACTGCCGGGCACGCACCGGTGAGCAAAAGAGGCGACGATACTAAGCGCAAGATGTCAGGAGGCCCCGTGGAAAAGTCACGCCGGCGGAAGGGAGGATGTAGACCGTGGCCACGAGCTCCTCATTCAAGCGCCTCATCGCGCCCACAGCCCGTGGAGGTGCCTCCTCAGCCTCTTCACCTGCTCAGTCCTCTTCTTAACAACGGTCTCACCCCGCCTGCCTTGGCGGCTCACTTATTTCCCCTCCCCTCCAGCAACAGATCCAGCCTGATTTCCTCTTTCCTGCCTCATTTTCTCAAATCCACAGGCCAGGGACTTCCCCGGAGGTCCAGTGGTTAAGACTCCACCTTCCTATGCAGGGGGCACGGGTTCGATCCCCGGCTGGGGAACTAACATCCCACGTACCGCATGGTGTGGCCAAAATTTAAAAAAAAAAATTTTTTTTTTAAATGAAATCCGCATGCCAGGGAGTGTCATCCACGTGAGCAAAGCAAGGCTCTGGACTCTCCCCTCCCTCCCCCCACCCCTCCACTTCCGCCTTCCTGCTGCTTCTCACCTGCCGTAGGTCAGGAGACGACGCCAGAACTCCTGTGCTGGGCCGGCCTCGGGCTGGGGGCTCCGCCAGAAAAGGCTTCAGCTGCCACCGTGCCCGAAATGGCAACATTATCACCAGTTCCTCTGGTGAAGAGTTCTTGGTGCCTGTCTTCAAATGTAAACATGCTTGGAAGGGTAACTAACAGCCTTTGTCTCTGGCACTGCGGAGAACAGCATGAGAAGACCTCTTTGATGGGCCCTGGAGAGTCAAGTACCTCGCAAGCCTGGGGCTGGGGCGGGGCATGGCACCAAGAGATGCTTTGGGGGGCAGAGAGGGAGGGCGGAGGGGCTGGTGAAATCTTCACCCATTTTGCAATGTTGTCCGGGATTAGCCTCGTCCCTTGGTTTGGGCTCGGCGCAAGGGGCAGTCGTTCATTTGTAACCGGGGCTGCAGGTGCTCCAGCCATACGCCCTGGGCCTTCCTCAGAATTTGCCCACAGACGTTTTCCAAATAACAGTGGGGAAAGTCAAACGATCTGGAGAGTGGATGCCCTGCAGGAACGAATGGGGGTCAAGTCTGGGGTGTTCTGCGTGGTCGCCCAGAGGGTCCCCGGCGGCATTGGACCCCACGGCCGCCAGCAGTTACCCGTTCATTACGGACCCTTCGATTGCTGACCCTCAGAGCGCTTCCTGGATGGCCCCTGGAAGGAACCAGTCACACCCAAGCTCTGTTTCAGGTCTTGCTTTGCGGGGGATACAGACTGCATAAGGACATTTTCCCCTGTTATTCCTAAGACCGATTGGGGTGGGGCGGGGGGGGGAATAAAGTCCACCGGCTCTCAAAAAAAACCACCACACACCCACGACCCATAATTCAGAAATATGCATCAAAATTTTAAATGCCCATATGTTTTGACCCAGTAGTCCTACTTCTAGAAGTTTACCTTAAGGAAACTAACAGACTGGGTGCAAAAATGCATGCAGAAGGACGTTTATCATCACGCAGAGGAGTAAAAATGGGGAAGCGATTTAAATTTCCAGCAATAGCAAATTGGCTAATAAGTTATAGTAACCCTATGTTGCCATTAGAAATAACAGTGATTTTTCTATATCTTTCTATGTCTTTGGTAAGTTAAGTGAAAACGCAGGCGACAAAACATCATGGAATCTACTTTTGTCACTAGTACATCCCTAGGTGACCGTGTGGGCGTAGCTGGAGGATGACAGCAGAATGTTAACAGTGGTTGGTCATCTTTGGGTGGAAAGATTGGGATTGTGGCTCATGTTCATTTCCTTCTCTACACCTTTCTGAACTAAAAAAATGAATTACGCTTTTTTAATGATTGATACAACTTTTAAAACTGAAAAAAAAAAAATTGTAAAGCGAAGCCAATGGCCTCAGCCACGTAGAACTGAATTCCACAGCCAACTCCGCCTGTCCTCCCAACAGGAGCTACTGGTCTCATCGGCGAGGGGGCTGGGGCAGACCCCCAGAAGGGAGGCTCCCTCCTCAGCCGGCCGACGCTGGGTGGGGCGGCTCTAAGCCAGCCAGGCGGCCCGGAGCTCGCAGCGCGCGTCACGTGTCCAGCGTGCGCGGCCCCAGTTGACTCCGAGGAAACGCGCGCAGCCCAGCATCCAGGCTCGGTCGCGCCCCGCCTCCCTGCAGACACCGCCCTGCCCCCGCCCGCCTGGAGCCCCAGCTGGCACTCAGCGGGTCCCTTTCCAATTTGCGGCACATTCAGGAGTTCGGTATTCCCACGGGAAGAGCTCGTTGCCATGGCGATGCGAGCCTCCCAACCCCGGGACGGCCCGGGAGGCCGAGTCCGCTCCCGCCCGCTGGAGGGGGTCGCGGCGTGGGGGAGGGCGGCGTCAATGACGGGCCCAGGTGAGAGGGAAGGGGAGGAGGGCCTGCTTGTGAGCCCCCCGGCCGCCCTGCCCTTTCCAGCCCCCTCGGGTCCAGGGGCAGATGCCACCTCTGGTTCTGGAGCGTCTGGGTGGGGATGTCGGACGCTCCGATTTCCTCCCAACGTCTTCCAAGAACGCCGGGGCATCTGTAAAAGTTTCTGGAACGCAGCACTCAGGAATGAAGCTTTAACCTCCGGCCCCCGCAGTCCGGACTGAAAAGTCGGGAGGGGGGAAGAGGGGGAGGCGACCGGCCGGTCCCGCGAGGGCGGGTGTCAGGCCGCCGGGGCCTCCTGCGCGCGGTGCTGCGCGGCCCTGCAGGGGCCGGGGTCACGGGCGAGGCCTGGCCGCGGGACGGCGCAGCCACGCCCGGCGGCGACGCGGGGAGGGAGGGGGCGGTCACGTGCGCCTGCTCACCGGGGCCCCGCCCACCGCCCAACCTCCCCGGGCAGCCGGGGGCCCTGGACTCGCAGGCCTCAGCGCCGGGAGGAGCCGTGTCTCCTGTTACTCACCGCAGGTGGCTGCCCTGGGGAACGCTCCAAGCGCATCACCGACTGGCCTGGAAAGCCTTTCATCTCTGCTCTAGCAGCAGCAGCTCTTTGATGAATTGTGTCTCGTGGCTTTGGAGCCTCCAGCCATACCATGCTGTAAATCCCTGGGTGCCTGCTGGCTCCGATCTGGGGCTCCCCCTTCCCTCCTCCTGCTGCCTCAAGACTCAGGGACTTGCAGTCGCAATAAACCTTGATTTTTCCAAGAGTTTTTTTTTCCCCCTCCAGCCTCCCCGTGCACCCACCCACTCCTACACCTGACGTTTTCCTTCAGCTACACCCTGCCCCCCTTCAGGTCCACAGACACACAGGCCTCGTGCCTTCCCCTCCATCACCAGTCCAGTGAGAGGTCAGCTCACCCAAGAGGCGAGAGCACAGACGCCCCCGGCCAGCTGTCCGCTCAGCCCAGGAGAGAGAGGCCACACCCAGCAGCAGGCCCCCGTGCAAAGAGCGCTTTTGCCAAGCCCAGGCATCGTATTTCCCGAGTGAGCCACATGTAGAAAGGGTTAGCTGTTTCGCCCAAAAAGCCCACATCTGTAGTTACATTCTAACAGGGATAAAACTACCCTGGTTATTAATCCTCCTGCTTTAGGACATAAGCTGATCACCAGCTGGGGTCGGGAAACAAACCCTGCCCCGCCCCTGCCAGTCTTCCGCCCCCAACCCATCCTCACCCGCCCCGTCTCCTGTGGTGCAGTGCTGCATTGTCTGCAAACCAAGTTCAAGGCCACCAACGGAGGCACGTCTGAGACAGGACAGCTCCCAGTCTGTTCTGGAGAGGACGTCCATTCAGTCACGTGAGTACGTGTGAAGAATCTACTTTGGGCAAGACGTCAGTCCCCACCGTGGCAGAAACAAAGATGATTCCTGCACGGCCCTTGTCATTTCTACGGCAAGAAGCGCTGAAGTGGGAGGCCACAAAGTGTACGTGGTTTCTGGGACTTCTTGCCCTGAGGCGCCCGGGGTGTATCAGGTGGCCTCGGGGAAACCAGCTGGGGTTTGGGTGGGATTTCCAAGCCCGCTGCCAACAGGAAGGGAGCTGTTTCCTCTGGCCTCCGCTGATGGGGCCTCTCCCTCCTGTGAGCAGCCAGAGAGGCCAGGGCAGCTGTGTTTCCTTCTCTGATTCATTCTCTTCAGACCTCATAACTGCAGGCACTGGACACTTCCAGAAGTCTCCATTTCCCTGGCTGGGACCCACAGGAGTGATGCAGGTTGAGAGCCAGGACTTACTCTTTCCAGATCACCAGGCCTGGAAGCCACAGTGAAGTGACATCCCCGGGGGGCCATAATCCCCAGTCACTCGGACCTGGCCGAGGATGGGATGCCCACGTGATCCAGCAGCCAAATCGGGACCGTGTCCCGTGTCCGCAATGAGAAAAGGTACCGTGGATAATTACACGGGACTTCCGTGAGCAAACCAGGAAGCGTCCACCTAACCTGAGGGGTCGTCTCCGCTGGGAAGGGCCATGACCAGGACGCCACTGAGACTCGGCAGTGTCAGCCCCTGTGTCCCCTTCTGTGGACAGGTCTCCACCTACCCCAACCCTTCCCTCCTCCTCTGCCCCCTGTACCTGAAGCACCTGCATTTCCACTCTCCAGCGTTGGATCAGCCCAACCGTCCGTTTTTATCGGTACTGCGTTCAGGACGCTGGGAGATTAAATAGAGATTGCGAGCAGTAGTGTTCGTCGAGTGAATAAATCTGGGTTGACCCCACTGCACAGTTAGGCTTTCTACCCCCGACCGCTTCTCCACATGGCTCTGTTGTCCTGCAGGCTTTCTCATTGCTCACCGTAGTGTCCAAACCTTCTCTAGCCCGGAGCCCCATCCACCCCCGGTTCTCGCCAGATGCCCCAACTTCCCTGAGAACAAAAAACAAAAACAAAACAAACTTGAGATGCGAACCTGTCAGACTTTCTAAACTCCCCTCCACCTCTGAACCACACGGACCGACGGACGTCCCTCTTCAGGGAAGACTGCCCCTCCCCTCCCCGTCTGCGTGGTCCCCACGGGAGCACGTGCTCACGTCCGGCCACCCCTGCACAGCCTCGCACAACCTACCGACCCCGGCCGGACTCCTACAGACTCAGGATGGACCAGTGAGAAACTTTCCCTAGAATTCTGGGTTTGGGGCCGAGAGGGTCAGTCTAGTGCCTCTCCTGTGGCTGCAGCCTCAGCCTTGTTTCCCACCAAGACTGAAGAAGCCAAGGACATGCAGGGGCCAAGGAGGATTCGGAGGGGGTCTGAGAGCCAAGTAGGGAGAGTCTGGAACATTCGGGAAGCTCCCGAGGCCCAGCCATGCTTCTGTTGTTGTTTTGTTTTTGTTTTTGTTTGCGGTACGCGGGCCTCTCACTGCTGTGGCCTCTCCCGTTGCGGAGCGCAGGCTCCGGACGCGCAGGCTCAGTGGCCACGGCTCACAGGCCCAGTCACTCCGTGGCATGTGGGATCTTCCAGGACCGGGGCACGAACCCGTGTCCCCTGCATCGGCAGGCGGACTCTCAACCACTGCGCTACCAGGGAAGCCCTTGTTTTTGTTTTTTAACTTAACTGATTTAAGTTGGTTTCTCTTAAACAGACTCACAGACTTAGAAAACAAACTTATGGTTACCAAAGGGGAAAGCTTGGGGGGGGGGGATAAATTAGGAGATTTGGATTAACATATACACACGACTATATATAAAATAGATCATCAACAAGGACCTACTGTATAGCACAGGGAACTCGACTCAATATTCTGTAATAACCTATAACGGAAAAGACTCTGAAAAAGAATAGGTGTATGTATGTATAACTGAATCACTTTGCTGTACACCTGAAACTAACATTGTACATCAACTCCAATATAAAATTTTTTTAAATAAAAATAAAGAATAAATTGGTTTCTCTCACTTATAATCAAAGGCCTCTTATATAACGCAAGCTGCTTCTCTCACTTATAAGCAAAGGCCTCTTATATAACGCAAGCTGCTTCTCTCACTTACAATCAAAGGCCTCTTATATAACGCAAGCTGCCTTTCCCTCCTGTCTCTGGCTGATTTCCTCCTCAAGTCAGTCCCCACGCTGGCCATGCTTGTTTTATCCCTCACATCACTTCTCTTGAACCTTCAGTTGTGTTAGTTACAAATATGCTCATCTCCCTATCCCAAAACTAAATAAATAAGCAAAGGATCCAGAAGCTTGTGTCCCCTTCCCCTCTACTCTCGCCAATTCCATTTTCTCACCTCCTACTTCACACCCAACCTACTGCGCGCTCTGGCTCCCCCCCTCCTTCCCGCTTGGCCGACGAGCGTTGCAAACCACGTCCACTTGCTAGCCTCGTGCTTCTTGCCTGCAGACCTGGCATCAGCGACCACCTTGTCTTGAAACTCACACTTGTCTTGAGGCTTTTCCTCCTGCTGCTTCTTGCTCTTCACACAGAGAAGCTGGACCTGCAGAAGTCGTACCAGGATCTGAAGGTACTGGGGATCCAAGCTCTAGACTTTTTCAACCTTCCTCTCATCCCGTAAACATGCAGCTGCCCTGTGTCCGCTCTTCCGGTGCCCTACAAAGTGAGGCCGACGCATCTCAGGAAACAGCTGGAGTTGAGGTGGAAACGGGCGAGATAACACCCTCAAATGTGGATTACAGTGCAAGGGGGTGGGGGGCAGGAATGGGGTGGAGGGGGGCTAAAGATGTATCACTGAGATTCTAAACATTTTTAAGACATTTAAGGTTTTATTTTCACTTTCATGTTAATCTGTGCTTGATAGTGTGTTTCAATTTACCATCCCATTGGCACCAAGTAATCACCAGCCCTTAGTGCAGTATTTCATAAGTGAAATGTATGCTCAGCGTTTCAGAAAATTTCTGCTTCTAAAGTGAGTCCCTTTCTCCCTCGGATTGGGAAGGACTGACTCAAGGGATAAGCATCTTTGAAATGTGAGAGCTGTCTCTGTTCCGAGCGGCACTAGACGGAAAAGAAGACCTCAGTCCTGCCCTCAAAGATTCATAGGTTCATTAGAAAAACAACACAAGCACACTTGTAAAGTTAGTTATAAGCATGAAGCAAGAATGTGAGACGTGTCACACGTGGTGTATTATAGGGTGATGCAGACAACACTTTCCACGGGAGAGCAGAGGCAGGAGAGCTTTCCCCGTGTGGGAATAACCAGCCAAGGCTTGCTCGGTTGGTGGTACTACTGGTCTGGGAGGTGAGTAGGAGCCTTAGATGAAAAGTAAAAATAATGGAGGAAAAGAAAGAGAGAGAGATGCTTGGTGCAAAGAAGTCCAAGAGCCTGCAAGGTCCTGAGCTCGGGGTCAAGATCAGGCTGGACTGAATGGAGGGTTCTTACAGGGACACAACAGACGACGCTTGCTTACCTTCCATCAAACTGAGCACACACCCAGGCCAGCAATACGGCCAGGACGCCCACCATTTTTGTTTAAGAATTTCTTATTTGATATTTTAAAAACAGCATCGAGAAGACATTATGGGGGGCTTCCCTGGTGGCGCAGTGGTTGGGAGTCCGCCTGCCGATGCAGGGGGCGCGGGTTCGTGCCCCGGTGGGGCTCTGAGCAACTCACCGAAGCTAATTCAGGGTTTCTGATCCTTTGTTGCACGGTGCGCATTTCCAGGGCTACACACGTGAGAGGTTTCTTCATGGCAGTGATTATACCTCTTCGTTTCATCGCCGCTGTTGATTGGCATTGGCTGGAAGACAGAAGGTCCCCTCGAATGCAAAGCCCTTCTTGCAGAATATTCCCTAAAACAACCGAGGAGGTTTATTGCTTTTATTACCTTGACAGTCTGGAGACAACGGTTACTCAATGTTCTCACCCTTCTGGGTTAGTCGGACACTGCCTTGCTGTTGTCACCTGTACCCACCCTTGTGGGGACAGTGGAGATCTGGTCAGAGGATGCCGCGAGCCACAGATATCGTGAAATGAGTGACTGAATGAATAAATGAACAATTACGGAGGATTCGTGCTGAGAGAAGGTTTCCCAAACGGGGCACCGAGAGGGAGGGTGGTGTAGATGACTGCTAGGTCTCTTCCAAGTGCAAGAAATCTCCTTGGGTTGGTGAGTGCTGAGGCAGGACATCCGACGCTCTAATAGATCTCAAGGGAGGCCCACTCGCAGCCCCTTCCCTAGAGCTCTCCTGGGAAGATCCCGTCGATTTCAGCTTCTCCCAGGCTCAGGGAAGAAAGTTCTTTCTAGTGGCCAACTCAGCTCCCTCAAACTGCAGTTGAACTGATTCTGTCTGTCTGGTTCTTCAGTGAAAACAGCTCTTCTTAGGGTCAGGGTGAAACGACTGCTAAGGCCAGTCTAGGATTAAAGTCTTGGTGGGGAGGAGAAGAGAGACCTTTACAGAGACGCCGTTCGAGGTGATGAGGACCTGCTGGTGTGCAGACGTCCGGGCCCGGCCCTGGATGAAGGTGGATATGGCTTCGGTGGTCCGGGCAGCTTGATGGGTGGGCCCTGCACACGCTCCGGGGAAGACGGGAGGAAACGAGCTCCAGATCAGTCAGTCACTCCGACCGCCACTGGATGGAGGGCGTTTAGCACCCGTGGGACCACAGGGACAACAGGTCCACAGAAGCAGAGAAGGAAACGGAAAGTCCCTGGGCCAGGACTGGGAAAAAAGGGGCACGCGAAACCCTGAGACCCATCCTTTTTAGGCCGATTTGCACAACGGTAGGGACAATGACGTCACCCGGGTGGGCGTGGGCGCTGGGGCTCAGGCCTGGGAAGTGTCCGGCCTCACGTGCGGCCCGGGGCTGGGGCCTCAAAGGGAGCCCCGGACCAGAGCCGGCGGGTCTCACAGGCAAAAAGGAGGCGGGTGCCATAAAATGGGGTGAGGAGAGGAGATGAGAAGGCGTCTGGAGGAGGACAGGGCCGGGTGCCACTCGCAGGCCGTCCCGGAAGTCCAACAATCCGCACCACGAGCCGACTCTCCGTCCCTGCTGCCCCTGGATTACCGTGTGGGGCGGAGGGCGGGGGTGGGTGTGTGTGCGCCTGCGCGCATTTAAATACGGAGCATTCTTTTTCCTGGAGAAATGTGTGTGTATGTCCAGCGTTTAACATACAGTATTTCATAAATGTTTGTGAAATGAAGAGAGCTAACATTCATTGCACTTCTACTGCTTCCCAGTGTTTTGTAGGAATGATTTCATTTAATCCACCTCATCAGCCTATGACTTTAAAAAATCCCTCTTTCATGGATGAAAAGAAAACAAACCACTGAGGCTCAAATAAATGAAGTAACGTGTTCAGCTACTAGGGGACATATGTGTGGAGTGGAAGGAAAGACGGGCCAGAGAGAAGAAAGGAACAAGAGAGGGAGGGGGGGAGGAAGATCTTAGAATCGGGCTGTCAGAAGCGCAGAGAATTTCTTTTGAAAATCACTCTGACTCAGCAAAAATGCGCCCGGCACACAGATTCCCCTTTCGGCCCTCTTTACCGCCGGGTGTTGAGCCCTGTGAGGAGCTGTGAAAATGAGCCCAGCCCCACGGGGGACTGAAAGGGAATAAACGACAGGACAGCATTTTAGATGCATGTCGACACGCCACGAGCAACCCTAGCGCCTTGGGCTGCTGACCGCGGGCTGGGCAGACGCCGCGCTGCTCGTTGCCGGGTTGCTGACTGTCGGGAAATGCTCCTGCGAACCTCTTACCAGCCGGTTTTACTGGGGATGATGGCCCCCAAAACCCTTGAGGGACTGAAGGGGAACATGCACGGGCAAGTAAAGGTTAGGTGACCTCACAGAAGGGCCCGTAAACGTGCTGCCCGCCTCGGGTGCGGGGAGGCGGCGCGCGGTCTTGGCCGCGGGCCCCCAGCAGCTTCAGCAGGGGGTGAAAGGCTCGGCTACAGGAGCTGCGCTGCGCACACGGCAAACGCGAAGCCCCGGTGTCGAGGAGGCGCGGCGCGTTCTCTCTGCAGAAACCTCAGGTATTTTTGCCGTGCAAACGTCCCCGACAGCGTCCCGCGACGCCACAGTCTGTAGAGTTCGTGTTTACGTCGCGGGACCCCACGCCGGTCGGTCCAGAGCCGCCGCAGCATCCGCCGAGGGCAGCAGCCCGGAGGCATCACGAGACGCCGCCGGTCGGACCGTCGCTACCGCGTCCCCGGAGCCGCCGCCGCGGGCTCTGCAAAAAGGAGCGAAACTGAGTTATCTGTCGCGCGCTGGGCGGGCCTGGAGGCTGTCCTACAGAGTGAGGGAAGTCGGAAAGGGAAAAACAGATACCCTATGCTAACGCGTATACATGGACTACTAAAAAAAAAAAAAAAGGTCATGAAGAACCTAGGGGCAAGACGAGAATAAAGACGCAGGCCTACTAGAGCCGGGACTTGAGGACGGTGGGGTGGGGGGGGAGCTGGGACCAAGTGAGAGAGTGGCATGGACATCTATACACTACCAGACGTAGGGACATCTATACACTACCAAACGTAAAACAGAGAGCTAGTGGGAAGCTGCCGCGTAGCACAGGGAGATCAGGGGCTCCGTGACAGCCTAGAGGGGTGGGACAGGGAGGGTGGGAGGGAGACGCAAGAGGGAGGGGATATGGGGACATATGTACATGTATAGCTGATTCACTTTGTTATACAGCAGAAACCAACACACCACTGTAAAGCAATTATACTCCAATAAAGATGTTAAAAAGAAAAAAAAAACCCCACCCAGGGAGTCCTCACCGGAGGTCTCGTCCCCAATGGCCTGAGGCAGCCGGCCCGTCCGGGAACTGGAAGGATCCAGTCACCCACCTGGAGACGGCCCTGAGCAGACCCAGGCAGAAAATGGCAAAGTGCTTCAGAGGTATTAGAAGGAGCAGACCAAAGGAAAGCAGCCTCCTCGAAGGGCCGCCTCCCACAGCGCCTTTCTGCACGGCCTGGGGGCGGAAGTGCAATGCCTCAGCAACCCGTCCCTCCTCGCATCGTGGCCCATTGCTCACGGCTGCTGGCTGGGGCCCTACAGACGTTAAGATCAGATTCTGACTTCGGTTCAGTTCAGATGGGCTGGACCTTTTATACGTGCCCAGGATTAATGAGTAAACGACACGGAGCAGCTCAGTTCATCCGCACGGACAGCCCCAAGGTGCGCGATTTTATAATTCACATTTCCACATTAGGAAGTTGAGGCTCCAAGAGGGAGAGGCCCGAGAAACGTACCTTTGTTGGGGATGGGATTCGCTGGGATTCCGGCCGCCGCGGGGCTAAGTGCAGAGATCCTCCAGTCTCTCCATTTCCCAAGTTGGTGAAGACAGGCTTGTCTGTGCCTGCTTTTTTTTTTTTTTTTTTTTTTTTTTTTGCGGTACGCGGGCCTCTCACTGCTGGGGCCCCTCCCGTTGCGGAGCACAGGCTCCGGACGCGCAGGCTCAGCGGCCATGGCTCACGGGCCCAGCCGCTCCGCGGCACGTGGGATCCTCCCGGACCGGGGCACGAACCCGCGTCCCCCGCATCGGCAGGCGGATTTTCAGCCACTGCGCCACCAGGGAAGCCCTTAATCTCTCATTTTAAGTGATACCTGTTAAGACTCTACATCTGAAATTCTTCCAACAGGGATTTCCCTGGCAGTCCAGTGATTAAGACTCCGTGCTTCCACTGCAGGGGACATGGGTTTGATCCCTGGTCCGGGAAGATCCCACAAGCAACTAAGCCCATGTGCCACAACTACTGAGCCCACATGCCGCAACTACTGAAGCCTATGAGCTCTAGGCCCACATGCTGCAACTACTGAGCCCAAGTGCTGCAACTACTGAAGCCCATGTGCCTATAGCCCGTGCTCTGCAACAAGAGAAGCCACCGCAATGAGAAGCCCGTGCACCTCAACGAAGAGTAGCCCCTGCTCGCTGCAACTAGAGAAAGTCCGCACACAGCAACAAAGACCCAATGCAGCAAAAAAACACAAAACAAAACAATAAAGCTTCCAGTCACCCCCTCCCCTTATCCAAAGAGGATACGCCCCAAGACCCCAGTGGATGCCTGCGAGAGTACCCAGCCCCGTATATCCTGTTTTTCCCTTACATACCTATGACAATGTTCAATTTATAAGTTAGGCCATCCCACTACTGAGAACGGCATGCAATTTAAAACGTATTGTTTATTTCTGGAATTTTCTGTTTAATATATTCAGACTGTGATTGACTGCAGGTAATTGAAACCACGGATCAGGGGAAGAATGACTGAACTGTGTTTTAGTATTTGCATATTAAAAAGGGTAAGTAGAATTCAAAAAGATACATGCACCCCAATGTTCATAGCAGCACTATTCACAATAGCCAAGACATGGAAATGACCTAAATGTCCATTGACAGAGGAATGGATAAAAAAGACGTGGTTCATATATACAATGGAATACTACTCAGCCATAAAAAAGAACAAAATCACGCCATTTGCAGCAACATGGATGGACCTAGAGATTATCGTACTAAGCAAAGTCAGTCAGAAAGAGAAAGAAAGAAAAATCCCATATGATATCACTTATATGTAGAATCTCAAATATGACACAAATGAACTTATCTACAAAACAGAAACAGACTCACAGCCATAGAGAACAGACTTGTGGTTGCCAAGGGGGGCGGGGAGGGAGGGACTGGGAGTTTGGGGTGAGCAGATGCAAACTGCAAACTGGATAAACAACACGGTCGTACTGTAGAGCACCTGTGCGATTCAAAATCCTGTGATAAACCATCATGGAAAAGAATACGAAGAGAATATATATATATATATATATATATATATATATATGTGTGTGTGTGTGTGTGTGTGTGTGTATAACTGAGTCACTTTGCCGTACAGAAGAAATTAGCACAATATTGTAAAACAACTCTATGTCAATAAAATTTTTTTAAAGGGTAAATAGAAAAATAAAAAAACAAAAAGAAGGAAAAACGGGTAAGTAGAAATACTTTTTTTGACACTTCAAGTTTTTTTCATTTTTAGTGACCTGGATTGCTTTCTTTAGACATACTCTTGATACTGGTCGGCAGCTCTTAGGTGAGGCCAGGCAGCACGGGGGGGGTCTCCTCCTTCTGTCTCCTAAGTGCTCCGCAGCGCCGTTACGTCCAGTCAGGGGCTATGAGCGCACACACGTGTGCGTGCGAGCACGTGCGTCGAGCGGCCCCTCACGCGCTGCGTCCCCTCCTCACACGCCGCCGGGAGAGGAACTCGGAGGGGAGGGAGGGAGGGAGGGGAGCACCTGGACTTAGCGAAGGGGGGCCGCTCCTTTGGGAGGCCGTCCGGGAGCCACAGTCAGGGGCACCTGTGTCCCCAGGTGGCCTCCTTGTGCCCCTTGGGGATCCTGCCTGGGCTGACGTCCCCTAGACTGGAATTTTCTCCCTGTAGAGACAGCTTTGAGGCCGACACAGGACCTAACCCCCCGGCAGGAAGCCCTCCGAGTCCACAGACACTGCTGGGACCATGGCAGGCAAGTCCCGATCTCCTGTGGCCCTCGAGGGTCCACTGGAGGCTCCTGCGGGCCCTGGCTGGGCAGGGAGAAGCGGGGTCTTCTGAGGGCAGCGCTCTGCGTGCTGGCCGAGCTCGCTGGCTGAGTCTCCGGGCTCCGGAATTTTCCTACTCGCGTGGACACACTGCCTGGGAGGCCCCGGAGGCCGAGCCAGCTCCCAGAGGCTCCCTGGGTGCACGTGGTCCCAGGGGCACGCGGTGGGCGGGGAGAGCCCTCACCCCGTCGCCCCTGCGTGGGCTGGCAGTTCTGGAAGGGACCGAGGGGATTCCGGCCTCTCGGTCCGGCCTCGAGGTCCAGCCCCATCACGGAGGCAAGGGTTTGGCTCAGCGGTGCGGGGCCCGAGGCCCTGGGGCCCTGGCTACTCCCCTCCCCCCTCCCCCCTCCCGCGGGGACTCTCGGTGGCTCCCACGCGGGGTCCCTGCCCTTGCTTCCACTGCCACGTCTGCCTCCCGCTCGGGCCCTTGTGTCTGGCTGACTGTCAGCCCCCGACACCCTGTCTACTTCCCGCACTTGCTGTTTTTGTGCCAACACCGCGGGCCGGGGTTCCTGCCCCAGACCCGGGTTCACCCCTCCTCGGGGCCAGGCCTCCCTGGGGCTCCGCTGCCCCGGCACGTGGGCCGCCGGCTCTCCCACCGGAGTGTCCGCCCTGCAACGTGGCTGCGAAACTTCCGGAAGAAGGAGGGGTGGCAGGACTCACGCCCTTGGGCAGCTGGGCTGCTGCGCCCGGGGAAGAGGAGGCGCCCGGCCGCGAGCTGAGCCAGGAGGAGCTGCCCCCCGAGGAGGGGCACCCGAAGAGATGCCGGGGACAGGGGACAGTCCCCGAGGCCGGAGCAGTCCGCGCCCCGGGGGGGGAGAGGACGACCGTCACCGGAACGGCTCCGTGGGCCTCAGCCTCGCACCCGCGGAGGTCACGTGCCTCCAGCCCAAGGCACCTGCTGGCGGCAGCCTGTTTGCTCCTTTGTGCCTCACGGCTGGGCCGGGCCGGCGGGCGAGGCGGGGGGAGGCCCCGGCCAGGGAGAGGAGCATTTGGGGGGCCCCAAAGCCACAGAGGCCCCCGAGCCCTCAGCTGCCGCAGCTGACGAGCTGGGCTAAAGAAGGCCCGAGCACCTGTTTAACCTCGAGAGGAAGCCTGCAAGTAGGGCTGTTCGCTCCAACACGCCCCATTAACTATTCCTGGAATCCAAATGCCAAAGGAAAAGAATAAGCCACTCCGAAGTTCCAGGCGACGGGTGAGTTTGGGACGGGCCAGCGCCCAGGTACGGCCGGACGGGCTGCGCCGCGTGGGGCTCGGGCCGGCGAGGCTGCACGGCCGGGCGGGGGGCCACGGCGCCCCTCCCCCGCCCGCCGACGGGGTGCATCTGGGCATCAGTTGGTCCTTGGATCTGCAGGCGGTGGGGGGGGAAAGGCGGTGTCTCGGGGTGCAGCTGCGCCTACCTGGGCGGGGAAGAAGAACCGGGAGCCAGGGTCGGTCTGGGTGGGGTGACCTCCTGAGAGCTCAGGCCTCACGAGGGTCTCTGGAAAAGCACGTGGGCACCGGGGCAAGGAGCTCCCTGCTCTAAACGCTGTGGGTGTATCAACGCATTTCATCCTCACAACAAACCCGCGACGTGGGTATCATTATCGCCCCCCTATCACAGATGAGAAAACCGAGGCACAGAGAGAGAGGCGGCTTTCCCAAGATACCCGGCAAGGAAGTGGCGAGGCCAGCATCTGAACCCACAGTCCGGCTCCGCAGCCCCGGCTCTGAATCAGGCCTCTCCACTGTCTCTCTAACTGCGTTTTAAAGCCGACTATTCTGCCAGGAGGCACCCTGGCTCTCCCCGCCCGGAAGCCCCCCCACAGCCTGTGACTGGCTGTCTCTTAGGGTCGGAGCCCTTGTGCCCCCCTGGACACCCGTGCCTCCCAGGCCCTCCGTCCTGCGTTGCTCCCCAGCTCCGGAGGCAACAGAGTTCCACAAAGCTTGGTGGCCGTTGAAACTGAACACAGGGGAGGGACCCAGGGCCTGCCACTGGCCCCGGCCAGGATTTACTGTGATTCATGAATGCCCGAGGCCTTCGTTTCTTTGAGGGGCTGTGAAGGCAGTGTCAGGGCCCTGTCGCCCCCGAAAGGGAGGAAGAGGGGCTGAGGGCTGAGGGGGCGGTGATGGCCCCCTTACCTCCCTGGGGACCTGCCGCCACCCCCACACGTCCTTGAGGCTGTCTTTCTCTCCCTGAGGCCCGGGCCGGTCTCCTCTCATCGGAACCCCGGACAAAGCCTGCCTGACCCAAACGCACTCTCAGCATCTGCTGAAAACATCCAGATTACCGAACTCTCTGCAATACGGCCTCCCTTTCTCCAGGTGACTCATCCAGCCTCCTCGTTGTTACCAAGAATATCTTTCCAGAACACAAGTCAGATTAAGTCTCTCTCCTGATTAAAACGATTCAGAATCTGATGGGGGCAGCTGCCCACGGGATACAGCCCCGGTGGCTCAGGAGGTCACACGAGGCTCTCTGCAGTCTGGCCCAGCCTACTGGCCTCTGCCTACTTGAGCCAGCTGGGGCAGAGGCCATTATTGCGTCCAGGCATCGGGTAAGCCGCTTTCCCAGCCCAGTGACCCCTCAGCCTGGTATACAGCTCCTATTCATCCCTCAAAGCCCCTCTCAATTATCTCCTTCCAGGGCTATCCTCAACCACCTCTCTCCAGGGGCAAAAACCAAGACACAATGACAAGAACAAGAACAACAAAGCAACATAACCTTTGGCACGTACCTCTGTCACATCCCCTCGTACCCATGTCCTCCCCACTGTATGTGTCACGTCTCCCCACTGTAACGAGCTGCTTAGTATTTCCAGCGCCCAGTCCCAACAGTGCTGTTCCAGTGCAAGTATTTGCGAGAGAGAAGCACAGGGAGCCGCTAATCTCCATTAACCCAACAGTGTGCGTGCGCCTCCTTAGTTCTCTAGCGGAGAAAGAGCCTTTTGAGAGACTGACCGCCGCACGCGACACCGAGTTCTGACGTGACAGGAGGGAGACCTACACTGTGGAAGAGGCTCACCCGAGGAGGCCAGAGAGGCAGGCATGGGGTTTGGGGCCCCTGACGGGCCTTCAGGGACTGGGCAAGCTCGAGGGCTTTGCAGATGGGCGAAAACCAAGCTTTCTCGGCCCCCGTGGCTTTTCCCTGCCCGGAGGCACTCATTCTGCCTCTTGACTCACCTCCCCCAGACTCTCCCCCTGAGGCTCACTTCTGGTCACTGGCGGCCCCTCCTGCTGAGCAGAAAGCAGCTTCCAGGCGCCCGCTCAGTCCATCACAGGTAAGCGTGGATCATCCCCACCTCCAGCCTCCATCTGCCCCCTTCACCCCAGATCCCGCTGGTGTGCCCAGCTGGACGCACTGTGGGACCCCAGGACATAGAGGTGCTACAGCCAAATCAATCGGAGTCTGAATTCCGACACAGCCAAGTCTCAGTGTCCTCATCTGCAAAGAGGTGGGAACCAACTCTCCCTCGGGGTAAGTCTGGGAAACAGAGATAACGCACGCACAGTCTCCATGAGCAAACAGTAGGCACTTAATACATGGTAGCGCTGGGGTGCAGTGGCCCCCTTGCTCTTTCCTTCATGTTGATAAACGCAGTTGACTATGGTGGGCTCGTGGACCCTTGCCCAGCAGCAGCTCATAAGCAGTAGCTCGTGACAGGTACATCCAGGTCACCTGCAAGCCGCAGTACCTACGGTGTGACGTGCAGGACGGGAAGTGGCCCTGAGCAGGGCAGAGGGTCCAGCACCATTTTTGTAAGAAAAAATAAAGTCCCATTTGGAGAACGGTATGGAGGTTCCTTTAAAAACTAAAAGTACAGCTACTATATGATCCTGCAGTCCCACTCCTGGGCGTATATCCAGAGAAAACCAGTATTCGAAGAGATACATGCACCCCTATGTTCCTAGCAGCACTATCTACAGTAGCCATGACATGGAAGCAACCTAAGTGTCCATCGACAGATGAATGGATAAAGAAGATGTGGCACGTGTATACAGTGGAATATTACTCGGCCATAAAAAAGAATGCAGTCATGCCATTTGCAGCAACATGGATGGACTTAGAGATTATCATACTAAGTGAAGTAACTCAGACAGGGAAAGACAGATATCATATGGTATCACTTATATGTGGAATCTAAAAAAATGATACGAGTAAACTTATTTACAAAACAGAAACAGATTCACAGACATCAAAGACAAACTTATTGGTTACCAAAGGGGAAACTTGGAGGGATAAATTAGGAGTTTGGGATTAACATATACCCACTACTATATATAAAATAGGAAACCTGGGCTTCCCTGGTGGCGCAGTGGTTGAGAGTCCGCCTGCCGATGCGGGGGACGCGGGTTCGTGCCCCGGTCCGGGACGATCCCACGTGCCGCCGAGCGGCTGGGCCCGTGAGCCATGGCCGCTGCGCCTGCGCGTCCGGAGCCTGTGCTCCGCAACGGGAGAGGCCACAACAGTGAGAGGCCCGCGTACCGCAAAAAAAAAAAAAAAGGAAACCAATAATAATCTACTGTGTAGCACAGGGAACTCTACTCAATACTCTAATAACCTATACGGGAAAAAAATCTGGAAAAGAATGGATATATGTATATGCATAACTGAATCACTTTGTGCACCTGAAACTAACACAACATTGTAAATCAACTATACTCTAATATAAAATAAAAATTCAATTAAAAAAATAAAGTTATACATATAAATGAATATACCTAGAAAACCTCTAGGAGGATCAGTTTCAAAATATTCACAGTCATAGGGCTATGAGAGTGTTTTCTTTTTGTTACATATTTATCTACTTTTCTTCCCCCGCATTGAGCAACAATGCGGAAAAAAATTAAACCACATGTGGTGGAAATCTGCAGGCAATATGGGCCTTAAATTCAAAGCACCATCTGGGATTTGCGTGTCAAAGAATCATGCTTTACAACTGCAGATGCCAGAGCGTCCATGTGGAAGGAATTAGAGTAGCCGAGCAGGTCCCCACCCTACGAAAGGCCCCCGTGGGGAAAGGCAAGGGCCACTCCCAAAATAGAGGCTTCCCCACATCTACCACTTAATAGAGGGGTTCTGTACATCTGACAGCACGATCACTTAAAACAAATGCTCCCTTAGATAGGCAGTATTGGGGATTTTTATTTTCGAAATGAAGGTCCATTTTTAATCCATTTGGTGAGCTCTGTGTTTTAAAGAACCTTCTAGGCAACCTTTTGCAAAACCAAGTCATTTCTTCAGTTCAAACTCTCACTTCCCTGAATCTTTCCACGTTATCAATTTGCACATGAGCTGGTTTTCTTGCAACAAGAAATGCTTCCACGTGCTAAGACTCACAACTGTGGTTCTATTAGGACGAATGCCACCCCGTTTCTTTCACGATAAAACTCTAAAACCGTGCCTCCTTCTTTGGCATCAACGCACCGGAATGCACCACAGCAACGGGAGGTGATGACATTTCTGCGTCTATGAAAAGCATGTGAAGCAATTTTCCGGGGTAGTTTCTCACGAGAGCTGCGCAGACTCAGGGCAGCGACTAAATTAACTCCCGACAGCCTCTTCAGTTCCGCAAGTCTATCAAATTTATCGTACGGAGGCTTTACTTTTTTTTTTTTTTTTTTTCTTTTAAGTTCCTTATCCCTCCATGAAGAAGAGATCGGAGAAACATTAGGCCTGAGGTGCCTAATGTTTAACACACAAATCAGCCATGTTGAGGTGCCAGTGATTCAAAATAAGAGTTACGAATAGTAATAAATCTGACCTCTTCAAGAGGCAAAGGGATCCTCAAACTAAGAGACAACCTGAAATCTATTCACAAATAAAAATCTGACCGCGTAAAGTACAGTTGACTCTTGAACAGCACGGGTTTGAACTGTGTGGGCCCCACTTATACCTGGATTTTTTTGGGTTAAGTAATATTACAGTACGGCACCGTCTGCAGCTGCCTGACTCCCCAGATGTGGAACCTCGGATGCGGGAGGCCGGCTGTAAAGTTACACATGGATTGTCCACTGCACGGGGTTGGGGTCGCTGCTCCTAACCCCTGGGTTGTTCAAGCATCAACTCAGATAGTTTTAGGGTTGGTTAATTCAACGGTGTGATTACATCATCAGTGACTCAGATTCTTCTAGTCTTTCCGTTCTGTCTCTGACATTCGGTTCTTCTCATGGTCACAGGATGGCTGCAACAATTTAGAATCATCAAATCCTCAAGCCGAGACATTCAAAAGCCTATTACTAAATCAATGTCTGATGTGAAGAATGGATTTATCATGACTGGTTTAAATAAATCATGAGTCCCTCCCTGGGGTTGGGGAAGAAGGCAAAACAATGGTCTTGACACTTGAACAAAATCAGGGTTCGGTAAGAAGGAAAAAGGAAACACTGGATGGTGAGTAGTCTACTACCAAGAGCTACAAAGACAGATATGAGATTTATAACTGACAACACTAAATGCTAGAAGACAACAGAGAAATTCAGTTACGATTCTAGGAGAGAGATATTTCAGACCTGAGAATCTATACCTAGCCAAACTATCGATCAAAAAGGAGATAAAATAGTTTCAGGTGGGAAGAAATCAGAAAGTTTATCTTCCATAAACCTCAAAAATAAAAAAAAATTTAAAAAAGTATTTGAAGATGCATGCCATCACAGCAAATAGGAATCCAAGAAAGAGGAATATCTGTGATCCACGAAAAAGTGAAATTAACTCAGGAGTGCAACCGAAATAAATCTTAGCTTGAAACTCTGCAACAGGCCTGAAAAACAGTGTGTCAAAATTAAAATGAGAAGCACCAAAGTTCTCCACCATTTAAGTTTTCAAAATGCAAGTTAGTTCCATTAAATCGTTCTATGATTAGGAACCTAGAAATTTTTAATCAGATGAAAGCATATATGTTTCTTTTTTCAACACAACAACAAATAAAACAGCTAGAAATTCCAGGGAAAATAGCCATACAACATCACAGTACAAACACGAATCAGAATAAAAAGTGACATTAAGCATGACATTAAGCAATTGACTATAATTATAAAAAGAATCCATTCAGCCATGAAGTTTGCAAAGATTTCATTCCAGAGCTCCAGGGCCGTGGAATAGGAACACATTTTCCTTTGTGATAGATCTAATCATACTGTTTTGAGGTTCATCAGTAGATGATATTTATGTAATTATAATTTTGCAAATGCTGGGTTTTGGCTTCCAGTTTTCATAATCAGTCTACAGACAAAATGAGGAAGATTAATCATAGTCTCAGAGCCAAATGTCAAGGCTACAAGTCTCGAAGATGTGTAAAAGTCATTTTATAACTGACAGAAATGGACAAGGTTGAAGATAAAAAGTAGGCCCCTTGGGAATGAGGCTCTGGGAAGGAAGTTAACAAATATGGTCTGGATTTTATGGATTTACAAATAAAGATTTAGCAATAACCAAACTAGTAGCAATGAACACTCAAATGCCCAAACTGTGATCTCTAAATACTATTTTCTATTAAAAGAGAAATGGTTAATCCAGGCCTGGGGCAGCAAGTGTATCACAGGAGCCCGGGACATCCACTCATACTAGAAAATGAGGAAGTTACCAAAGACCCTTAGAATCAGGCCAAGAAGACTCAAGACCGAAGCTGAAGAGACTCTCATGGGCCAAAGACAGGACAATTTGAACATCAGTAAGAACTGAAATGCAATGGCTTGAAACAAATCCAACGTGGGTTCTTCAAGATCCTAAAAGAAAGAGGAACTCAAAGGTAACCATTAGAGGTAGCTCGGGAATCCACTCAACATTTTCAAAACTGGTAATTAAAAAAGTTTTTCAGTAATTAAAAGAGTCAAGCAATTATTTCTGCTTTCCCTGTGTTTTAGGATAACCAAATAGTCAAAGGGGAAATTTCTTCTTATAGAAGCATTCCTACTACCAAGTGAATAAGGACCGAGAGATCAACATGACCCCTAAGGAATCGAAGGATCTAGGCAATGGTCATCTGTGGCTGCGGGAATCATTTACAAAGATACAGCCAGATGTGATGTACCACCTGGTGGAAGTTAACAAAACTATATATATTCTTGCAATAAAATCAAATCTCAGTCTGAGCAAATCTGTAATCACCAAATTACAGGAAATAAAAGGGAATACAAGGGACTTCCCCGATGGCGCAGCAGTTAAGAATCCACCTGCCAATGCAGGGGGCACGTGTTCCAGCCCTGGTCCGGGAAGATCCCACATGCCACAGAGCAACCAAGCCCGTGCGCCACAACTACTGAGCCTGTGCTCTAGAGCCCGTGAGCCACAACTATCAAAACCCGCGTGCCACAACTACTGAAGCCCGCGTGCCTAGAGCCCGTGCTCCACAACAAGAGAAGCCACCACAATGAGAAGCCTGCACACCGCAACCAAGAGTAGCCCCCGCTCGCCACAACTAGAGAAAGCCCGTGCGCAGCAACGAAGACACAACGCAGCCAAAAATAAATAAATAAAATAAAAAATAATAAAAAGCCAATTCTTTAAAAAAGGGGGGGGGGGAATACAAGGGAAAAACAACTTAAATGACACCACTGAGATGCAATCATCCAAAGCCAGACTTGTGGAAACTCTGCAGATCAAACAACGCAGTTTCTTCAACAAATTACGTTGCAAGAGGAAGCAAAAGAAGAGTAAGGAAGCTACATATTAAAAGAGTCTAAAGAGACATGTCCAGCAATTGCAACATAAGAGCCTTATTTGGATCCTGATTTGAACAAACTGAAAAAAACTGAGACTAAAATATCAACAGTAACTGGCTATTAAGTAATGATTCCTTTTTTTTTTTTTAGGTGCGGTAATGGCATTGCACTTATGTTGTATCTTTTTTACTTTTAAGAATACATGCTGAAATATTTACAGGTAAAATGATACAATGTCTTAAGATTTGTTTCAGAATAATTGGTAGAGGGAAGTGGGTGAGGATATGGAAAAAATAAGATTGATTATGGGTTCCCAGTAGAAGCTATGTCCCAGATACACAGGGACTTACTACACTCTTCTATTTTTGCATGTGTTTGAAAATTTCCATAATAAAAAAGTTTTAGAAGATAAATTTTTAAGTGTGTTCTTTAAAGCTAAAAATTAACCACTAGAATATCCGAAAGTATAGTATAACTATCCACAATCAGGTGATAGAGGCAGAGGGTTGATGGAAGTTAACGGAAGTCCTCTCAGTCCCTCATCCACACTTGAGAGGAGGCCCAGATATACCATCTACACTGGGAGAATCAAGGCACAGAGACATACACGGGTGACTGAGAGTTACAGAGATAACCACAAGAGACACGTAAAAGGAGGGGAGAGAGGAAGGGAGGCAAGGTGTTCCCTTCTCATTTGATATTATTATGTATTGTGTGATGGTTTTAACTCGAGCACATATTACTTTTTTTTATTATAGTAAAATAAAAACAACCTAAAATTTACCATTTTACCCATTTTAAGTGTTCAGTTCAGTGACATTAAGTATATTCACAATGTTGTACAACCATCTCCACTATTCATTTCCAGAACGTTTTCATCATCCCAAACAGAAATCCATTAAACAATAACTTCCCGTTACCCCTTCTCCCCACAGCCCTTGGTGACTGCTATGCTACGTTCTGTCTCTGTGAATCTGCCTATTCTCAGTGCCTCATGTTAGTGGAATCGTACAACATCTGTCCTTTTGTAAATGCATCTTTAAGCCGATGGCATCTTAGGCGATGAAATACAGTATCTGGATTGCCCGTGTGTCATTTATGCCCCAACTCTGTGTGTTGTAGGACACGATGGGCTCCTTCTTTTTTTTTTGGCTGCACCACATGGCATGCGGGATCTTAGTTCCCCGACCAGGGATCGAACTCGCGCCCCCTGCATTGGAAGCGTAGAGTCTTAACCACTGGACCTCCAGGGGAGTCCCTGTCTGGATTATTTCATTTAGCATGCTTTCAAGGTTCATCCGTGTTGCATCCTGTATATCAGAATTTCATTCTTTTTGTGTTAAAATATACATAACATAAAATTTACCATTTTAACAACTTTTAGGTATACAGTTCAGTGGTACATTCACACTGTCGTGCAACCATCACCACCATCATCTCCGGAATGTTTTCATCTTCTCAAACAGAAATTCTGTACCACTTGAACACCAACCTCCCATCTCCCTGATCCCAGCCCTTGGAAACCACCATTTCATTTTCCATCCCTAGGAGTTTGACTACTCCAGGTACCTCAGACTGGTAGACTCATACAATACTTGTCTCTTTGTGTCTGCCTTACTTCACTGCATGTAATGTCTTTTACGTACGTTCATGTTGCAGTATGTGTCAAAATTTCATTTCTTTTTAGGGCTGGATAACATTCCATTGAATATATATACCACATGTTTTTTTATCCATTCATCTGTTGATGGACATTTGCGTTGTTTCCACCTTTTGGTTACTGTAAATAATGTTGCTATTAACGTTGGTGTGCAAGTATCTGTTCAAGTCTTTGCTTTCAATTCTTTTCTTTTTTTTTTTTTTTTTTTTTTTTTTTTTGCGGTACACAGGCCTCTCACAGGCTCCGGATGGCACATGCTCCAGACGCACAGGCTCAGCGGCCACGGCTCACGGGCCCAGCCGCTCCGCGGCACGTGGGATCTTCCCGGACCGGAGCACGAACCCGTGTCTCCTGCATCGGTAGGCATAGTCTCAACCACTGTGCCAACCACTGGGTATATTATCTGGAGTGAAATTGCTGGATTATATGGTAATTCCATTTTTAACTTTTTGAGGAACTTCCAAACTGTTTTCTACAGCATTTCACACTTTGACCAGCAAAGCACAAGGGTTCCAATTTCTTCATTCCTTGTCCACACTTGCTATCTTCTGGCTTTTTGATAATAGCCATTCCTAATGGGTGTGAAGTGGTATCTCGTGATTTTGATTTGCATTTCCCTAAGGACTCATGATGTTGAACATCCTTTTATGTGCTTATTGGTTATTTTATATCTTCTTTGAATATCTTCTTTGGGGAAATGTCTATTCAAGTCCTTTCTCTCAAGTCCATTTTTGGATCAAATTGGTTTTTGTTGTTGAGTTGTAGGAGTTCTTTATATATTCTAGATATTAATCCTTTATCAGATATATAATTTGCAAATATTTTCCCTATTCCATGGGTTGCCTTTTCACTCTGTTGATTGTGTCCTTTGATGCACAAAAGTTATAATTTTGTGGAAGTCCAGTTTGTCTATTTTTTGTTGCTGTTGTTGTTGTTGTTATTGCCTGTGCTTTTGGTGTCAGCCAAAAAACTGTTGCCAACTCCAATGTCATGAAGCTTGCCCCCTATGTTTTTTCCTAAAGGAAAGAAGTTTTAGCTCTTATCTTTAGGTCTTTGATCCATTTGAGTTAATTTTTGCATATGGTAAGAGTGCATACACTGTTTTTAAAGTTTAAAAATAAACATTTATGCAAATAAGAAAAAGTTCAATACGATGATGCTTATCTTTGAAAAATTACCCTTGAATTATTACTTTTTTTAATTCTCAGAAACCCACAGCTTTGAAAATCACATTGTTCTGCCTTTTCCTCCTGAAGTTTTGCAATGAGCTTTGGTTAAGTTGTACTGGAAAGTCACATATAGCCACTGACTTTATGATCAACAATGACTCTTTTCTACAGTGCTCTGGACAACCTCAGCCCTGGACAGAAGCAGGTAGTTTCCAGCCTGTTGGCTTCCGGGAAAGTTCAGCTTCTCATTTGGTTCATGAGGAGGGACAAGAATAGACTCTGTAAGCCTAGTGCACTGTACACAGTAGGTGATCAGTTACGTCTGCTCAGTGTTGACTATCAAATTCCTAGAACTAAGCACATCCCGTTAACTGTGGTGCGAGCTGGGGACCAGCCAACCTCTGTCCCAGGATGCACACAGGGAACACAGAAATGAGATCAGCATCTGCTGGGCCTCCCCTGGCAGATCTCCCAGCTCCGGGAAGGAGTGATTCTGCGAGTCTGTCCAAATTTGCAATTCTCTCCCCCGCCTTGAAGTCTCCAAGCCTGGGCATTTAAGGTGATCTGGCCCTGGGCAGATACCAGCCATGCTCACATCAACATAAAATGCTCAAGACCTTTTCTGTGAAACTATCACTTCCCTGTAGATCTGCCCAAGAAATGCAACAACAGCTTCCTTTTGGTGAGCACTTAATTGCTCCTGTGTTACTATGTCATCTAATTCTGAAAATAAGGGGGGAAGGTGGGTGTTGTAAGTCCCGTTATACAGATGCGCATTCTGAGGCTTAGTCAGCATATTTAAGGTTATACGAGTAGAATTCAAACCCAAGTCTGACCGGTGTGAGGACTCCTCTCTGAGCCATCACAGTATATAGACAGTCCCTGGTTTCTAGCTTGCATTTCCCTGCTCTCATCCTCCGCCACTCAGATCATCTCATAGAACAGCAGTTCCCCAAAGCCTGTGGTCATTCCTTGGCTTAAGCTGCAGGGCCTCTTGCACTCGGGCAGCACTGAGGGGAAGAAAGGTCACAAGAGAAGGTCTTCAATCTCTAAGACCTTTGCTTCTGCTGCCTCCCCTTCACTCTCACCCTTCAGGTTGCCCTTGGTGGTAGAAGATGGTAAAGCACTGAAACAACATGAAAAAGATTCCAGAGACCCTGTTCTTCAAGCCCTCCCAGCTGAAGTCCCAGAGCAACGCTTTCAAAAACTTGGAAGATGCAAGAACTGCCTTTGAGAAGATTCACTGGTGTGACAGTTCTGGAAGCTTCTGTTGGCTGCAGGGCAACTTACTACAAGAAAAAGAGGGCCTCCACTCACCTCTCCATGAAACAGCTTTATTTTATTTTGTTTTCCAAATGTTAAATTTTTTTTAAAGAAAACATTTTTAATCTTACAGTACAGTACCTTGAAAAGTACAGTAGTCCAGTACTACAGCTGGCATACACAAATGTTAAATTTTTTACTATGAAACTGTTAGAGGGAAACATATAGGATAAATCTTTATGACCCTGGATTAGGCGATGGTTTCTTAAATATGACAACAGAAGTTCAAGCAATAAATTAAAATTGATCATTGGACTTCATCAAAATTAAAAACTCTTATGCATCAAAGGACACTAACAAGAATCCGAATCAGCTTTTAAAAAGAAACATAGGAATCATCCCTGAAAACCTCTTAAATTCTGAAAGAGCAAATACAGTTATGAAGGAAATACGCATTTTACTTTGTGACAGCCTGAAAGAATGGTTTCGAGAGATCAAATTTATGATATGATAGAGTTGTATTTTTTGGCTGTGTATATTCTTTAGATATGCCAGCTCCTTGTTCACCAACAAGGCAAGCACTCTGAGTCCCAAAGGAAGGCAGCAACAAATAAAAGTTGAGAGACAGAGGGTTTCAGTTTCTGACTGTCACCTGGCTGGGTGACTTTGGGCAAAGCCACCTAAGATCTGTGGACATAATTTTTAATTAATCCATTCACTCGTTCATTCACTGAGACAGTCGAGTATTTATTAGGCACCTTCTGTTCTGAAATGTGCTGTGGGATTTTAATTTATGGAGGAGACACAGAGAGGCCAGTGCCATTGAAAGAAGAATTTATTACATACCTTTCCCAAGAGAAAGGAACACACCACTCCAAGCAGGGCTACAGGGGAAACGTAGGACGCTCAGGAGGCAGAAGACGGGAGTGAGGGAAAGCCGAGTCAGAGCCTGTATTGGGGCTTCTGCAGGAAGCAGTGTAGGGTAAAGAGCTCAGGATTGACTTGACTGAATAATTCCAGTGGGCTTTGGGCAATATGGGTGGTCTCTAGTTGCCTGGTACCTAGTTGCCCCGGGATGGTTTAGGGCAGAGAAAATATTGACCTGGTGTGTGAGAGTTAGATAAAGCGCTGGTTGAGGATAGACCTGGGATTGTTTGATTTGCATGGGAAAGGTGTGCCCCCGGCCAAGCCCTTTGCTAGGTCTAGGAACTGGCTAGTTCTGGGAAGGGCAGTGTCGCCCAGGGTCTATAAGACCCCCAAATGCCAGAGTATCAAGAATGCATAAAATAGGGATTTCCCTGGTGGCACAGAGGTTAAGAATCCACCTGCCAATGCAGGGGACGCGGGTTTGAGCCCTGGTCTGGGAGGATCCCACATGCTGCGGAGCAACTAAGCCCATGTGCCACAACTACTGAGCCTGTGCTCTAGAACCTGCGAGCCACAACTCCCGCATGCCACAACTACTGAAGCCCACGTGCCTAGAGCCTGTACTCCACAACAAATGAAGCCACCACAATGAGAAGCCCGCACACCGCAAAGAAGAGTAGCCCCCACTCTCCGCAACTAGAGAAAAGCCCACATGCAGCAACAAAGACCCACCACAGCCAAAAATAAAATAAATAAATCTTTTAAAAATTTTAAAAAAGGAATGCATAAAGTAGGAAAATGTACTTACTAGGAGTGATATCAGCGAGATGGCAAAATCGTTTCCAGCCCTTGTCCCTCAGAAAACATCAATTTGAACAACCATCCGCACGTGGAAATACCTTCACAAGGGCTAAGAAATCCAGGTGAGAGTTTACAGCACCTGAGTAGAGCAGATAAATAAGAAAAGATGCAATGAAGATGATAGGACGGACAGTTTCACATCACCCAAGTACGATGGTCTGAATGTCTGTGTTCTCCCAAAATTCATATGTTGAAACCTAATGTCCCCTGTGATGGTACTAGGTGGCAGGGCCTTTGGGAGATCTTTGGGAGGTAGAGTGCTCATGCATGAGATTAGTGTCCTTATAAAAGAGGGCCAGGAGAGCTCTCTTGCCCTTTCCAATACGTGAGGACACAGGGAGAGGTCAGCATTCTGCAGTGCACCAGAACCCAACCATGCTGGCACCCTGATTTTGGTTTGCAGCCTCCAGGACCATGAGAGATAAATTTCTGTGTTTATAATCCACTCAGTCTGTAGTATTTTGTTAGAGCAGCCTGAATGGACTAAGGCTCTGTGCCACCCCTCCCCCAACTCCTTACAGTGCAGCGTGGAAAAAGACACCCACTTCATGGAGGAAGGAGAGTAAAACGAGCGCCCACCTTTGCTGTGGACCGCGGCATCAGGCCGGTCCCAGTGAAGCCCGGTGCTGGGCCAGCACGTAAGGCCCTGGGCTCCAGGACTTCCCCGAGGGACCCAGGCCCCAGGTCAACCCCCACAGACGCAGGCTCCAGGCCCATCACCATGATCTCAGGCTCCAGGCTAACCCAGTACCAGGCCAGCCTCCATGGATCCAGGCTCCATGCCTGTTCCTGTGGACCCTGGTACCAAGCCAGCCCCCAAAGACTCAGGACCAGGTCCATCCCTATCGACCCAGGCATCAGGCCCATCACAATGAACTGGACTGAGGACCTGGACTCAAAGCCCACCCCAGCTCCAGGCTGGTCCCCACAGACCCAGGTTCCCAGACCATCACTGAAGACCCAGTCTCCAAGCCTGACCCTGTGGACCCCAGCAACCAGGCCAGTTCCATGGACCCAGCATCCCAGCCCACACCTGTGGACCAGTCTCCAGGCCCATCCCGGTATACTCATGTTCCAAGTACACCCCTGCAGACCCAGGCACCAGGCTGGCCCCAATGGACCCAGGTGCCAGGCCCACCCACCCAGTGGCCTAGGCAAAAGGCCAGCCCCTTAAAGACTCCAGCAGCAAGCCAGCCTATGGAACCCATCAGCTGGCCTACCCAGAATCTCTGGACAGACTGACTGGTGAAGAGTTTTCCCTGCAAAAGCCAGTGTGTACAGCCTGGGAGAAGTGACTACTTCTTCAAATACACAGAAGGCAATAAGGGACACATGATACCACCAAAGGCACAAAATAAAGCACTAATAACTGATCCTAAATTAATAGAAATCTACGAACTGCCTAACAAAGAATTCAAAATAATCATCTTAAAGGAGCTTAGTGAGCTACAAGAGAACACAGATAAACTAAACAAAATCGGAAAAACAATACATGAACAAAATGAGAAGCTTAGCCAAGAGAAACAATAAAAAATAACCAAAGAACTTTTGTAGCTGACGAATGCAGTGACTGAACTGAAAAATTTGACAGAGAACTTTAACATGAGACTCAATCAAGCAGAAGAAAGAATCAGCAAGCTCAAAGACAAGTCACTTGAAATTACTAAGTCAGAGGAACAAAAATGAAATGAAGCGGGAAAAAAAGAAAGCCTACAAGGATTTGCTGGTGGGACACCATCAGCAAACCAATTTACTGATACTATTAAAGTCCCAGAAGGAGCAGAGAAAGAGAAAGGGACAGAAAGCTTATTTTTAAAAATTAGAGAAAACCTCCCAAATCTGGAGAGGTACATGAACATCCAGATCCATGAAGCCCAAAGAATCCCAAACAGACTAAACATCAAGAGATCATCACCAAAACATATCACAATCAAATTCTCATAAGTTAAAGACAAAGAGAGAACTTTGAAAGAAGCAAGAGAAAAGTGACTTGTCACATACAAGGAAACTCCTATAAGGCTATCAGTGGATTTCTCATCAGAAATCTTACAGGCCAGGAGAGAGTGGGATGACACATTCAAAGTGCCACAAGAAAAAACTGCCAACCAAAATTACTATACCCAGCAAAGCTGTCCTTCAGAAATTAAAAAGAGATAAAGGCTTTCCCAGACCAAAAAAATTTTTAAATTAAAAAGCTGAAGACCATCACCAACAGACCTGCCTTATAAGAAGTTGCAAAGGGAGTTCTTCAGGTTAAAATGAAAGGACACTAACCAACAACATGAAAACATATGAAAGTATAAAACTCACTGTAAAGGTAAGAATATAGTCAAATTCAAATACTCTAGTACTGTAATGGTGGTACATACATCACTTTTAACTCTAGTATAAAAGTTAAGAGACAAAGCATTTTTTAAACTATAGCTACAATAATTTGTTAATGGATATATAATATTAGAAGATGTAAACTGTGACATCAAACATAAAATGTAAGATAAGGAGAGGAAGGAATGTAGAGTTCCTGTATGTGGTTGTAAGTTAAGTTGTTATCAGCATAAAATGGACTATAATAAATGTTATAAGGAGCTTTATGTAAGCCTCATGGTAATCATAAAGAAAAAAACCAACAAGGAACTACAAAGCAATTTTTAAAAATTAACAAAATGTCTATAGTAGGTCCTTACCTATTAATAATTACTTTAAATATAAATGGATTAAATTTCCCAATCAGAAGACACAGAGTGGATGAATAGATTTAAAAACTCAGTTTAACTCTATGCTGCTTACAAGAGACTCACTTTAGCTTTAGGTCCACACATAGGGTGAAAGTGAAGGAATAGAAGAAGATGTTCCATGTAAATGGAAACCAAAACAGAGCAGACCAGACAAATCTACATCAAGACAAAATAGACTTTAAGTAAAAAACTGTCATGAGAGACAGAAGGCCATTAAACAATGAAAAAGGGGTCAATTCATCAAGAGGATATAACAGTTGTAAATGTGTATGTACTCAACATTGAACAACCTGAATATACAAAACAAAATTAATAAACTGGAAGGATAAATAGACAGCAATATAATAATAAAAGGGGACTTAAATATCTCACTTCAGCAATGCATAGATGGCCCAAACAGAAAATCAATAAGGAAACATTGGACTTGAACTACACTTTAGACCAAATGGAATTAACAGACATAAACAGAACATTCCATCCAACAGCAGCAGAATACACATTCTTTTCAAGTGCACACTGAGCACTCTCCAGGATAGATCATAGGTTAAGCCACAAAACACATCTTAGCACATTTTAGAAGTATGAAATCATATCAGGTATCTTTTCCAATCACAGTGGTAAAAAAGTAGAAATGAATAATAGGAGGAAAATTGGAAAATTCACAAACATGGAAAATTGATAGCATGCATCTGAATAATCAGTGAGTCAAAGAATAAATTTTAAAATAAATCAAAATTACCTTGAAACAAATAAAAATGGAACACAACATACAAAAACTATGGGAAGCATCAAAAGCAGCTCCAAAAGGAAAGTTTACAGAAATAAATTCTAACAATAAGAAAATAGGAAGATTTCAAATAAACAACCTAACTTTAATACCTCAAGGAACTAGAAAAGGAAGAATAAACTAAGCCCAAAGTTAGCAGAAGGATGGAACTAATAAAGATCAGAGAAGAAATAAATAGAGAGTAGAAAAACAATTTAAAAGATCAATAAAACAAAGAGTGGTTCTTTAAAAAGAAAAAAAATTGACCACTATTTAGCTAGACAAGAAAAAAGAGAGAAGCTTCAAGTAAATAAAATTGTAAATGAAATAGGAGATATTACAACTAATACCACAGAAATACTAAGGATTAAAAGACTACTATGAACAATTATATGCCAACCAATTGCTTAACCTAGAGAAATGGATCAACATTTAGAAACCTACAACCTATCAAGACTTAATCATGAAAAAATAGAAAATCTGAATAGACCAATTATGAGTAAGGAGATTGAATCAGTAACCAAAAATCTCCCAACAAAAGAAAGTCCACGACCTGATGGCTTCACTGGTGAATTCTAGCAAATATTTAAAGAAGAATTAATGCCAATCCTTCTCAAACTCTTCCAAAAAACAGAAGAGGAAGGAACACTTCCAAACTCATTTTATGAGGCTAGCATTATTCTCATACCAAAGGGAGACAAGGACACTATGAGAAAAGAAAATTACAGGCCAATAACCCTGATGAAGATAGATGCAAAAATCCTCAACAAAATAATAGCAAACCAAATTCAATATTGTACTTAAAAGATCATATGCCATGATCAAGTGGCATTTATCCCTGGGATTCAAGGATGTTTCAATATATGCAAATCAATCAATGTGACAATACAACATATTAACAGAAAAAAGGATAAAAATCATAATCATCTCAATAGGTGGTGAAATGGCATTTGATAAAATTCAACACGCTTTCATGATAAAAAAAAAAAACTCTCAACAAATTAGGTATAGTAAGAATGTACTTCAACATAATAAAGGCCACATATGACAAGCCCACAGTTAACATCATTGTAAATAGTGAAAAGCTGAAAGCTTTTCCTCTAAGATTAGGAACAAGACAAGGATGCTCTCCTATTCAACATAGTACTGGAAGTCCTACCCAGAGCAATCAGGCAAGAAAAATAAATACAAGGCATTCAAATTGGAAAGGAAGAAGTAAAACCGTCTCTGTTTGCAGATGACATGATGTTGTATATGGAAAACCCTAAAGAGTCGACCAAAAAACTGTTAGAACTAATAAATAGAGTAAAGTTATAGGATACAAAATCAACACACAAAAATCAGTTCTCTTTCTATATGCTAACAATGAACTATTTGAAAAAGAAATTAAGAAAATTCCATTTACAGTAGTATCAAAAAATTAAAACAGGAATAAATGTAATCACAGAGGTGAAATATCTGTACAATGAAAACTATAAAACACAGATGGAACAAACTGAAGAAGACATAAATAAATGGAAAAATATCCCATGTTAGAGAATTAATCAAAATGTTAAAATATTCACATTACCCAAAGTGATCTACATATTCAAGGAAATCTCTATCAAAATTCCAATGACATTTTTCACAGAAATTTTTTTAAAAATCCTCAAATTTGTATGGAACCACAAAAGATCATGAATAGCCACAGCAATCTTTAGCAGGAAAATATACTATAAAGCTATAATAACTAAAGCAGTATGATACTAACATAAAAACGAATACATAGGGCTTCCCTGGTGGTGCAGTGGTTGAGAGTCCACCTGCCGATGCAGGGGACGTGGGTTCATTCCCCGGTCCGGGAGGATCTCGGGCCCGTGAGCCATGGCCATGGAGCCTGTGCATCTGGAGCCTGTGCTCCACAACGGGAGAGGCCACAGTGGTAAGAGGCCCGCATATCACTAAAAAAAAAAAAAAAAAAAAAAAAAAAAAAAAAAAAAAAAAACTAATACATAGGCCAATGGAAAAGAATAGAGAGTCCAGAAATAAATCCACATATTATGGTCAATTGATCTTCAACAAAGGTGCCAATAACACACAATGGGGGAAAAGACAGTCTGTTCAACAGATAGTGCTGGGAAAACTGGATATCAACAGCAGAAGAATGCAATTAGACCCTTGCCTCCCACCATATACAAAAATCAACTCAAAATGGATTACAGACATAAACGTAAGACCTGAAACTATAAAACTACTGGAAGAAAAAATAGAGAAAAAGCTTATTGACACTGATGTAGATAATGATATTTTGAATATGAAAACAGAGCACAGGCAACAAAAGCAAAAATAAACAAATGGGATTGTATCAAACTAGAAAGTTTGTGCACAGTAAAGAAAACAATCAACAGTATGAAGATACAATCTATGGAATAAAAGAAAATATTTGCAAGCCATATATGATAAGAAGTTAATATCCAAAATACACAAGGAACTCAAACAACTCAATAGCAAGAAAAACATGACCTGATTAAAAAATGGACAAAGGACCTGAATGGATATTTCTCAAAAGAAGATACACAAATGGTTAAAAGTCACATGAAAAATGCTCATCATTACTAATCATCAGGGAAATACACATCAAAACCAAAAGAAAAGAAAAAAAAAAGATGATATCACCTTATATCTGTTAGAATGGCTATTATCAAAAGACAAAAAATGACAAGTGTAAGCAAGGATGTGGAGAAAGGGGACCCTTGTGCACTGTTGGTGGGACTGTAAACTGGTGCAGTCACTATGAAAAACAGTACGGAGGTTCCTGAAGAAATTAAAAATAGAACTACCGTATGACCCAGCAATCCAACTTCTGGGTATATATCTGAAGAAAACGAAATCACTATCTTGAAAAGATATCTGCACTCCCATGTTCATTGCAGCACTATTCACAACAGCCAAGATATGGAACCATCCCAAGTATCCATCAACAGATGAATGGATAAAAGATATGACACACACAGACACACACAGACACAGACACACAGACACACAGACACACACACACACACACACACTGGAATATTACTCAGCCATACAAAAAAAAAGGAAATACTTTTATCTGCAACAACCTGGATGAACCTGGAGGATGTTAGGCTTTAGTGAAACAAACCAGGCACAGAAAGACAAATACTGCATGATCTCATTTATATGTGGGGCTAAAAAAGTCAAACTCACAGAAGTAGAGAGTAGAATGTTGTTTGCTATGGGCTGGCAGGTGGGTGGGGTGGGGGGAGAAATGGGGAGATGTTGGTCAAAGAGCACAAAGTTTCAGTTACGCTAGAGGAATAAGTTCTGGAGATCTAATGCACCATATGGTGACTAAAATACTCTTCTGGGACTTCCCTGGTGGCGCAGTGGTTAAGAATCTGCCTGCCAATGCAGGGGACACAGGTTCGAACCCCGGACCAGGAAGATCCCACATGCCGTGGAGCAACTAAGCCCGTGTGCCACAACTACTGAGCCTGTGCTCTAGAGCCCGTGAGCCACAACTACTGAGCCTGTGCACTGCAACTACTGAAGCCCACGTGCCTAGAGCCCATGCTCCGCAACAAGAGAAATCCCCACTGGCCACAACTAGAGAAAGCCCACGTGCAGCAACTGAAGACCCAATGCAGCCAAAATAAAATAAATAATTTTTTTAAAAAAATACTCTACTGTATAGTTGAAACTTGCTCAAAGTAAATCTTAAATGTTTTCACCACACACATAAAAAGTAACTACATGAAGTGATGAATATGTTAGTTAGCTTGATCATTTCCCAAGGTATATCAAAATCTCACACTGTATACCTTAAATATGTACAGTTTTTATTTGTTAATCATACCTCAAAAAAGCTGGAGGAGAAAATATAGTTAACATAATTGGTCCAGTGATGAATGGATGCCAAGCAGACAAAGACAGAATCTCAGAAAACACAATTAGAACACCTGTATCTTATTCTCTGTGCTAGTCCTGAAAATACAGTGGTGAGCAAATCCGGCATGGTTATCTTTATGGGACATTTAGTATAATTGTAAATTAAGGTGGTTGGATTAGGTGATCTCTGAATTCTATAACCATTGCATTAATATTTACATGGTGGGGGCATCAGGTCTATGAGTTATTTGCTGCTAAGTCCTTGGTCAGGATGTGACCTTAATCATAACACTGTTTCATCAGGTTTCCAGGAAAGCACCATGGGGATAAGTGGAGCTCGTGCCCCTCAGCCACGCACACCAGATTTCCCAGACTCAGAGCTGTGGAAAAGGTACAGACACCCATGCAGAGCAGGGCACGGGGAGGGAGAGATCCAGACTGTGTGTGCTCAGTGCCTCCAGACACTGAGCTGGAGATGCTGGATATGCCAGGGGACCAGCATCTCCCCAGGCCTGACCGAGATGCCACAGAAAATCGGAAGGAGATTCCATGCTTTAGTCAGGAAGATGGGAGAGAACCACAGTGCGCTTTCTTTCTACCAAATTTACCTCCTCAACAAATCACAAATCCATTTTTCTTTCATCCATGGCCATTTTAACCCAAGCCAACTGCTCCCATTGACCCCTCACCTGTCTCCCTGCCTCTTCTCTCCCTCCTATTTCTTTTCCAAGTGATTTCTTCTTCTTCTTTTTTTTTTTGGCGGTACACGGGCCTCTCACTTTTGTGGACTCTCCTGTTGCGGAGCACAGGCTCTGGACACACAGGCTCAGCAGCCATGGTTCACAGGCCCAGCCGCTCCGCGGCACGTGAGATCTTGCTGGACCGGGGCACGAACCCGTGTCCCCTGCATCGGCAGGCAGACTCTCAACCACTACGCCACCGGGGAAGCCCTGATTTCTTCTTTGATCATGAATTATTTATTAACATTTCCAAATATTAACATTATTTATTAACATTTATTAATTATTTATTAACATTTCCAAATACATGGAAAATTTGGGGATTTTTTTCCTCCCATCTTGTTTTCTCATCTCATTGCACTGTATTGAGATAACACCGCGGGGATGGTACAGAAGTGTTTGTATGTATCAGGGTGGGTGGGTGGCCTCATGTGTGATTACCTTTTGAAAATGTTCCACGGAGAAAAGGGAACCATCCTACACTGTTGGTGGAAGTGTAAGTTGGTGTAGCCACTATGGAAAACAGTATGGAGGTTCCTCAGGAAACTAAAAATAGAACTACCATATGATCCAACAATCCCACTCCTGGGCATATATCCAGACAAAACCATAATTCAGAAAGATACATGCACCCCTATGTTCATAGCGGCACTATTCACAAGAGTCAAAACATGGAAACAACCTAAATGTTCATTGACAGATGGATAAAGAAGATGTGGTACATATATACGATGGAATACTACTCAGCCATAAAAAAGAATGAAATAATGTCATTTGCAGCAACATGGATGCAACTAGAGATTATCATACTAAATGAAGTACGTCAGAAAGAGAAAAACAAATACTATATGATATCACTTATATGTGGAATCTAAAATATGACACAAATGAACCTATCTAAGAAACAGACTCACAGACATAGAGAACAGACTTGTGGTTGCCAAGGGGGAGGGGGTTGGGGGAGGGAAGGAGTGGGAGGTTGGGGTCAGCAGATGTAAAAGCTATTATATACAGCATGGATAAACAACAAGGTCCTACTGTATTGCACAAAGAACTATATGCAATAGCCTATGATGAACCATAATGGAAAAGAATATAAAAAAGAATGCATATAATGTATATAACTGAATCACTCTGCCGTGTATCAAAAATTAACACAACATTGTAAATCAAGTGTACTTCCATTTAAAAATATTAAAACTGAAAATAAATTAATGAAATTAAAATAGAACTTAAAAAAAAAAAGAAAATGCTCCATGTATAGTTGAAGAAAAAAGTTTATTTTTAAAGTATTGGGTAAAGGGTTCTCTCTATATCTGCTAATGGTGTTGTTCAGATCTTCTATTGTTACCAATTATTTGGCACCATTCTGATCTGCCGCTTTGTGAAGGAAATATTTTGAATTCCCCCATTATGAATGTGGATCCGTCGACTTTTCCTAAGGGCTGTCAGTTTTTGCTTTAGGTACCTGAAGGTGATGTTGGTAGGTGAAAACAGACATATAAAGATTCCCGGTTGTTATACTTTCCTGGTAAACTGATCATCTCTGACGATCTCTCCTTGAAAAATGAGCTACAGGAGGGCTGCCAGCTGCTCACCTGCTCTGCCTCTGTCCCAGCGTTTTGCTCTCAGCCCCTGATGCTTCCAACGATCGGTGACCCAGAATGCCCCCGAGGCGGGGACGACCTCTGCTTTGGGGTCTGTCACCCCAGGCAGGTTAGACGAATACACTGACAAAGCAACCACCCCGAACAAGTACACACAAGTAGTATTAGTAGCGGGCATTTTTAGATGCTTTAAAATACGCTGTATTGATCACGATGTGTCGGTGTAGCCCATCAGCTGTAGCAAGTGTACCGCTGTGGTCGGGGTGTTGGTGATGGGGGAGGCCATGCACGACGCACGTGCGGCGGAAGCGGGTATATGGGAGACCTCCCCCTCCTACTTGCTTTCGCTGTGATCCTAAAATTGCTCTAAAAAATAAAGTCTAATAAAGTAGCGTATTCATAGAAAATCTGAAGTACGATAAGGCCAATAGATCAGGAGGGGTTGCCGGTGAAACGCCAGTTTGGCACAGTTCTCAAGAAGAGGACGTATACGTGCCATGGAGGGGCCACGGGGCCACACAGGGAAGCCCCTGTCGGGAGACAGAGCCAGGGAGGGGAATGTGGGAGGAGCCTTTACGGCGGTTCCCGCGGGAAGGAGGGTGAGGGAAGCCAGGCAGCTTCGGATTGGCTGGCTGAGCCAACCACTTCCGCAGGCTGAGCCGCAGGGGCTGCCCCAGTTGGCTGGTACCCGGCCTCGGGGTGATCAGGGCAGGTCGAGAGCAGCCCCGAGTGCAGGAGTCGATTAAGAGAGTGGCTGGGTGTGTGGCTCCGGACTGGCTGGTCTGTGTTTGAAGAGTGCACTTGCAGCCAGCTTGCTTACTGGCTCTAGGAAGTGGCTGAGCATGGGCGGGGCAGTCCCTCCGGGTCAGCAAGACCCCAGATGTCAAAGCATCGGAATACAGCGGGGGGAGGGGAGGAAGGCAGCACATGGGTCGTGCAGGACACTTGCTCTGTGCCAGGCATGCACTGGGGCTATACGTCGCCTAAGCCTCAACTCCTCCAGGAGGTGAGTGATGCCGTCACCCTCCCGTCAGAGACGAGGAAACAGGCCCAGGGCTATGCAACAGCTTTCCCAAGGTCACAGAGCTAGTAAAGAGTGACGTCTGGCCTGACTCCAAAAGCAGTTTTCTAAGCCATTTCCAAAGAAGCTCCAACGTTAACTCTACCCAAGGAGGGGGCTGAAACGCGTACCTCAATTCTTGGCCTTTGACCTTGGAGGCCAGCGTGCCTCCTGCCCCCCTCCTGATCTCTGGACACTCCCGAGTCTCCCTGGAGCCCCTGTGACTCAGGTCCTGGTTTCTTACCAGGGGCGCCTAACCCTCCACCCAAGAGCCTGCCAAACAAGATTCTACCCACAAAGCCAATGAGCAATGAGGCTGTGGTCCCTGTGGTCAAGGGGGACCAACTGGTCACGGTCACCGGCCTCTAGGCCACCATCCGCAAGTGCCAGGCCCCTCGAGATGCCCCAACCACACCCACCCCAGGGCTCTACCCGTGCGACTCACGACAGCCAAACCCAAGTTGCCTGATTTTCACCAACGGGCCTGGAAGAGACCTCAGACACGATAAAACTGAGCTCTCTGGTTTCATAAACACTGGAACTGAAGTGCGGAGAGTCGAAGGCTGGCTGGTGCAGGGTGCAAGGGGGGTGCAGGTGGTCTGCACACACAGAGGTGCACCCAGGCACACGCAGGCACACGCAGAATGCTGGCAGAGCCGTGTGCGTTGTACTGGCGTCCGTTTCCCGGTTTTGACAGTCTACTGTGGTTACACAAAATGTTACCACCCGGGGGGGCTGGGTTAAGAGGAAACCACACCTCTCTGGACTCTTTTTTGCAACTTCCTATGCATCTATCATTATTTCAAAATAAAGTCTGGGGGTTTTCTTAGCCCCACTTCTGGCTTACAGGGTCTTAGTTCCCCGACCAGGGATCGAACCCGAGGCCTCGGCGGTGAAAGCGCGGAGTCCTAACTACTGGACCACCAGGGAAGTCCCAAAATGAAGTCTTTTTTTAAAGTCACCTGAAGAACTTTTAAAACTCGGCAGTGCCTGTGCCTCAAAGCAGACCGTGTGAGTTAAAATCTCTAGGGGTGGAACCCAGGCAAATATACATTTTCTAAAAGCCCCTCAATGAGAATACCAGGCGGGCCGAGCTGAGAACCACTGCGCCGGGTTCCGTAGGAAAACACGCGGACGGCAGTGTGGACTTGGGGCTTCGGGCCTCCCACCTTCCTGCTCGGAGCAGCCCCTTGGAGGTGGCATCTGGGGCTCCCCTCCTCCCTCTAGTCATGGGAGAAGCACCACGGAGGCCACCTGGCTGGAGAGGGGGAGGGTTGGCTGTGCTACCCCTCGATGGACCCCAGGGGCGTTGCTGCCTTGGGACTCTGGCTGGGACATCACTCAGATCTCGGCTGGAAAGATGCTGACGTCGCGGGTGGCGCAATAGGGTCACAGGCCAGCAGGAGCCCAGCCCAGCCCAGCCCAGGCGATGGGACGTGCGGCGCTGCCGCCCGCGGTGTGCCACAGACCTGCTGGACGGTCGGAGCCAGACACGGCCACTGACCTGCCCTCTCGGGTCTGCCCGGCGGTACGTTCCCAGACAGCAGGTCTGTCGGGCTCATCTGGCAGCATAATCGCACAGTCTGGAGTACCATCCACTTCTCAAGTGTCCGACCTGCGCCATCGCTGTCTCTGAGTCAGTCCCGAAGCCCTGGTCTGTCCCCTACGGTGAGGGTGACGGCAACGCTGTCCCGTACGAGGGGTGGCACCAACCATAGCAGCATGTCCGGGGAAGGGCTGATTTCTCACTACTTTCCTCAAAAGGCAGCTGAAGCCCAGGGGCTCTTCTCTTGCCCCAAAGACAGGCACTCTTGGTCCCAGGCAGGTGAGACAGTGGCCCTCGTCCTATTCCACGGGGGCCTGCGTCCTGGGCTGGGTTCAGCACAGGCAGACCCTGAAACATGGGTGCGGGTGTGTGCGGGGCATATCTCAGGAGGTACCACCAGGAAGTGGGCCCGCGGGGCTGGGAGGGAGAGAGCCAGCAGCCGGCGCAGTTACCCAACGGGCCCCTGCGGCTCGGCTCCCGTTCATCCCCGGCCAAGGGCTGCTTCCCGGCAGTAATGCAGCCTGGCAACAAGGCCCCCAGATTCCTGACCTACAGAAATAGTGACATAATAAACAATAACGGTCATTTTAAGCCACTAAGTGTTGGGTGACTTGTGACACAACAGGTAACTGAACCATTGGAGACTGATGGACCCGAAAGCCCTCGAAAACTCTGACTGATCCTTTCTCCCAGTGTGTCGTTTCGGGACAAGCCATCGGCTCCTCTGGGGACAGATTAGAGGAATAGCCACGGCGCACACTTGGCTGCTGCTGCAGGGTCCTTCCTCTGGAAGCCCGGCCTCCCCTTTCATTGGCTTCTGGGTCTGAGAACAGGCTGAGTCCCGGACGCCGGGCAAGGGGTGGCCACGTCCACCTCGTGGTCTCCGTCGCCTTCTGCTTAGTACCTCCGATCTCATTTACTGCTACAGGTCAAGCAACACGCACTGGTTTCCTGTCTCTCCTGCCCCTGGGAACTCCATGGTTACCTGCCACCGCCACAGACCTCTGTGGGTCCGTGTCCCCAGGGGCCAACCCGTCCTTGCTCAGTTACAGTGATAACTGGCCTCTGATGCGTAAGTTCTCTCTGTTCTCCGGCCTCTGTCCTATGTGTCAGTTCTGGGGAGTCCAGTTCCCTAAGAGCATCGCACCCACCAACCATGACCTAGAGGACAGTCCCCGGTGAGCCCCTGGGTGCTTCTCGTGCTGACACAGACAGGCACTGGGGTAAAGGCATCAGCCGGAGATCACTCACCGTCAGGTAGCAGAGAGCACGAGCTCCAAGGACACAAGGACCAGCACGGGTAAACCGATGGGGAAGCGATACTGAAAGCGCAGCGCACTGTCCTCGGCCGAGGCGGGGCCGTGGTGGTGGCCCTGAGCGTGTGGGCGCTTTGTGTCGAGGAAGAATGTCAGGGAACGCCCCGAGGACAGGGGAGAGCGTGGACGGGCGCGATCCACCTCCTAGCACTGCCGAGGGCCGGCCTTGGAGGGAAGAAGACGGTTAAGCTGAGAAATTAGCTTTTATGAGCAGAGGCTCCACGCTGAGACACACCAGCTGAGCCTACGACTTGTCGCGATCCCACCAGAAAAGAAACCAACCCTATACAACCAAAACCAACAGCTGTCCCCACGCAACATGGAAAACAACTGTTCATTTCAGGCATTGCACTGAAACATCAGCTGAGTCAGTAGGAAAATAAACAAAAGCAATAGCTAAACTCCCTTGGCAATATACCGGACAGCCAGTGCTTACGTCCAAGGAGAGGACTGTTCACTTTTCAACCAGCTACTCTGACGCTGGCCGACTCGGGCGGTGTCGCTGGTATCTGCTCCAGGCCACCTCCCAGCACAGGGAGGAGCCCCAGAAGAGCTGGCATGGAAGACGTCAACCAATAAGCAGTTGCCATGAACGAAGCACCAAACAGAAGTCAAGGCCGAGGAGAGAGAGCCCTGGGTCACCCTCCTTTGCCGTCAGCTTCTGTCTTTGATCCTCAAGGCAGAGCATTAGAAAGTCGTGCTTCTGGAACACAGTCCTCCAAGGAGACATGAGGAATCCTTGAATCATACCCACAAAGGTCCTGGCAGGACAGGCCATATGAGTTGTGGGCCCCAGAGGAAAATGAAAAGGTGAGGCCCCTTTTTTGAAAGTTATTAAAAATTCCAAGACAGGCATAGCAGATTATTAAACCAAGCATGGGGCCCTGGGTGAATGCACAGGTCACATGTCCAGGAAGTTGGCCTGGGTCCTGGGCAACAAGGTAGGATGCAAGGAGCATTGAGCCGGGAGTCAGCAGCCCCGGGTTTGGTCCTCACGCCGCCATGCGCTTACTGTGTGACTATGCGTGAGGCGCTTAGCGTCTCTGGGTCATCCGAAAACCCAAGACAAAGAGCAGAGATATGAGGGAAATAAAGGTTTCAAATCTTGTTTGCTATTTATAAAAATCTTTTAAGAATCAATATTTCTATAAATATGTACATACTTAGCCTTGAAAAAGCTTTATTTTCAACCAACATCTGTTCTTTACCTGTCTCCTGCCAGCTGCCGTGCCAGGTTCTGGGGGCAAGGATTAGGGACGGTCACTGCCTTAGGAGACCCACACTCTCCAAAGCCCCGTACCCGGACATGGGGCTACAATGTTAACAAGTAGAGCATGTCCACCAATGGTGTCTTTCAAAGGTGTTGCCCTGGGGACTTCCCTGGCAGTCCAATGGTTAAGACTCTGTGCTCCCAAGGCAGGGGGTGAGGGGTCCATCCATCCCTGGTCGGGGAACTAAGATTCCTGCATGCCACATGCTGCGGCCAAAAAAAAAAAAAAAAGGTGTTGCCTTGTAGCGTTATTCCAATCTTGAAAGCTATCCTTCTGGAATTGCGTTCACAGTCAAGGTTAAACCACCAAGAAAGTCAACCCCTTGCATTAGTCACTCCTAGTTTGGGACCACTTACGACACTACCTAGTTTGATTATCCATCTAGTTTAATAGTTCTCATTCACAATGATTTGGAGCCATTTAAAAATTCTAATCCACCCTCAGAGAATTTTTTAAAACATAAGATGTGTTTAATGTTTTGCACTTTGCCAAGTAAATCCTACAGTTTTCCTTTGTTCATCAGGACAATAGAAGTATTATTTTTATCTCCATTTTATGAATGAGTTTCTGTTTCTAGTTAAAAAAAAAAAAAGCCAAAGGAATATACAAATTAGCCCAGGAATCAATTCTTTAAAAATGCCAAAAAGCTTTGAGAAATGGCAATATCATAGGGATACGTCTATAGTGTCTTCATGTGATCATTTCAAAGGGGAACCACTTACATCAGGTGTGAGTTCTGCTTGATAAACTAGTTACAGCCTTTTCATCACACTCATACATTAACAATCCACTGGGTGTGACCACACATAAAATGCAGTGGAATAGCCGTTTTGGAATAGTAGAATTCTTCCCTCAAGCAAAATCTTACACAGAAGTCCAATGTGTTGTATAAAACTCGGGCTGATTGGATTAAAACAAGGTAGGGCAGCCTCGCTAACCCTGGCCCCCCCCACCCCCTTTGCCTCCCCACTCACCCTGGTCCTTGGGCCTCTGGGGCCCACAGGGCCCACTGAGCCAATCGTTAGAGAATCTGAGCCAATCTGTAGAAAAGTTAATCGTAAAATGTTAGGTTTGACTAGGGAAAGTAGCTTGTTCATTCCAAGGGGGAAAAAGTAGGCAATGCAGAGAAGCAATAATTAGTGAATGGGAAAAAATGCCACCGATTAAAATAAGATGAATCCTATTTTGAAGATTAACCATGTTTACATTCCTAGAGCACAAACGGTCTATAGCTGTAACGTGCCTGAAAACAGGCACAAGTCTTCTCGCCCTCACTTCCATTACGGCAAGGGTCGTATTAGAGGCAATTCTGTGCTTCTCCTCAGCAAACACGGTTCACGTCGCGCACAGAGGCCCGGGGCCCTTTGCAGTGTGAGGAGAGAACCGTGTCTCACCTTCCACCACGTAGCTCCTCGAGGGGGGAGGCTGCGGGGCGGGCAGCACTGGAAGCACGGGACCCACAGATCCAAGGGGTCACCGGCGCTCCCTTCGGACAGTGTCTTTTCTCAGCGGGCTGAAGGTGGGGGTGGGAGTGTGATGAGATTCGGGTTCACCCCGGGCTCAGGGCCCTCACGGCCGCCGGGCAAGCAGGCTTTTGAGTCCCTGGGGAGATGTGTTCTTTCATTGACGTTTATGGAAACAGTGGCATTTCAGATAGACTGGGAACAGGAATCAAGACCCAATAAACCTTAAGAGACACAGACATGCAATTAGAATTACAAGATTAATTGGAAGGGGCGTCCTGGTTAGGGCTGGCGTGGGGACTGGGGGGAGGGAGAGTTTAGTGGTTGGAACTTGGCCCAGCAACAAAAATGTCGGCTTTCTGATTTGCCCGCCATGCCTTTCTGAGCCCAGATGATAAAATGATGCAAATCAGAGCAATTTCCCTTATGCTAAGTGCTTACTATGCATTCCTTCCTTTAATCTTCACAGACACTTAACCCCATTTTACCATCAGCCAAGGGGCCTGAGATCCAGGGAGACTGAGTAGCCAGCGTCACAGCTCAGGGAGTGGCCAGGCTGCGACGTTGACCTAGTTCTCCTGACTCCTAGGTCTGTGTTCTCGAACTCTGCGCCATGCTGCCTGAAGATTTGGACGTTTGTCTATTTTACTGTGGAAAGTGGAGGGCAGCCAAGTGTGAAGACAGTCTCCCCAACTTCTCAACCCTGAGACCCTTTAAAATCCAGACACAAGGATGTGGGCGTCAGGCCTAGAGCAGGCCACCAACAACCCATCCCGGCTCACATATGTCACTCTGCATCCACAGAGACCCAGGAGAAGCTGGAGAGGGGTGACCCGGCACGGTGGCCCCGGGGGGAGCTAATGTGGGCCCCTCTAGGCCCCCAGGCCACCTCCCTTCTGGCTATTTACCTCTTGGTTCTTTCCAAAACCCACTGCAGAGCAAATAGCCCCGGAATTTCCTATGAACACATGGGTTTTACTACTCTCTTCCTGCTTGAGGGGTTTTGAATACATTTATATGGTTCTTGTAAATCCTAAAGATAAGGCGTGGAATGTAGCTCTCATCCCCTCCCTCCCTTCCTCCAATTTTTAGCCCTCTTAATACAGGAATGGGCCAGACTCCACCCATTACAGCTGAACGTGCTACCATAAAACTCTGAAAAACATCCACACCGTCCTGCCAATACCCTCAGAAATCGAGACTTTCCACAGGGAGTGGAGTATGTTCTGCATTCTCCTTTTAGGTGAAATAAAAATAAAAGGAGACAGGAAAAACAGATAAACAAAACATTCATTCCTATTCAAAAAATAAAAAAGAAATTAATAGCAGCTTTGGGGCTGCAGGTCAAAGTGATATTGTGAGTTTACCCTTGGAGTCCCCTCTGTTCTCCAAGCAGGACACTCAGAGATGAATTTTTCTTTATATAAAAAAGACAGGGTCACAATTAGAACCAAAAGAAACAAGGACTAGAAACTGAACAGACACACAGCGGTGAATGTTGATGTCACAGGTCTGTGGGGCTCCAGGCAGAGGAGGCCAAACTCAATCCTGCAGGGAAATGGATTTGAAGGCCTCCCTTTCCTGGTGCGAAACCAGAGCTGGCTCAAGGGAGTAAGGCAGGAAGGGCAGAGCGTGGCTGGTACCATAATGCATCATTCCAGCTGAGGAAGGATCAGAGAGAGCTTCACCTGAGTTCCTACCACCAAGGAACAGAGAGCCCCAAGTCAGGGACATGGGCCATCTCAGGTGGACAGTGGAGGCAACCGTAAAACCAGAGAGAGAGAAATCAGAAACAGTTTCCAGTCCAGGTCACCCTACAAACAAAGTTCTAAAGAATTCCAGAAATACAGCCCCAAAAAGGGCTGCCACAAGCAATGATCAGCAGAGAAACCTCCTCTGTGTGAATGCATGTAATAGAAGCAATCTCTCCAAAGGAATTTACAATGAGCACATTTAGCTCTTGAAGACATAAAGGAGGGCCAGGAAAGAATATTAACAAGACTTTCTGAAACAAAACTAGGAAGCAATGAAACAAGAAAAGATGGACAGGATCGTGATGAATTGCAGCAGGGATAGGGGAGGATGGAGGTGTCAGCTGCTTATTCTAGACGTTAGGGAATGCAGCTGGACCTGGATCCAAAGCAGGCTCTCCATATCACCCAGGCCCGGAGGACGACACCCGGCTGGAGGACCGAGAGGAGCTCAGAAGGCCGGCCACCCTGCGCCTTTGGATTGGAGAATTTAACCCGTTTAACATGTAAGCCGTGTGGCTGACACTGCTCTGGCCAGGTGTCAGGCCTGAGCCTCTGAGGTGGAAGAGCCGAGTTCAGGACAGTAGGCCACCAGAGACCTCCCGGCTCCACATAATATCAATCGGCTAGAGCTCTCCCAGAGACCTCCGTCTCAACGCTAAGACCCAGCTCCACTCAGTGACCAGCAAGCTCTAGTGCTGGACAGGCCATGCCAAACAACTAGCAAGACAGGAACACAACCCCACCCATTAGCAGAGAGGCTAACTAAAATTATAATAAGTTCACAGACACTGCAAAATGCACCACCGGACGTGGTCCTGCCCACCAGAAAGACAAGGTGCAGCCTCATCCACCAGAACACAGGCACCAGTCTCCTCCACCAGGAAGCCCACACAACCTACTGAACCCACCTTACCCACTGGGGGCAGACAACAAATACAATGGCAACTACGAACCTGCAGGCTGCAAAAAGGAGACTCCAAACAGAGTAAGTTAAGCAAAATGAGAAGACAGAGAAATATGCAGCAGATGAAGAAGCAAAGTAAAAACCCACCAGACCAAACAAATGAAGAGGAAATAGTCAGTCTACCTGAAAAAGAATTCAGAGTAATGATAGTAAAGATGATCCATTGGAAACAGAATGGAGAATATACAAGAAACGTTTAACAAGGACGTACAAGAACTAAAGAGCAGGGCTTCCCTGGTGGCGCAGTGGTTAAGAATCTGCCTGCCAATGCAGAGGACATGGGTTCGAGCCCTGGTCTGGGAAGATCCCACATGCTGCAGAGCGCCTAGACCCATGAGCCACAACTACTGAGCCTGCGCGTCTGGAGCCTGTGCTCTGCAACGGGAGAGGCTGCGACAGTGAGAGGCCCGCGCACCGCGATGAAGAGTGGCCCCTGCTCGCCGCAACTAGAGAAAGCCCTCACACAGAAACGAAGACCCAACACAGCCAAAAATAAATAAATAAATTTTTTTTAAAAAAGAACTAAAGAGCAAACAGACAATGATGAACAACACAATAAATGAAATTTAAAATTCTCTAGAAGGAATCAATAGCAGAATAACTGAGGCAGAAGAACAGATAAGTGACCTGGAAGATAAAATAGTGGAAATAATTACTGCAGAGCAGAATGAAGAAAAAAGAATGAAAAGAACTGAGGACAGTCTCAGAGACCTCTGGGACACATTAAACACACCAACATTCGAATTATAGGGGTCAGAGAAGAAGAAGAGAAAAGGAAAGGGACTGTGAAAATATATGAAGAGGTTATAGTCAAAAACTTCCCTAATATTTGAAAGGAAATAGTCAATCAAGTCCAGGAAGCACAGAGAGTCCCAGACAGGATAAATCCACAGAGAAACACACCAAGACACATGTTAATCAAACTATCAAAAATTAAATGCAAAGAAAAAATATTAAAAGCAGCAAGGGAAAAGCAACAAATAACATACAAGGGAATCCTCATAAAGTTAACAGCTGATCTTTCAGCAGAAACTCTGCAAGCCAGAAGGGAGTGGCAGGACATATTTACAGTGATGAAAGGGAAAAACCTACAACCAAGATTACTCTACCCAGCAAAGATCTCATTTAGATTCGATGAAGAAATTAAAACCTTTACAGACAAGCAAAAGCTAAGAGAATTCAGCACCACCAAACCAGCTCTACAACAAATGCTAAAGGAACTTCTCTAGGCAGGAAACACAAGAGAAGGAAAAGACCCACAATAACAAACCCAAAATAATTAAGAAAATGGTAACAGGAACATACATATCAATAATTACCTTAAATGTAAATGGATTAAATGCTCCAACCCAAAGACATAGACTGGCTGAATGGATACAAAAACAAGACCTGTATATATGCTGTCTACAAGAGACCCACTTCAGATCTAGGGACACACAGTCTGTAGACCGAAAGTGAGGGGATGGAAAAAGATATTCCATGCAAATGGAAATCAAAAGGAAGCTGGAGTAGCAATTCTCCTATCACACAAAATAGACTTTAAGTTAAAGACTACTACAAGCAACAAAGAAGGATAATACATAATGATCAGGGATCAATCTAAGAAGAAGATATAACAATTGTAAATATTTATGCGCCCAACATAGGAGCACCTCAATACATAAGGCAAATACTAACAGCCATAAAAGGGGAAATCGACAGTAACACAATCATAGTAGGGGACTTTAACACCCCACTTTCACCAAAGGACAGATCAACCAAAATGAAAATAAATAAAGAAACACAAGCTTTAAATGATACATTAAACAAGATGGACTTAATTGATATTTATAGGATATTCCATCCAAAAGCAAAAGAATACATATTTTTCTCAAGTGCTCATGGAACATTCTCCAGAATAGATCATATCTTGGTCACAAATCAAGCCTTTGTAAATTTAAGAAAATTGAAATCGTATCAAGTATCTTTTCCGACCACAACGCTAGGAGACTAGATGTCAATTACAGGAAAAAAAACTGTAAAAAATACAAACACATGGAGGCTAAACAATCCACTACTAAATTACCAAGAGATCACTGAAGAAATCAAAGAGGACATCAAAAAATTCCTAGAAACAAATGACAGTGAAAACTCGACGGCCCCAAACCTATGGGATGCAGCAAAAGCAGTTCTAAGAGGGAAGTTTATAGCAATACAATCCTACCTCAAGAAACAAGAAAAACCTAAAATAAACAACCTAACCTTACAGCTAAAGCAATTAGAGAAAGAAGAACAAAAAAAAAGCCCAAAGTTAGCAGAAGGAGAGAAATCATAAAGATCAGAGCAGAAATAAATGAAAAAGAGATGAAGGAAACAATAGCAAAGATCAATAAAACTAAAAGCTGGTTCTTTGAAAAGATACACAAAATTGATACACCATTAGCCAGACTCATCAAGCGAAAAAGGGAGAGGACTCAAATCAACAGAATTAGAGACGAAAAAGGAGAAGTAACAACTGACACTGCTGAAATACAAAGGATCATGAGAGATTACTACAAGCAACTATATGCCAATAAAATGGACAACCTGGAAGAAATGGACAAATTCTTAGAAAAGCACAACATTCTGAGACTGAACCAGGAAGAAACAGAAAATATAAACAGACCAATCACAAGCACTGAAATTGAAACTGTGATTAAAAATCTTCCAACAAACAAAAGCTCAGGATCAGATGGCTTCACAGGTGAATTCTATTAAACATTTAGAGAAGAGCTAACACCTATCCTTCTCAAACTCTTCCAAAAGATAGCAGAGGGAGGAACACTCCCAAACTCATTCTATGAGGCCACCGTCACCCTGATACCAAAACCAAAGATGTCACAAAAAAAGAAAACTACAGGCCAATATCACTGATGAACATAGATGCAAAACTCCTCAACAAAATACTAGCAAACAGAATCCAGCAGCACATTAAAAGGATCATACACCATGATCAATTGGGGTTTATCTCAGGAATGCAAGGATTCTTCAATATACGCAAATCAGTCAATGTGACATATTCTATTAACAAACCAAAGGAGAAAAACCGTATGATCTTCTGAATAGATGCAGAAAAAGCTTTTGACAAAATTCAACACCCATTTCTGATAAAAACTCTCCAGAAATTAGGCATAGAGGGAACTTACCTCAACAGAATAAAGGCCATATATGACAAATCCACAGCCAACATCATTCTCAAGGGTGAAAAACTGAAACTATTTCCACTAGATCAGGAACAAGACAAGGTTGTCCACTCTCACCACTATTATTCAACATAGTTTTGGAAGTTTTCGCCACAGCAATCAGAGAAGAAAAAGAAATAAAAGGAAACCAGGGGCTTCCCTGGTGGTGCAGTGGCTGGGAGTGCACCTGTCGATGCAGGGGACACAGGTTTGTGCCCCAGTCCGGGAAGATTCCACGTGCCGCAAAGAGGCTGGGCCTGTGAGCCATGGCTGCTGAGCCTGCGTGTCTGGAGCCTGTGCTACGCAACGGGAGAGGCCACAACAGTGAGAGGCCCACGTACTGAAAAAAAAAAAAAAAAAGGAATCCAAATCGGAAAAGAAGAAGTAAAGCTGTCACTGTTTACAGATGACGTGATACTATACATAGAGAATCCTAAAGATGCCACCAGAAGACTACTAGAGCCAATCAATGAATTTGGTAGAGTAGCAGGATACAAAATTAATGCACCGAAATCTCTTGCATTACTATACACTAATGATGAAAAATCTGAAAGAGAAATTAAGGAAACACTCCCACTTACAACTGCAACAGAAAGAATAAAATACCTAGGAATAGACCTACCCAAGAGACAAAAGACACGTATGCAGAAAACTATAAGAAACTGATGAAAGAAATTAAAGATGATACAAACAGATGGAGAGATATACCATGTTCTGGGATTGGAAGAATCAACATTGTGAAAATGACTCTACTACCCAAAGCAATCTACAGATTCAACACAATCCCTATCAAACTACCAATGGCATTTTTTACAGAACTAGAACAAAACATTTCACAATTTGCATGGAAACACAAAAGACCATGAATAGTCAAAGCAATCTTGAGAAAGAAAAACAGAGCTGGAGGAATCAGGTTCCCTGAGTTCAGACTATACTACAAAGCTACAGTCATTAAAACTGTATGATACTGGAACAAAGACAGACTTATAGACCAAAGGAACAGGGTAGAAAGCCCAGAAAAAAGCCCACACACATATGGTCACCTTATCTTTGATAAAGGAAGTAAGGCTATATAATGGAGAAAAGACAGCCTCTTCAATAAGTGGTGCTGGGAAAACTGGACAGCTACATGTAAAAGAATGAAATTGGAACACTCCCTAACACCATACACAAAAATAAACTCGAAATGGATTAAAGACCTAAATGTAAGGCCAGACACTATAAAACTCTTACAGGAAAACATAGGCAGAACACTCTATTAACATAAATCACAGCAAGATCCTTTTGGACCCACCTCCTAGAGAAATGGAAATAAAAACAAAAATAAACAAATGGGACCTAATGAAACTTAAAACCTTTTGCATAGCAAAGGAAACCATAAATAGGATGAACAAACAACCCTCAGAATGGGAGAAAATATTTGCAAACAAAGCAACTGACAAAGGATTAATCTCCAAAATATACAAGCAGCTCGTGCAGCTCAATATCAAAAAAAACAAACAACCCAACCCCAAAATGGGCAGAAGACCTAAATAGACATTTCTCCAAAGAAGATATACAGATTGCCAACAAACACATGAAAGGATGCTCAACATCACTAATCATTAGTGAAATGCAAATCAAAACTACAATGAGGTATCACCTCACACCAGTCAGAATGGTCATCATCAAAACATCTACAAACAATAAATGCTGGAGAGGGTGTGGAGAAAAGGGAACACTCTTGCACTGCTGGATACAGCCACTATGGAGAACAGTATGGAGGTTCCTTAAAAAACTACAAACAGAACTACCATACCACCCAGCAATCCCACTACTGGGCATATACCCTGAGAAAACCATACTTCAAAAAGAGTCATGTACCACAATGTTCACTGCAGCATATTTACAATAGCCAGGACATGGAAGCAACCTAAGTGTCCATCGAGAGATGAATGGATAAGGAAGATGTGGCACATATATACAATGGAATATTACTCAACCACAAAAAGAAATGAAATTGAGTTATTTGTAGTGAGGTGGATGGACCTAGAGTCTGTCATACAGAGTGAAGTAAGTCAGAAAGAGAAAAACAGATACCATATGCTAACACATATATATGGAATTTAAAAAAAAAAAAAGGTTCTGAAGAACCTAGGGGCAGTACAGGAATAAAGATGCAGATGTAGAGAATGGACTTGAGGACACAGGGAGGGCAAGGGTAAGCTGAGACGAAGTGAGAGAGTGGCATGGATATATATACACTACCAAACATAAAATAGATAGCTAGTGGGAAGCTGCCGCATAGCACAGGGAGATCAGCTCGGTGCTTTGTGTCCACCTAGAGGGGTGGGATAGGGAGGGTGGGAGGGAGATGCAAGAGGGAGGAGATATGGGGATATATGTATACGTATAGCTGATTCACTTTGTTATACAGCAGAAACTAACACAACATTGTAAAGCAATTATACTCCAATAAAGATGTTTAAAAAAAAAAAAAAAACAGCATAATGTGTAAACCTTGCTTGGGCCCTGGACTAAATAAATAACCAGGTCTATAAGGCAAAAAAAAAAAAAAAAAAAAAAAAAAAAAGATCGACAGGGAAAGAGAACCAATTAGAAATCTTGGAAAAGAGAAATGATCATTGAAATAGCAGCTTATACAGTCTTGTCTCAGGTCAACACATGTTCAACCATCCCTCACACCATTGCAGGTTCACAGTGTGAGCCGAAGGTGCCTGGTCATCAGAGAAGCAGGTCTGTGTTGTGTGGGGCAGGTGGGGAGGCGGGAGGCGGGGGCGCAGAAGCAGCTCAAAGAGGTAAAAGCACTGGCACTTGGAGTCCCGCCCCCGCCCCGAGACCAGCAGTACTTAACCTCCCTGGAGCTTCACGCCTTTCTGTACAATGAGGATAATAATGACCATGACAGGGTTGAAGATGGTGGACATTTTATGCAACATCGTGTAACCTTATCGATAGAAACTGATCAAGGAAGGAAAGTACATCGACACTCCTAACTGTATTTTTAATAATTAAATCAATCCTGGTACCTTACAGGTCACCCTCCTCTGGAATCAGAGTAATCTCTGGATGTTATGGTCACTGCACTGTCCTGTGGGTAGGTGATCTCTGACGCTCACCAGCAGAGGCTTTTCTTGGAAACTGCCTGTGAGCGCTTTGCTTTGCTGCCGTCGGCTGCCATGCCACGCGCTTGAGTCGATCGGAATCAGAGTCAGAATGAGACGGCCATGAGGATGCTTCACTAGCCCCCGAGACAGGAGAACAATGTTTCAAGATGACTTAACGCTTTCACTCTCTAGAGTCTGCCTTCTAAGTGCTCCCTCTTAATGCAATAAAAACTTATCTGTGTTAGTAACTGTCTGTGTCTGCTCCCGCCTTGGGGTTTGTTTCGCTGGCAGACACCCACCATCTGATCGACGAGGTGACGGTGTCTGCTCTTCCACCCCAGGGTGGGGGACAGGCCGCTGGGGCTGACTGCGGGGAAGGGCTCATTTCCGGTTACTTGATGCCCTCTCCTCACAGGAAGAGAGAGCCCTGATTAAGTAAGACGCGGCAGAATTAGATCTTCCAACATGAAGAGAACCAGAAACACCTGTTCGTGATGGCCTAGGGTGGCGTCTGGGACCTTCAGGAGAGTGGGGTTAATGCGAAGAATTCCATCGACCCAAGGCAGCCTTAGCGTCAGAACCCCAGGAACAACCTTAATATAAGGAGATAAGCTGACAACCTTTCTCCTCTTTCTTTATTCACCTGCAACTTTAAAAAATATATAAAATGCTTCAGATACCGGGGATGACAGAAGTTCACATTTTGCCACATTTGCATCAGGTCACTGGACTCGCTAAGAAATGCAGTGTTATAGATGGGACCAAAGTCCCACCCCAAAGCCTCTCCAACATGCTCTCCCCAGGGAGAGCTACTATCTTGAAGTGAACATGCATGTTTTAATTCTTTTTAATACATACACATTAGGTAGCCACAAACTTCGTGCTATTATGTGTTTTCAAATTTACATGTGTGGTACCCACACCCTTCTGCATCTTTCTTTTTTTTACTCAATATTATGTTTCTGCAATTTCACTTATTTATTTTTGCCACAAATAGTTATAGGGTGCCTACAATAAACCAGGCAACTTTGGGGGTACTGAAATTTTTTTAAAATGGGACAGAGACAAAACCCCTATTCTATGAGACAAACAATAAAAAAGATAAGTAAAATATATACTCTGATTTATATGAAGTATTGTATATATGAAAAATTTACTAAGGCAGTGGTAAGTGCTAAGGAGAACATTTAAGGAAGACAAGGGGATAAGAAGTGTGTATTTGGGGGTGGGGAGCATGGTTGGTAATTTAGACCATGTGTTTCAGGTTAAACACCACGTGGTATTATCCTTGGTGAAATGACTCTGCTACACAGAGGGCTGACTGTCATGCACAGCCTTGCTCACGGCTCCTTTAACAATTGCCAAGTCGTAGCATATGCGCATCTTCAAACACCCGAGCACCCCACTTCCCTCTGGGATTGTATTAATGTATACTCCCACCAGCAGGCTATTGGGATTTCCATTTCCCCACATCCTTGCCAGTTTTTATCAGACTTCTAAACTTTGCCTTTCTGAAGGGTATAAATGATAACTTGTTGCCATTTTAATTTTTTTCCCAGATTATTACTATGGCTGAGATCTCCACATTGACCACTCTGGTTTCCTTTCTGGAGTGGTCTGGTCACAACCTTTGCTCATTTTTCTGTGGAGGTGTTTGTCTTAACTGTACTCATTAATACGATATGATTCCTTTATACAGTGTGGATTCATCCTTGTCACTCGCAGGGATTGCTGATATGTTATCCGTCTCGTTGGCTTGTCTTTTTGTCTAGGGTCTCATTTGTGATGCAGGATTAACACTAATTTGATCAAATGATCAAGCCTCTCCCGTGTCATTTGTGCTTTTTTATTATCCTAAGAACAGCTTCCCTACCCTGATGTCATAAAAGTATTCTGGCAGGTTTTCTTCTAAAAGTTTTATAGCTTTTCATACAAGTCTTTAATCTGGGACTGAAGTAACATAAAAATGTACTTTTCTTTTTCTCTAGAGAGCCAATTGTCCCAGCACTATTTATTGAAGAGTCCATGTCTTCTCTGTTCATGGGTAATGAGACTTCTGTCAAATGCCAAGTTACTTACCAAATATGGGATCTTTTTCTGTCTCGCTGGTCTGTTCATCCATCCCTCACCAGTTCTACTGTCTTTATTGTCATAGCTTCACAATGTCTTGGTATCTACAACAATCCTCCACCTTGGCCCACCATTAATCTTCCACAAAACTACCTTTGCTATTCATGGCCTTTTCCACTCTACCATAATAATTTTAGGATCAATTTGGAAAATTCCCAGTCAGTAGTGGAATTTCATTGCATATATAAATTAATTTAGGAGAACTATTAACTTTATAATATTGAGCCTTTCCATGATGACAGTATCTCTTTACTTATTTAAGTCTTGTTTGATATTTTTTGATACATTTTATAATTTTTTATAAAGACCTCTTATTTTGTCACATCATATCCTACTGCTATTTTTTGTTGCTATAGAAAATATTGTCTGTAATTGCATTTCCTAATAGTTTATTGTAGGTGTATAGAAGTACTAAGTTTTGTACGTAAGCCTTACATAGCAACCTTGCTGAATTCTCCCATTAGTTTTTCCGCAGTTTAGTTAATAGTCTAAACAGCTTAGATACTGATACTCAACTAATAGTTTATCTGCAAATAAACATATTATCTTGAAATATTACTAGTTAGGACTTTTTTCTTTTCCAATCGATACAGTTCTTTTTTCTTATTGCTAGAACTTCAAGATTAATGTTAAATATAAGTTGTGATGGCAGATAGCCTCATGTTGATCCTGGTTTAAAAAGGAATGCTTCTGATATTTTACCAGTAAGTATAATGTCTACCGTAGGGTTTTGGTAGATTATTAGGTTAAGAAAGTTCACTTCTATTCACAGTGTACTAAGGATTTTCATTAGGAATGGGTTTTAAATTACATAAAATTTATTTTTGGCATCTACTGAAATGATTAATTTATTAAAGTGGGTGACTCTTGTATTCTCAGAAAACCCAAGAATTTGATAATAATGTATTTTGTATATTGATGGGTTTATTTTACTAATATTTTATGTAGAATTTTGTATCAATATTCATAATTGAGGTTGTCAATGATTTACTCATTACTCCTCTCTGAGTTTTGGTATCAAGGTTACACTAATCTCATAAAATGAGTTGGAGGGTGACTTTGCCTTTATTTTAATATTCTATGAACAATTGGCATAACATAGAAAGTATCTGTCCCTTAGAGTGTTGCCAGAACTCAGTGGATTTTGTTTTTACAAAGGATAGGCATCAAGAAGATACTTAATTTCAAATTCATTTTCTTTATGGGTTATAGACCTAGGTAGGTTTTCTATTACTAGGTAGATTTTTATAAGTTAAATTTTCCCAGGAAACTGTCTATTTAATTTCAGTTGTCATGTTTTTGTTCACAGAATTTGCTTATATATGTTTTGTATATATTGTATATATGATTATGTATATGTATATACATAATCATATATATGTTAAGTATCTTTATTTTTTTTCCTAGCTAAACCTTGCTAGAGATTTGTTTATCCTTGTAGTCTTTTCAAAGAACCAGCTGTTTGATTTGTTAATATTTTCAATTCTATCTTTGTATTCTATTTTGTTAATTTCTGTTCTCATCTTGATTGTTTCTTTTCTTACACTTTCTACTTAATCTGTTGCTCTTTTATTAATAATTATACTCCACTTCTATTATATTCATTGAAAGGTATAGATTTATTTTTAAAAACTGTTTTAGCTGTATCACACAAGTTTAATTTAATTTAAAAAATTTTATTATGATTCTTTCTTTGACCATTAGTTACTTAGAATTGGGTTTTTAATTTTACCAATGTTGGTTTTTGTTTTCTTGTGGTATTTATTTTTTTTCTTTTTTTCCTTTGTTGTAGAGAACATGGGGGATATTAAATGTTTAACATTTTTAAAGTTTTCTCCGTTTTTATAAATCTTATAAATTACATGAATGAAAGAATGTGTATTTTCTAATTGTTGGATCTGAGGTTCTCTCTACGTATAGATAGATATATAGTATAGATTTATAGTCAATATATAAGCTTTGTCTTTACACTATTCAAATCCCTATATCATTTACATTTTTTGCCTATTTCATCTATCAATGACTAGGGAAAGGGTGTTAAAATCTCCTACCAAACTGTAGTTTTGTGAATGTGTCCTTATAATTTTGTCCATTTTTTATTTATAAGATCTGAAGCTAAATTATTAGGTACTTAAAAGTTCAGATTTATGTCTTGTGCTGAATTTTTCTTTGATCATTATGTAACAAACCTCTTTACTCCTAATAGTGCTTTTTGCCTTAAAGTGTATTTTATCTGTTATTAATGTAGCTTCATAAGTTTAATTTGTATCTATCTTTACTGAGAACATTTCTGTGTCATTATGTTTTAGGTATGTTTCTTGTAAAAATGATTTTTTTAAATCCAGTCTAGGGACTTCCCTTGTGGTCCAGTGGTTAAGACTTGGCCTTCCAATGCAGGGGGTGCGTGTTTGATCCCTGGTCGGGGAGCAAAGATCCCACATGCCTCATGGCCAAAAAGCCAAAAAATCCAGTCTGATCCAAAATGCATCAAAATGATATTAAAATATATCACAATTAGTAAAATATTTAGGTTTACATTTATCCCTCTCATTCTTCCTTACATTCGTCCTTATTTGAGACAAATAAAAGCTGAGAGAATTGTCATCATACCTACACTACAAGAAGTATCAACACAAGTTCTTCAGGCAGAAGGAAATGACACCAGATGGCAGATGGTTATACAAAAGGAATGAAGCAGGCCATAATAGGGGGAAATGGGTAAATTTAAAAAGGATTTTCTCATGTTTAACATTTCTTTAATTGATAGTTGACTGACTGAATAAAAGAAATAACAGTATATTGTTTGGTGTATGACCTATGTAGGATAATTAAGAAGAGCAACAGCATAAAGGATGGGCAAGGATGGGCAAGGGAAACCTGACTGTAATGTTATAAATGTCCTGCACCAGACTTGAAGTGCTTTAATATTGTTTGAAGATAGACAGTTATAAGTTAACAATATACGTTTTAAACCCTAGATCAACCACACAAAAAAAGCGGCATACGTAATAAGCCACAAGTGGAGATAAGATGGAATCATTAAAAATGCCTAATCCAAAAGAAGGCAGATAAGGAGAAAAAAGAAACATAGGAAAGATGGAATGAACAGAAAAGAGATAGTAAGATGATAGATTTAAATCCAATGACATAATCAAATACATTAAAAGCATATGTTCCAGACACCACAGTTAAAAGGCAGAGATTGTCATATTGGGCGGTGGGGGAAGCAAGACCCAACCATATGTTGTCTACAAGAAATCCACTTTGTGTGTAAAGACACAGAGAGAGGGACTTCCCTGGTGGCGCAGTGGTTAAGAATCTGTCTGCCAATGCAGGGGACGCAGGTTCGAGCCCTGGTCCGGGAAGATCCCACATGCCACAGAGCAACTAAACCCGTGTGCCACAACTACTGTGCCTGCACTCTAGAGCCGGCAAGCCACAACTACTGAGCCCACGTGCCACAACTACTGAAGCCCGTGTACCTAGACCCCATGCTCTACAACGAGAGGAGCCACTGCAATGAGAAGCCCACGCACCACAACAAAGAGTAGCCCCCACTCGCCACAACTAGAGAAAGCCCACGCACAGCAATGAAGACCCAATGCAGCCAAAAATAAATAAGTTAATTAATTAATTAATTTTTAAAAAGACACAGACAGATTAAAAATAAAAGTATGGGGCTTCCCTGGTGGCGCAGTGGTTAAGAATCCACTTGCCAATTCAGGGGACACGGGTTCGAGCCCTGGTCCAGGAAGAGCCCACATGCTGTGGAGCAACTAAGCCTGTGTGCCACAACTATTGAGCCTGTGCTCTAGAGCCCACAAGCCACAACTACTGAGCCTGAGTGCCACAACTACTGAAGCCTGTGTGCCTAGAGCCCGAGCTCTGCAACAAGAGAAGCCACTGCAATGAGAAGCCCGCGCACCACAACAAAGAGTAGCCCCCGCTCGCCGCAACTAGAGAAAGCCCACGCACAACAATGAAGACCCAACAATGAAGACCCAATGCAGCCAAAAATAAATAAATAAATAAACTTATTAAAATAAAATAAAATAAAAGGATGGAAAAGATACTCCATGCAAACAGTAATCAAAAGTAAGCTGGCTAATCATAGTAAACATACACTTACCATAAAACAAAAAGTTACTGTGAGGCAAACATTGATAAACAGCAGAAGAGGAGAACCACATTCTATAAATAATAGTATGCTATTTCCCTTTTGGACTAAATGATAAACTCAGTAACAGATATGGCTGATTAATCTTGTGGCTGTTTTGAAGTATAAAGATGAGTGAACTGGTGATGAATGAACTGGTTTCAACTATGAAAAGGGTGACATTTATTACAAAACTAATATATGTTTATTGTAGGAAATCTGGAAAATACAGAAAAGATATTTTAAAAATCACCCCTGGTTCCACACTCAAATTCAATAACAAATATATAGTTAAAACAAAAGTCCCTTTTTTGCCTCCTTTCCCCCCAAATATACCATGTTAATGATTTGGTTTACCAATTTCACATGGATGAGATCCTATTTAATACATTGTTCTCTCACTTGAAAAAAATAAAAATAAAAGTAAGCTGGAGTGGCTATGTTATCGTAAAACAGATTTCAGAGAAAGAAATATTATCAGAGATTATATGAGATAAAGAAAGACATCTGATCATGATAAAGAGGTCAATTCACCATGGAGATATAATAAATCTTAATGTGAATGTACCTAATAGCAGAGCTTCAAAATACATGAAGCAAAAATTAGTAGAAGTGAGAGGAAATGTAGACAAGTACACAACCATAGTTGGAGATTTCAACACTCCTTTCTCAGTATTGTTAGAATGAACAGAAAATCAGTAATTATCTAGAATACTTGATAACGCTATTGACCAACTTGACCTAATTGATCAGTTAGAGAATACTCCTCCCAACAACAGCAGGATCACACATTATTTTAAAGGGTATGCAGATCATTCTCCAAATTCTGAGCCATAACATAAGTCTCAATAAATTTAGAAGGATTGGAATCATGCAAAGCACTTCATCTGAACACAATGTAATTCCACACAATAAGAAATCAATTATAGAAATATATTTGGAGTATGATCAAATACTCAAGATTTCAAGAACACACTTCTAAGTAACTTACAAGTCAGAGAAAGAGTATTTTGAACTGAATGAAAATGGAAACACAGCGTAACAAAACTTATGAGGTGTAGCCAGGGCAGCAGTCAGAGGAAGTCTGCAGCACTGAATGCTCACGTGAGGGAGGAAAGTTTCAAGTCAGCTAACTAAGTATCTACCTTAAGAAAGCAAAAAAAAAAAAAAAAAAAAAAAAGAAAAGAAAAAGAGCAAATTAAGCTCGACATAAGCAAAAGGAAAGAAGTAATAAAAAAGCAGACATCAATGAAATAGAAATAAAAAGGAAACTTAAAAACAATTAAGAAAAACAATAAAGTCAAAAGATGGTCATTTTAAAAGCTCACTAAATTGGCAATCATTTAGCCAAAGTGGTCAGAAAACAAAGATAAATTACCAACATCATGAATGAAAGAGAAGCCATTGTTATAGATCCAGCAGCATTAAATGGACAATAAAGAAACATTATGAACAATTTTACACCAATATATTAGACAACTTAAATTAAATAGACAAACTCCTTGGAATATACAAACTTCCAAAGCCCACTCAAAAACTAAGATAAGCAGAACAGCCCAGTATTTGTTTGTTTTTAAATAAAGCTGTAGTTATAACCCTTCTCACAAAGAAAATTCCCGGCCCAGATGGCTTCACTGGTGAGCTCTAATACACTTTAAAGGAAGAAACAGTACCCATTCTACACAAACTTTATCCACCTGATAAAGGACATATATGAAAACCTACAATGGATATCACCTTTAATGACTGAATGCTTTATCCCTAAGATTGGGAACAAGACAATAATATTCACTCTTACTACTTCTATTCAACATTATATTGAAGTACCTAGCCAAAGAAACTTAGCAACAAAAAGAAATAAAATGCATAAAGACAATATGATCATCTATGGAGAAAAACCTAAAGAATCTACAAAAAAGCTGCTGGAAATAAAGGTCAACATACAAAATATTGGAACTAACAGCTGGAAACTGAAATTGAAAAACAATACCATTTATAATGGCATAAAAATGTACAAAGTTTTATGGGAGAGATTTAACAACAACAAAAAAATGTTCAAGACCAATGCACCCAAAATTACAAAACACTGCCAAGAGAAATTAAAGATGATCTTAAAAAAATGGAGAGATAGGGCTTCCCTGGTGGTGCAGTAGTTGAGAGTCCGCCTACCGATGCAGGGGACACGGGTTCGTGCCCCAGTCCAGGAAGATCCCACATGCTGCGGAGCAGCTAGGCCCATGAGCCATGGCTGCTGAGCCTGCACGTCCGGAGCCTGTGCTCCGCAACGGGAGAGGCCACAGAAGTGAGAGGCCCGCATACTGGAAAAAAAAAAAAAAAAAAAAAAAGGAGAGATATACCATGTTCATGGATCAGAAGATTCAATATTGTTAAGCTGTCAGTTCTCATTGAATTTAATCTGTGAATTCAAGGAAATGCCAATAAAATCCCAGAAGAGGGGTTTTTTTTGGTAGAAATTTATAAGCTGATTTGAATATTTATATGGACATGCAAAGGATCTAGAATAGCCACAACAATTTTGAGAAAACTAGTTGGAAGAATTATACTATTTTGATTTAGAGACTTCCTAATAAAGTCTAGTAAATAAGACAGTGTGGTATCGACAATGAAATGAATAGGGACTCCCAAAATAGACCACACGTACATGGTCAATTAATTTAAGACAAAAGTACCAAAATAACTGAATGAGAAAAGACAGTCTTTTCAACAAATTGTGCTGGAATCATTGGATATCCATATGCAAGAAAATGAAACTCAACCCTTACCTTACACCTTATACAAAAATTAACTTCAAATGGATCACAGACTTAAATGTAGACCCAAAACTATAAAACTTTTAGAAGAAAACATATGGCAAAATGTTTATGACTGAGTTAACCTAAGACCTTTTAGGTAGGCTAAATTAAGCAGAACCATTAAAGAAATACTTGAAAAATTGGTCTTCATCAAAATTTAAAGCTTTTGCTTTTCAAAAGACAGTGTTCAAAAATTAAAAAGCAAGCCACAGACTGGGAAAAATATTTATAAAACTTTTATTTGTTCTGGACTTAAATCCAGAATATATAAAGAAAACTTAAAACTCACTAATAAAAAGATAATAAGCCAATAAAAATAGGAAACAAGGTGATCAGACTCTTTACAAAAGGAAATATATAAATGACAAATAAACAAATGAAAATATGCTCAACATCATTAGTCACTAGGGAAAAGCAAATTAAAACCACAAGGAGATACCACTGGTGACATGCCCACTAGGATGCTGAAAGTAAAAGTACCAAGCACACTATGATAGGCAGACTAGTGGCCTCCAAAGATGTCCATTCTAATCACTGAAACATGTGAATCAATCCATCCTGTTGTAACAGTCCCCAAATAAGTCTTCGTTATTGTTCTTTTACCCAGTAAATGCTTGTCCTTCCTTCCATCTACTTCCTTCTTAGACACATTTTTTGATCATTCTTTTAATGAAGGTCTGTGAGTGGCAAATTCTCTACATTATTTTTAGCTAAAACAGTCTTCATTTTTTACCCTCACTCTTGATTAATAGCATAACTCTAAGAAGGTATCATTCTATTCTCTTCTGATCTCTGTTGTTGGTATTGGGAAATCTGCTGTTATTCTAATCACTGGTACATTGTATGTGATCTCATATCTCTCTTTGCTTTGCCGATTTTCTCCTTTTATTTAGTGTTTAATGGTTATACAAGGAAGTCTCTAGGTGTGGGATTACCCAGCTTGGGATTACTTGGAATTCTTCCATTGAGGGTTCATGTCTTTAATCAGTTCTGAATCATCTATTTTCTCCTCAAATATTTCCTCTGATTATTTCTCTCTGTTTAGGTCTTATTAGCTAAGAGATACCACCAGTGAGTACATACCAGCACTCTTATTAGCTTTGTATTGGACATTTTCATTATCTTAAACTCCTTTTCACATTTTCCATCTTATCTCTGGGCTGTGTTCTAGGTAATAACCTCTAATCTTTAGTTTAACAATTCTCTCCTCCAGTGAGCTAATTCAGGGTCCCATCCATCCACTGAGACTTTCATTCAATGAATATGTTTCACATTTCTAGAAGGCCTATTTCATTATTTTTCAAACCTTCCTTATTTACAGCATCTTGATCTTCCCTCCAAGACTTGATTCCATCCATTATGTTTTTAAACATTTTTACCATACTTCCCCCCCTCTGACTGTGCCTTTATTAGCTCAAGTTCATGGGACTGGAATCTTGCTGTTTGTTGTGTCTGCTGTCTCTTGCTCACAGCAAATTATTTCACTGTATGTTTCCTAATTTTATAAACTCATGAGCTCACTGTTAATGAGGCTTATTTTCTGAGAAAGCACAGTGAGGCCAGTGCTGTCAGAGTACCTCTGCTGGGTGACTTAGTACGGCAGACATTCCAGGGGTGTCCACTCCGGGACAGATTTGTATGTTTATTTCTCTGCTCGCAGTTTTCCTGAGCCTTGCAGAGATATCTGCAGGTTTTCTGAGTGGAGTAAAGACGTGTTTTGGACCCCAAACCGAAGGGCAAACCCAGGGCTTAATTTTCTCTAGGGAGACTGTTTCCTTCAACTCAAGCTGAGGCAGCTTCCTTGTCTCCTCCCTGTGCCAAGAGCCAGATTTCTCCTAATCCCCCTTTCCACTGAGAGTTCAGCTCTTCAAACGTCCTGACTTAGACCTTTTTCAGGATTCCAAGACCTTGTCTCCTGTCCTCAAATGCGTGTTAAAGCCCAAGCCCCCAGGTTTACTAGGACCGAAAACAAACTCCCCGGTCAGTTCATGGGCCCACATTGCTCTCATTTTCAGTCTCCTTGTTTCAGAGACTCACGAGTTCAGCTGTGCAATTTTCAAGGGTCACACCTACCCAGAACATCTGTGTGTTTGGGACAGGAGGGATTTCAGGTCTCTTAGTCCATCATCTTTCTGGAAAGAGAACTCTCCTTCTCCACTTATTCACGTGGCCACCTCCCAAGAAACAATTTCAGAGTCATTCTGTGACTGTTTACACAGCTCCAAAACACATTAGTTAAGTTGAAGCGTTCAGCCAATCATCCAGATGTTTTTGTCTACACAATGCCAAAAATCCAGATGTGCATCCAATTCATCTGCTATTTCCAAACATAATAAACTTACATTATTAAGCACATTGCTGTTTCACAAACTCGGGGACCCTGTGGGTATAATCCTGCCCCTCATTTGCCAAGACTAATTATATTAGAGCCCCTGACTTTCATTCGATCACACAGACTTCTAACGCTGTAATTCTCTTCCTTGTTCTTATTGTTGTTACTCTTGTGTTCTGTTTTTTTTTCACAATACAGTATTGAGGTCAATAAGTATTTATTAAACTCTTGGCTGAGGGTGAAAAGAATGAAAAACCACTCTGTCCCTGGGGGGATATTAAAATGTAGCTGTATTTATTTATTCATTCCTTCATTCAATACTTTTTTATTGCACAGACACCGTGTTCCTGGGGAAACAGGGTAAACAAGACCGACCCCCTGCCTTCGTGAAGCGGGACATTTAGTGGGACACACAAGTAATATATAATAAAACAACCACACAAGTAACATAGAATAAAAAGTCATTAATGCTACATAGGAAAGGAGAAGTACTGTGACAGAGAATCATACATAGTCTCAGCTTAGTTTGGGGAAGGGAGGGAACGGCCTCTCTTAGGAGTGACCTAAGCTGTGACCTGAGAGATGCAGGCAAAGAGCGAGGAAAGAAAGTTCCAGACTGAGGACCCATAGGAGAGGCCGTGGGAGGGGCCGGGGGCCGAAGGGGCTGGGAGGCTGAAGGAACACAAAGATTTTCGGTGTGGCTGGGAGTGTGGGCAGGAGGCTGGTGTGGAAATAAAGCTGGAGAAGGAGGTTGGCATCTCGTCAGCTCTGGGTAGGACAGGGCTTGGATTGGGGATTTTCTTCCGAGAGCAGTAACTGCCCACTGGGGCAGAGGGGTGATGGGAAGAGATCCCTGGCTCCTGGATGGCAAGGGAGACTAGGAGGAAAACAGGTGAGTTAGAGTTTAGTAAGGGGATGCTGGTGAAGAATGAGCGGTGTCAGTGGCGACAGAGAGAAAGAGGCGAGCGGGGTGCAGTCCGGAGCTGGGCTCTGGTGATGGATTCGGGTAGCACAGGGGAGGACCGTGTCAAACCGGGCTCTGGCACGAGCGGCTGGGGATACAGAAGCACCATTACTCAGATAGGGGAGCCTGGAGAAGAGCCAGATTTCTGGGGAATTAGTTCATTTTTGGACATCTGAACTTGGAGATTAGCACGGTAATCAGTTGGTTACCATTAGCACACGATCTTATTTATCGCGCTAACCCTTCGTGAGACACACAAGTCGAGTCGTCAACTGGACAGCAGGGTATATATGGCTGGAGCTCAGGAGAGGCAGGTGAGGTACAAATCTGGGAGTCAAGGGCACGTAATTGGTACGTCAAACCACGGAATTGGCGACGGTGATGCGGGGAGAGACAGAAAGAGAGCAGCAGCCTTGGTCATAGAAGACAAGGAATCTTTTTTTTTTTTTTTTTAAAGAATACTGAGTTAGTCATATGATATCACTCGTACGTGGAATTTAAATTTTTTAAAATGATACAAATGAACTTATTTACAAAACAGAAACAGACTCACAGATATCGAAAACAAACTTACGGATACCAAAGGGGAAGTGTCGGGGGGAGGGATAAATTAGGAGCTTGGGATGAACGTTCACACACTACTGTGTCTAAGGTAGGTAACCAACAAGGACGTGCCGTAGAGCACAGCGCACTCTGCTCAATATTCTGTGATAACGATGTGAGAAAAGGATCTAAAAAAGAATGACTAGATGTATACGTATAACCGAATCACTTTGCTGTCCACCCGAAACTAACACGACATTGTAAATCAACTCGACTCCAATAAAATTTTTTTAAAAATTAAAAAGACTGAGTTAGGAGTATCTGAAGTGGGGAGAAACAAGAGAACTTGGTGTCATGAAATCCCAGAGAAGGGAGTGTTTAAGGCAGAAAGAGTGGTTAGCTTTTCATTGAAAACTTGAACTTCTGAGAAGTCGACTGAGATAAAGACTAAGAGGTGGCCGTGGGGGGGATGGATGCCAGGGGCGAGTCCGCGCGTGAAGACGAAGAGCTCCCAGAGTGAGCCGGGCTAGAGTTGTCATGGAAACGAGGAAGCAGAGCTAGAAAGGGGTCAGCTCTCCGCGCAAGGGGCCAAGCGAGGGCCGTGGAGATGAGGCGGGCCCGGGAAACGGGGGACCGCACGCATGCAAGCAGGGACCGGAGACACACAGAGGCTGCAGGAGGTGGGGGAGAACTAACCGCCTGATGAGATGGAGCCCTCGGGCCCCGGGGGCCGGATTTGCATAAACAGGGAGGGGAGGAGGCGTTTGGGCCTGGGAACCAGTATAGACAAGAGCAAGTGAGCAGAGGTGGTCAGAGGATGAAGGGGACGCAGGAGAGACCAGGTGAGGGCGGCTTTCGTCTCACAGAGCTGAAAAATAAGGCTGGATGGGGAGGCTGGAGTCTAGCTGCTTTTCTATCTGCCCACTTCTGAGAAAGGGTCACTGCCTTTCGGTGAGCCTTCCCTGCATTCCACCCATGAGGCAGTAGAGGGGCTGCTGTCACGGTACCCGTGCCCACCCGCCGGGGCTGTGGGACCCCAACCAGGCCAGCCGGACACCTGCCCCCCCCAGCCCTGAGGCCGCCTGGGGAGGGCCCCCACCACCGTCCTTCCCGGGGCTCCAGTGCACGAAGCCCCCAGTATATTCTTTCCTCCTTAGGCCTCGGCGGGCCTCGCCAAGCATCGCTTGCCACCGAGAGCCCTGAACACACGGCCGGGTGGCAGCGGGGAACAGCAGCACCCAGTGCCGGGGCTCAGCGGCAGGCTGAGAGGCAGCCGCCCGCCCAACCCCGGGGGAGGCTGGAGGAACCCCTGCAAGGAGCCAGCAAGAGAGCCCACACCTCAGAAACAGGCCCCCCTTACCTGTTGGCGAGAACTTTTGAAATCTCTGGCTTTTGCAGGTTGAGAACCTGTGGTTAATTCCATCCATTTCATTTTGAAATGACATCAGAACCCTCTTCTACCGAACCTCAAGGATTAGCTCGTGTCAGAATCAAGGCACCAAGACTCAGTGGTCTGACCTGGCACGAAAGCCCTTGAGAGCAGTGAATTCACATCAGAAAGTCTACAGATAAGGAGCACTAGAGAGGCTGCGGAGAGAAGGGGGCCCCGCTGCACCGCTGGGGGGAGTGTAAACGGGCGCAGCCACTGTGGAGAACGGTAGGGAGGCTCCTCGGGAAACTAAACTAGAGCTACCATACGACCCAGCAATCCCACTCCTGGGCATATACCCCGAGAAAACCATAATTCGAAAAGACACAGACACCCCAATGTTCACTGCAGCACTATTTACAACAGTCAGGTCATGGAAGCACCCTGAACGCCCATCGACATATCAACGGATAAAGAAGTTGCGGTACGTATATACAATGGAATATTACTCAGCCATAAAAAGGAATGAAACAGTGCCATTAGCAGCAACATGGAGGGACATAGAGAATATTATGCTTAGTGAAATAAGCCAGACAAATACTGTATGACATTACTACATATGGAATCTAAAAAATAATACAAATGAATGTATATGCAAAACAGAAATAATCTGATAGATACAGAAAACAAACCTGTGGCTACCGTGGGGAGAGGGAAAGGGGGAGGGCCAGGATCGGGTAGGGGATTAAGAGGCGCAGACTACTGTGTATAAAATAAATAAGCTACAGGGATATATTTACAGCACAGGGAATTATACCCATTATCTTGTAATAATCTATAATGGAGTATAATCTGCAAAAATACTGAATCACTATGTTGTACACCTGACACTAATATAATATTGTAAATCAACTATACTTGAATTAAAAGAGCAAAGGAATACAGAGGTTGCTAGTAAGTCACGCTCCAGTTGGGTCCACAGGCCGGAGGTTTCCCGCAGAGGGAAAAGAGCTGCAGGTTTGTGGTAGGTCGGAGGTAAGAAGACCGGGTCCCTTGCCAAAGAAGTGACAAGGAAGCATCTCCCAGCCTCGCAGTCTATGTCGCCCATTCTCTGCTCAGGGTTTGATGCCTTGTTTGGATTGCAAATGTGGCCCAGGGTGCCTGCAGGCTGAGCTGACGGGTCCACTTTCAGGAGACAGCCACCAAAGCCCCGGTTCTGATTCAGTGTCTGTGGAAGCTGACTTCTTGCATGTGGGGCTCCAATAGCCAATGCAGGCCCCCTGAACTCACATTCCACCCAAAGGGTAGACTCGGGGGCCGGGAAGGCCACGCTCTGTAGGGACACGATCGCTGTCTAATGTTGGAGGGAGCTCCCCTTACAAAGAGACACGGGACCTCAAAGACTTCCTAACTTGGGAAACATTCATGAGATAGTATGTGAAGCACTCAGCTTATAATCCGTGTGCGCGGAGCAACCGCGTTCCGATAAATAAACATACGCACATGGCTCTCCATGTGCTGCACATACATTTAAAAGACCCTGAAGTGACACGCACCCAAATGTTAGCCACGGCTACCTTGCAGGGAGGGGGAGGGGGCTTGAAGGTGACTTATTTCATTTCCTTTTCTTAACCGTATTTTTCCATTTTTCTATAATAAACACATATAACTTAGGTAATTTTTTAATATTCTTTTTTAAAAGAGCACCTGGCAGGTTTCTTATAAACAGGTGTTGAAAACCCACAGTTGAGGGGTTTTGCCGGCAGGCACGGGGGGAACGGCTTAGGGACGACGTGTATGTTGTCTGTGGGTGTTGATTGCTATGTCGCTTTATCGCGGGTGTTTATCGCGGTGCAGCCGAGGGATGAGAGGTGCCCATGTGGTTTCGGGTCACACCACGCTGCTCACATAAAATCACACCCAGGGTGGCTCTCTGTGTTGTCATTCTCACTTGACTAACCATAAATAAACCCACTAGATAATAGCTGGCTGGAACCAGGCCACATAATCCCTCCATAATCAGGCTTTTATACTCAGTCCAGATCACTATATGCGCACCGCTTGCTGCCCGAGGCTGGGTAGAAAGCACTTAGTCACAAAGCTCCAAAAGACCACCTCTCTCTCGGCCCTACTAAGTGGAATCCTCGTTGAAGCCAAGATGCTGTCTGGTACTCGAAATACTTATTAGCAGTTCTTAACAACCCTTACACACCTACGTGCAGCCTCCTGGCTTTATCCTCGGACCCTCAGAATCGAAAAAACTTCGATGGATGTCATGCTCGGCTGAGCTCACCGTCATAGAAACCCATGCGCACACGGGGGCGTCTATCTAATACACTTACGCGAAATCATTCGTGTCCGTCTAGCGCCTAAGGGGGTGGATTTTGGAGTCAAATGGTCTTCAGCTGATTCGCTTTAGGAGCGTGATTTTATCTTTCACACTAACCCTACGAGGGCACTCATACCGCGCTCCATTTTACAGGTGGGGAAGCTGAGGCTCACAGGAACTGAGGCCACAGTTCCCTGACCCCAGACGCTGTGCTTTCTGTCTCCTGCCAGGTTAGCCCCACCACTCCTACAAGGATCTGGCCCAGCGGGGACGTGTCCATCCTGAGAACCAATGTCACCATGTTTGAGGTGACCATGGTTTTGTTTCCCAACAAACTTTCCAAGGAACAGACCACACTGTCTTTCCCCTTTTCTTGCACCTTCCCTCCCACTTCACACACACACACACACACACACACACACACACACACACACACACACACACACACACAGTCTTCATGAAATAACCACTTGCAAAGAGACTAGCGGGGGCTTCGGGCACTGCTGGGGCCACAGGACGGCACAGCGCCAGGCAGTGGCTCGCTCGCGGCTGTGAGGATCAAGGTCCCCTCGCGAGAGTTCTCGCGAGAGTCTGAGGCGGGACCACGCCCTTGCGCGCTAGGCTGGTGGAGGGCTCAGCCGTCTTTCCTAAACCTCCTCGCAAGCCGCAGCGGGAGGGTCCCACGGCGAGGCTGGGGCGGCGGCCATTCTAAGGAGGCTCCAAGCAGCTCACGTCGTGTGGCTTCCCTGCCCTCAATCTGCTTCACAGGGTGGCTGTGACGCTCTCAGAAGGTGTCCTGGGAGGATGGATGTTGACGAAACAGTGTGTGTGACTCCTGTGAAGGTAACATCACCTCTGAGTAGAAGCTGGTCACCATGGTGACCATCTCGTAGGGTGTCTGTCAAAGCTCCTGAAAGGGCAGGATCATCAAGAGCCCACAAACATGGGGGAAACCTTGAGGGGCAGAAAAGCTGGAAGGGAATCCTTGGAACATAGATCTCTTCCTCTGAAAAGTGGGGCGAATCGTACGTGAGTGTGTGGATACACCCAGCACAGGGCCTAGATGTAGAGCGAGCCTTCCAAGAATCTCTAGTAGCGCAGATCTAACTTGATTTTTAAAACTTAATATCACAAATGGACTTGTTTACAAAACAGAAATTGACTCACAGATATAGAACACAAATTTATGGTTACCAAAGGGGATAGCGAGGGAGGGAGGAAGGAGATAAATTAGGAGTTCGGGATTAACAGACACACACGACTGTAATGTAAAATAGATAAACAACAAGGACCTACTGTATAGCACAAGGAACTCTACTTAATGTCTTGTAATAACCTATAACGAAGAGAATGTGAAAAAAGAACACATTTATATACGTGTGTGTAACTGAATCACTTTGCTGTACACTTGAAACTAACATGACACTGGAAATTAACTATACCTCAATAAAAAAAACTTTTTTAATAAATAAAAATTCAGGACTACAAAGCAGAGGGATTAAAGCCATCTAGCTTTAATCTAGCACATGCGTGGAAGAGTCGGAACCTAAGCCCCAGACCCCGGACATCACGCGACTGACCACGTTATTCCCAACAGGAACGCAGCCAGTGTGCATCGCGTGACTGGCTGGCCGGATACAGTTCTGATGTAAACTCACCTCCCCAGACTCAACCCTGAATTCAAATGCTTTCTTTAAAAAAAAAAAAAAAAAGAAAAAAAATTTAATATCAACCTCAAGACCTAAATATTAGCCCAGCCAGCTGCCCCTCCCACCAGCAGGTTCACTCCTACAAACTAATCCTGTCCCCTAGGAAGGAGAAGCACGCTGAAACATGCCATTGTTCACAAGGCAATTATCGTAATGAGGCAAAGCAAACTGAATGCGGGGCTAATCCAGCTGCTGTGTTGAGAAAGCATAACAAGGGTGGCCGCTCCAGAGCACAACGGCAGAGTTAATTTGCACTTTTCTCCACCAGCCTGATGCGGCTACACCACAACTGCCCTCATAACTAAACAGGAGCTAATTACACATGTTAATTGCCCAGCCCTGGGTCAGCTCCCAGCAGTTACAGACAGCCAAAGGCTAAGCCCGCGGATTCTTCCTCTGAGCTCTGCACAGAAGCTCAGTTGGGGTGTCCAAATCTTCGCAGTGGGTTCTCACCTCCTTGAAGACACATTCTTTGCACAGATGAAGATAATTCCGTGGATGAGGCTGGCGGCCACTTCCCCACTTCCTCGTTCTTGTCTTCCAATATTCCCCCAGCCCCCCAAATATTTTTCCCACTTTTCTTCTCTCCGCACAGAACACTATATCTGGTAGAACTTTTTAGCAAAAGTAAGTTAATAAATTAAGTTACTATAAACAAAAAAGCTATACACTGTATGATTCCATTTATGTAACGTTCTGGAAAAGGCAAAACTATAAAGGCAGAGGACAGATCACTGTTGGCAGGGGTGGGGATGGGGGGAAGGGCTACTCCTCCAAAGGGGAGCTGGGACTGCTGGGACTCTTCCTAGGTGATTACGCCCATGGAAACACAATACGTGGGCATAGGCTGTGGTCAAAACCCACACAACTGTACCCCACAAAGGGCAAACGTTACCGTATTGTACTTTACGTAAATTAAAAATACATGTAAAAAGAGAATAAAACGTGTTCTCTCTCAGACAGTTTTTCCTTTTAATTTGTCTTTATCATTAGAAATTGCCAAGCCATCTTTTTCTGACAGAGGAAACCTTTGAAATTCTAGCAAAAAATGGGGAGGGGGAAACAACCGCTTTTCTCACTAATTTGTAATAAATGCCCTCTATCTATCGTGTTTGAAATGATCAAGCAGGTGTGGATTTTTTTTCCCTGGGAATGCGAAACGAGTATCTACGAAAACAGAACATGGCAAAGGTTTGAACAAGTGTCCGGTGAGATCAGTAAAATCTTAATCTCTCTGACGCCAAGAGACTAGGCTACCGAGTGGAAAGTTTGTTCAGTTCCCCAGCTGTTCTGTCTCTGTGTGTCCCCCCCATCGATGGGGCTGCTCAGGTTTCAGACTGTTCGGCGGGTGCCAGGGAGACGCCCCCATAGTTGGCAGCTTTCCCCAGTGACACGCTGTCTTTACCCTCCCTCAGCTCCCTTCACTGGGGCAGCTACAGCCCGAAGTTCTTTGTCATCTCATTTCGACAGCAGCTGCTTAAAGAAGACAAATCTGCGACTTTATGATGAGTTATAATACGCATCACTCTCTTCTTCTCCCTGGAACCCGCCCAGCAACTCCACAGAAAAGGTGATGCAACATGGCAGCCTGAAATATCCCAAAGGTCATTCATTGTCACGGCAACCGAAACACTTACACCATTTCCAAAACAATCGCACCAGAACTGACAGACAGCTTTGCATTCATTTGTAATGTTAAGTACTTAATCAACAAGTTGAATATTCTTCAGGTTCACAAGAATCAAGACAACCTCTGAATAGTTTTCTACCACTTAAGCGGGGTTTGTCTGATTAGCGCTGACAGATGTGTATATCAGAAAACAAGCAGCTTTACACGCTTTTTTTTTTCTTGTTGGGAATATGATCATGCAATAAAATTAGATCTTAAGATGCTTGCGTGTTTATGCCTTGAAAATCGTTTGCATACCTTTGTTGCAGACGCAAAAGGAGAGGAAGTAGACAAATGCCATATGATATCACTTACATGTGGAATCTAAAATATGATACAAATGAACCTACCTATGAAACAGAAACAGACTCACAGGCATAGAGAACAGAATTGTGGTGGCCAAGGGGGAGGGGGTTGGGGGAGGGATGGACTGGGAGTTTGGGATTAGTAGATGCAAACTTGTATATATAGGATGGATCCAACAACAAGGTCCTACTGTACAGCACAGGGAACTATATTCAGTATCCTGTGATAAACCATCATGGAAAAGAATATGAAAAAGAACGTACTTATATATATATAACTGAATCACTTTGCTGTACAGCAGAAATTAACACAACATTGTAAATCAACTATATTTCCATTTTTTTTTTAAAGTCAGCTTAAAGACAAAGGAGAGGAAATAGTCTTAGAGATCGATTCCTAATGCATCTGCTGTCTGCCCACCGCGTGTTATGTGCCTACAGTGTGGGGGGCATACCATGGAGGGAAACCCTTAAATTCAATTTTTAGAACCACAGACTTTCCAGTTAGCAGAGGCCTGAACAGTGGCTCTGATGAGCTTATCCTGAGTGCAGGGCATAGGAGCTTATTCTAGAAAAACACATCAACTAGGTCTGAAGCTGAAAAACTCTAAGGAACCAAGACAGCTCTGGGAACCAGTGACTAGACTTGCCTCTCAGGCCCCACACTCCCTCCCACCCCTCCCCAAACCAACCCCTTCTTCCCACCGCCTCCCACTTTCAGCTTACTCGTGGCCCTCTGTGACTTCTCTGGCCTCTCCCTGACATCAAACCATTGCCAACTTTCTGGTTCACACTGTACTTCTCAGTTTTTAAAGCTGAGAGGGAAAGTTTGATTGGCTCAGCACACTTTCCCACGCCAGGCCCAATGATGAACGTAATTACGTGTCACTATCAGTCAGTGAATTGATAGCCCTGGGGTCCGGTGTCAACCCCAAACTGCTCAGTCCAAAGTGGTGGAACATAACACAAAACACAGCCATCTTGGTCCCAGGGGCTCTGGGTGGGCAGCTCCCGTTAGAAAGCAGGGCTAGTAAGGCTGAGCGGGTGCTGCGCCCATGGCTAATAGTTGAGCTTCCTCTACAGCAGGGGTGTCAACTCCAAGGCCTACACTAGCCAGGCAAGCTATGTAAATGAGCTAAACCGACCTGGTCAAGAGGATGCACTGCAGGAGTGGGAAAGACTTTGAGGAATTAAGAGAACGCAGCCTGGGGTCAAGGGAAAGAGACCACTAGCTCTGGCTGATTGGTTGGTCAACATGCAGAAAAGAGGGCTTCTAATTTTTCAGCAGACACCAGAAATCTGATATTTTACGTATAATCTCCCAAACTTTAATGTTGGCTCAAACTTTTTAAACCACGTGGGTCAACCAAAACATCCCATCAACCAAAACATTCCCTCGCTGCCTCCACTTCCCGACCAACTGATGACCCTCAGCCTCCAGCACCTCCCAAACACACAGCCATGAGGGACACATCGCCATCTTTGAAGGAAGCCCATGCTGTTCTCCAACAGTTCTGGGGTCATTTAAAATTCCTTCATATATTTAGAATTAACATCGTCTAAATGGCCATACTACCCAAAGCAATCTACAGATCTAATGCAATCCTTATCAAAATACCCATGACATTTTTCACAGAACCAGAACACATAATCCTAAAATTTACATGGAACCACAAAAGACTCAGAATAGCCAAAGCAATCTTGAGGAAAAAGAACAAAGCTGGAAGCATAACCCTTCCAGACTTCAGACAATACTACAAAGCCACAGTCATCGAAACAGTGTGGTGCTGGCACAAAAAGAGACATATGGATCAATGGAACAGAATAGAGAGCCCAGAAATAAACCCACACACCTACAGTCAATTAATCTTCAACAAAGGAGGCAAGAATATACAACAGAGGAAAGACAGTCTCTTCAGCAAGTGCTGTTGGGAGAGCTGGACAGCCACATGTAAATCAACGAAGTTAGAACACTCCCTCATACCACATACAAAAATAAACTCAAAATGATTTAAAGACCTAAATATAAGACATGACACCATAAAACTCCTAAAAGAGAATACAGGCAAAACATTCTCAGACATAAATTATAGCAATATTTTCTCAGATCAGTCTCCCAAGGCAACAGAAATAAAAGCAGAAACAAACAAATGGGACCTAATCAAACTTAAAAGCTTTTGCACAGCAAAGAAAACCATAAACAAAATGAAAAGACAACCTACAGAATGGGAGAAAATAATTACAAATGATACAACCGATAAGGGATTAATTTCCAAAATATACAAACATCTCATACAGTTAAAAAAAAAAAAAATCAACCAATCAAAAAATGGGCAGAAGACCTAAATAGACATCTCTCCAAAGAAGACAGACAGATGGTCAACAGCCACATGAAAAGATGGTCAACATCACTAATTATGAGGGAAATGCAAATCAAAACCACAATGAAGTATCACCTCACTCTAGTCAGAGTGGCCATCATGAAAAAGTCTACAAACAATAAATGCTGGAGAGGGTGTGAAGAAAAGGGAACCCTCTTGCACTGTTGTTGGGAATGTAAACTGGTGCAGCCACTATGGAGAACAGTATGGAGGTTCCTTAAAAAACTAAAAATAGAGCTACCCTATGATCCAGAAATCCCATTCCTGGGCACATATCCGGAAAAGGTGAAAACCTTAATATGGAAAAACACGTGCACTCCAATGTTCATAGCTGCACTGTTTACAGTAACCAATACAAGGGACCAACCTAAGTGTCCATCAACAGACAAGTGGTTTGGGCTTCCCTGGTGGTGCAGTGGTTAAGAATCCACCCGCCAATACAGGGGACACGGGTTCGAGCCCTGGTCCAGGTAGATCCCACATGCCGCGGAGCAACTAAGCCCGTGCGCCACAACTACTGAGCCTGTGCTCTAGAACCCGCGAGCCACAACTACTGAGCCCACGTGCTACAACTACTGAAGCACGCATGCCTAGAGCCTGTGCTCCGCAACAAGAGAAACCACCGCAATGAGAAGCCCGCACACCGCAGCAAAGAGTAGCCCCCGCTCGCCGCAACTAGAGAAAGCCCAGGCACAGCAACGAAGATCCAATGCAGCTAAAAATAAAATAAATTTTTAAAAAATTATTTTAAAAAAACAGACAATTGGTTTAAGAAGATGTGATATATTTATACAACGGAATGTTACTCAGCCATAAAAGAGAATGAAATAATGCCATTTGCAGCAACGTGGATGGACCTAGAGATTATCATACTAAGTGAACTAAATCAGACAAAGACAATTATATGAAGTCACTCACATGTGGAATCTAAAAAGTAATACAAACGAATCTACATACAAAACAGAAACAGACTCATAGACATGGAAAATGAACTGATGGTTACCCAAGGGGAAGGGTAGGTAGGGAGGGATAAATTAGGAGTAGGGATTAACAGACACAAGGTAAACATTATACATCAAATACATAAACAACAAGGATTTACTGTATAGCACAGGGAACTATATTCAATATCTGGTAATAACCGATAATGGAAAATAATCTGGAAAAAATATATACATATACTTTGTTGTACACCTGAAACTAACACAATATTGTAAATCAACTATACTTCAGTTTTTAAAAAAACAGTAAACTTCCTTCAGATATCTGAATCTAAATCTGTCTCCCCCCGAGTCTGTGCGTTACGACGTAAAGGGAAAAAACTCGAAAGCCCCTTCCACGCGGCAGCCAAAGGCCTGCTTGAAGACAGCTCCCCGCAGCTTCTCATTTCATTTCTTCAGAAGCACCTCCTGTGTCAAAACTGGCCCGGGGCCGCGGAGGGAAACAGGAAATGGGAAGACGATCCAGGAGAGGTGGAAGCGCTTCCCTCCACCCCTTCCAGTGTTTTGGGTGTTTTCCTGACAGCTGCTCCCGCGCTCAGGCAGAAGCAACTCTTTCCCGCCCCCGTCCTGCGTGCCCCGGCGCTCAGAGCCCCGCTGTGGCCCCGCTCGGCCGCGCTACGGGTTGTTGGGCCTTTAGAAGTTCACCGGGTGGGCCAGCCTCCACCCTAAGAGCTTCCGCGGGAACGCGCGTTCTGACTCCAGCGGCCCACTGCCAACCGACCTGGGGACACAGCTCGACCCTGGCTGCAGTCTGCCTGTGCACGCGAGCCCGGTCATCGCAAAGAGGACGCGGTTCGTTACCAAAGGAGCATGTGCAAAGCCGCAGGGCGCTGAGCCTGACGACGCAGAGGGTCTTTTGCGGATGGCAGGGGCAGGGGGTTCCCTGGAGGCCCAGGAAGGGTGCGTTCAGCCGTCAAAAGGGAAGCGGGGTCCTGACACAGCCCTCAAAGGAGGGTGAAGAGCATCAGATACAGGGCGAGTGGCCGCGAGGGGCCGGCGTCTGACCCTCCCCTTGGGGGAGCTTACCATGGCCTCAGGCCACCGGGTACAGTCTTCCCGGCTTCCGATCAGAAGTGGGGGGGGCGGAGTCCTGCCTGTGCCTGGAACTCCGTGGGGCTGCCCGAGAGCCTGGCTCAACCTGCCGGCTCTCCGCAGCCAAGCCTCGCCTTCAGGCCCTTCGGGCTCCAGAAACATCTCCGAGGCCCGGGCAGGCGCCAGGCCCCGCCCAGCACGCCGAGGAGCCGGAGGGGAGAGGCCAATCGGCCTTCCAGTCTCGTGGGAGGGGCCGGCAGGTGTGCGGCCAGGTGGGCGGGGCCCCTGCTCCGGGGGCGGGGCCGGGAACAAGGACCCGTGAGGAAGCGTCCCGAGCGCTCCTCCCCCACCTGGCCTGTCCCATCACGAGGATGCTCAGCACCTGGGGGCGGGGGGAGGGGCACAGGGCCAGTCGGAGTCTAGCTTCTCAGCCAGGAATTTCACTTGGGGTCCTACGTTTACCAGCGTGGACCAGCCTCTTCTGAATCTCCCTCTCCTCAACTTTAAAGTGGACATGAGGGTACAGTCGGTACTGCCACAGTCCGACAGGGGCGTTCCTGAAAATCACCCCTCTACGCAAAATCGCACGAGTAAAACTACGGGGCTTACGGGGAAAATGGGGTTAGGGACACACCCCAATGCTAATAAAAATGGCAGCGCTGGTTTGCACATGTTCCGTGGTTTCGAAATTCCTAACTACTACGAATACGTCTGGCGCTTTACCTTGCATAAGGCCTGAAGTTGCTTGGGAAGTGGGTGTGGGTGAGTGAGTTGTTGCGAGGTGCGGGAAGATTACCTGAAATCGGATGGGAAGTGGTAGCACCTGGTGTGCAGGGGCGCGGCTCCCGGTTCGCCGTGAACCGAGGTAGCTGGAGGTGTTGGCGGGGGTCTGTGTGTTTGCGTCTTGTATCCCCGTGCAGCTCAGGGCAGCTGGGTGCAGTCTTCTGCGTTCACCTAGTTTTGCGTGCGAGTGGACAAAATCTTACGGAAGCCAAGGCAAAATTCACGTCATGCGCAAGTCGTTCCCTAGTATATTAATTACGTCGAAACAAGTTCTCATTTTTAAAACGAGTGTTACAGCAGAACTGGCTATACCAACTACCTCATGGGGGGATGTCCTGAGGATTAAGTTAGATAATTCACGTAAGTGTTGAACCCAGGACCTGACAAGTGGTTAATACCTGTTATTATTTATTTATTTATTTGCGGTACGCGGGCCTCTCACTGTTGCGGCCTCTCCCGTTGCGGAGCACAGGCTCCGGACGCGCAGGCGCAGCGGCCACGGCTCACGGGCCCAGCCGCTCCGCGGCACGTGGGATCCTCCCGGACCGCGGCACGAACCCGCGTCCCCTGAATCGACAGGCCGACTCTCAACCACTGCGCCACCAGGGAAGCCCAACCTGTTTTTAGTGGAATGAATAGACATCAAACTATTATATTCCAAACAAATCAAAGGATGAATCCGTGCATGCAAGCACGCCTAACTGTGGAGGGGGGGGGGTGGCCTATGCGAGGACAGGCTGGAGAACCCAGGCGCAGGCTGTGCTAGTCCCGCGATCAGGAGGACAAGAACTCCCTCCCTGCCCCCGTTACGTGAATATGATCACAGGGATACCGGCCACCGCCGTGCAGGCCCCAGGGCCTCATACTTACACGTTATGTGTTGCCGATCGGGAATTGGGGCTGGGCTCAGCTGAGCGATTCTTCTATTCCTCTGGTACCGGTGATATCACTCAGTGTTACTCAGCCAGCAGACGGGCTGGTCTGGAGAGACCCGGATGGCTTCAGTCACATGTCTGGTGCCTTGGCTGGGAGGCCAGGCCCAGCGAAGACTGCCAGTCAGAGCCCCTACATGTCACCTCCCCAGCACGGTCAGACTGCTTACAAGTTCCAAAAGCCTGGAGGAAAATGCTGCAAGGCTTTTTCTCACCTATAGCCCCGGGAGTTCCAGCACATCACTTCTGCTGCATGCAACTGGTCAGGCGAATTAGCCCGCTGAGGATTCTAGGACAGAAAGAGTCTACGTCTCAGTGGGGGAAGTGCAAAGACCCTGGGGCCACCTCTGATCTACCACACTGCCCTTGAAAACTCCACTCCAGCATCGTGTCCAGAGTTCTGGACGGAGTTTTCTGCGGCAGACGACCCCTGGGTGCCCCCATCCCCCGTCCACTGTGCACATTTCTGCCATTGTGTGTGGTGCCCTGGGCCGTATGCATTGCTGAATCTAGTGTTGCCCATGGGCTGCAAGCTCCTGCCGGATAGGGACTAGTTTCATTCCATGTCGGACCTGGAGCATCCTCGTGTTGAATCTGGTACCTGAAAGGCCCTTAGCAAAGCTGGAATGAACAATAGACAAATGTAAAGGACCAGCTCTACCTCTTCTGTCCAAAGCCTCCAACGCCTCAAGAGCAGGAGACGTGGCTCTTCCCTCGTGTCCCCAGCGTGTAACACACTGCCTGACACTTAGTTGACACCGAATCAGTGTTTGTCGAAATGGCCCTGACAGCCGTGAGCACGGGCCCCCCGCTACCCCGCCGTGGCTGACAGGCCCGGTGCCGCGGCCCCAGCGGAGTGCAGGGGTTGACCTGAAACCAAGTCCTGAGTGTTGGGACTTCTGGTCACGGTGGGTAGAGCCGGGAGTTGGGGCAGCTCGTGGCTGTGAACCCCGAGGGACAGGGACAGGGAAGGGCCCGGGGGGCCGGGGACAAAGAGGAATAGACGGCGGCTCTCCTGTCTCCGGGGCCGCTCAGTGGGGAGATGCAGGCTTACACACGAGGGGCCAACAGTTCCAAAACTGTTCTGCACGAGGCCTGCCCACTAGCGCACGACGACAACCGGCCCCAAAGAAGAACAGCTTTGGGTTTGAGTCAAGCACGAGAGCTTTGGAAAGAGGGGACCTGGCCGCAGAAAGTGAGCCTTTGGCAATGAGGGGGCTGTAAGTTACCAGGAGCAGTAAACCAGGTGCTGCCTCTGTGGCTATTTTAAGCCTAATCTAATTTAGCGCTTGGACTAGGTGAGTGCTGTTTATAAGGGGTGACGAGGACGGAGGCTTTGGTCTTGGGGCAGGTGGGCGCCCACTACGCCCGTGGATGCCCAGCTCTGCAGGTGGTCAGCCAGCCCCGAGGACAAAAGCCTCCGGCCCGCAGATCACGGCTCAGCCCAGGCTCCCTGCATCCGGCCTCGGGCCCCACGTGGCCGGGGCCTCTGGGCGCTCACCGGGCACAGAATGTGCTGGAAGATCCAGTTGCCTAACCCTCCAGGAAGACGAGAGGAAATGGCTTGTCCCGGCTGGGCGGCCCCCTCCCTCACACAGGCCTTCGGTCTCTTCCACCGGACACAGAGAACTGGCGTCCACATGCCTCCCAGCAGGGGCGCAGAGACCGAGCTGAGCTTTGTGACAGACCCCAGCCGTCCTGGAAAGCCGGGCCTTGGCTTCCCAGGCAGGCCCAGATTGCCTGTGCGGACTTTTTCCAGAACAAGTGGGAGACGTGCGCCCCGATTGGAGAGACATCCTCTGGGAGCAGAGCCCTGGACCTGGCTGGGGGCGGGCGGGGGGCTGCCGAGTCCGCCCCGCCCTGGCCCAGCAGAAGCCTGAGCGCAGGACAGGCTCCTCCGTCGGAACCAGATGACACAAACCGGGGCAGAGCGTGCGAGCCAGCCGGCTCGCTGGAGGCGCCGGGGTGACGGGGCCAGCTCTGGGGGGCCTGGCTGCAGGAGATGCTGTGAGATGCAGTGAGGGTCCAGCCCGAGGTCCTCTCCAAGCCCTCCTGAGGGCAGCAGCAAACCCACAGGTAGCTGGGAGCTCATCTTCGCGGCCTGCTGGGACGCACCTCCAGAGGCCCCTGGGCACCACAGCAGGGTTCGGGCTGTAACGCGGCGCCATGCGGCGTCTGGAGGGCGCTGAGCCTCCCGGCGCGGGGCCCGCCCTCCAGGCCGGGCTGTCCCTCCCAGCCCGGGCACGGAGACGGTGAGCCACGGTCAACTGGACGTGTCCCTTTTCTGTCGGTGAGACATCAGGTGCTCACAGGGGACCCACGCTCGCGTTCTGTTTGGTGGCAGGGGATGAGCGTCTGCCCGACCTCCAGGCCCAGGTGGCCAGGCATTGATGAGGGTCAGGGGCGCTGTACTTGTCCTGGGGGCGGGGTAAAAGGAAGGGGAAACCTCCCGTGCAGAGCGACTCCAACGGAAGCTTCCCTTTTGCCTGGAGAAAGGCCAGCCCTCGTCATCTTTAATTGGTAAGCGGGTGACAAGGGAAGTGGAAGCGTCCATGGCCAGGGGGGTGGGGGGGGAAGCGTCTGTCATGGAATCGGCGCAGGTGGCCGGCGTCCCGAGGGCGCAAAGACAAGGGCGCCTCGCCCTGCAGCCCGGGTCCCCACGCTGCTCCTTGGCTCGCCCCGTCTTGCTCTCTGAGGGTCTCGGACACGCCTTTTCTGTTTGGAAATTTCGCCCTGGCCTCCTGGGCTTCCCCCCCCGCCTCCCATTCCTCAAGGAGGCCGTGACTTTCTCAGAAATGTTCTTTAGCGGTGCTTTTCCAGGGGAAAGCCAGCTCTCGGCTTCCGGTAAAGGGGGAGGCGTGGAAGGGTGGGAGCGCCGAGCACTTCCAAAACCGCCCTTTCCTCTCCTCCGGAGGCAGGGAGCCCGGCCTTCCCCAGCCTCTACCTCCAGGGAGAACGTCCTTCCCGAGCTTACTTACATCCTTTTCCCTCCCGTGTGGGGGGCAGTATTTTCTAAAAGGCGACGCACACACCTTATTCTGCAGACACTGAGGGGGACCAGGGGCTTCTTCCCCTCGGGGGGGCAGGGCCGGCCCCGAGCTCGCTGAGCTGTTCCCGTAAAACCGTCGAGCCCTCCCCTGAACCTCCGTCCTGCACGGTGGCAGCCCCGCCCCCTCCCCCTCTGTATCTTCCCCAAAGAGCCTCTTTTCTTGACTTCGCTCATCTTTTGAGATCATACCTCAGCGGGTCTGTCACTGGACCCCCAGGCCTGAGACACGGATCAACGGGCGTCGGTGAATTCAGAGAGAGAGAGAGAGAGTGTGTGTGTGTGTGTGTGTGTGTGTGTGTGTGTGTGTGTGTGTGTGTGTAAAGAGACAGACAGACAGACAGAGACGGGGAGTTTGCCCACATCCTGCAGTCATGTCTTGCTGCTTTGGACTATTTGACCATTTGTGCAAAAAAAAAAAAAGAAAAAATAAATAGTACTAGAGCCATGCCAACATCACAGAGTAATAGTAAGTTCCCGATAACGACTAAAACATGGGCGTTCCTTGCGTAGAAAGCTCTCTGGGTGCCAGGAGCTGTTCCGAGCCTGTTTCCTGCGTGAACACATGTTAGGCAACGTCTACAATCCTGGGAGGTTGGTTCTGGTACCATTTACCCCACTTTCCATTGAGGAAGTGCTGAGGGAGGACGGCGGATAGAGCCTTCCAGGTTTCTGAGCAATTGGAAGCTCTTTAGGATCTGGGGGGACGATTAAGCAGAGCGGGGCTGTGACCTCTGGGTGAGCGACCTGCTATGTATTTAACTGAAATCCTCATGTTTTTCAAGGGGCCGCACTGATGGAAGCCCTTGGACATCAATGAGGGAGGGAGGCCGTGTTCGTAGGACCAGAGAAAGGCAGGGTGGGCCTCACCCCACACTGGGTGGAGAAAGAGCCCCAGTGTCAGTGGCGACTAGGAAATGCTCAGCTAAATACACTGAGTTCCTTGACTGCGGGACTTCTCGGAGCTTTGATGTGTTCACATGTACTACTGCGTGGCTTCTAGAAAGAAATGGAGAATGAAGCAGCTCCTCACTCGTCAGACCTCTCTGTGAGGAGACACTTGTGGGACCAGAATTCCAGGGGACACACCTGGGGAAACGCTGAGTGTCTGACCAAATCATTCTTTCCACTTTTGAGGTCACTGTGGGCCCGAGCTGGCCTGGAACCTGAGGTCCTTCTCAGGTTGTCTGAAAAGACCCGAATGTTCTGAAGAAGCATTTGGACCTACCACCCGGGAGACACGGCAGCACAGGGCAATCTTGGCATCTGCTGTGTCTCATGTGTTCCCCTCCCCCAACCCTGACGTCCGGGCCACGGTACCTGCAAGAGAGGGTCTGGTTATCGGTGATCCCCGAAGCAAGGTGCCAAGCCCCTCTTTTTTCTGCACAGTGACCCCACCAGCAAATGGACGACAAATGTACTGATTTCCTGAAATGAGGGCCCCCATAGGGTTCAAGAACTTCCTTTGTGTTTATGGTACAGCCTGGCTATGTGAACCCAACTGTGCTTCCCCACACAGGAGCAGTACTGTTGGGGGAATTACTGGCCGTGACCTTCAAGATACTCAAGGTATTCAAGATGTGAGGGTCCTTAACGGGGGCAAGCAGTATAAGAGGGTGAGGCCAAAAGGGCCCCATTGGAAGCTACATAATTTCTGGGATGGCGAGAAGAACACTTAGGGCGGGTGGGGGGGGGGTGTCTCACTGTCAATAACTCCAAAAAACAACAGTACTTAGAAGCCCCCCCCAATAACCCATCATTGACCAAAGCTTCCTTGGGGATGCTCTCCCATCCAAGCTACCATTGCTTCTCTCAGGCATACAATATTCCCTTCTGACTAAAGTGATTGGCCTTCTTCTGTCTATTCCAGCTCACCTCCTGGACCCACTGCCAGCTTAATCTTCCTCAAAGATTCATGTTCACTTATCTCCTCAAAAGCTTCAAATGCCAGTTCGGATATGGCCCCAAGCTATCCATCCTGCCTTATTCCCACTATCCTGCTGCCTGGGGCCCCTGAGCCAGCCAAATATTTCTCCCCTCTCACACCTGCATACCCACGGAGAACTCTGGGTGCGTCCTGCTCAGTCAGCTTCGTTTATGTCCATTTCCAGCCTCAAGTGTCCCGTCTAGAGTAGCGTCGGCGTAGAGACCTCTGAACGTCCTCTCTGAGAACCGTGGCAAAGATCGTCACCATCGACTTTTGCAGAGTTCAGAAAATTAACCAAAGGCTTGCAGCAATTGGGGAGTGTTTACTAGGAGAAGAAAAAGGCAGAATCTCAGTAAGAACCGTGAGCTTTATGGTGTTGTAACCTGCCTTACTCTCGTCCCCCCTCTCCCCAGTTCCCCAGTAGCCTTGAAAACCAACAGCCCTCAATCCCAGCGAAAAGCAGCAGCCTGGCAGAAGAGGGTCAAAACCCTATTCCCGTAGCTGTCTGGGGGTTCCCTGGAGGACCCCGCTTTGCAAGACTCGTCTTTATTTGACCTGACTAGGACTTCACTCAGGGCAGACAGTCTTTTCCTTTGCCTCCTTGGTGTCCCTTGAAAAGACCAGGAGCCCTCCCAGCTCAAGGCCATTACTACTGCCCGGCTGTCCTCGCCCTGGAATCCAGACGTCTCACTTCCCACCTCCTCCAAGTCCTTGTTTGAACGTTGCCTCCTCCACGAGGATTTCCCTCGTTGTAAATCCTCCCCCACCCGCAGATGCTTCTTATTTCCCTCCCCGGCTTCATTCACCTCCAGAGCCCTTATCACCCTCTGACATGCCGTCTACTTCATTTATATTAGGCTTATCATATGTTTCTCCCGCTTGAATGCAAGCTACCACGAAGGCGAGACTTTGTCTGTTTTCTTCGATGCTGTATCTCCAGCACCTTGAAGATTGTCTGGCACAAAATAAGCGCCCAGTATATATCTGTCGAATGAGTAAATGAATGAAGGTTTGGAAAAGAAAACGTTAGCAGAAATGCAGCACTTCTTGTTAAACGTAGCCTGTAGGTGTTTGGTAATTAATTGTCATGCTGACAAGAGATGGGAACTCACTTGCAGGAGAAACTGGTCACTGAGTCCTGAAGCTCTTCCAGGGATAAAGCCAGTGCTCTGCTTCCATTGGCACCTTCATGCTGGGCGCGCGACACAGTTTTGTTGATTTATTTGAGACCAAAGTCTGACCTTTCTCCAGGAAGTCATAAGAATACAGAAGCCCCCAGGAGTCCCCATGACCCACTGAAGAGAGACGGGCGAGATTAGGTCCAAAGGAAGTTGACTTATTTTTGTTTGCTTTTGTTTGACAAACAATCTCTTCAGAAGTGATATTCCAAATAAACAAGTTCTCTTGGAGGACAGCGTGCATTTCAGCAACAATACTATAAGTTTGCTCCTAGGAACATCTTCACGGTCAGTAAGATTTCTTTTTAATTGTACATAATAGCAAATTTTCACTTTTGCAACATGGGCTTACTTTTGCAAGTGACCCAAAGTCCCTTAAAACAAAATCATTCCTAATTTCCCCTGGTTAGAAACTCCAGTAAAATGGTGAGTAGAAGTTGTGAAGGCAGGTATCTTTGTCTTATCTCTGATCTTTAGAAAAGGAAAGGATTTAGCCTTTCACCATTCATTATGTTAGCTATACATTTTTTTTTTTTTTTTTGTAGCTGCCTCTTTTTCGGCTGAGAAAGTTCCCTTCTACTACTAAAGTTTTGTTTTTTAATCAGGAACAAATGTTGGACTTTGTTAAATGCTTTTTCTATGGCTACTGAGATAATCATATAATTTCTTCTTTGACTCATTGGTTGGTTATAAATGTATTATTCCATTTACAATTATTTGAAGATTTTCCAAATATCTGTTACTGATTTGTGATTTACTTCCACCGTGGTCAGAGAACATACTTTGTATGACTTGAATCTTTTTAGATGTGTTGAGACTTGTTTTATGGACCGGAGTATCATGCATCTTGGTAAATCTTCGTGTGCGCCAACAAGGAATGTGTGTTCTGCTGTTGTTGGGTGATGTGATCTATACACGTCAGTCAGGCTGGGTTGGTGGAGGGTCGCCCAGTTGTCTACATCCTTGCTGAGCTTCTGTCCACTTGTTCTACTAATTATTGACAGAGCGGTGTTGAAATCTCTGACGGTAATTGTGGGTTTGTCTGCTTCTCCTTGCAATTCTATTCATGTCTCCTTCATGTATTTTGAAGCCTTGTTATTCAGTGCATAACATTTAGAATTGTTATGTCCCCTGGATTAATTGATCCCTTTATCATTATGAAATGACTTTTGAATTCCTGATATTTTATTTGTTCTGTAATCGGCTCTGTCTGATACTAATATTCTCCCTGCAGCTTTCTTTTGATTACTGATTAGCATAGCCTATCTTTTTCCATCCTTTTACTCTTAACCTACTTGCGTCTTAATAACATTGCATTTCTTGGAGGCGGATATGATCTTCTTCTGGTTGCAGTCCTCAGCTTCCTCCTTATACATGGCAATGAACAGGGGCCTGTCAATCTCTCATGCCCGAGTTTCTCCCTTGACCTTGGTGGGGATTAAGTGGGATTGGGGCCGAGTGTTCATAGAGAAGCTTCGGTTCACCCTGCCACAAATACTACCTTATAACTTAGGTTGAATCCCGTCACATATCAGCTGTGTGACCTTGGGCAAGTTCCTTAACCACTCTGAGCCTCAGTTTCTCCATCAATAAAATGAACCGAATAGCGTTGGCTTCGTGGGGTTACAGATAATCTGTGTAGTTATCCTTCCCCAGGGTCCGGAGCTCGTTTAGTGGTAGATACTATCATCGTTATTATTACTTTTATATTAATGTATATACCATACGAATGCATATATTTACATTGCAAATCAACCTCTTAGGTGAACACAAAGCAGCGATCATACTTTTTTTTTTAATTAACTTGCTCTGCCAGGGAGGTAATGAAAGGAATGAAATCAGCATGTTTTTTTCAACGTGCCTGCCATACGTTCAGCATCTAGGGAGGTGCCTCTTTCCAAGGCTGTGGGTGAGCAGGGCCAGGCGGAGGGGGGCAGTGCGTAAATTCTCTGCTGCTCTGCCCGGCGCCCTTCTCGGGGAGCGGCCGGCCGAGGGTGCTTCCTCCTCAGTCGTGTGATTGTGACTCTAACCCTGAAGAACCCTGACAAGGAACAAGGGTCCTGCGTTTTCATCAGGTGTCACCAGTGGGTCTTTTCCATCCGACATATTGATTCTCGCCTCTTCCTGTAAAGATAATTCACGCTCCTGGCAGCGTTGTGCAAAAGGTACAATGCCGGGTGCCAGGAATCTCCTGCAAAACTTCAGCGGGGCTGTATTGCAATGCGCCGCTAGACTAACCCGGCCACCTAAAATGCGTTTTTTAAAAGCCAAAGGTCTTTCCCGTGAATAACCCGGCGAGTATTTGAGCTTCATTATAACTTCCCTCTCATGGAGTTTGGGGAAATGAAATGGGAGTTATTAGCCAGATTTATGAGACTGTCTCCCGAGAAAACAGGGGGTGAAAAGGAGATGACTTCGCAGGTGAGGTGCACTGGTTAACTCCCTGGCCCGGGAGAAAGACCTGGCCTCCAGTTTGCAAGACCAAAATATCCTCACCCCCGACCACTTTCCTGTCCTCCCAGTGCAGGGCTAGGGGTGCCTTTGTAGCCCGAGGAAGCGCTGCAGGCACAGCTCCAGGGGTCTCCTCTCCGTGTCTTCTGAATCCTACCCTGCAATCCAACTAATGGGTATTTATCCAAACGAATTGAATTCGGGATCTCAAAGAGGTATTAGCACTCCTGTACTCATTATGACATCATTCACAATAGTCAAGATGTGGACATGACCTAAATGTCCATCGACAGGTGAACAGATAAAGAAACGTGATAGAGGCGTATACGATGGAACACCATTCAGACTTTAAAAAGAAAGAAATTCTGCAAAACGGGACAACACGGGTGAACCCTGAGGACGTTACGCTCAGTGAATAAGCCAGTCACAGTAAGACATGGTTCCACTTACATGAGGCTTCTGAAATGAAAAGGTCACATTCATGAGAATCAGAGTGCAATGCTGGTTGCCAGGGGCTGGAAGGAGAGGGGAATATGGGGAGTTTCTGATCGACAGGCATAAAGTTTCAGTCAAGTGAGATGAACAAGCTCTGAGCATCTGCTGTACGACCCTGCACCGGTAGTCAGCAGTCGCGGATTACGAGCAGATGACGTCACTTACATGATACGTGATACGTATCCACACCAATGACCTTATTTACGGAACAGAGACGGACTCACAGACACAGAGAACAGACTTGCGGTTGCCAAGGAGAAAAGCGGTGGAGGAGGAGTAAATTAGGAGTTTGAGACTAACAGATACAAACTACTATATATAAAAATAGATAAACAACAACAAGGACCTATTGTATAGCACAGGGAACTATATCCAATATCCTATAACAAACCATAATGGAAAAGAATATATATATATATATAACTGAAACACTCTGTTGTACAGCAGAAAGTAACACAACATTGTAAATCAACTATACGTCAATAAAAATTAAAATAAATTAAAAAAAAAACAATGATGGATTATAGACTTAAAATTTTGCTGGGAATTGCCTGGTGGTCCAGTGGTTAGGACTTGGCGCTTTCACGGCCGGGGCCCGAGTTCAATCCCCGGTCAGGGAACTAAGATCTCACAAGCCGTGCGGTGCAGCCAAAGAAACAAAATCAAAAACGAAACCAAAATTTTGTTAAGTGGGTAGATCTCAGGTTAAGTGTTCTTACCACACCAAAAACTGTCAAAGTTAAGAATATATAAATAAAGTTAAACGTTTAAAAAAAAAACCCACCGAAGAGACCATCGTGCTGGTGACCCCGGGGAACAGGCTCAAACACAGTCTCCTGCTGGTATGTGGAGAGTTTTAAATCCACCTCATTGAAGCGCAGACGTGCCCTCGAGAGGAGCATCTCGGGCGGGAAACGGCGGAGCGAGGCTCCCGAAGGAGGAGGGAACAAGTTCCCTCCAGGGGCGTCGAGAGCCGTCGCCTAGGAAGCAGGAGCGCGGGGCCCCTGGGAAGATGGGGCGCTCCAGGAGTGGGAGGGGGCGGGGCCGTGTCCTGCTCGGCGAGCTCTCTCAGCAGCGTGCTTAGACGGTAAGGAGCTCAGGGTGGAGATTCAGACCGTGAACTACGGTGACACCGATATTCCCATTAAGGACCTGCGGTCAGTTCACGTGGGCGGCCGTAACAGAGGACCAAGGGCTGGAGGCTTAAACAACAGAATTTATTTTCTCACCATTCGGAGGCTGGAAGTCCAAGGTCAGGGTGTCGGCAGGGATGGTTTCTTTGGAGGCCTCCCTCCTTGGCCCGGAGATGCTGTCTTCTCCCTGTGTCCTCGGGAGGTCTTCCCTCCGTGTGCGTCTGCCTCCTAATCAACTCTTCTTTTAAGGACACCAGTCACATGGGATTAGGGTCCACCCCAGGGACCTCATTTTCATGTAATTACCCTTGTAAAGACCCCTGTCTCCAAATACTTTCACATTCTGAGCTCCTAGGGGTTAGGAGGTCAACAGGTGAACGTTTGGGGGACATAATTCAGCCTATAATCCTCTAACTTCTAGAATTGGTACGATTATACTCTAAAGCCACAATGGTTCCCATCCCTGGGCCTTCCCTGGGCTTCTTACGCATCATTTCACCTACACCTGACCTTCACAATGTACCTGTGAGGTGGGTAGCGCCGGCGTTCACCCTTTAGAGGTGAGGAAATCGAGGCCCAGGCCGGCCTCAATTTGGAGGCAGGACTGAGCTTGCAACCTCGGATCATATCACCTGACTCTACTCTCAGGTTCGTTACAGAAAACTGTGCAAACTCTAGAAGGGAAAGAAGATAATGATAATAGAATAAATGTCACCCACAATCCCACCCGTCTCAGCTCTACATACAAACATGGATTATGCTGTGCAGTTTTCCTGTCCTCCTTCCTCCTTAACGTGGGCTAACGTCTTGGATGTTGCTTTGCTGGTGGCAGAGCCGAAGGAGAGCCACAGAGGCTTGCAAAGTGTACCCACAAGACTTCGAGGGCAGGGGACGTCGCTAACGCTACAGTGCGGGGTGTGAAAAGCCGGTTCCTTTACACTGTGCGCAGGATGAGCCCAGTGGGAAAAAAAAAAAAAAGAAACCAACGCCAGATTTTGCCAAGTGTAGATCTCTGGCTGGCGTGCAACTACAGGTGGTACTAATTGTCCTCCTATATCACCTATATTTATTGCCTCTATTTCTCAAATGTGCTACCATGAGCACGTGGACAAAATGACCTCTGAGCAGAAACGCAAACAGTAAATGTCCTGAGAGAAGCATTACCCTGCGCCACAGCTGCAAGTCGCTGACAGGGCCTCGGTTCTGGAAGATTCCTCCATACGCATCTGGAGAGGAAAACAAAGGCAGCAGACAGCGTCTGTGAGGAAATCTATTGGCAACAACATCCTGAGTGAGAAAAGTGACAAAAGAACCACCTTCCTAAAAGCAGCCCAAAGAGGCCATGCAAATAGTAAAACAATGACGCAGGGGGTTGAAAACAAAGTCCCAGCTTTCAGCCAGAGTTTCCGGAGCCAGTGCAAACAGCCAGCGAGGAAGAGGAAGCCCGCGCTCCCGGTGTCCCCGGGGACCCTGTGCTGTCACCGGGGCCCCGAGCCTCCCGAGGGCCCAGACCGCCGCATCGTGTCACCCCAGGTGGAGGGCGGCGCGGCCCAGGCGCCCTTGGGGAGCCAGACCACCGCTCGACCGCCTTCCCGGTACGTCGGGGGCCGCCGCCAGGCTCCTCGTCCAGCGGGCAGGGAGGCACTGGATGGGGGCCCGCGGCAGCCGGGTGCCACCTCGGGCCGCCTGCTTCCTGCCGGGCCGCACGGCCAGGCAGACACGATGAGCAGAACCCGCGTCCGGTTCTTAGGGAAGAAAATCACTCGTCGTGGACCCAGAGATCAGGACAGGATCTCGATCACGGTTAAAAAAAAAAAAAGCCCGAGTCCGCAACCCCTCCCTCCCCAAGCACTTCCGAAACGTCGTGCCGCACACCCGGCTCTTTAAATATCCAAACCCAGAATAAATGTGCCGACAGCATTTCCCCCGGCAACGGGGCCCCTCGGCTGCCAGCTGAGACAGAGCTGGAGCGGGCCTCCCGGATCCACAGGCCCGGCGGAGAGCCGGGCGCCCAGCACTTGGCGCTCCCGCCCCGGTGCCCCTCTCCCAGCGGCCCCCGCCCCCATCGGGCTCACCCGGGACGCCCCTAACCACCGCGCAGCCCCGCCTCCCCAAGGGGGGCCGCCCCGCCCTTGCGCTTGTAGACGAGCTGCAGCCCTGGGGAGGGAAAGCGCTTGGTGTAAGTTACACGGCTTGTTCACGGCAGAGCCGAGCGAAAGCCTGGCACTGATTCCCATCCTCCTGCTGTTTCCCTGGGCAAAGGGGCCTTTTGGACCCGAAGACTCTTGGCGGGGGGCTGTCCCGGGGCCCCGTGGGTGACCGCTCCGGATTGGATACTGCGGGGTGTGCTTTAAGGGCCGCACAGATACGTTTAGACGGGCATCTCTTGTAAGATGTCTACCCAGTTGAACTACATATATATATATTTTTAGTTTCTGTTTTTCATAAAAAAATTTTTTTTTGGCCTCTGGTTGCATACAGCTTCCAGACCTCAAGGTATGACACAGAAACAAGCAGGGCTGACCTGGTTGAAGTGGGGCAGGGGCCCAACGCTCCCTCACCCACAGCCCTCTGTCCCCAGGACCCCCGCGCCCTGGAGACGTATCCTGGGGCCCAGAGTTCTGAGTGACAGCTTGCAAAGCACTGGACCAGTTCGTATTCTGTGGACTCATGTGCCTGAGAATCGCTGCTTCGCCATTAAGTGAGTCTCTGGGTAACGGAGGGACCATCTTTAGGGTTTGACTCAATCCTTCTCGCTTCTAGTAGTAAATAAGGCTGAGGAGAGGCCGTGTACCTGAATTTAAATGCAAGCAGAGGTTAACAGTGAGATGTGGCGAGCCAAGCCCAACATAAGTCATTCATTCTTCCATTTGTCCAACAAAAACTTATGGAGCTCTTACTATGTGCCAGCCCCAGCGCTAGGCACAGCAAATGATACACAGGAAAGTAATCAACAGTCTTTACGGAGGTCTGTGTTCTAAGCAAAACCTGAAATACAAAGAAAATTATAAGCGTAAGGTACGGTGTTTTTCAGAGATCCGTGAATATGAGCTACCCTTTCAAGCAATGATGATCACCGAAGGCTTCATGGAAGAAGTGACATTTGAAGAATTGTTTGCCTTTCACAGGCAGCTGGGGGAGGACGGCCCTCCAGAACAAGGAAGCAGCACGTGCAAAGGCCCGGAGGCCCTCTTTGTCGCACAGGCTGTACAACTCCAGGAAGTGCGTTCATGGAGTCTGTCAAGGGAGGGGCAGCCCCTGGAATCAGCCCTGCTGGAAAGCACAGAGGTGAGCTCGACGAGACAGGGGGAAGGAGCAGGACGGAGCAAAAGAGGGCGATCGGGTGAGGTTGGAACCAGAGTGCCGAGGGCCCGGGACAGCAGACAAGGTCCTGTCACTCCAAGCTGCACACAGCGGGCAGGGGCTAAGGGGGTTTGAGCAGGTAAGTGACAACAGAGGGGAGCGGTAGGAGCCTCGCAGACGTGGGAGGGTGCCGTCGAAGACGAGGAAAGGCGGCTGGGACGGTGATGGAAAGTTCCCGCCACGGTGAGAGGGACGGTGACAGGGCACCTGTGGGCAGAGGCGGTGGAGGTGGGAAAGAAGAGGTAGAGGCCGAGGATAAAAACGCCCCAGGAAAATCAGCCGGGCCTGGCCAGCCCCTGACTTTGGAGGTCAAGGGACAGGAAAGCCAGGGGGGACGGCAGGCCTGGTGTGGGTGCGTGGGGAGCAGGGGGTGCCATCTGCACACTGAGGGAAGAGGGTAGGGGTGCCGGGGCTGGGTGGGCCCGTGGGAAGTTTGATTTTAGGCCTGGAAGGTTTGGGGCATTGGAGGCAGAGTTCAAAGGACAAGCTCAACCTCTGAGCCAGGCCTTCCCGCCATCCCTGCACGAGCAGGGACACAAAATCCCAGTACTGATGGTGAAACGGTCTGCTTTTGGGCGAGGGTCACCGATGCCAAGAACACCCACGTTCCGGAAGCTTCCATCAGATTCCTGCCCCTGGTCGTCTCCCAGGGGAACACAGGGCTCCCGGGGGAGGAAAGCGGAAAAGGAGGCTTCCTTACGGCCAATCTGGGAGGCAGTCACAAGAACAAGAAAGGGGACCCCCAACCCAGGCCCATATTTTCCAGCTGAGCCACGCTGGTCAGGGTAAACAGCAACCAAAATAATCCCAGTTGGTTGCCACTTGGAATATGATTATCTGAACAGCTGGTGGATAGGAACTGTTTTTCAAACAAGCTATCAAAACAAACCCAAGGAGCACATCTGCGGGGCTGCGGGCCCGTGAGTCGCTGAGGAAGGAAACCGGTAACCCAGTGGCCCCCCTGTCAGATGTCCTCCCACCAAGGGGCAGGTCCCCAAGATCGCCCGGGGGCAGCGAGGGAGGGGCTGGCGCGCCTGCAGTCTCCGAGAGGGAGATGCCGAAAACCACCTCCGAAAGCAGGGAGGCTTAGGTGACCGGGCGGCGAGCCAGCAGGGCAGGACCGGGGGGCCACTTGTCCCAGGCCATCACCTGAGAGCCTGAAACTGTTGAGTGCAAACATTAGATGTTATTTATAGCCGTCTGTTGAAATCCGTGTTATTTATTATGATGTTTATAAGAAGGAATCTTAGGTAGCTTTCCTTCCTAGCCTCTCCAGCCCGGCCTAGAGACGTTCTTATGTGCAGACTTGTCTTTCTTGAGCTCATTTTTCTTTAAGAAAGAAAAAAAAAAAAGAGCTAATGAGGGCAAGGATAACAAAGCTTTCTGATTTGAAACCCTGATGAGGCCGAGGCACCTGAACTCCCAGGAGGCAGGCGCCTGCATCTGCAGCCTGCGAGCAGCTTTCGAAACAAAACTCTGCGGGCTGTCTTCCAGGGAGGGGTTTGTCTGTGGTCCTGGCACGGGGGAGTTTCTTAGAGGGAGGGGGAAATGCCCACGGGTAGAGCTGCTTCCCTCCTTCTGTTCTACCCCCGGCATCCCCCAAATAAAACTCGTAAAGGCCCCCCTGACTCTCTCCTTGCGTCGCCCCCTTCGGCTTGTGACCCGAATTCTCAAATCACGGGCTGTAGTTCTTTCTCACACAGGCCGGTTGGAAGTTTGCGGGGAGGCAGTTCAATGAAAAGAGGGGGTGAGGCAGATCTAGAGGACAAACTAACGGTTACAGTGGGGAGGGGGAGGGGCGACACGGGGTGGGAGGGGGGAGGGCACAGGCTACTGGGTGTAAGACAGGCTCGGGGACTATTGTATCAATACAACGCGGGGAAGACGGTCAATATTTTGTCGTCACTGGAAAGGGAAAGTAACCTTTAAACGTTGAATTAAAATTTTAAAAATATTTTCTAAAAAATTAAAAATAGGAGTTCCCTGGTGGCCTAGTGGTTAGGATTCCGGGCTTTCACTGCTGTGGCTTGGGTTCAATCCCTGATCAGGGAACTGAGATGCCGCAAGCCTCGCGGTGCAGCCAGAAAATAAATAAATAAAAATAGACTCTTGTCGATGCTGGACCAAAAAAAAAAAAAAAAAGTGCTTGAGGAAACACTAGGAATCACGTAAAATTCTCTACGGCAACAGCTTTAAAACCGGATTTCTTTTAGGAGTCTGGGATTATCAGAAATACACGACTATATATAAAATAGATACACAACAAGCACCGACTGTACAGCACAGGGAACTATATTCAATATCCTGTAACAACCTATAATGGAAAAGACTCTGAAAAGGAATAGGTATATATATGTATGTATAACTGACTCACTTTGCTGCACGCCTGAAACTAACACGACACTGCAAATCAAGTACGCTCCGATAAAAAATGGTTTAAAAGTGGATTTCGCGCTGGAAAAACTAACAAGGAATAAATAAGCTTAAAACAAAATAAAATAAACACATTACTGCATACAAAATAAATAACCAACAAGGAGCTCCCATATAGCACAGGGGACTCTACTCGATACCCTGTGATGGCCTATTTGGGAAAAGAATCTGGAAAAGAGCGGATACGTGTGTGTGTATAACTGAGTCGCTGTGCTGTACACCTGAAACTAACACCACATGTAAATCAACTGCACTCCAAAACAAAATTAAATTAAACAGTAAAACAGACTAGGGAGTGAGGGATACCGGCAGCCCTCTCCACTGCAGATCGAAGGGCGCATTCGCCGATCAGCTTTACTAGTAATGAATAGGGTATTTGCATCTTAAAAACCAAAGCAGCGAATTGCCAGCCGGCGAGGGTGCTGACCGGAGGCTGAGGGCGGTGGCTGGCTGTCCGGCAGGAGGCCCGTCACCCTGGACTCCGGGCCCCGGCCCGGCCGCTCCTGAAACGTCTTCTTCTGCTGTCCCGCCAACCAGCCCCCAGCCCAGCCACGCTGAGTCGCTCCGCCAACCGGAAACCGCAGGCGGGGGCGGCCCGTGGCCCAGCGAGGACCCTCTCCAGGCAGAGCCGAGGCCAGAGGGGACCCTGAGGGGGGGGCGAGGGGGCAGGAAGGGCCAGCGAGGAATCCCCCCCCCCGCCCCCGTGAGGCTTCCCTGCCTGTATGCAATGAAGATGTCACCTCACAGAGTGAGGGACCCTCGGGGTGGATCCTTGGAAAGGCCAGGGTGACTGTTGCCTTAAAGAAATGTTGCCAAAGTGGCGAGGGACCAGGGGGCTCCCTGTGGAGGGCTCAGATGGAAATGCAGAGAGAGGAGGGGACAGAGTGCAGGGAACAGAGTGCAGGGGACAGAGAGGAGGGGACAGAGAGAAGGGGACAGAGAGGAGGGGACGGAGTGCAGGGGACAGAGAGAAGGGGACAGAGAGGAGGGGACAGAGAGGAGGGGACAGAGTGCAGGGACAGAGAGGAGGGGACAGAGTGCAGGGGACAGAGTGCAGGGGACAGCGAGGAGGGGACAGAGTGCAGGGGACAGAGAGGAGGGGACAGAGAGAAGGGGACAGAGTGCAGGGGACAGAGAGGAGGGGACAGAGTGCAGGGGACAGAGTGCAGGGGACAGAGAGGAGGGGACAGAGTGCAGGGGACAGAGTGCAGGGGACAGCGAGGAGGGGACAGAGAGAAGGGGACAGAGTGCAGGGGACAGAGAGGAGGGGACAGAGAGGAGGGGACAGAGTGCAGGGGACAGAGAGGAGGGGACAGAGTGCAGGGGACAGAGTGCAGGGGACAGAGAGGAGGGGACAGAGAGGAGGGGACAGAGTGCAGGGGACAGAGAGGAGGGGACAGAGAGGAGGGGACAGAGTGCAGGGGACAGAGAGGAGGGGACAGAGAGGAGGGGACAGAGAGGAGGGGACAGAGTGCAGGGGACAGAGTGCAGGGGACAGAGAGGAGGGGACAGAGAGGAGGGGACAGAGTGCAGGGGACAGAGAGGAGGGGACAGAGTGCAGGGGACAGAGAGGAGGGGACAGAGTGCAGGGGACAGAGTGCAGGGGACAGCGAGGAGGGGACAGAGTGCAGGGGACAGAGTGCAGGGTGGTTCCGGGGGGGTTGGGTAGAGTTACCCTACGTGAAAGGTCAGAGGCGGCAGGAAGGACAGAGAAGATAGAAGGTCGCCAGGACCTTCTGGTGCTGAAGACAATCTTCACCACAAAAAGCTCAGGCAACGGTGTCAGAAGGGGTCGTGGAGGGAGACAAACCCAAGTCCAGACAGCTGTCCCTGTGGCCGCTGAGCAAGGCCCTGGTCTCGGGGAGGAGCATCGAGGACGAGATCTGAGGGCTGGAGTCCCTTTCAGGGCAGCCATGAAACTGGGGGAGTAGAGGACGGTGTGTCTATTTCCACCTTCTTCTGGGGGCATGGTTGCAAGAATTCCCTGGGGGGCTGGCGTAAGTTAGGAGCTGGGCATTAACATAGACACACTCCTGTGCCTAAAACAGATAACCGACACGCACCTGCTGTGTAGCACAGGGAACTCTACTCCGCATTCTGTAATGAACTGTAAGGGAAAACAATCTGAAACAAGCAGATATATACGCATGTATAACTTAATCACTGTGCTGGACACCTGAAACACCACATGGTAAATCAACTATACTTCAATATAAGTGAATCAATCCGTCAATAAAAATAATTTCCTACCAAACTGATAAAAGGACCAAAGTGAACATGGACATTGCGAAGCAACAAGCCAAGATCCGTCTCGCAGATGCGACGCTGAGTGAAAGAAGCAGACAGCAGGCAGGGCACGATTCCGCCTGTTTACCGGCAGACGCACTGATAGCTAAGCCACGGCGACAGAGGTCAGAAGAGGGGTCCCACGGGGCGGCTGCCTGGGCGGGACCGTGAGGGAGGCTTCGGGGAGCTGGGCTGCTCCATATCTTGGTCCCGGGGTGGCTACACAGAGCAGAAAGTGTAAGCTTGTGAGTAAGACCACGGCACTTCACGCACAGAGGGCACCTCCACTAAGCGTCTTGGAGTGCGATGGAGGTGTCTCACGGAAGCGTATTCGCTTCCTGCTGCTGCGATAAATTACCACCAACACGGTGCCTTAACACGGCCCACATGTGTGATCGTACTGGAGGTCGGACGCCTATCACCAACGTGTCAGCAGGGCCGAGTTCCTTCTGGAGCCTTCAGGGAGCCCTCCACAACCTCCAGAAGCCACCCGCGTCCCTTGACCCGTGGCCTCTTCTCACATCACGCCAAGCCCTCGCTTCCGTCATCACACCCCCACTCCTGTCCAGTTTCCTTCTTTTTTATTTATTTTTTTGGCCACGCCCCACGGCTTGCAGGATCCTCAGTTCCCCGACCAGGGATTACTGAACCCAGAGAGTCCTAAGCACCGGACCACCAGGACGGGGATCCCTGGTCTCCTTCTTATAAGGACCCTTGGGATTACTTTGGGCCCATCTGGATAATCCAGAATAATCTCTCCGTCTCAAAATCCTTCATTTAATCACAGCTGCAAAGTCTCTTTTGCCATATAAGGTCACATCCTCATAATTCCGGGCATGAGGACATGGGCGTTTTGGGGGGCATTATTCGGCCTTCACAATGAGATGATGTCAAGGTCAAGTTCCCTGTATAGGGCTGGTGCCCCTTCCAGGCCAAATAAGACCAACGAATGTGTTAGGATAATTGATGCTATCGCTGCTGTTGGGACATGTGAACCCCCAAATCTCCATGGCTTTATATGATAAACAGAGTCTGTTAATAGAGGCCCAGCAACCCCAGAGGAGCCTTAGATAGAATTCAAGAGAACTGTGAACCTGAATGGGAAAAAAATTGACATCTTTATTTTCTCTAAACTTAGCACTCTCTTCAATAATAAATGTAGTCAATAAGTCACATCAGTACTGGCAGTGTTTGTAATAGAAATCAGATATTTTCACATCATAATACAGTTATTTTGCCTATATCAAAATATCACTTAGACTCATCACTACTTCAAAAGGATGGTGGTTATGAAACCTCCCCCGATATCTTATTAAATAATGGGTTAATTAAGAGGTGTGCATATTAAATCATCACGATTTTTATACTTTAATAACTATATTGAGTATGAATTTTAATCTAGTATTCTGTTTTATCCATTTAAAAATAACACACACACACAAAAGATGCCTTCTGATCTAAAAAACACACATACACATTTCTGGGAAGAAATCTACAGGCTTCACCAAATCGACAAAGCGGTCCAATGGTCCACACACACACACACACACACACACACACAAAGGCCCGAAATGTGGGCGCTCCTTTCGCTCCTGTACGTGTGAAGCGGTCTGGGGGGGTCTCGTCGGTGCTGGTTCCTTACTGGGTGCCGGCACCTGGGGCGGGAGGCTCCGCCAGCCTCTCTGAAGGGATCCAGGGTTTCTCCTTCAGGCCACAAGCTTGGGGCAGAGGTCCCCCCAGCTGTGCGGGGAATTCTTTAGGGAGCACGTACCCAGTGAGTCCTGTAGGCGACTGAGCTACTTTCATCAGAGAGTGAGGACCCACCAGGGTCACCGAGAGGCACCAGCCTAATGGCTTGACCGGCTTCGTGGCTCTTTTGAGCTCATTCTAACTCCACCCTTATTCATGCCCCAGACGAAGCTAGAGCTCTGCCCTGTTCTCCCCGACGGCGGGGGAGGCCAGAGTCTCCACCGGCCCGCGATCGCGGCTCTCCGGTGAAGTCAGTGGGGTACCCTCTGCCCGCGGGCCTCCGCCCACAGCTGCGTCCCAGGGCTGGCTTCCCGCCCCCTTCCTTGCGCACCCCAGCCTTGGGTGCTGGCCCACGCCTCAGACTTCCCTGACCACCGCGCCGCCGGCCCCTCCCCGACCTTGCTCTTGGCTGCCCGAGACCCCTCCGGGGTGGCTCAGACGTGACCTTGCAGCCCTCTGTGCTGTCCCTTCGCCTCTCGGTCCCACCCCAGCCGGGCGGCAGCGCTCCGCCCACCCTGCCCCTTGCCTCCTGAAAACACCCCCACCCAGAGACGGTGGTCCTGCCTCACCCAGACGTGGCGGCCCGTCCGGCTGTTTGAGGGGAGGGAGCAGAGGCCCCACCCGGGTATCTGTCCCCCTTCTCTTCTTTGAAGGCTCCTCCAAGGTCCCCCTTTCTCGGGAAGGCCCGCGGCCCTTCGGTGGGGCCGCGAGAAGGATGCTCCCCCACCCACGCTGGCGGCCCCCGGCGCCCACTGGTTTGGGCCGCTCTGCTTTGTCCTAACGACCGACTGCCTCCCTCTCCTCCCGCCGCGAGGACCCTGGCCTCTAAAAAGCGGGGAGCCCTGTGTCCGGAGAGAGTCATGCTAGAAAGTGCCCACCCTTCCCTGGAGACGGGGGCCACCAACCCTCACTCGCACCCCACTGAAGGCAGGAGCCAGAGCTCAGGCCCGGGACGCGGGCCTGGCCTCGGGGTGCGAGTGCGGGGGAGCATGTCGGGGCGACACACGTCCCTCCCCGCGCTGCCCCTGGCCCCACGCCTGTGCCCTCCCACCAGCCCCCCGAGGCCAGATGCCAAAGCTGAGCGGAGAAGCAGGGGGGCCGTGCGGCCGCGAGCCCGCGCCCCCGCCACCGGCCCCCGACGGGCTCCGCGCCCCCTCGGCCCCAGCATCTGTCTCCTCCGGCGGTTGCGGCTTCCTTCCTGGCCTCCCCTCGCCGCTGCCGAGACCTTCGCCCTGCGCCCACGGCCCTGCCCGGCCCTCCGCGAGGTTTACGAGCCCCACTGACCACGGGATGGGCTGTCCCTGCTGCCCCTCTGAAGCTCGGCCCAGCGACACCGAAGGCACCTGCTTGCCGGCCCTGCTGCCCTCTGCGTTCAGCACGCGGTGGGCGTCCGGACCCTCCCTCTGCCTGGACCGGGGCTCTGAGGGTCCCTGAGCCCTGCCTTCCCTGCTGCGCCTGCGGTCCAGCCCCAGCCCGGCCGCTGGACGTGCCTCCACGGCCACTACCCTTCCCTCAGCCCGAGCGGCCGCCTCCCCGTCTGCGCCCCTCCAGCCCTTCCCCGGACAGCATCCGCCATGAGCTTTAGAAATACCTGTGCGATTGTTTCCTTCTAGCCAACTCTTTCCTATTTCGAGACTTTGAAAACTTTTCTAGGCTCTTCTTTGCCAACAGGTTTTTCTCAGTCTGGTTCCAGCCTACCTGGCAAAGCCTTGCATCCTGTATTCCTCCCCACCCCCCACGAGAACACCCACGTGCACACATGCACACGTGTGTAGACACGGCCATCTATTCCTTCACATGTGCGATCATTTACAGAGTGCCAGCTCTTTGCACTTGGGAGACCACACTGACACTGTCACCATTTCTTTTTCTTTTTATAAAATAGGTACTGTTTTTTGTTTTTTGGTTTTTTTAATAAATTGATTGATTGATTGATTTTTGGCTGTGTTGGGTCTTCGTTGCTGCGCACGGGCTTTCTCTAGTTGCGGCGAGCGGGGGCTACTCTTGTTGCGGTGCGCGGGCTTCTCATTGCGGTGGCTTCTCTTGTTGCGGAGCACGGGCTCTAGGCGCGCGGGCTCAGTAGTTGTGGCGCACGGGCTTGGTTTCTCTGCGGCACGTGGGATCTTCCCGGACCGGGGCTCGAACCCGTGTCCCCTGCACCGTCAGGCGGACTCCTAACCGCTGCGCCGCCAGGGAAGCCCCCGTTTCTTGAGCATATCACACACAGCTTTTCTGTGCTTTTCCACCTGATACGGAAGTCCTTTTCACTAATCTTAAGCACCCCGGGGGCGCTAAGGGGCCCAGCGTGCTTGCTGCGTGCGCGAGGGGTCGGAGGTCCCCGCCGTGTTCCGAGCACTCTCGGAGCTTCTCTGTCTCCCCCAGGAAGTCCCAGCCCCAGGGCGGCCGGAGCGGCTCGCTGTCGGTGCCCATCGGGCCCCAGCAGCGGCCCCGGGAGGTACGGCTGAGACTCACCACCGTGACGCCCCTCCTACATCCTCACACTTGGCTGGAGAAAGAGAGAAGCAGCCCGAGTTAGGCCCTGACGTGGCGTCGCTGAGACCCCCAGCCCATCATCTGAGGCCACACTCGGCCCTCCCCGGTCCAGCCCCCCCCGCCCCCCCGGGGACCAGGTCGTGGCGGGAGCGGGGCGGGGGCGGGCCTCACTCCCAGTGGGTGCCCGGACCTCCCCGGGGTGGCGGACAAAGGAACCGGAGCCCAGGGCGCCCTCCGATGCAGCCTGGAGGGTTTCACTCCCCCCCCACCCCCGCCCCGGCGGAAGCAACACTGCAGTTAAACATTCAGGACTTCTATTTTTTGGAGGAGTCTCGCTTGGCTTAGAGGGCTTTTTATTTATTTTTTTTTCTTCTTCCACTTCAATGAGCCAAGTATTTGGAAAATTAGCTCACGGAGTCACGCCACCAACACCAAATTAGAGCCATCTGTACAGATAAAACAGTTAGGAGCTTTTGTGCCACCGCGGCCCGAGATGTATGGCTCATTCAGTCGCGGTGGGCCCACTTTATCCCGGAATTCCTTTTTTTCCCCCCGGACACAGAAGGAGTCTCAGTCAGCGCGTAGGAAACAGGAAGGAACCCGTTGTTTTAAGTAGCAGACGGCAGAGAATTGACTCATTATGGCCTGTTCATTCAGCGAGCGACAGCCAGGAGGCAGGCCGCTCAGCCGCTGCCGCCCCCGACGTGCAGGTCAGGGGCCACGGCCAACACTTTCTCACGGAGTCTGGAAGAATCCAGCGCAAGCCCTTTCGAAGGAAGTTGCTGAAGCCCGAGGTCTCTATCTTGCCAGGGACTTTACAGCATCATTTAAAAAATAAGAAGAAGACAAAAACAAGAACTGCAGTGAAATCCGACAAGAATAGCTGGAAGTCAGACATCCTGTGCTTGCCTTCCTCATCCTGATTTACTGAGGAGGGCAAACACGCCTGCTAAGCCTCCTCTCTTATCTCGACAACGGTCTATTTTCACTTCTCCGGGCTCAAGAGCTGCCAGGCGGCGGGAGGGGTGGCCTCGGGGTGGGGGACAGGGGCCCCCCTTAAAGGCGCTTTCATGGAGGGAGAGGGGGCCCTACAGGGCTGTTCGGCTCAGGAGTCCACAGGTTAATCTGTCTCAGATCCATCATTATGGCAGCCAAGCCCACAAATTAGAGCCGCCCGAAGCCGTCCTGACCTCTGAATTTGATATTTTTTTTCACGTGTATTGTGTTGTTTTGGACGCTCACACTGGAATCCAGGTGTCACGATGGGGCCTGAGGGAGATGAGAATGGGAGGCCCTCGGGTGCCACAGCTCACATCCGCCCTCCTCTGCCCGTGTCTTCTTGGTCCAGGGAGACCCAGGGTCACCTGGTTTCCAGCAGATGAGCGGGGGGGGGTGCCTTGCAACTGACCTGCCTGCACTCTCCTCTCAAGGCTCCCCAGCTGTGAACCCCTGCAGCCTCAAGTTTCACGGGCCCCGAGTCCCACACCTCCCGACCCCGGCAACGTCTGTCGCTGCTCACAGAGCCGTCCGGGCTCATATTTTCACCTGAAGCTGAGGGTGACTCCTGTCGCCAACAGGAGTGAGCAAGACGTCACTCCCAGCATCGGTACAGCCCCGGACGCTCTCGGCGGCAGAGCGTGCAGCAGCTTCCGGTGGAAGTCTTTCCCCGCCTGGACCGCTTTCTAGAACATTCCCCACGGCTAGAGCTCTCGGTGTATTCAGGAGGCGGGCAGAAATCCTGCAGACACGACGGGCAAAGGCTGCCACGTTCTCATTCTCTTCAAAGCCAGCGTGCATGCCTACAGGTGTCAGTATAAGCTAAAGCATGTGCCTCGTCGCAGACGCGACGTTCAAGTACCCGTATCATTTGTCGTCTAAACGTGGACACCGTTGAGGGCGAAAAGGAAAGCTATTAATAATTATGCCGAGACGCCACGTGTAGAGGGCGACCATCGCAGGCAAACTGGGGCGTGTGGTCACCCTGTGAACCCTGAGCTCCAACCTGCAGCTGTTGGCTCCAGTGTCGGGCATCCGTTCGTTTTCGGTTCAGCACCCGAGTGTGTCTGATTTGGGGAGGGGCTGAGGAGGGCAAGGAAGGCGCGGTTCAGCCGCCACGCGGAGGGTCGGGAAGGGGGAGAACGGGCATTTGTTCATCCCAGAAAAGGGGGCTCTGCTCCGGCCTGGGGAAACCCCGGTTCCTTTTCTCGTCTGAGCTGCCAGCTGCTCTCAGCAAAGCACCTGAGTTCTGCCAGCGTCCTCTCTCCAGCTGCAAGAAACAGCCGAGTCCTGAGTCCAGAGGCTGGAATTCCAAGCCGGCCTCTGTGGTGTCTCTATTAGAAGACGGACTCAGGGCTGCCACATTCACTCGTCCTTGGCTATTGGTCTAAAGGTCCCGGCCAAAGGCATTCTCCATCATCCCTTCTCACAGACACAGTGACAGAGCCACTGCTCTAGACTCCTTCCCCGTCCTGAGCAAGGCTAGGGGGTCAGACGCCATCTCCTTCTAGGCCTCCCATTAACCCAGCCGGCCAGCAGTTTTGTAAAAGACAACTTCTTCTGTCTTCAGAGGCAAATTATCTGAAGTAGTTACATTTTAACTTTTCTCTCCTCAGACCACCCCCCCCCCCAGAATCAGAAAGGCCTTAACTGTTTGATGGAAATTTGTTCATTCACATGAAAAAGATTATTCTTTTCTAGGGTAGAAGCACTCCACGGGCCTACAAAATAGTATTCTATAACATACCTTATCCTCAGCCTCTAGGCAAAAATTACATTGAAATAACATTGAAATGAGCCAATGGTTGCAAAGATAAAATTATTCTTCCAGAAACATGGTACACCAAGTACAGGATCCAAGAAAACTCCTTTACATATACAACATATTACTTGATAGGGAAAAAAGTCCTCCCTGTAACCATAAAAAGAAACAAGGAACAAGCATATGTTTTGTATCCTCATATCATTTCGACTGAATAATATACTAGAACTTAAAATCAGTTTTTCTCTGGAGTAAGTTTTCACACTCCAGTTTTCATATCCCTCTTTCATTTTCCCTGGTTAAAGTTATTGTTAGTGGTGGTTACCACACTCTCTTACTAGACTGTGATCTCCCCAAATGCAAGCATTTTGCTTTGTTCATATGTTTATTTCCAGAAAGGTGTTCAATAAATATTTGATAAATACATCAATAAAGTCACACTAAGCATCAAATTATGACAATAAACAGAAATAGCTAAAATTTCTCCAAAGCCTCAGATTAAATTGAAAAACAAAATCTAAAACTTTTCTGCTTATAAGAGTTATACCTAAAATATAAAATAAATGGCCCCAGACTTCCCTGGTGGTGCAGTGGTTAAGAATCCGCCTGCCAATGCAGGGAACACAGGCTCGAGCCCTGGTCCGGGAAGATCCCGCATGCCGCAGAGCAACTAAGCCCGTGCACCACAACTAATGAGCCTGTGCTCTAGAGCCCGCGAGCCACAACTACTGAGCCTATGTGCCACAACTACTGAAGCCCACACACCTAGAACCCGTTTTCCACAACAAGAGAAGCCACCGCAATGAGAAGCCCGCGCACCGCAACAAAGAGTAGCCCCTGTTCACCGCAACTAGAGAAAGCCCATGCACAGCAGTGAAGACCCAACACAGCCAAAAATAAATAAATGAAATTTTATAAATAAATAAATGGCCCCAAAGTGCTAAATGTAAAAAGACTGTGGTAATGAAAATTAAAAAGAAACATGAACACAGAGAAAACAGAATTGGCAATATTGATTTAGCAGAAGAAGTAGAATTTAAGACAAATCATTGAATCAAATAAGTCTATCTTGTCAAAGGTAAAATCAACTGAATTTGCCAAAGAATTATTTGTTTTTATGGGTTTTCATTTGTTCGTTTAGGGGTGTGCCAAAGAACCATTCGGGGATTTATTTATTCAATCCACTGCTTTCTGAGCAAAATAACCAAAAGGTTTATTTGCCAAATATGGCAAAAATCACATAATGTAAGGAAACTAGAAATACATATTGACAGAAACACAACTGCCAGGGGATATTTCAATGGATCTGTGATGTACCAATAGTGGATAAAGTAAATCGAAAGATTTAAACAGTAATGGTAATATATTGTGTTGAGTCTGCTTCTGATTAGGGTGTAAAAGTCACAAGAGAGCCTCACTCTCACCCTAACAACCAAAACAGCCTGGATAAACTACAAAACCATAGCTTCTTGGAGCTGAGGATGCAAAGTAACCTAAGCGAGTTCAACCACCAAAAGTAAGAAGCTGTTTGAGGGAGATAAGACACATACAGCTGCTCTCACCCCTGGTCTCTAGGACAGGGTCAGGAGGAGGGAGAATCCTCCATAGTTGTGGATAAAGAGAAACCAGCTGAGACTGTAGAAGCCTTTGAACAACCACGTGTGGACCGGCATCACATATCAGAATTCCAAGGAGTCCCAGCCACAGAGCCAGTCTGTTCCCAACCACCAATGCTTCCCCACAGATTTCACTGGGTCCTCGGGAGCACTACGCCAGAGGATGAGAGGCAGGACAGGAGATCTCGGAGAGATACCGCCGGAAGTACGTGGGGCCCCCACCAAGTTCAAGGCAGCCAATCTGGGAAGGAAGCGGGGAGTCGAGTAGGAAAGTAGAGTAAAATCAATATGAGGTACTCTGGATTTCCAGCTGCCAAGAGATGGAGGCAGGGAAGGGTATCTGAGAGAAACTGCTCTGGGAATACCTTTCTCTATAGTATAAAAAGTCTGGGGCAAGAGCAGAGAGCAAAGGGGACGCCACATAACTCAAAATTCTGATAACCTATAAAGCAGTGGGAGAGACCTCCTATGGCTCAGAAAGCTGGTGGTCACCAAGCTGTAAAGAACAAAGAATACTGAGAATCTTACCAGGACTCAGATCCCCAAGGCCTAGAGAAGGGAAAGTCCTGATTATACACTGAAAACATTTTCATCTATTTGCCAATCAAATAAAGCTGCAATAAAACCCAGACCCAGGGGACTTCCCTGGTGGTCCAGTGGTTAAGACTGCGCTTCCACTACAGGGGGCATGGGTTCAATCCCTTGCCAGGGAACTAAGATCCCGTAGGCCGCATGGCGTGGCCAAAAAATTAAAATAAAAATTTTAAAAAATCTGATATCTGTCATTTTGGACTTCCCTGGTGGCACAGTGGTTGAGAGGTGGTGCCTGCCAATACAGGGGACACAGGCACAAGCCCTGGTCCAGGAAGATCCCACATGCCACAGAGCAGCTAAGCCCATGCGCCACAACTACTGAGGCTGCACCCTAGAGCCCGCAAGCCACAGCTACTGAAGCCTGTGCACCTAGAGCCCATGTTCTGCAACAAGAGAAGCCACCTCAATGAGAAGCCCGCGCACCGTAACAAAGAGTAGCCCCAGCTTGCCAAAACTAGAGAAAGCCCACGTGCAGCAATGAAGACCCAATGCAGCCAAAAATAAATAAATAAATAAATAAATAAATAAATAAATAATCCCCAGACCCAATCGCACAAATTTTAACTCAGTCTCTCAATTCTAGTACCCCTTCCTGGAGGTAGATATTCTTTCCTTCACTCTCTGTTGTTGTTGTTGTTGTTGTTGTTGTTGTTGTTTTGCGGTACGCGGGCCTCTCACTGTTGTGGCCTCTCCCGTTGCGGAGCACAGGCTCCGGACACGCAGGCTCAGCGGCCACGGCTCACGGGCCCAGCTGCTCCGTGGCATGTGGGATTTTCCCGGGCCGGGGCACGAACCCATGTCCCCTGCATCGGCAGGCAGACTCTCAACCACTGCGCCACCAGGGAAGCCCTCTGTTGTTATTTTATATAAAATGACTGGCATCAATAAAAAAATTACAAGACACCTAAAGAATCAAGAAAATATGATTTATGATCAAAAGAAGAAATAGTCAATAGAAACAGACTGTCATCTCTGAAACAGATTTTAAATTTTTTCAGGCAGGGATTTTAAAATAACTATGATAGAAATGCTAAAGGACCTAGTAGGAAGGTGGAAAACATGCAAGAAGAGATGAGGAATTTCTAGAGACATAGAAACTATAACAGAATCAAATGGAAATGCTGGAAATTAAAAAGTACAACATTACAAGTAAAGCACTCAATTGATGGCCTTAATGGCAGGCTGGACTCAGCAAAGAAAAAAACAGTAAACTTACAGACAGAGCAATAGCAATTTTAAAATTGAAACAAAAGGAAAAAAGAGTGAAAAGAACAAAACAAAGAATTTGAGATCTGTGAGGCAATATCAAATACCAAACATTTTAATGTATGTGTAATTGGAGTCTCAGAAAGAGAGGACAGAAGGAAACGAGCAGAAAAATATTTGGGCAGATATGGTCAGTAAACTTCTAAATCCACAAATCCAAGAAACCCAGCAAATCTCAAGCAGGATGAATTAAAAGAAAACCACACCTCAGCCCATCACTATCAAACTACTGAAAATCAAATATTAAGAGCAACCAGGGAAAAAGAACATATCATTTCTCACCAGAAACAATGGAGGGCAAAAGGCAATAGAATAATATCTTTTTTTTTTTAACACTGAAAGAAAAAAACTGTTAACCTAAAATACTATACCCCATACAAAGTTGCTTCAAAAATGAAGTCAAAATGAAGGTATTTCCAGACACAAAGAAACTTTAAAATGTTGTCTCCAGCATACTTACATTGCAAGAAATGCTAAAAGACTTTTCAGACTTAAAGAGTTATATCTTTCTGAAGGGAAACAGTACACCAGATAGAAGTGATCGAATCCCAGATCTGCAGGAAGGAATGAAGACCAGCAGGAAGGGTAAATATCCATGCTAATAGTTAAAATAAAAGACTTCATCTTTGTAGTAACGCATATATGCATGTGCATACATGTGTATAATACTTTAAAATAATTTTTAAAACATTATTGACCATTTACACCAAAAATAATAATATGTATTGTGGGTTTTATAGCATAAGAACACAAAACATGGGCTGGAGCAAATGGAATTCTTATACAGCTCATGAAGTAGTGTATTATTAGAAGGTAGACCATGAGCAACCACTACAAGAAATATCACAGGGCTTCCCTGGTGGCGCAGTGGTTGAGAGTCCGCCTGCCGATGCAGGGGACACGGGTTCGTGCCCTGGTCCGGGAGGATCCCACATGCCGCGGAGCGGCTAAGCCCATGAGCCATGGCCGTTGGGCCTGCGCATCCGGAGCCTGTGCTCCGCAACGGGAGAGGCCACAACAGTGAGAGGCCCGCATACCGCAAAAAAAAAAAAAAAAAAAAGAAATATCACAAAGATTTTAAAAGTCTATACAGGATATAAAATGGAATACTAAAAATTACACAGTTCACCCACACCCCAAAAAGGGCAGAAAATGCATGGGAGGGGTAAACAAGGAGGTATTAGTCAAAGGGTGCAAAGTTTCAGCTATGCAAGGTAAATAAATCCTGGAGATGTACTGTATAGCATAAAGCCTATAGTTGATAATACTGTATTGTATTCTTCAAAATTTGCTAAGAGTATAGATCTTATGTTAAGTGTTCCTATAAGAAAAAAGAAGAAGAAGAAAAGAGAAGGTAAGAGGAAACCTCTGGAGGTAATGGATAGGTCTAAGGCATAGATTGTGGTCACAGTTTTACAGATGTGTACTTACCTCCAAACTCATGAAGTGTGTACATTAAATATGGACAGTTTTTTCTATGTCAATCACATTTCAATAAAATGCCTTTTTAAGTTAGGAAAGAAGAATCAAAAGAATAAAGAACTAATGAGGTGGATAATAACCAATTCAATTAGGAGACATAAATCCAATCATATAATAATGACATGTAATGAAAATGGACTAAACATTCCAATTAAGGGTCAGAGTTTGACAGACTGAATACAGAAGCAAGATGAAGTATATACTGTTAAATATAAAGACACTGACAGGTTGAAAGTAAAAGGGTAGAAAACGAAACATACCATGCAAATGTTAAGCATGAGAAAGTTGGTATGGCTATATACTTATCAAACAAAGTAGACTTTAAGTCAAAGAGTATTACTAGAGTATTTAAGTTGAAGAGTATTGACTCTAAGTCAAAGAGGATTAAGTTAAAGAGTATTTCTAGTCAAAGAGTATTACTAAAGAGGATCCCTTCCTAATAATAAAAGGATTAATTCTTCAAGAAGACAAAAGCATGCAACTCATAAGAGATCTTCAAAACACATTTAAAAAATCAAAGGAACTGAGCAGAAGCAAGAAGAACTACAGTCCTGCAGCCTGTGGAACGAAAACCACATTCACAGAAAGATAGACAAGATGAACAGGCAGAGGGCTATGTACCAGATGAAGGAACAAGATAAACCCCCAGAAAAACAACTAAATGAAGTGGAGATAGGCAACCTTCCAGAAAAAGAATTCAGAATAATGATAGTGAAGATGATCCAGGACCTCGGAAAAAGAATGGAGGCAAAGATCAAGAAGATGCAAGAAATGTTTAACAAAGACCTAGAAGAATTAAAGAACAAACAAACAGAGATGAACAATACAATAACTGAAATGAAAACTACACTAGAAGGAATCAATAGCAGAATAACTGAGGCAGAAGAACGGATCAGTGACCTGGAAGACAGAATGGTGGAATTCACTGCTGCAGAACAGAATAAAGAAAAAAGAATGAAAAGAAATGAAGACAGCCTAAGAGACCTCTGGGACAACAGTAAATGCAACAACATTCGCATGATAGGGGTCCCAGAAGGAGAAGAGAGAGAGAAGGGACCAGAGAAAATATACGAAGAGATTACAGTCAAAAACTTCCCCAACATGGGAAAGGAAATAGCCACCCAAGTCCAGGAAGCACAGCGAGTTCCATACAGGATAAACCCAAGGAGAAACATGCTGAAACACATAGTAATCAAATTGGCAAAAATTAAAGACAAAGAAAAATTATTGAAAGCAGCAAGGGAAAAACAAAAAATAACATACAAGGGAACTCCCCTAAGGTTAATAGCTGATTTCTCAGTAGAAACTCTACAAGCCAGAAAGGAGTAGCATGATATACTTAAAGTGATGAAAGGGAAGAACCTACAACCAAGATTACTCTACCCGGCAAGGATCTCATTCAGATTCAATGGAGAAATCAAAAGCTTTACAGACAAGCAAAAGCTAAGAGAACTCAGCACACCAAACCAGCTCTACAACAAATGCTAAAGGAACTTCTCTGAGTGGGAAACACAAGAGAAGAAAAGGACCTACAAAAACAAACCCAAAACAATTAAGAAAATGGTCATAGGAACATACATATCGATAATTACCTTAAACGTGAATGGATTAAATGCTCCAACCAAAAGACACAGACTGGCTGAATGGATACATAAACAAGACCCATATATATGCTGTGCGCAAGAGACCCACTTCAAGCCTAGGGACACATACAGACTGAAAGTGAGGGGATGGAAAAGATATTCCATGCAAATGGAAATCAAAAGAAAGCTGGAGTAGCAATTCTCCTATCAGACAAAACAGACTTTAAGATAAAGACTATTACAAGAGACAAAGAAGGACACTACATAAAGATCAAGGGATCAATCCAAGAAGATATAACAATCGTAAATATTTATGCACCCAACACAGGAGCACCTCAATACACAAGACAAATGCTAACAACCATAAAAGGGGAAATCAACAGTAAGACAATTATAGTAGGGAACTTTAACACCTCACATACACCAATGGACAGATCATCCAAAATGAAATAAATAAGGAAACAGAAGCTTTAAATGACACAATACACCAGATAGATTTAATTGATATTTATAGGACATTCCATCCAAAACCAGCAGATTACACTTTCTTCTCAAGTGCGCACAGAACATTCTCCAGGATAGATCACATCTTGGGTCACAAATCAAGCCTCAGTAAACTTAAGAAAATTGAAATCATATCAAGCATCTTTTCTGACCACAACGCTATGAGATTAGAAATGAATTACAGGGGAAAAAAAGCAAAAAACACAAACACATGGAGGCTAAACGATACATTACTAAATAACCAAGAGATCACTGAAGGAATCAAAGAGGAAATAAAAAAATACCTAGAGACAAATGACAATGAAAACACGATGATCCAAAACCTATGGGATGCAGCAAAAGCAGTTCTAAGAGGGAACTTTATCGCTATACAGGCCTACCTCAAAAAACAAGAAAAATCTCAAATAAACAATCTAACCTTATACCTAAAAGAACTAGAGAAAGAAGAACAAACAAAACCCAAAGTTAGCAGTAGGGAAGAAATCATCAAGATCAGAGCAGAAACAAATGAAATAGAAACAATAGCAAAGATCAATAAAACTAAAAGCTGGTTCTTTGAGATAATAAACAAAATTGATAAACCATAAGCCAGGCTCATCAAGAAAAAGAGGGAGAGGACTCAAATCAATAAAATTAGAAATGAGGGCTTCCCTGGTGGCGCAGTGGTTGGGAGTCCGCCTGCCGATGCAGGGGTCACGGGTTCGTGCCCTGGTCCGGGAAGATCCCACATGCCGCGGAGCACCTAAGCCCGTGAGCCATGGACGCTGGGCCTGCGCGTCCGGAGCCTGTGCTCCGCAATGGGAGAGGCCACAGCAGTGAGAGGCCCGCATACAGCAAAAAAAAAAAAAAAAAGAAAAAAGAAATGAAAAAGGAGAAGTTACAACAGACACCGCAGAAATACAAAGCATCCTAAGAGACTACTACAAACAACTCTATGCCAATAAAATGGACAACCTGGAAGAAATGGACAAATTCTTAGAAAGGTATAACCTTCCAAGACTGAACCAGGAAGAAATAGAAAATATGAACAGACCAATCACAAGTAATGAAATTGAAACTGTGATTAGAAATCTTCCAACAAACAAAAGTCCAGGAGCAGATGGCTTCACAGGTGAATTCTGTCAAACATTTAGAGAAGAGCTAACACCCATCGTTCTCAAACTCCTCCAGAAAATTGCAGAGGAAGGAACACTCCCAAACTCATTGTATGAGGCCACCAACACCCTGATACCAAAACCAGACAAAGATACTACGAAAAAAGAAAATTACAGACCAGTATCACTGATGAATATAGATGCAAAAATCCTCAACAAAATACTAGCAAACAGAATCCAACAACACATTAAAAGGATCATACACCATGATCAAGTGGGAGTTATCCCAGGGATGCAAGGATTCTTCAATATATGCAAATCAATCAATGTGATACACCATATTAACAAATTGAAGAATAAAAACCATATGATCATCTCAATAGATGCAGAAAAAGCTTTTGACAAACTTCAACACCCATTTATGATAAAAATTCTCCAAAAAGTGGGCATAGAGGGAACCCACCTCAACATAATAAAGGCCATACATGACAAACCCACAGCCAACATCATTCTCAATGGTGAAAAACTGAGACCATTTCCTCTAAGATCAGCAACACGACAAGGATGTCCACTCTCACCACTATTATTCAACATAGTTTTGGAAGTCCTAGCCACAGTAATCAGAGAAGAAAAAGAAATAAAAGGAATACACATTGGAAAAGAAGAAGTAGAACTGTCACTGTTTGCAGATGACATGATACTATACATAGAGAATCCTAAAGATGCCACCAGAAAACTACTCGAGCTAATCAATGAATTTGGTAAAGTTGCAGGATACAAAATTAATGCACAGAAATCTCTTGCATTTCTATACACTAATGATTAAAAATCTGAAAGAGAAATTAAGGAAACACTCCCACTTACCATTGCAACAGAAAGAATAAAATACCTAGGAATAAACCTACCTAGGGAGACAAAAGACCTGTATGCAGAAAACTATAAGACACTGATAAAGAAATTAAAGATGATACCAACAGATGGAGAGATATACCATGTTCTTAGATTGGAAGAATCAACATTGTGAAAATGACTATAATACCCAAAGCAATCTACAGATTCAATGCAATCCCTATCAAATTACCAATGGCATTTTTTATGGGACTAGAACAAAAAAATCTTAAAATTTCTATGGAGACACAAAAGACCCTAAATAGCCAAAGCAGTCTTGAGGGAAAAAAACGGAGCTGGAGGAATCAGACTCCCTGACTTCAGACTATACTACAAAGCTACAGTAATCAAGACAATATGGTACTGGCACAAAAATAGAAACATAGATCAATGGATCAAGATAGAAAGCCCAGAGATAAACCCATGCACCTATGGTCAACTAATCTATGACAAAGGGGGCAAGGATATACAATGGAAAAAAGACAGTGTCTTCAATAAGTGGTGCTGGGAAAACTGGACAGCTACATGTAAAAGAATGAAATTAGAACACTCCCTAACACCATACAAAAAAATAAACTCAAAATGGATTAGACACCTAAATGTAAGACCAGACACTATAAAACTCTTAGAGGAAAACATAGGAGGAACACTCTTTGACATAAATCACAGCAAGATCTTTTTTGATCCACCTCCTAGAGTAATGGAAATAAAAACAAAAATAAACAAATGGGACCTAATGAAACTTAAAAGCTTTTGCACAGCAAAGGAAACCATAAACAAGACGAAAAGACAACTCTCAGAATGGGAGAAAATATTTGCAAACGAATCAACGGACAAAAGGATTAATCTCCAAAATATATAAACAGCTCATGCAGCTCAATATTAAAAACACAAACAACCTAATCCAAAAATGGGCAGAAGACCTAAATAGACATTTCTCCAAAGAAGACATATAGATGGCCAAGAAGCACTTGAAAAGCTGCTCAACATCACTAATTATTAGAGAAATGCAAATCAAAACTACAATGAGGTATCACCTCACACCAGTTAGAATGGGCATCATCAGAAAATCTACAAACAACAAATGTTAGAGAGAGTGTGGAGAAAAGGGAACCCTCTTGCACTGTTGGTGGGAATGTAAATTGATACAGCCACTATGGAGAACACTATGGAGGTTCCTTTAAAAACTAAAAATAGAATTACCATATGATCCAGCAATCCCACTACTGGGCATACACCCAGAGAAAACCATAATTCAAAAAGACACGTGCACCCCAATGTTCACTGCAGCACTATTTACAATAGCCAAGTCATGGAAGCAACCTAAATGCCCATCAACAGACAAATGGATAAAGAAGATGTGGTACATATATACAATGGAATATTACTCAGCCATTAAAAAGGAATGACATTGGGTCATTTGTTGAGATGTGGACGGACCTAGGGACTGTCATTCAGAGTGAAGTCAGAAAGAGAAAAACAAATTTCGTATATTAATGCATGTATGTGGAACCTAGAAAAATGGTACAGATGAACTGGTTTGCAGGGCAGAAGTTGAGACACAGACGTAGAGAACAAACATACAGACACCAAGGGGGGGAAACTGCAGTGGGGTGGGGATGGTGGTGTGATGAATTGGGTGATTGGGATTGACATGTATACACTGATGTGTATAAAATTGATGACTGGGCTTCCCTGGTGGCGCAGTGGTTGAGAATCTGCCTGCCGATGCAGGGGACACGGGTTCGTGCCCTGGTCCGGGAAGATCCCACATGCCACGGAGCGGCTGGGCCCGTGAGCCATGGCCACTGAGCCTGCGCGTCCAGAGCCTGTGCTCCACAACAGGAAAGGCCACAACAGTGAGAGGCCCGCGTACCACAAAAAATAAAAATAAAAAAAAATAAAAAATAAAAAATAAAAAAAATAAAATAAAATTGATGACTAATAAGAAACTGCTGTATAAAAAAATAAATTTAATTTAATTTAAAAATTTTTTAAAAAATCAAAGGAACTAAAGGAAGAATAGACCAAGCCACAAAGATAGCAGAAGATTTCTTAACATCCTTCTTTCAATAATTGATGGGGAAAAATACTAGCAAAAATATAGATGATTTGAACAACATGATCAATTAGCTTTATGTTTCATATTTTTATAACACAACTCCCAAGTCTATAGTGTACATTCTTTCTAAGTGCACATGAAACATTCAGCAAGTAGACCATAAACTGGGCAGTAAATAAGTCTCCATGAATATCAAAGGATGAAAATAATATACAGTGTATTTTTTGACCACTATGGTATTATGTTGACTTATTTGATGGCTCTTAAAAATACATAATGCACGTTCTTTTGGAGTTTATGTGAAACAGTTATAAAATTAATGAAATGCTAATTAAGAAAAACAAATCTCCTAATAAAATTTTGGTCATAAAATTTTTCAGTCCCTCATCTGTCATCTTAAACAAAAAAAATCCAAAATTCAATGTTTTACACTAAAACAATGATTTTTAAAACCCTAATCCCATGCATATTGAAAAATACTCTTTGGGCTTCCCTGGTGGCTCAGTGGTTGAGAATCCACCTGGCGATGCAGGGGACACGGGTTCGTGTTCTGGTCCAGGAAGATCCCACATGCTGCGGAGCGGCTGGGCCCATGAGCCATGGCCGCTGAGCCTGTGCGTCTGGAGCATGTGCCATCTGGAGCCTGTGCTCTGCAACAGAAGAGGCCACAACAGTGAGAGGCCCGCATACAAAAAAAAATTAAAAATCAGAAAAAAAAAATGAAAAATACTCTTCAAAGTAGCAATGGTTTAAGAAGAAATTTAAGAATATAATGGCAGGCTATTTTGAAAAACAAAAATGAGATCACTATTGAAACCAAATGGGCTCAAAGATGATATAAAAGGGGAGGAGAGATGAACAGGTAGAGCAAAGAGGATTTTAGGGCAGTGAAAATACCTTATGATACTATAATGATGGATACATGCCATTTTGCATTTGTCCAGACCCACAGAATGTACAGCACTAAGAGTGAACCCTAATGTAAACTATGGATTTTGGGTAATTGTTATGTGTCAGTGTAGGCTGGACAATTGTAACAAACATACCACTCTGGTGGGGGATGTTGATAATGGGGGAGGGATGCATGTGTGGGTGAGAGGGGAGTTTATGGGAAATCTCAGTACCTCCCACTCAATTTTACTGTGAACCTAAAACTGCTCTAAAGAATAAAGTCGGTTTTTTAAAAAGAGTTAAACTCAAAGGCAACATCATAGCCTTAAATATTCTTATTATTTAAAAAAAAATTTTAATAAGGAAAATACGTTAAAAATGAACATAAAAGCAGAAAAAATAAATTAGTAGAAAAATGAATTAAATAAGTAAATTAAAAACCTGGTTCTTTGACAAGAAACAAAATTGATAAACATTTGGCAAATTAATAAAGAAAACAGTTTTAACAAAAAATAATAAATTAGAATAAGAAAGTGATAAACATCTGAGATAAAGGTACAAAGGAGATTAAAACTATTCACAATTTTGTGGTAATAAATTTGGGAATCTCTTACCGAAAACCAAAACACTTCTCCTAGTAAATATAAACAACCAAAGTTTTTGCAATGCAAATCAATGCAGCAGCACATAGAAGGCTTGAAAAGAACAAGATCTGAGAAAGTTATGCAGAAACCACCTTTAAAGCAGACCTGGAACTCTGATGGATTTCCTGATAGATTTCTTTAAATTGTCAATGTGTGATTAACTCCTATGTCACATAAACTTTTTCAGAGAGTACAAAAAAGTGGAAGGAAAGTAACTTAATTTACTTAATAAGTCACATAACCCTGACACCAAAATATAATGAAGGTGGAAAGCAAATGGCTGAGGGAAGGGCAGAGAGTCTTTGGTGCGGGGTGAGCGGGGCTGGAGAGAGGGCGGTACGCCATCCAGATCACTGATCAGTGGTGCTGAGCAGAGAGAGAGGAAATGCCAAGATACACCCAGCAGGGTGGACACAGGAAGACATGAGTCACTTCCATTTTTGAACCTCTCCATGTAAAAAAAAAAAATTAAGAAATGCCAAAGCAATTTTTCAAATATAAAAACATTTAACAAACACTTTAAATAGTTACAAAAATAAAAATAAATGCAGCACTATGAGAGCATCATGTGGAGATAATCAAGAGTAGATGTGGGGCTTCCCTGGTGGCGCAGTGGTTGGGAGTCCGCCTGCCAATGCAGGGGATGCAGGTTCGTGCCCCGGTCGGGGAATATCCCACATGCCGCTGAGCAGCTACGCCAGTGAGCCAGGGCCGCTGAGCCTGCGCGTCTGGAGCCTGTGCTCCGCAACGGGAGAGGCCACAGCAGTGAGAGGCCGGCGTACTGCAAAAAAAAAAAAAAAGCAAAAGAAGAGTAGATGTGAAACCTTTAAAGAAGTGAGATCCTTCTAGCAACACTCACACCACCCACAAACCCAACACACACACACACACACACACACACACACACACACCCCTGGCGACAGATGGACTAATGCTGAGAGTGGAGTTTGTGAGAGGAAGCGGAAACAGAAACTTTAAACGTTTCTGGAAACAACTCCTTATGTTTCTGCCTCTGGAGTGTGCCATACACCATGAAGGGTATAACTTGGTTGCCAGTAGCATTAGGGAAGAACAAATCTGACTCCATATTAGATCTGTTTCATTCGCTCTAACCTTTGTATTCTATGCTTTTGCTACAAGTTAAGAATGTTACCTATTGCCTGAAATATACAGGATAGCCCATCCTCAAGGTCCTGACCTTTAAAGGCATAACACCTTTCCATTCACAGAGAGATAAATGTTGCAGAACAGAGAATAACATGTGTCTTGTTGGAGGTTTATAGGAACATCGTGACCTGACCTATGTGGACAGCTGCAGGAACAAAGGATTCCAGCACCAGGAAGTTTGCAACAAGCAGCCACACGCCGTCCCCTTTTAGTATGAGAAGCCTGAATTCTAACTCCAGGAAGATGGGTCTTTGGGACACCAGCCCCCCATCTTCTCAGTCTGCTGGCTTTCCGAAGAAAGTTGCTATTCACCGCCCCAACAACTTGTCTCTCGATTTATTGGCCTCTCGTGTGGTCAGCAGTAGGAGCTTGGACTTGGTAACATGATAATTTATGATGAAATATTATCAGAATAAAACAGTGTTTATATGATTAACGTTATTATATGCTATTACCTCAGAAGTTCTAATCATGAAATCTGCAGAAAGAGGTGTTGCCAACCTACCCGTGATGTCAGGCACCAATTTCTGGCAGGGAATACCTTCCATGTCTCAGTGTCTGCTTCCCAGGCCTGGAGAAAGCCCAGGGCCAGGTCTGGATGGGCCAAGGGCAGGCTGCTGTTAAGCCCAGAGCCTCTGCTGCCTTCTTCCCTAAGGCCCTGTGCTTATTCTGTCGTACTACTCCTGACTCCTTTGTCATTTATTATAATTTTTACTCTCAGGTGTCTCTTTGCCTCATTTGGCAAACTTGCGTCCTTTACAGCTGTGCGAGGCCATGAGACTGGGTTCTGGCCAATTGGATATTAACAGAAGTGGTGTGTACAATTTCTAGATGTCATGAAAGGAGGAGACAAGCCCATATCTTCCCCTTTTCTCCTTCCTGCTGGCTGGAATGCAGACGTGAGTGCTAGAGCTGAAGCAGCCATCTTGGGCCATGAGGTAAACTGGGGAAACAGAGCCCAACACAGTGGAGCAATAAGATATAAGGAGCCCAGGGAGCTAGCTAACCTTAGCGTGAGCACAACTCCCCCAAACGCTGTGTGAGTCTGGGGCCACCAAAGAGGAGAAGAGGTTGGAAGGTGGGGGCCCAGCATTGGCCTCCTCAGGGGAGGTTCTGCCTCCTGCCTGCTGGGAGAGAAGTCTGGTTCCTCAGAGCAGCTGTCACCCACTCTGCATAACTAGATGCCATTCTTCTTTGTATCAGCTGGACCTCCTACCCACTTTCAACTTGTAGAAAGATGCCAGAGAAATTAGGCTGGTGTCAAGCCGGATACAATTAACACCCCTTCTTGCCTTTGTCCTGGATTAGTTTAATAACTGTCTTTGTAGGTTTTATTCAGAGCGCCTCACAATTGCTGTCAAATAACTCCTTCGCTCTACATGCAAGATAATCAAATGCAGCTATGCCTCAGAAGCTCATACGGAAGGAAGGACGTGTCCGAAAATTCCTTTTAGGGAAGGAGCCCAGTTCATGGGAAATATGCTGGTGTAGGGACCCCTGTCTGACAACCTCAAGAGCATCGTCCCAGCCTTGGACCTCTGACTCCTGCCTCCATGCTCTCAGAGGGTCCCTCCAAGTGGAAGCTCCCACTGTTTTTCCAGAGCTGGGAGAGGGAAATGGAACTCCACTCCTTTCCAAGCTGTGGCTGGGGGGTCTGGGGAGGACTCGGGGGGCTGCAGCTGCACAGACCTCCCCCAGACCTTGATGGTCTCTGAAGAGAAGGAGCAAGAAGAACCCAGATCAAGGAAGTTGTACTTAACAGTACACCTGGGAAACCCATCGGAGTCTTCTCTGAAAATGGCCCTGAGCCTGTACTTCCTCCTCAGTGGTGAGTAGCGATGACCTGCACGTCAGCTAAATCTTCACGTCACTTCAGACCTAGATAAGGGCTGGCTCTCCTCCTTCTCCGTGCCTCGGGGTGTTCAGACCACCCCCGGAGGGCCTCACACGTGGGTTGGGGGGCTTCGGCTGTCATGCCATTGTTGCCTCCAGCTCTGAAATCTTGGACTCACTTTTTTCCCCCTGCGCCCAGGAGATGACGGGAACGATTGAGTCTTACACGCCTCCCACGCTAAGTGCGGGGCCAGGAAGGGTCCCAGCAGTTGCCCCGAGTCCCCTGCAGCGGCGCTAGGACTTCAGCTCTTGGTAAGAGGGGAAGCGATATTAAGCCCAGACCGTGGTCCCTGGATCCGCATGAGCGAGGCTGTCCTCCCGCTCCCGTTGCACAGGATTCTTGCGCTCAGGTGGGCTTCTGAGATGCTCCCTCTCCCCTTTCAAGGCTGTCTCTGAACGCTGCTCGAACCCGTTCTCTTCTTCTTCACATCGCGGGGGCCAAAGGGGGAGCCCTCCGGGACTCTGCCTCACATCTGGCTGCTGCTGCCATCAATGCCCTTAACGGGAGACAGACACCAAGCAGGCTAAGTAGTAAAGGGCAGGTGGCTGAGGCCAAGGCTGAGCACTGATCCGAATGTACAATAAATATAAGTGACCCTGGTAGAAGCAGCCGGGTGACCACCAAGGATTTGTGCTGCCCTTTCGGGGTGACAAGCAGTTACTGGGAAGCGTCTGCCCAGCAGGGTATTACGTTCTCCAGAGGGCTTTGCACCCGCTGGGCTGCGGGACCCCCCCGAGCTAAAGGGGTTAAGAAATCGAGGCGCCTTCCGCGTGGTCATCTTCCCCGGGTGCAGGCAGAATGAGAAGGCTCTGTGTAGCTAGACAGAAGCGCAGCCCCTGAAGGAAGGGGCCTGGGTCCCGGGAGGCCACAAGGACCGTCACCGTGTTAGTTTCCTAGGATATTGCCCAACAAAGGGCCACTTACCTAATGGCTGAAAACACCAGAAATTTGTTGTCTGACAGCTCTGGAGGCCAGAAGTTCACAATCGAGGCATATGCTCTCTTAAAGCTCTAGAGGAGGGTTTCCCTGGTGGCGCAGTGGTTGAGAGTCCGCCTGCTGACGCAGGAAACACGGGTTCATGCCCCCGTCCGGGAGTATCCCGCGTGCCGCGGAGCGGCTGGGCCCGTGAGCCGTGGCCGCTGAGCCTGCGCGTCCGGAGCCTGTGCTCCGCGATGGGGGAAAAAAAAAAAAAAAAAACCTCTAGAGGAGACTCCTTGAAACTTCAGGCTCTGGTAGCTCCAGGTGTTCCTAGGATCGTAGCTACATAACTTCAATCTCTGCCTTCATCTTCACGTGGTCTGCTCCCCTGTGTCTTCTCCTCTCGTGTTTCTTTTTAAAAAAAATTTTTTTAACTTTATTTATTATTTTTGGCTGCTTTGGGTCTTTGTTGCTGCATGCAGCCTTTCTCTAGTTGCAGCGAGCGGGGGCTACTCTTCATTGCAGTGCGTGGGCTTCTCGTTGCGGTGGCTTCTCTTGTTGCAGAGCATGGGCTCTAGGCTCGCGGGCTTCAGTAGTCGTGGCACGCGGGCTCAGTAGCTGTGGCTCGCAGGCTCTAGAGCGCAGGCTCAGTAGTTGTGGCGCACGGGCTTAGCTGCTCCGCGGCATGTGGGATCTTCCCAGAGCAGGGATCAAACCCGTGTCCCCTGCATTGGCAGGCGGATTCTTAAGCACTGCGCCACCAGGGAAGTCCTCCTCTCATGTTTCTTATAAGGACTTGTCATTGGACTGGGGGTCCATCCAGTTAATGCAGGGTGATCTCATCTCGAGAGCCTTACTTAATGACATCTGCAAAGATCCTTTTTCCCAACAAACTCACATCTACAGGGACCAGGGGTTAGAACTTCAGCACACCTTTCTGGAGGCCGTGGTTCAACTCACTACAGGCACCTACAAACATGGCCACACTGGATGACAATGTGAGTGAAAAATAAACTGTTCCTGTGTTAAGTCGCAGCAAATTTGGGGTTTTATGTGTTTCAGCAGCAAGCATGATATTAACAAGACAGTGATTGCTCCTGAACCTTCCCAGAGGTGAGTTTGGTGGACTCAGTGAAGGTGCAGAGAACACAGAATACCTGAAAGTGGTGTGGGAGGAGAATGGGCAGTGGATGGAGGCAGGGAGGCTGGAGAGAGAGAGGAGGCTGCGGAGCCAGGGTAACAGCTGAACCCCCGTCAGGGAACTCACATTTCTGCCTGCCTGCCTGCCTCCCTCCCTCCCTTCCTCCCTCCCTTCCTTCTCCTCTCTCTCTCCCTTCCTTCCCCTCTCTCTCTCTCTCTCTCTCTCTCAACATATATTTATTGAGTGCAGACTACATACGAGGCTGGGTGCTATGGCCCCAGCAATGGCCACAAGAGAGAATATCCCTCCCTACATGGAGCTTACATTCTAAAAGGGTTGATAACAGACCTAGAGGGAGAAACAGACAGAAATACAATAATAGCAGGGGACTTCAATACCCTGCTTCCAACAATGGACAGATCATCCAGACAGAAAATCAATAAGGAAACATGGACTTAAAGTACACACTAGACCAGAGGGACTTAGCAGACATTTACAGAACTTTCTATTCAAAAGCAGCAGAACATGTACTCTTCTCAAGGGCACATGGAATATTCTCAGGAGAGATCATATGTTAGGCCACAAAGCAAGTCTTAATAAATTTAAGAAGACTGAAATTGTACCAAGAATCTGTTCCAACCTCAATGGTATGAAACTAGAAATCAATTGCAAGAAGATAACTGGAAAATTCACAAATACAAGGAGATTAAACAACATGCTACTGAACAACCAACAGGTCAAAGAAGAAATCAAAAGAAGAATTTAAAAATCTTGAGACAAGTGAAAATGGAAATGCAACGTGCTGGCCGGGATGTGGAAAAAAGGAAACCCTTTTACACTGGTGGTGGGTGTGGAAATTAGTGCAGCCACTGTAGAAAACAGTATGGAGGTTCCTCCAAAAATTAAAAATACCATGTGATCCAGCAACTCCCCTCCTGGCTAGTTATCCGAAAGAAACTCTAACTTGAAAAGATATATTATATCCCCCCAATGTTCACAGCAGCATTATTTACAATAGCCAAGACATGGAAGCAACTTAAGTGTCCATCAACAGATAAGTGGGTAAAGAAAATGTGGAATATTATCCAGCCATAAAAAAGAAGAAAATCTTGCCCTTTGCACCATCGTGGATGGATCTTGAGGGCATCATGCTAAGTGAAATAAACAGAAAAGGCTGAATACCGGATGATCTCACTCATGTGTGGAATCTAAAAACTACACTCAATAAACCACTCGTAGTTACAGAGACGAGACTGGTGGTGGTCGGAGGTCGGGTAAGGGGTCAAGAACTAGATTCACTGCGGCCGTCGGCCCACAATGTATACAAATATCGAACCATATGTCCCACACCTGAGACGGATATAATGTTATATGTCAATTAGACCTCCAAGAAGAGTGGCCCTAGAATGGTAATCCCCCTTTGCTGTCTGATAGAAACGGATGCAAAACTGCCCTGAGTAAAGCGGAAACTGACACACCATTGTAAAGCAACTATACTCCAATAAAGATGTTCAATAAAAAATACATTAAAAGAAAACAAAACTGCTCTGAGGGGCATCGAGTAGCCAGATAACAGGGTACATGATCCAAATTACGACATGGGTGAAAAAATAATTCTCGATCCACAGTGAGATTAGAACCCCAGAATTCTAAGTATGCTTTCAACGATTAAAGCATAAAAGAAGGAATTACATAACGTGGAAAAAAATCTTTCCACGGAAAGAGAACGCGCAACCTCACTATTAGTCAAAGAAATGTAAGCTAGGACAGCACTGAGGTCCCCTTGTTCTGCGCAACAGTGAGTGAAGATTAGAAGGGGTTGATCCTCGCGGTACGAAGAGGGAGGATAAGAGCCCCCGTCACCTTGCTAGCGGGGCACACCTGGAGTCTTACCCTGGGTGTCCCCGTGTTACCGGCGCGGGTCCTTGGACTCTTTAGTCAATGGCAGTTGATAAGAGGCCAGACGAGGAATTCGGGCATGACTTCCGTGCTGCAGCAGGAGGGAGAGAGAGCAAGTGACGCGCGCCCCTAGCTCGGCGGTAGGAGGGCGGGCTGGTTCCTTGAAGAAGGTGAGGGTGGAGGCAGGTCGGTGGGTGGGGCCGGAGGCGGGGCTTAGCTGGTCGGCCCACCCCCGATGGTGCCCCGGTAAGCATCGTGCGGAGTGCGCCCCCTGCTTGTGCACCCAGCCCCTCGGAAGTGGCCGCTGATCTGTGGCCTTTTTGAACCTTACTGTTCGTAACTGCCCTGGCTGCGCCTGTCTGCAGCTACTTCTCGTCCCGTAGAGTTTCTTTGCATCCTGTTGCTGGAGGACACGTCCGTCCAGCTGCAAGCACTGAAGCCAGCGGCGCCGCGTCCCAGGTCCCAGCCTGTCTCACCCAAAGCAGAGCCCGAGACGGCTGACTTGGAGGTGATCCCAGGAAGCAGCAGGGCAGGACAGGGGGTGGGAAACGGGCAAGGAGGGAAGCCAGCCCGAGGACGTGTCACCAAGTCCCCTGAGGTGGACGCTGGCACCCAATTCTGCAAGTGCCCACCTGGGCATGAAGGGGAAGCCGCCACCCGGCGGCTCTCGTCGCCCCAGATCCAAGTGGCCTGCGGGCAACGCCGCTTCCGGATCGCGCACGTGGGGGTGAGACAGCTTTGTAGTAGCTGCCCACGCCAAGGCTTCAGAAGAGCCCCAGGGCAGGCGCCTAGAGGCCCGGGGGAGGCGCGCTCGGGCTGCACCTACACCAGCTGGTGCGAGGAGGTGCCATCACTGAGGCCCCGCTGACGCCCCCAGCGGACCCACTGCCTCGGAATTACCCATCAGAGCATCCTTCTACGGGAAAGATCCAAACATGGAGTGGATGTGTGTTTAACTATATCTGAGAAAGGGAGGGAGGGAGGGAGGGAGGGAATGCAGAGGAAGCGAAACAGGAGGGAAAAGAGGGAGGGAAATGTCTATTTGTTCCATTAACCTTTTCCTAGTCAACCATATTTTCCCCACTGCCCTGGGGCAAGAAGCCACAGCTGAAAAGCAAAGAGACCTACAAATGGTTAATTCTCAGCTTTGAGCTTCCAGTGGCCTTAATGAATTAAGTTTGATTTAAGGATCTTTTTCAAGATTAGTTTTAGCTGTACTCGATGTTTGCTTTGCATTTTGATTTTAAAGTGTAAGCCTAGCATGTGGTGGAACTTACACAGCACAAGGGACTTTGCAGGTGTGATTAAGGGTTCTGAGGCGGCAAGATGATCCTGGATTATTCGGGGGGCAGGGGCAGTGTAATCGCAGGGCTCTTTAAGGGGAAAGCTGGGTCACAGTCAGAGGAGGAGATGTGACAATAGAAGCAAAGGTCAGAGAGAGAGCAAGAGACAGATGTGAAGATGCCTCACTGCCAGGCTGAGGACACAGGAAGGGGCCCTCGCCCGCCATGCCGGCTGTGCCTCTAGAAGCTGGAAGAGGGGAGGAAGCAGATCCTCCCTCAGGGCCTCCACAAGGAACACGGCCCTGCTGAATTTGATTTTAGGACATCTGACCTCCAGAAGTGTAAGAGAGCAGATTTTTGGGGGGCCGCGCTGTGCAGCACGCGGGATCTTAGTTCCCCAACCATCCAGGGATCGAACCTGCGCCCCCTACCTTGGGAGCGTGGAACCTTAACCACTGGACCACCAGGGAAGTCCCAAATGTGTGTAGTTTTAAGCCACTCCATTTGTGGTAATCTGTTACAGCAGCGGCAGGAAACTGCCACAAACCTGGACAAGCACATCTCCTCATCTGGAAAGAGAGGGTCATCGTGGTCTCTCCCTGCTGTTCTGAGCAACAGAGCCAGTGTTGTACATGCCATGCTTACAAATATGCGTAATGAATGTCTGATAGACAACACTTGTTCTTTCTGACCGCCTAGCTTCTCACCTTTACCTGGAAAGCACCTTAGAAAGCATTAAGAAAAATACAGTATGGAATTAAACTAACCAGTGAGGTAGCTCTGGTTAGGTAGCTTTTATGTAAGGTCACCACTTTGCATTGAGGCCCAGGGAAGTTAAGCAAATTGCCCAAGGTCACACAGCCATTTAGTGGGAAACAGAATCCACATGTTTCCCCCTTGACCCTTAGTTGCACTGGTAACTGACCACACTTATGCTTCTCTTCTAGGGAATCTGTTCCGTATGCAGATGCCTCTGCCCCACCCACAGGACAATCTGATTCAGGCAGGCAGTGCCCGGGAATCTGCATTTCATCCGGCTCCCTCGTTATTTGTATACAGTGACCCCGCGGAGAGCAATGCTGCCCACCCGGGTTGCCAAACAGCTGTGAGCTGTCGAACGCTTCCGTCTGCTACCACTTGTTTGAGGACACGGGAGGCCACAGAATCCCACCATGTGGTTGACTTTTCATTCTGAAAAATTTCAAACATACAGAAAAAGACTACATCAATGGCCACCCACAGAGTCACCACCCAGAATAAAGAGCTGCCAGCACTGCAGCATCTATAATGTTACATCCACATGGTTTCCTCTTTGGCCGAACCAAAACGTAACGTATGTTACAGACAACATGACATTTTTTAAACTGCACCTAAAAATTGGCCACTTTCCCACCACCCGCAAGAAATCGTGACACTTAACATCTTCAGCATCTTCTCAGGACGTTCTAAGGAAGAACGCCTTCAGTCTTCAACATTACCTGATAATAATTTCCCCTATTTCCCCCCAAACGTCTTTAATAGGTGACCTCTTTTTTTAAACCAGGAAGTCTGCACTACCAGTTTTGAGATGCCTAGTCTAGGCGGAGTTTGAGGATTTCCAGGGTGACTTGCCGATGGGAGTCCCCTAGGTTTCCTGTACCCGAGGAAGGGTGCGCAGATGAAAGGCTGGTCCCTCTCCCTCCCCATCCCCCCCGCCCCAGCCCGGGCCTGACAACACCTCAGTCCCCTTCCCAGGCTCTCGCCCTTTAGAGCTGAGGATTGACAGTAACAGCATTCCTCTTCCCAAGACCACAGATCCTCTTCTGCGGCCTCTTCCTATACCTACAGCTCTCTCTCTGCAGGTTCTGGGAACCACTCAGACCTAGATAAGACAAGGGATCCCAGCTCTTTCCAGCCCCAGGGTGCTACCCTGCTCACACCTTGTAAACATCTCTTTGTAAAAACCCTCTTCATTTACCCCACTCCACTGTGCTTTCCCTTTCCCACTGGGACCCTGACTGATGAAGTCATCGGTACCAGAGATGGCCCCAGAGGAAAATAACTCTCATATGAGATTCTAGGATGGGATTGCTCACATACTGGAGATGCACAGAGATAACCCCCTTACCAGAGGGAGACAGAGCACAGGTAATCTATAAAATACGGTGGCATCAGAGTTGCTCAAATCTGCACCAGTAGTGCATTGGGAGAATGCTGATGGAAGGCAAGATGTTGGCAAATGGAGTGCCGTGGCTGTGCTGACAGTGGTGATTACGGGTCTGTGGTGTGGATGGCTTTTCTGACAGCCCCAGAGACTATACCTACACGAAGAAGGGACAAAGTGAAGGTCCTGAATATGCCCAACTCAGAACATGGGTGGAAACCCCCAAACCCTCCACGGTGGCCTTGAGGGGGTCACTGATCTCCTGCTGGGCAAAGGGGACCAGGTGACAGACATACAGAGTCAATTAGATTTTCAACCCCACCAGATTTCTCATGTTTTCCACTGGTTGGAAAGGTGGGACCCTGGTTCATTGGTTGGAACGTTGGAGCAGAGACAGATGGGGCTGCCAAGTTGCCTCAGGACCCATCCCACACACTTAGTGTCTCCAGGCCCACAGTCAGAGTCGTATCCTAGGATAGCCCAGACGGAGAAGGACAAAGCCTGGTACACGAGGAGAGAGCCTGTAGGCCAAAAGTTTCGCAGGGAAACCAGCAGGAATCATGGCGTGTTTATTGGAGGGAGTTGCAAGGGCGTTGGATGGAGATGGACAAAATATAAAACTGGGTCGGAGAGAATTTAATGATATAGTCATGCTCGCTGAAGATTCAGGATTTCATGTGCTGGCGTGAACCCCAGGAGGGGCATTCAGAGCTACGCTGGACTCCACAGCGGCTGGCAGTGAAGGAGGACTTTTCTAGCCTTCTGAAGGAAAGGAAACTCGAAGGCTCAGGAAGTTAGGAATGTTGGAGGGGTGTCTTCTGTACAACATCATAGCCACACCTAACCACACTCCCCAGGAGGGCCAGAGGATAACTCCCTTCACGAGGCCAGAAGAGTTCCATTGTCAAGTGTTCACAGGCCTCCTTGAAAAGCTCTTCCTGGCTGTTTTCTGTAGGCAGGAAATGATAGCGGGAGACACCGCAGTGGAATCAGGGTCTCTGATGTTAATGGAAAAAGTGGGATCCCTGCAGAGGAGGGGTCAGGTGTCTCAAAGACACAATGCGCACTATTGCAAAAACAGAAGACTGGAGCGGTCATTGGACTGTTTGGGCCTCTAGGGGTCTGTGGCCCTGGCTAACTGATCATGGGGTCACTATGCCTGCAGTAGATGTACAGACTATTAAGATGCTGCTTGCAATATATAAGCAGAAAAATTCGGGGCCTGGTGGGCAAAATCATAGTAGAGAATCAAAACTTACCCGTTGTTTGGACCCAAAGGCCCAGAATCCCTTGCCTTGGGGTGTGGAGCTGGGGTGGCGGGGGGTGGGGGGGTGGGTAGGGATCTCTCTGAGCAAGCACCTGCAATGCAGCCATAGGTCTATACTATGAATCTTCCCCCAATCCTCCCCCAAAAGACACCTGGCACCATTGAACAGAACAGGAAAAGGGAAATATCCAGACCTTCCAGGGACTAGTAGATACTGTTTCTAATGCTAACTACAGGAGACTCAACTTTCCATAGTGAGAGTGTGAGCTCATGGAAATCAGATCTGTCTTACAGTGGCTTCAGTAGGACTGAGGCTCTATCCTGTTGTTATCTTCCCAGAATATATAATAGTAACAGATACATTAGTAACTCACAGAATCTCACAGTGGCTCCCTGACCCATGGAACGCAGCCCATTATGGCAGGAAGGACCAAGTGGGAACTGTCTCCTTTCAGGTGGAACTTCCCCCGCCCCACTACCAAGATAATGAACCCAAAGAAATATCATAACCCTGGGAGAATGGCACAGATTAGTGTAACCATCAAATACTTAAAAGATCCAGGAGTGGTGATTCTGACCACATTAATATTTAACTCATGTTTGACTGGTGCAGAAACCAGATAGATCGTAGAGAATGAGTATAGATGAGAGAGAATTTGGTCACATGCTGATGCCAAGTCCAACAGCAGTTCCAGATGGATATCTTTACTAGGACAAATCAAAAACACCCCCGGCACCTGCCATGAAGCTACAGTCCTAGAGGAAGCTTTTCTTCAATTCCAAGCAGCTAAGCTGATGGCCTTCACATGGCAGGGACAACAGTACACTTTCACCTGAGGCTTTATATCAGGGCTGTATCGACTCTCTTGTTCTCTGTCGTACTATAGTCCACGAGAACTTGATCATCTTGATCCTCAGAGAACATCACTGTATTTAATCCAAGACACTGTACAAATTGGACCTGGTGAGCAGGAAGTAGCAAATATTTTAGGTGTCTTAGTAAGATACATGCATTTCAGGCAACAGGAGACAAACCCCGTGAAAGTTTAGAGGCATTCCATATTGCAAAGTTTCTAGGCACCCAGGGGTCTGAAAGATGTCAGGAATGAGTGACAAAATGCACTTCTTAATACAAAGAAAGAGATACAGTATCTGATAGACCTGTGGGTTTGGGGGATAACATACACCATACTTGGGTTTGCTGCTCTGACCCATTACAGGGGAAACGGTTGAAGTATGGATCTACACTGCTTCATGAGCAGAGACTAATGGGTTGGCCAACTGGTCAAGGACTTAGAAAGAATGAGATCGGAAGATTGGTGACAAGGAGGACGGGGAAGGGGTATAAGAATAGACTCCCAAAATGGTATTATTCCCTGGGCCGAATAGCCAATCACCTGGTGACAGGTTGATGACACTGAATCCTTTCCATCACCATGGGGGCAGTGATTTGCCCTTGTACGAATAGATGCACAGTCTGCATACGTTTTTGCTTTCCCTGATCATAACACACTGCCAGCAGCATCATTCCCTATAGAATGCCTTATTCATTACCATAGAACACATGTTGCCTGAGACAAGGAAAAAATGTTCTTTAAGTGCAAAGAAAGTGCAGCAGAGCGTTGATTCCAATAAAGCAAATCCATGGTTCACCTGTCTGCATCCTGTGTAAAGGTCTTCAGCCCCACACATGTTCAGACACCTTTTCACCAGCTTCTGAATAGATAATCAAGAAGTTGCCCAATAGGGCTCTACTGGTCTCACCTGGTTCAAACACTAGCTTGCTTGCTGGAGGGGTGCCATGGACTGAATGTGTCTCCCCAAAATTCATATGTTGAAATCCTAACTCCCAACGTGATGATATTTGGAGGTGGGGCCTTTAGGAAGTGCTTAGGTCATGAGGGTGGTACCCTCACGAGTGGGATCCGTGACCTTATCAAAAAACTCCTAGGAGCGCGATCCTCTCTTTCTGCCGTACGAGGTTACGACCGAAAGTTGCAGTCAGCAACCTGGAAGAGGCCCTCACCAGAACCCGACCATGCTGGCAGCTTGATCTCGGACTTCCAGCCTCCAGAACTCTGAGAAATAAATTTACTCCATCTATGGCACTTTGTTACAGGAGCCCAAAGAGACTGGGTCCAGGGTTCTGGAGCACTGGGCTCAGTCACAGAAACATCTTAGGAAGAAGGTCCCAAATAGTAAGCCAGCTGGAGCGTGCTGCAGATGAGCTCCGGGAATGACCCGGGAGAGGACCCCATCCTCCAGGGCAGCTGCACAGGCAGCCGGGGGGAGCGGGGTCCAATGGCATGCTGCATGGTCCCGCAGGCACACACACAAGAGCAACACCCCACACCCGTGGCTCCACCACCTGGCCGTGGACTTGGGCAGCAGGCCACGAAGTCTGCAGCTGCTGCTCATGGACAAGGGGCCCGTGAACTGCTGGAGGACCCTGTGTTCCATGTGCCCGGAGAAGGACGGTGGGGGCGGGACGGGGCTCCGGGCAGGTTCAGCTCAACCTCCAGCTTCCCTTACATTGGACAGTTCTGTTGCGATTCTGGATGACATGCCTTCAAGTCACGTCTAAGCTTACCGATGAAGCATCGCTCTAACAAGGCATGTTCACTCTGCAAATTAGAACTGCTTTATTCTAAAATAGTATCAGGACTTCCCGGTGGCACAGTGGTTAAGAGTCCGCCTGCCGATGCTGGGGACACGGGTTCGAACCCTGGTCCGGGAAGATCCCACATGCTGCGGAGCAAATAAGCCCGTGCGCCACAACTACTGAGCCTGCGCTCTAGAGCCCACGAGCCACAACTACTGAGCCCGCGAGCCACAATGACTGAAGCTCATGCGCCTAGAGCCCGTGCTCCACCAGAGGAGCCACCGCAATGAGAATCCCACATACCGCAATGAAGACCCAACGCAGCCAAAAATAATTAATTAATTAATTTTTAAAATTTCAATTTCAATGTCAAAAATAAAATGGCTGATGGGAAATAAATTAGCTTGGATTTGAAATTCTACTCACATCGTCACCTACACAAAAGTCAACATTATATGTGACATGAAAAGGGAGGCGCTATTCAATTCCTTAAATATAAATCCATACGATAATAGAAATACATATATTACATATATTTACTAAATATATTTAAATATATCTGTTTATATATAAATATATACATAAATGTAACTGTTGTAAATATCTGAATGGTGTAAAACATTGTATTACGTTTTGTGACCCACTACTACAAAAATATCTCCTCTATGGACCCAGTTTGCAATGTAAGTAGTAGTATTTTCTGTGGTGCCACGTTGTGGGAAAGGTTGGGAAGCTTTGCCCTAAGGTACTGGGGACCCTCATTTCCCTGCCTCGACCCCTGCCAGGCCTACAGTGTATTAGACAAACCACAACTAGGGACTAAACGCTGAATGGAACCACTGAATTCAGGGCCTCCCTAAACGTAGCCTCAGCTCTCTATAATCATTTCCTTCATAGTAGCAGAAATAATTCCCCATAGGGTTAAAACCCCCTTCTGGGTTTTTTATACGGTAACACATACACACACACACACACACACACACACTGTCTTCTGAGAGTACCCTGACATAAAAGTATGACCTGGGAGGAGATGGTTGATTTGAGGAAAAAGAGGGACCAACTAACCAATAAATGGTTAAAGTAAAATTCTAACGTAGAATTCTGGCCTGTCACAGGGACTAACTTAGAACTCTGGTGTGTCATGGGGACTAAGTTAGTTAGCTGCAGTCCACACGGACAGGCCTGAGGCTGGAATGCCTTGCTCCTCAGGTCCCTAGATCCTCCTAGGCCTACAAATGGAAAGGGTGAGTTTAATAAAAGAGTAGAAACTAAGGGCAACCGGAATGGATCAGACACAGAACTGTGCACACACTGACTGCATTTCATGAAGAATGAAAACAGGCTAAATCAAGCTACGGCATTAGCAATCAGGAGAGTGGCTAACATAGGTGCACTGGGGGAAAAGGTGGTCAAAGACCACGGGAAGGCCTTCTGGGTTGGTGACAATATAAGGTCGCTTAATCTGAATGTTGGTTACATGGGCTCTTTCTGTTTGTGAGAATTTTTAAAGTTGTACACTTGTATGAGCACTTCTGCATGTGTTTACTCTGCCTCAGTGAAAATAGTTTAAATAAAATGGCAGAGAGATGATACAAACACAAAAATCCTTGCAATATAGATGATTAAAGATATGAGACACAGACCCTCAAAAAAAGGTTAAAAGTAATGCGTTTTTTTAAAAAATGGGTGCTGGTCCTCTTACCTTGATAAATGTTGAGATGGCTCCCCTACCCTTTCCTCTAATCCTCTGGTCCTCTCCCTCTTTTCTATCTGCAAGAGGACTTGGAAGAGCCCAGTAAGTCAGCTGATGTTAATTTACTGAGCAGATATGTCAATATCCTCCTGAAAGAAAAAAAGATGTTCAGTCATGAAAATCCCGAGGCAGAATAATTGGGACGGTTCAGCTTAAGGAAGAGGAGATTTGATTGGTCTTAAAATAGCTGAAGATTTCCGGGGAAGGGAGCTTATCGGTCATAGTTCACCCCAGAAGACAAAAGGAAAGTAAACGATCTTAAAGCACAGATTTCAGCAGGACACCAGAAAACAGACGAATGAGTCACCAGGCCTGGGGACCCCGAGGAGGAAAAGCAGGCTACTCTGACCAGGGGAGGTTCTTTCTCACATCATAATTTTTATTATCTCCTGAGTAATGAGTTTGATTTTATTTAGAACGGGGACAAGAGCTTACATTTGTAAAGCCTTAGAGTTCTCCTCCAGAGACACCTTTATGCCCCTGTGACTCAGCTTAGAGCCCTGCTTTTGCATTGATGCTGCCAGAGGGAAAGCTGTCACTGCAAAGAGGCCCCGGGGCAGCCGGTGGGCTGGGCCGGCGGGGGGCATGCAGGCTGTTGCCTGTCACCATGGCGACCTCGCAGCCTGCAGCTGCTGCGGTCCCCACCCTCGGGAAGGTGTCCGAAGGGCTCCTGAGGCAGGTGGGGCCAGGGCGGTCCCAGCAGAGGCCCGAAGCCTCAAGAAACCCTGGTGACTTGCTCAGACTCTCCTGCGGCTCCCGGCCGACTTCCAGGGCCGCTGCAGAGCAGGCTTTGCCAGACCAGCCTGAGAAATGTCCCCCGGCACCCACGTGCTGCCTCCTCTGTGTCGCACTGTCCTGGGAAAATATGAGGCCTGCGGGGAGACCACGGTTGGAGGGCGTTTCTCCAAGCGAAAAGGGAAGAGGCCGTGGCTTCTTAGGTTTAGGCCAAGACTGAATGCCCTCGTCCACCTGCTCTTTAGCGCACGTCGGAGCTGTGGCTGGCGGGGGCCCTTCCGGGCCTGAATCCTGAAGAGGCAGCTGCCCTTCGTCTCCACCACCTGCTGTCCCGCAAGCAGCCCCTCACCCCCGATGCCTCCACTCCGGGGCCCCTGCCCAGCACCTGCCGCCTGGCACCCACAAGGCAGGGCCAGGCCCGCGCCCGAGGGAGCCAACAGCTGGCAGCCCGGCCCGCAGGCCGGCGGCGCCTGCCCCGCTGGGCTGCGGGGAGCGGGGGAGGCCGGGAGGCGGCTTTGATGGGGGGCCTCTCCAGCAAGACATCTGCTCCCCTGGCCCCGGGATCTGGAGGGCGGATGCAGGAGCTCCGAGCGGGCCCAGCCCGCCCCTCTCTTGCCCGTCTCCCCTCCCCTCCCCCTCAGCTGGCGTCTGGGGGAGGAGAAGCGCCACAGACAAAGCTGTCTGCTGGCGGCCGTCCAGGCTGCCGGGTCCCCTGCCCCCCTCCACCTCGGGCCTGTCCCTGACGTGCAGCTCTGGGCCCCGGCCAGGGCGGGGGGGGGGGGGGGGGGGGCGGGGGCAGGGTCCCGTCCAGCCTGGTCTGACGCAGGGGTGGGGGCTTTGCGGGGCTGGAGACGCAAGTGGCAGATGAGCGAGGCGCCCCCCCCCCCCCGCCCCAAGTCACCAGCCTGGAGCCTCCCTGGCGGCTGGTGAAGAAGCAGCTTTTCTCCTGCCCTTGGCCGAAGCGCCTGGACCAAACGGGGAAGCGGGGGTGGAGGGTGGGGGGGGTGGATTCGGTCCTGGGATGGGGAATTGGCTTTGGAGGAAAACAATATCAAGGATCCAGACCCGACTCTATGGGCCTGGCTGGGAGAACGTAAAAGTCTGTCATCGCCCCCTGATTTTAGCACAAGGATGTAAACACCAACAGGCAAGCAGTTCTGCCCTCGGCCTGGCCAGAGAGAGCTGTTTATAAACTGAGGCGCCCAGACTTTTCTGTGGCCCAAGACTCTCTGGCAACCTGGGCTTTGCTGTCTCTCCGGGCAACTGCTGACGGCGCCAGACTAGGAAGCGGTGAGCGCGGGGACGGGGGCGCCGAACGTGACCTCCAGGCCCTGTCGCTGCGCACCCTCTTCCCCAGCGGCTAGCGGGAGCCGTGTCCAGGAGAAAGTCCCGTGCTGAGGGCCTAGGCCGCCGAGGACGCGCCTCTGCGGAAGTCCCCAAGTCAGGGCACGGCGGACGGCAGAGGCGGTCACGCTGCACTCACAAGCCCCGCACGGGCTGGTGGCTTGGGACCACGTCTGCCCACGTGCTGCCGGTTTCTGGGTTTTGCGGATCACGCTTCCACCTTCCTTCCCACCCCCGGACACTCACAGACGTGTCGGGAGAGCTCCTAGGCCGAGGAGCGTGTCAACTAGGGGACCACAGGGCGGGGACCCCCGTGACACCAGTCCTGGTCTCTCCCCCGCTGGCCGCCGGCCGCCTGCAGCGCCTCCAGCTGGCCTCCAAGAAGCCGCAGCCCTGGCTTAGGGCCGGCGGGCAGCCGGGGAATTCTGTGAAGCGCACAGAGCTTCCCTCTGCACGGCTCGGGTTCCGGGGAGCACGCGGAGAGCAGACTAGGACATCACAGGGGCCAGTGCAGGGGCCAGTGCGCGCGTGCGCGCACACACACACACCTGGGGTAAGCGTCGCTCGCTGGCTGGCGCGCACACACACACACACACACACACACACATACACACACAGAGCTGGGGTAAGCGTCGCTCGCTGCCTGGCGCGCGCGCGCACACACACACGCACACGCACACACATACAGAGCTGGGGTAAGCGTCGCTCGCTGCCCGGCGCGCACACACACACACACACACACACACACACACACGCCTGGGGTAAGCGTCACTCGCTGGCCGGCGCGCACACACACACACACACACACACACACACATACACACACAGAGCTGGGGTAAGCGTCGCTCGCTGCCTGGCGCGCGCGCGCACACACACACACGCACACACACGCACACACACACACGCACGCACACACACACGCACACACACACAGAGCTGGGGTAAGCGTCGCTCGCTGCCCGGGCACACACACACACGCACACGCACGCACACACACACACACACACACACAGAGCTGGGGTAAGCGTCGCTCGCTGGCCGGCGCGCACACACGCACACGCACACGCGTACACACACACACACACACACACACAGAGCTGGGGTAAGCGTCGCTCGCTGCCCGGCTCCTGCCCCCTCCCCGCCGTCTGCTGCCCTGCCTGCGCTGCCCTTACTGAGGACCTCGACGTCCGCGTCTCATTACTCCGCCCCCTACGCCACCGCGCCACCGCCCATCTCCTTGACTGTTTCCGTTCCTAGTCCCGAGGAGGACCGCAGCAGCGGCAGTGCTTGCTTGCGGCCTAGGACAGGGAGCGCTTCTGCGGTGCCCGCGGGGTGAACGAGACCTCCGGCTGGTTCACTCACCCCCAGCTTGGCTACCCACCGCCCGAGGCCCTGCCCCCCGGGGCCCGGCCCCACGTGAGCCAGCCCGGTTTCCTTGGCTCTTCAGCTGTCTCGGCATCCCCACCACGGCAGATGGAACATGTATTTTTAACGAACGAGACCAGCCCTGTGCTTTGAATAGGGGCAAAAAGGGAAAAACACTTGGCTACAGACACAGAACGGGCTTAATGCTCCCAGGAGTTCCTTTAGAGACAAGAGTGTGAGAGGTGATCAAAGCAAAAGAGACATGAAACCCCTCGGGCCCCTTGCAGCTCTCAGCTGTCCTCAGACATTGCACCCTCGTCCCTGGAAGCCAAGGATAAGGACGCAGCAGGCATAGCAGGTGCCCAGTGGAGCCGTGGAAAGAACCGTATTCTGGGTGCCCATCGTGGTGTCCTCGAATCCACCACTTAACTTCTCTGAACTTCTGCTCCCCTGCAAAATAAAGATGAACGTGCCCTGCCCGCTCAGGGCAAATGGGGCAGGACCCAGGAGAGGGTTCCAGCAAGCCCGGTGCTTCCTTGTGACCAAAGGTGGGCCCTCAGAGGCCGGGGCACAGGAAAGGCCAGGTGGGCCCCGGGACAAGTCCGGGAGGGACTGTGACGTTGCCCCACCACTTCGCCAGGTGCTCCGGCCACAGGCCGAACGTCCCTCCAAAGTTCGTAGCTTGAAGTCCTACCCCCCAGCGCCTCAGCATGTGACTGTATTTGGAGTCGGGGTCTTTAAAGAGGTGACCAAGTTAAAACACGGTCGTGAGGGTGGGTCCTAATCCAAGATGACAGCGTCCCTATAAGAAGAGGAGATTGGGACACATGCTCACAGAGGGACGACCGTGTGAAAGGCTCAGAAGAAGCCGGCCGTTTACAAACCAAGGAGCCGGGCCTCAGAAGAAAGCTACCCTGTCGACACCTCCCTCCCTGACCTCCAGCCCCGAGAACTGTGAGGAAATAGATCCCTGGGCTTAAGCCCCCCGCCGGCGACACTAGGTAGCAGCCACCCTGGCGGACGCATACAGCCCCTTCCTTCTGCCGTACTGATGCTGTCCCAGAGGAGCGCTGCCCCAGCGGCCCTGCCAAGCGCTCACGACGCCTGGTCACAGCGCCCTCCTGTCTGGCTGGCCAGGACACTCTGAGTCAAAGGCCGCTTCAGGGGCGATTTCTGTCCCGCTGCTAAGACATTTGGGAGAGTGTGTCCTACGTTTCTCAGCCATGGTGCTCCAGGGGTCCCAAAGGTGTGCCCTTGTGTAGCTGTCAGGGTCACCTGCAGGGGTGTGGGGGACTGATCAAAATGCAGACTCCTGAAATGAAACACAGAGCTACCATACGATCCTGCAATGCCACTCCTGGGCATACATCTGGAGAACCCCATAATTCGAAAAGATACACGCGCCCCGCTGGTCACCGCAGCACTATATACGATATAGCCAAGACACGGAAGCAACCTAAATGTCCATCGGCGGATGAATGGATAAAGAAGATGTTGTTTATATATATGTATGTATATATAATGGAATACTACTCAGCCATGAAAAAGACTGAAATCATGCCATTGGCAGCAACATGGATGCACCTAGAGATGATCATACTAAGTGAGGTCAGCCAGACAAAGACAATTATCATACGATATCACTTCTACGTGGAATCTAAAATAAATGATACAAACGAACGTATTTATAAAACAGAGATAGAGTCACAGACATAGAAAAGAAACTTATGCTTACCAAAGGGGAAAGGGGGGGAGGGATAAATCAGGAGTTTGGGATTAAAATATACACTCTATTCTATATAAAATAAATAACCAAGAGCTCCTCCAAGGGCAGAGGGCATTGACACAGAAACGCCCCCCAACTGTGGGGAAAACCTCTGAAACCCGCTTTGTGACGTCGGATGGGCCCTTGCCTGCTGTTTCCAGTCTTCAATGGCGCCCCATTAAGAATGATCTCTGCTCCGAGTCGCAAAGCACAGGACGTTGGAGCTGGAAGGCACCGAGAGGGTCACGGACTCCAAGCTCCTCCATCCACCAGGAAGAGACCAGTCTCCAGGTGGGTCAGCCGCGCCCGGACGTGACCCACTGGAGCCAGAGGCAGCTCTCCAGATGCCCCACCGGGCTCCCGCCTTCTCCAGGAGCTCTTGAACACCGTTTGGGCTTCTGCATGTGGCCCCAACGGACTCTGCTGGGGCTCCCCGGCCCCCTGAATGCCAGGCACGTCACAGGCATCCTCTCATTTAATCCGGAGTGACCCTGTCTCCTTAGACCTCGTTTTCCACATTTTATGTTACACAGACCTGCCCAACGCCCCACAGACAACAAAGCTGGAGCCAGGACTCACCCCAGCCTGTCTGCCTCCCAAGTCCCAGGTGGCCCATCGTCTGGGGACAAGAAGCCTGTACTGTTTAGACGGCTGCCCGGAGCTGGACGGGCACCAGGAACATCAGGGGAGCTACGCGTCCACTCTGTGGCCACAGCCCGACCGGGTCAGGAGCCCTTCCTGACCCACCGCACGGCCTCTGCCTTCGCCGGCTCTCTGCGCCGGGCCCACAGGTCCCTGCTGTCCCCACTCTCAGGGGACACCTGATGGGCTGGGTGGGCAGCGGTACCTGCGCCAGGACCCGGGGCAGCCCCGCCGGAGGAGAAGGCAGTGCCCACCCGGATGATGCCCCCGGCCGTCTGGGCCCGCCCGACAGAACCCTCGCCTTCCTCCAGCCTCTGTTTCTCCGCCCACGCCCGTACCTCGTTCTCTTCCTGGACTTAGGGGAGGCCTTCCTGGGGCGGAGGGCTCCCTAAGCTGGCCGGATGCCAGGGTGCACCCACAATCACCTGTGACCCCGGTACTTAATGAAGGAGAGGGATGCGAGGCGTGCAGGGCATGCGCCCCGCGCGAGCCGTCAAGTGATGGACGGCATCCTTAGAGCAGGCGTCACGGAGGCCCCTCCACCCACAGACTGCAAGCAAAATGAGGGTGAAAGTGAAAACACACCCGATCCTCTCATCGCCAGAAACGGCGAAAGGCTCTGTGTCCTCTGACGTTAGCTCAGCGCCCCAGCCTTCTCGCGGAGAGCACCTGCTTCTCCGGTGGTGAATGGTTTCTGGACCCTGTAAATTTTTTTTTTTTTTTTTTTTGCGGTACGCAGGCCTCTCACTGCCGTGGCCTCTCCCCTTGCGGAGCACAGGCTCCGGACACGCAGGCGCAGCGGCCACGGCTCACGGGCCCAGCCGCTCCACGGCACGTGGGATCTTCCCGGACCGGGTCGCGAACCCGCGTCCCCTGCATCGGCAGGCGGACCCTCAACCACTGCGCCACCAGGGAAGCCCGGCGGACCCTGTTTTAAACTGCACGATTTGGCTACAGGGTTTCCTTGGGAGGCCGGCTACAAATGCTGCCCGAAAGTACGAGGACCCCGGGGGAGAAGGCCCTCCTCCTCCCGCCTTTGTGGGGGGGCTGCCCCCAGCCTGAAGGCCTGGTTCCCCGCGGGAGCAGGTGAGCGGCAGGTCCGCGAGCCCAAGGGGCCGTCCCAGGGCTGTCTGGGTGGGCGCCAGCGCAGGGGAGAGAGAACAGGGAACCAGCGCTGGGGCCGTTTTCTTTTCTGAAATGATTGGCATTTGCAAGCTAATTGCAATTTCTGGCCCTGCCTGGGTGTCAGACTCAGCCTTAGTGGCGGAGCCTGCTGGCAAATCGCTCCTGGCATGCTCCCTCCAACTCTTTTTTTCTTGGCCAGACGCGGCCAGTCAGAAATTGACAGGGAAGAACCCAGCTCTCCAAATTCTTCTGGTGTCTTGTCTAGGGTTACTATGGAGCTTGGGACAAACCCCAAACAGGTCTCAGCGGTTAAGGATGCTGACCTGTGATGGCACCTCTCTCGACTTTCCCACCTCACCTTCACACCCCGTTCGCTGACAACAAACGGACCCCTCTCTCCTCGACCCTTCCCACGCTGCCCCACAAACCCAGGACCACACGAAGGGCAGGGGCAGCCCCTGTGGGAACCGGAGGCCCTCAGCCAGGACTGGACCAGCCCTCCCATTTGAAAGGCCCTTTCTTCTAGTACTTAATGAGGCAAAGGCCGTCAAGGGCCGGATTGTGGGACTGACCAGATGCCGATGGAGAAGGGGGGGTTGCAGGGTGGAGAGGAGTCAGACGAGGAAAGGAAGGGTTCCGGGCGGGGCTGAGTCTGGACGTGGGACAACACAGCACGTCTGCTTGGTTTCATTAGAGCCTCGGGTGGTAGAGGCAGCCCTTAGTGTTCTGAGTACTTGAGGGCAAAACCGGGGATGCGCTTAGCACAGAAGTAATGATGAAAGCACATTGTTTCCCAGGGTGGGACCGAGAGGAGGTTCAGGGCCCTGAAAGGCTCACACACCTTATTCCTGGCCTTCCAGCTCCGTGAAATTGAAAACTGCAAAATTGATGTATGTCAAACGGGCCCAGTTTCTACTTGGTGCAATTCATAAGTTAGACTGTGTCATGAGAGCTCGTGGAAAAAATGAAATTCTCTAACAATCTGAGGGAAAACAAACCCTGAACGCAAAGGATGCAGACCAACTCTTTCACGTGAGTGGTCATTCTGAGGATGCAAGACAGGTCCTAGGTGACAGGAGACTGACGTCTACACTCTACTTACAGGTCCGTTTTTATTTTCAGTTTTTTATTCTCTCAGTGGCCGGAATATAGGAGGGGAACTCTCCTTAAATACTGACTTCCAGGTTTTGTCACGAGAACAAGGACTGTGAAGCCACGTTCTTGAGGAATGTGCATTGCCTTGACCTTTAGCGTCCTGATGGGCTGACTGACTGCGCGGCCCTCGCCCCGGGGGTCAGCAGGGTGATAAATGCCCAAGACTTAGAAACAAGCCCGCCTCAGTCCCGGCGCGGTGCGGGGCTCAAGTCCCTCCAGCGCCCGCCCCCGGGGGAGCGGGACAGTGAACGCCCACCTGCGCGCGGGAGAGTGGGCGTGGCAGCACAGGCGGAGGCAGTGGGGGCGGGGCTCGAGGTGAGGCCCCACCTCGCATCCCTAGCGGGCGTCCCGGTGGGCGCCCACGGCCCTCGCACCGGGAGCGGTGTTTCTTCTCCATCAGGGACCACCCGAGGCGCCGCAGGGGAGTCTTTGCTGTGGCCGAGGAAGCAGCCTCCCTTCGAGCCACAGCCATCCGAGTCCCGTCGGGAAGCCCTGCACGGGATGAAGATGCGCTCGGACAGACTCGAGGACGGAGCCGTGAAATTAAAACCACAGCAGAGTCCGGGCGGGGTTGAGGAGCTCTCAGACTCCAGCACGCGGCCCGGAACCGGGACGGAGACTGAACCGGCGTCCACCGCGCGGCGCCACGGGAGCGGTAACCACGGCGACCGCGCGCGCGCCCCGCCCCGGGAAGCCCCGCCTCCCTGCGCTCCCCACTGGCCGCGAGCCCCGGCGCTCCCCGCAGCCACCAATCACCGGCCGCGTCTACCTACAAAGAGTGGAGAGACCCCACCCCCCTCAGGCCCGAAGCCGCGCTCTGTGCACAAAACCTAGGCTGATGGCTTAACTCTGAGGTCAACGTAAAACTCCAATTGGAGAAGCAAAAAGCAAGCAAGATTATCTAATCGCCTACATATAAGGGAGCAATCCGAGAGTCCGAGCAGCTCCTAGTAACCGGCCCTGGAAAGGTGTCTGTGCTAAGAGCCAACAGACTGCGCTGATCCTGGACGTCTGTCTGTCTAGACGGGAGTTCAGGCTCCATCACTACCCGATTCCGTGTCACTTCCCATCCGGGGGTCTCTGTTTCCTCAGCTTAGAAAAAAAGACTGCATTGTCTGTCAGGACCCTTCCAACTCCAGATTTCTCTGAGCTGCAGAGTCTGAGTTACACCCCCCGCCCCCGGGGGGGAGCCAATGATGTTCAGCGTTCAGGACTTGAACAGGAAAGCACTGAATGGGAGGCTGATTTAATTTTGCCTTTTTTCTTTGCCTCTGTCTTCAGGAAAAGAGATAGCTGTCTCATTACCCTTTGCCAGAGGAAAAAAATCGATAGGTGTTTAATCTGCAAGGCAGATGAATTTCCCATCGAAGCCGAGGAGATCCGGGACTGCTCTGGGCTGAGGACTGATAGAAGTGTCAGGTGCCAGAGCCGACAGCGGCCGTAAACAATCCCGTCCAGCCCCCTGGCTTTACAGATGAGGAGAGTGCGGCCCAGAGACGCTAGGGGACTTGTGCAAGGCCGCTCAGCTGTCAGGGCCAGGTGGAAATCAATGTCCTTTCGGCCACACCTGTCCTTTCTGGACAGCTCTGGCCGCTTGCTTAACTCGGGGACCCCCTTTTGCCGTGCCTCCCCCTCATCTTCCTCCTCTTCCTTGCACACTGTCCAGTGATAACTGGCAACATACAATCCAGCCCTGGAACCTCAGAGGCCAGGACCAAGCTGAGCTTCTGGTGCATTCATTTTTAAAAAGAAGGAAGAGGCTGCCTTTAACTCGGCCACAATCTGAAACTCTGAAAATCCCAGTGATTCTGCAACACAAGGGCTTCCACTTTACAGGACTTGCAGCTGGGTCTCACAACCTTTCGAATGGAGTTCAGCAGATCCTCTTATTTCCCAAATCCACAAAACAGAATCCACTGGGCTTGGCACCTGCAAAGTCTTGCCGCCATCCCAGGATACATTCCTTTATTTTACTAAACCCACCTCATTCCCTGTCATCTCGGACAACCTCCTCTACCCCAGCAACAGGTGTTTCTTGAACTCCAATACAATGTCAGCACTTACGAGACAAGGGGAGAATCTCAGAAGCCTCCAGGTCTATTCTTGCCCTGCTACCTCTGCCCTCCTGCCGACCCGGGCTGCAGCCTCTTCCCTTCCCATCACCTGCGCCAATTCAAAACCCTGGGCAGGCTTCCCGTGGTTTCTCCTAGTTTTCTGGTTAATTCCTGGAATCCAGCTTCTCCAGGTGCCTCCGTGGTTTGTCCAGGGCTGCTCTGAGACAGCCAAACAGCAGTCAGCCAGACTGACTCACCATCTGCATAGAAGCTGGAAGTTGACGGTAATGTCTAGCCAAAAGGAGGAGGGGGAGGAGGAACAGAAGAAGAAAAAAAGGCAAAGGGCTAAACTGCATCCCTTTCGAAAAGAATCTGAAAGAGAATAGATATAGGTATATATATATATCACTTTGCTGCACACCTGAAACTAACACAACATTGTAAATGAACTAGACTCCAGGATAAGATAAAAAGGAAAAATAAAATAACGTAAAATAAAATGCATCCCTTTCCACCCTGCAAAGTCCAAAATCTTTTACCACCCAGTTCAAAGCAGTGCCTACCCTGTCACTAACTGGCACCGCGCGTTCATTTAAACAACACTTTGAGCACCTGCTCTGTGCCGGCCCTGGTGCACTGGAGAATGAGCCAGGCAAGGCCAGGCCTCACAGAGCCTGCAGACTTGGGCTCCCAGCACAGGAGAGCATGAAGGGCTCAGGTTGGATGGTGCAGAAGCAGAGAGAGAGGCATGGCTTGGAGCCAAGTGCCCAGAGGAAGCAGGGCCAGATTCCCCAGGGCCTCGTATTCACTGTGCGGAGTTGGAATTTTAAGTATGATGAATTCTTTATTTTTTAAATTTGTATTATTTATTTTTGGCCGCACCTCGAGGCATGCAAGACTTCCTGACCAGGGATCAAACCCATGCCCCCTGCAGGGGAAGCGCAGAGTCTTAACCACTGGACCGCCGGGAGCCCTTGCAGGGTTTAAGCAAGCAGAGAGGCATGACCTGATTTCCATTTGTAAACCCCGCTCTGGCTGCTCTGGGGCTCCTGTAGCATTATCCAGAGAGGAATCTTCTTGGCATGAGAAGAAATCCGTGCAGCCGCCTGAGTACACACCCCCTTCTGCACTTTAATCTGCCCCAGGAGGGGATGGTTACCCCACCCAGTCTAGCTTGGGGTATTGCTCTGGGGCCTCCAGGTTTGTAAATCAACCTCTTATGCAAAGCTATGAACTAGATTCTGTGCAAAGTCCTGCCCGCCTGTGAGGTCCTGTGAGCAGTGAGTGGATTGGAGCCCTCTGCTTTAAACCATCGTCATGCTTGCTGAATGAACCAATGAAAAACGAGTAGATGGCTGGCTGGCAGGAACGTGCGTGCGTGCGTGCGTGCGTGTGTGTGTGTGTGTGTGTGTGGAGGGAGAGAGAGAGAGAGAGAGAATGAGGGCGCGCTGGAGGTAGCTAGGGAAGGGTCCCCCGGGAGGAGAGACTGATCTCAGCTCTTAAGCGCCGCCTGCTTCTTCTGGGACTGCGCGCGGTCTGCCTTCCAGGCTCTTTGGCTGCCTGGAGACAGGCTACGTAAATGGCCTGAAGCAAGCGTCAAAATCTCCCCAGGTGCTTTGCGCCTAGAGGGCAGATACATCGCCTTCTCTTCAGACCCCAAAACTGCATCCACCCCGCTCTGGGAGCCCAGGCTTTCCACATCCCTAGATGTCCCCTCTAGCCGCAGCGGGGTTAGGAGAGCCCGGGAAGGAAGAAGGGGGTGTGCCTGCTGAGACCCCAGGTCAGGGCTCCCCTTGAGGCCAGAGTCAAGATGGAAGCAGAATCCACCCCCATCTCAACCTCAGGGCTGGCCCTCGGATCCCCGGGGACCCTCCCTGCACACAGGTGGGCGCCAGAGTGCTGAGGGTCGGTACCAAAGGCTCCCTGACCGCGTCATCGTCCCCCACTGCCCAGGCTGGCCCTGCGCAGGGGATCCAGGCCACCAGGCGCCTGCCATGTGTGAGGCTGACCCCTTCCACCAGGAGCCGCTTTCAACACGATGGTCGGAATCCTGTGTCGATCGGCTGTTCCTTCGTGGGGTCCGGGCCTCTAGAGGGAGAAACAAGCTTGACGTGGGACAATGTGCCACGTCAGGCTACCCAGAAACGGAGAAGAAAATGCCAGCGCTTTGCTGTGAGGCCACCCCGCTTGCGAAATCTGCCTTTTTGGATTCTGGTGGGAAGTCCCACTCTGCTCTGTGAGCAAAAGACAGGGAGAGGGAGAGAGCCAGCCAGCCAGCCAGCCAGCCAGGGGCCAAGTACTCGGCAAGGTTGCTTTTGTTCTCCTGTGAGGGAGAAATGCTTTCCACATGGCCTGAGTGCAGGAGGCGTCTTTCCCCCTGCATTTGATCCCCGGACACCGCAGCGTGTAAACAATCATCATCCCACAGACAGTTTGCAGAAACAGAACCTCACTGGCGGATCCCACTCCCGCCTCTGAGGGCGGTGACCGCGTCCCCGCACCATCCTGCACCCGCCCCCCCGACCACCTGGAGCTGGACCGCTAAGTCCCCGGGAAGCTCATCCTGGCAGAGAGGAAGGGCCTAAGGCAAATGATGCTCTTGGTGGCTGTTGTCTGAGGTCACCCAGGCTCCCTGCCCAGAACTGCCTTCTCTGGGGCCCCCGGGCTCCATGACTGCCTGAGACAGACCACCGTCCTCTCCTCCAACAGGCAGATGAGATCACATGAAGACAGACCCAGGGCGGGGGAGGAACACTCTCACGGTTTCCTGTGAGCGCATCAGATACTGTGGGTTTCCTACGTCTCTGCAGGCAATTTGTAATAAATAAACAAGTAGAAAATACTCCCTTAAAATAGATAGGCTCCTCTGAATAAGCATTTCCAGTTCTAGGAATCCATCCCCAGAAAATAAGCCAGGAATGTGGCAAACAGAAAAAAATGGGAAACAGCCTACGTGCCCAGTCCCAGGGGATTGAATGGTCTCTTCTACTTTGAGTCAACAGTTACAGACCCCTAGCAAACATAAGTTTTGAGAACACCTCCTGATAAATAAATGTGTACTTATTTATAATAACTTGTGTATGGGTACTGTGGTACTAAAAATGTTATGTGCATTTAAAAACATACAATATGGGCATGTTAAGCAATCTTTTAATTCTTATTTTATTCATTAATACCACAGCAATATTTCGGCTTTGAGAGAGCGAGTGATTTTGGACATGCTCAATTATTTCTTTAAGTCGTAATTACCACTTTGTGATGCAACTGTTTAAAGTTCAATATATTTCTCTGTTTGGTTATAAAGCTGCCATAATTGAAAATAATCTTTTATGAAGGCAGATACAAATAGGAGAAAGGCATAATTTGGCACACAATAAGTCAAGTGAATTTTTCATTCTCATATACTAAGCATACGGAGATCTGTTCTGGGACTGGGCTAAGTAAATTTTCCACTTCTATGATGTCAATTAATCCATCTTACATTTTTTAAATACTTTTAACAAATGCATCCAAAACACGAAAAATTTCATGGAAAAACCTTTAACCAAGTTAGAAATTTCTGTTTCCACATTTTAAACTGAGCAGATATGGCAGTATTTACATATAACTGCATTTTTTCCAGCAATAAAATCATATAACATTGGAACTCAAGATGTACTCACTATTTCTCTCAAAAAGCATTATTTTATTTTACATTGTTAAAATGTCACCGTAACTTGAAGGGACAGATCCCATGTATTTGTTTTGAAACTTAAATGACATAATATGAGAAGCCACCAAATTCCTGTATTTATTAGCTCTTTTAAGTAATTTGCTACATGATACACATCCAAACTTTGTGTACATAAAAGACTTCTTTGCTCATTCCCTATGTCCTTAAAAAATATTATAAAGATTCTACTATATGTTTAAAGCTTCATTTTATAAATGGAGCTACGTGACTGATATTCAGAGTAGAACTTCGCACTCGAGTTTCAAATTCCTTGCTACAGTAGTTTGTTTGTAAATAAATTTCAAGCATGGTGTAAATTATCAGCTGATATTTGTGGAACACTTACTATGGGTCAGGCATAGTTTAAGCGCTTTAGATATATTAACTCACTTAACTTTTGCAACTACCCCTCGTGTAGATATAATTATTATCCCCATTTTACAGGTGAGGAACCTGAGGCCCAAAGAGGTCAAGTAACTTGCTGTCTCACAGCGAGCAAGCAGCAGCCCTGGAATTTGAACCATGACAGTCCATGTCCAAGGACAGTGCTGTTCCCCACTTGCTAGACTACTATCTATGTGTCTACGTCTATCTGTTGAAGTTCAAGAACGCTGTGGTTCAAGCGGGCACTCTAGGACTTCCCTGGTGGTGCAGTCGTTAAGAATCCACCTGCCAGTGCAGTGGACATGGGTTCGAGCCCTGGTCCGGGAAGATCCCACATGCCGCAGAGCAACTAAGCCCGTGCACCACAACTACTGAGCCTGCGCTCTAGAGCCCGCGAGCCACAACTACTGAGCCCGCCTGCCACAACTACTGAAGCCCACGCGCCTAGAGCCCGTGCTCTGCAACAAGAGAAGCCACCGCAACGAGAAGCCCATGCACCGCAGTGAAGAGTTGCCCCTGCTCGCCGCAACTAGAGAAAGCCCGTGCGCAGCAACAAAGACCCAATGCAGCCAAAAATAAATAAATTAAATAAATAATTTTTTTAAAAAAAAGCAGACACTGTATTTTCTATCTGCTCTCATACCTATGCATAAGAACATTTGTTGTTGCTGTTTTTAACCATTATTGCAAACATTATTTAATATTGAGAATATATATCCTTCAGTTATCCTTCTCGTAGTGGCTTACAAAAACATACTTCATGTGTTTTGTTTTTGAAACAGAACTCAGCAAATGCTGTAACCGAATCACGTTGAAAACGTGTGTGATTTCATCCACCTCTAGAGCAAAACTTCCACACTGTGTTGTGTGTTCTAATACTTGTTTCTCCAAATATTTAGCAACTGCTTTCTATACATCATCCAGTAGTATTTTCTGGCAAAAACGACATTTAAGTTCATCCCCACATTTTTCCCGCGTGTTATTTTGGCCAGTTTTACCCTGGCATGTGGCTTTTAAGCTTCTAAACATTTATTAGTAGTAATTGAGTCAAAACGTATAAGTTTGGAAATATTTCATGTCTTTAAACATCAGTGGAAAATGTTGAAATTTGTCGTTATATTCTCAATGACTTTTTTTTTTTAATGTCCTGCCTATGGTGATATTCTTATTAGCTCTCAAGGTACACTTAGAGTAAGGCCATTACAAACGGAATGGCTCATATATCCATTATTCTCTCAAAACGTTAATACGTTTGAGGCTGACTTATTTTCAGGTCTGTTTATATTGGTGGTGTTCTTACATCTAACAAGAACTATGACAAGCTCATACCAGACACTGAAGAACCTATTCTGTTATTTTCTTGTTTTCCTCTCACTTTCTACATTTTCTTTGCAGGAAGCTTTTTCAGCCATCTGTCCATTTTGTGACAGTTATTAGTTAAAAGAGTATGATCAGGAAATCTCTCTAACCAAAAATCCTAAACTGCAGTAAATTGCAGTTTGCTAAAAGCGAAGAAAGTTGTGGGGTTCCCCACCCCCACCAGCCTCCCCCAGGACCATGGGTACCACCTGGTACCATCAGGCTCACAGACTGCATGCAGCAACACGGTGAGTCCAGACATCAGCTTATTTGGGGATAAAAATAAATAGCAGAGGAAGTTGCAATATTTTCTTCCCTCACCCCAGGGGATTGTCTTGCATGTGCCTTACTCTGGAGACCACAAGGGAATACTTTGCAGTTTTTTAAAATTATGTTATAGAAGACTATATGCAAAGATACAGGAACAGAGTCACAATATGCTAAATGGAAAAGATCAGGTTCAAAAACAGGATATACACAATAATTTTATTTTGTATATAAAAGTGTAATTCAAGATGATTCAAAGAAATGGAAAGATATCCCATGCTCTTGGACTGGAAGAATTCACATTGTCAAAATGGCCATACCACCCAAAGCAATCTACAGATTTAATGTGATCCCTATCAAATTACCCATGTCACTTTTCACAGAACTGGGACAAATAATCCTAAAATTTATATTTTAGGAACCATAAAAAACCAGAATTGCCAAAGCAATCCTGAGGAAAGGGAACAAAGCTGGAGGCATAACCCTTCCAGACTTCAGACCATACTACAAAGCCACAGTAATCAAAACAGTATGGTATTGGCACAAACACAGAATATGGATCAACAGAACACAACAGAGATCCCAGACATAAACCCACAGAACTAAGATCAATTAATTTTGGACAAAGGAGACAAGAATATACAATGAAGAAAAAACATTTTTCAGCAAGTGGTGCTGAGAAAGCTGGATATCCACACATAAATCAATGAAGTTAGAACACACCCTCATACCACGCACAAAAATAAACTCAAAATGGCTTAAAGATTTAAATGTTAGACATGACACCATAGAACTCCTAGAAGAGAACATAGGCAAAACATTCTCCGACATAACATCATACCAATGTCTTCTTAGGTCAGTCTCCCAAGACAATAGAAATAAAAGCAAAAATAAACAAATGGGACCTAATCAAACTGTAAGCTTTTGCACAGCAAAGGAAACCATAAACAAAACAAAAAGACAACCTATAGACTGTGAGAAAATATTTGCAAATGATGCAACCAATGAGGGCTTAATATTCAAAATATACAAACAGCTAATACAACTCAGTAACAAAAAACAACCCACTCAAAAGGATAGGCGGAAGACCTAAACAGACAGTTCTCCAAAAAAGACATACAGATGGCCAATCACAAGATGCTCAACGTTGTTAATTATTAGAGAAATGCAAATCCAAACTGCAATGAGGTATCACCCCACACCAGTCAGAATGGCCATCATTTAAAAAGTCTACAAATAACAAATGCTGGAGAGGGTGTGGAGAAAAGGGAACCCTCTTGCACTGTTGGTGGGAATGCAAATTGGTGCAGCCACTATGGAGAACAGTATGGAGTTCCTCAAAAAACTAAAAGTAGAGCTACCATATGATCTAGCAATCCCACTCCTGGGCATATATTCAGACAAAACTCTAATTCAAAAAGATCCATGCGCCCCTATGTTCCTCGCCGCACTATTCACAATAGCCAGGACATGGAAACAACCTAAAATGTCTATCGACAGATGAATGGATGAAGAAGGTGTGGTACATATACACAATGGAATACGACTCAGCCATAAAAAAGAGTGAAATAATGCCATTTGCAGCCACATGGATGGACCTAGAGATCATCAAACGCAGTGAAGTAAGTCAGAAAGAAAAGACAAATACCATATGATATCACTTATATATGGAGTCTAAAATATGACATAAATGAACTTATCTATGAAAGAGAAACTGACTCACAGACCTAAAGGACGGACTTGTGGTTGCCAAGGGGGAGGTGGGTGGGGGAGGGGTGGAGTGGGAGTGGGGGGTGAGCAGATGCAAACGATTATATAGAGAGGCTGGATCAACAACAAGGTCCTACTGTAGAGCACAGGGAACTACTGATATGTTCAATATCTTGTAATAAACAAGAATGGAATATAAAAAGAATTATGTATATATCCATATGTAACTCAATCACTTTGTTCACCAGAAGCGAGCACAGCGTTTTAAATCAACTATATAATATTGACGATATCCTGTTAAACTCAGCCTCTTTCCGGTTTAGAAGTAGCAGCCCCATCCTCGTGGCTCATCTGACTGCACGGGGATGGCTGGCGAACACAGACAGAACGCAAGGACCTGAATTATCTACGAAGGACAAGCACAGCCCCAAGCCACCAACCCTAAACAACTACAGACACGGGCTTCAGGGACATGAGCTCAGGGACAGGCTCGTGAAGCCTGGACATGGCCAGTTACCTGGAAGGGTTTGGCTCAGGCCTGTGGCAACGGCAAAACGTAGGACCACCCTTGGGCTTCTGCTCCCAGCTGTGGAAGGGGGCAGAGCCGCAACGCAGTGCGGTGGAACAGCAGCTACGTGCAGTCCACAAAGCGCTGTAACTGGGGGAAGACGTTACAGAAGGCCTGCTCGAGTTGTCGAGCAACGCAAAAACCACTATTCAGGATCTAGAACAGCTGTGCACGACATAGAGGACCCCTGGGACATCCATAGCGACCAAGGAATCCGCCTGACTGGCCGTGAAGCTCAGAAATGGGCCACTGAGGATGACACACTGGCATAAAATAAATTAAAAGAAAATTTAAAGAAAAACGAAAGAAGTGTATACACACACGCGACATTTATTCACCTACACGGCAGGGAGCAAATGCTCCACGCTGTCACCACCTGCGTCTGCCTGCGCCCCGCGAGGTGAGTGGGTGCGGGGCGCCCACGTCCTCCTGGAAGCGGGGGAGCGGCCGCGGCAGCAGAGCTGGGCCTCTGTGCCCTGGGGACGGGAGACGGGGGGCTGCAGGCAGGACCCGGCTTCACGAGGGCAGCAGGTGCGCCAGGGGCTGCGCGAAGCCCGGCCGGGGGCCGGGGGCCGGGGGCCGGGGGCCGGGGGCCGGGGGCCGGGGGCCGGGGCCCGGGGCCCGGGGGCCGGCGGAGGGCAGCACAGCGCGGCGGCCCACTGCCCAGCTTCCCGCCCTGCCCCCGGCGGTGGACCGCCAGTCGGCTGGGCCTTAGCAACGAGCCGTGTTATTCGAACACGGTTCTTCCGCGGGGACCTCACCAGACTCCACGTCCTGGCCTCGCGTGGCCGCCAGCGTGGCTTGGGTGCTGGGTCAGGAGGGAGTCGGTCCTCACAGGCGACGCAGACAGGAGGCGCCGGCACCTGGGGAACGGGAGGCCGGCGGCCCGGGGCTGCGGCGCCGCACTCCCCGCTGCCCCCGGGCCCGCTCAGCCCTTCGGGCCCGCCGGCCTCCCCTCCAGCCGGGCTGAGCTGGAGCAGCCGGTGCGAACCCCGCCCTGCGTCCTGACCTCCGCGCGGGGACCGGGGGAGAAGCGGGTGAGCCGGGGGCCCTGGGTTGCCATCCCCGCGCCGCAGGGCCTGGCCTTGTTCGCTCTCAGACTCTCACCTGAAAGCGGAGGCTCCACGGGCCCCGCGGCGGAAACGCGCGGGCAGAGCCTCTGCGCAGAGAGGCGAGGGATGGCAGACGTTAGCTGACCTGCACCTGCAGCGTATTGAGCCCCGGACGGCAGGCCCTTCACACACGTGCTGCCCTTTAATCCCGTCAACAGCCCGGGGCAGGGGGGCTCTTTCATCTGCACTTTTACAGACGAGGAAGCAAGCTCACGGGAGCTGAATGAATAAATTGCCCGACGCCTCACAGCCCGGAAGTGGGGAGCCGGACCTGCGCGCCCCACGTGTGTGTCTGCGGACCCTGCAGTCCGCTTTTGAGGCAGCGCGGCTGGAGCTCCGACCGGTCGGCAGGCAGGTCACTGGGGTGTCTGTCGTGAACTCTGTCCCGAGGTACACTCTGGCACCCACGGAGGACGGGGCAGACCGGCCTGCGTGGCACGCGGCCACCGGGGGCAGCAGCTGGGCACACGGCTCTCAGAGACACCCCGTCCCCCTGGTGGGACTTCACTCCCCACCCAGACCCAGGCGGGGCTGCGAGCACCCAAGTCTCCGGACCAGGCCTTCCCAGTTCATACCTGACCTTCTCTGAAATTTGACAGAGGGTGGGGGTGGAGGTGGGGGGTGGAGTGGGATGCAGGGAAATACAGCCGAGTCTGCCGTGAAACCATGTGGCCGACGAAGCAGCTTCCCGGGCCCCCAGCTCAGCCCACCGAGATACACGCAAGGGAGTGTGTGTGCACGTGTGGGTGTGTGTGTGTACTTGTGTGTGTGCATGTGTGTTCATGTGTGTGCATACGTGAATGTGTGCGAATGTGTGTGGGTGGGTGTGCATGTGAGTGTGCATATGTGAACTGTTCATGTATGCATCTGTGTGAGTGTGTGGCAGTGTGTGCATATGTGAATGTGTGCATGCATGTGTGTGTGAATGTGTATGCGTGTGTGTGCATGTGTGTGTGTGCATGTGTGTCTGTGAGTGCACGTCCAAGTGTGTGTTGAGGGGGACCCAGGTTCTCAGCAGCCCGAGTCGGGACTGTACTTTAGTTTCAGGTCCCAAAGGCCACCCATGTGCTCTCCGCTCTCACCAGCTCTGGGGCTCCTCCTATTTCATGGAGAAGAAAAGCCTCACAAATTTCAGAGGCCACCAGGAGAGCTGATTATGATGTTTGAGAGCTAATGCTGCCACCCACGACTCTCTGTTTACAGAGGACACTTGCTTACGGTCAGTGTGTAAACTGTGTGTACTGCGAGCACTTGGTGGGCAGGGCCGTGAGCTCTCGTTCCGGGCAGGCGGGAGGAGAGGGGCCACTGCTGTTGGGCGGGTGAGCGCGGAGACAAAGGCACAGAGGCAGCTGCTCTGGCCCCAGATGCGTGGCGGTTAGGGAAGGTGACAGATCCCGTTAAGGGAGGCCGCCCAGCACACACAGGGGAGCCGTGTCCCCATAAATCAACATCAGGCCTAGGTCTTGGGAAGGCTCCTGCAAGCCTGGGGCCCAAACAGGCTTCCTGCTTAAGAAAAGATGGGGGAAAAAGGAAGGAGGGGTCAGTGGCTGTCCTCCAACACTGAGAACAGGGCCCTGAGGGCAGAGGTGGAGCAAGAACTTCAGGGGTCCCCGGTCTCCCAGTCCTGAGCCCCTGGGAGAATCCCAGGGCTCTGAACTGAAAGAGTCCCCCTAAAAGCGAGTTCCTCTGCCGAGTTCATGATTACCCTCTCTATCTAAAACTTTATTCCCTTTCTTGTCCTACACCAGCTCCCCTCAGGAGTGAGGAGTGTCAAAGGAAAGGGGGGATTGAAAACAAGCAGGACCCCTCGGGGCCCTCCTGGCTACAAAAGCCCCTCGGCTTCTCCGTTTCTTGTTTGTAGAAAAAGGCTTTAGTCTCCTAGGCCTTCCCTGAGTTCCAAAGAGCAGATTGAAGCAGTTACTAATTAGGGAAGTGAGGGATTGCAGAGAAAAAGGAAAAGCAGTTAAACAAGAAAAGTAATGACAGGGATTTCCCTGGTGGCATAGTGATTAAGAATCTGCCTGCCAAAGCAGGGGACAAGGGTTCGAGCTGGGGTCGGGGAAGATCCCACATCTTCCCTGGAACAGCTAAGCCCATGCACCACAACTACTGAAGCCAGAGTGCCTAGAGCCCGTGCTCTGCAACAAGAGAAGCCACTGCAATGAGAAGCCCGCGCGCAGCAACGAAGACCCAATGCAGCCAAAAATAAATAAATTTATATTGTAAAAAAGTAATGACAATGGTTCAGGGATAAAACAGAGTCCTAGTTTGAAATCCCCTGGTCAGGTGGTTAGGACTCCACACGTCCACTGCAGGGGGCCTGGGTTCAACCCCTGGTCGGGGAGCTAGGATCCGGCATGCCGTGCGGCACAGCCAAAAAGAAACAAAACAGGGCTCTAGTTCCTCCTCCAGGGGTGTGGGTAACAATCTGGTGGGTATCTTTTAGCTGTTCTTTAGGGACTAAGGACACGCTGCCCCCAAGGGGAGGATGCTGACCACAAGCACTAGACCCCAGACTGGTTGGAACTGGCTGATGACTGAGATTCCTGCGACATCACCCTGCTACCTCACCACTAACCAATCAGAAAGAAGTCATGCATCCTGCAGCCCTCCCCCCAAACGTGACCTTTAAAAACGCTCCCCTGGGGGCTTCCCTGGTGGCGCAGTGGTTGAGAGTCCGCCTGCCAATGCGGGGAACGCGGGTTCGTGCCCCGGTCCGGGGGGATCCCACGTGCCGCGGAGCGGCTGGGCCCGTGAGCCGTGGCCGCTGAGCCTGCGCGTCCGGAGCCTGTGCTCCGCAACGGGAGAGGCCACAACACTGAGAGGCCCCAGTACCGCAAAAAACAACAAAAAAAAGTGTCATCTTAAACTGCAAGGATGTCTATTAAACACCACAATTCCCGGGGTTCTTATAAGGACCAAAAAAAACCCAATATGTGAAAAATGGAAGTTTTATTACAGGATTGCAGCTGGAGTAATATCATACTTTGCTCTGTGATTAACACTGATTAGGCACTTACTGCAAACCAGACACTATGCAAGGTGCTTCCAAGACATTTTCTTACTTAATCCTTGTCTTAAAAACTGCAAAGAAGGTGTGATTGTCTGAATTCTACATATGAAGAAACTGAAGTCCTTAGAAGTTAAAGAAATCTGCTTTGACTTCAGCTGAGAAGTATGGGATCGGAACTCAGGTGTCTCTGATCCCAGAACCTGCACTCTGCTGACCCCCAGCCTCGGGGTCTCCTCCAAGTTCCCTCTCGCCCAGAGCTGCTCTGGAACCGGCTGGCGGGCTGGCTGGCTGGAATCAAGGAAGGAATGCCAGAGGGTCTCTGCTTTCCATGTCCTTCCCAAATTCACTAGAAGTTTAGAGTCACCAGAGCACAGCATTCCCCAGTATAAGGGCAGCTGGGCAAGAACCCAGATCTCCTGGGGAAACCCAGGTCTGCAGAGCATCTCCCTGACTTTGGTGAAGGGGGCCACTGGCCTCAGGTCGCCCCAGATCTGCTTCAGTTCACGATCACTCACCCTGCCTTCCACTCACAGCCGTGTTCAAGCAGCCCTTGAGTGTCTAAAAGATCGTGCAAGGAGACGGTGATACCAAAGGAAGTCCTTTTTTTTTTTTTTCTTTTTTTTGCCGTACGCGGGCCTCTCACCGCTGTGGCCTCTCCCGCTGCGGAGCACAGGCTCCGGACGCGCAGGCGCAGCGGCCACGGCTCACGGGCCCAGCCGCTCCGCGGCACGTGGGATCCTCCCGGACCGGGGCACGAATCCGTGTCCCCTGCATCGGCAGGCGGACTCTCAACCACTGCGCCACCGGGGAAGCCCTGCCTGTGAGGTTTTTTTTGCGGTACGCGGGCCTCTCACCGCTGTGGCCTCTCCCGTTGCGGAGCACAGGCTCCGGACGCGCAGGCGCAGCGACCACGGCTCACGGGCCCGGCCGCTCCGCGGCACGTGGGATCCTCCCGGACCGGGGCACGAATCCGTCTCCCCTGCAACGGCAGGCGGACTTGCAACCACTGCGCCACCAGGGAGGCCCCAAAGGAAGTTCTTTTTCAATTTACAAAAGGTTTTCTGAATGTGATTTTTCAACCTAAGACAAAAACCAGCTTTAAATTTTTGCCATTGTCTCCAGATCCAGAAGTCCTGTTTCCTGTTTTTGAATAGAACCGCACTTCGTCCCCTTTGGAATCCGTTTACAGTTTCCATCTTATTCTCTGGAAGGCCTTCCTGTATTTATGGCAAAGGTTTTTCCATGTCCATCACCCGAGGGGCAGAAGAACCCTGTGTGTTCAGTGCGTCTCCGGGGGAACAAGTGACAACCAGAAAAAAGATTTTTTTTAAAATTTTGTTTTTTTTAAAGAGTGACAACCAGGGCTTCCCGGGTGGCGCAGTGGTTGGGAGTCCGCCTGCCGACGCAGGGGACGCGGGTTCGTGCCCTGGTCCGGGAAGATCCCACGTGCCGCGGAGCGGCTGGGCCCGTGAGCCGTGGCCGCTGCGCCTGCGCGTCCGGAGCCTGTGCTCCGCAACGGGAGAGGCCACGACAGTGAGAGGCCCGCGTACCGAAAAAAAAAAGAAAAAGTGACAACCAGAAGAGTTTCCACTATTGTTTTCTAGGACCCTAAGATTAATTACTATAAACAAGAACAAGTCCAAACAGTAAGTGCTTGATGATTATATTTTGGACATCTATGTAGGTTATGAGTGGGTAGATATTTTATTTTAAATATACACATACTAAGTTTACTTTCTGCAAAGAGACATTTCCAACTCCTACCTCAAGCTCAAGGAAATTAAAACACCACACACACACACACACACACACACACACACACCCTCAGCCGTATCTTCACTAAAGATAATGAACAGAGTAGACAAATCAGTCTGAAAGGTAATTTACCATTAACGGTTTGATTTCATCAGTCTAGCCACGATGCATTATGAACCAGGAAAATCAGACAAGTCAAGAGCATGATAGTATCAGTGTTTAGTGTTTATTTTCCATTGCCTGGCAGCCCAATTATTCTCAATAAAATCTAACTGTTCTCTAAGAGAAAAACGTGAAGCCGTTTGGCTAATAAATAGTGCTATTCAAGTTTCAAGCAGACTTGGCTACTTGGACAGAGGGACCATGTGCCTCTTATTGACGATCCACTGTGACATCAGCTGCAAAAGCATATGCAGACTTACCACTCCATTTAGGTGAAACGCAGGGAAACAGGGCATTCCCCACACAAATAACTTCCACAGCCACTAAATGAAAAATGTTTTTCTCCTTCCCTTTTGAATGTCACGCAAAATGTAGTCATTTTTTAAATGAGTTGACAATTCTGTGTTGGTTACCCCAACCCAAAGCAACATATGACAAAGTTTTGAAAATCTTACATCGATATGAGATATATTAATAAATGTCACACATGCTCTGGTGCCCTAAGCCCAGGTATAAATTCATCCAAAAATGATGAAAAGAGTCTTAACAGTTACCCTTGCCTATCAGACTTTTCAGAAGTTGAGTTTTCAAAAACAGGTAAATTGTTGGAGATTAGCCTCACACACAAATATTCCTGTCATACGGGGAAATTTTTCTTCCCAATGCTCTGTTTTGAAACATAAATCGTGGAATACAACTTTGAAAAAATGTAGATTCCTTCTTCTTCAAATGTAATTTCAATGTTCCTAGTTTTACCATTGTAGCCCTTATAACCAGCTGCCAAACAAAGCAGCTGAGAATCCAAGAAAATCTTCAGTTTCAAGACAGTGTCTCCTTAGAAGTGGAAAGATAGTAATTTCAAGAACATCAATGCCAAAAGAGGGTAAAAGGCAGTTTCTAAGGCTTAATAAGGTCAATCCTAGCTCCTTCTACCACAGAGACACTGAGGGTTGATATAAGAAGGGAAGGAGGACTTCCCTGGTGGTGCAGTGGTTAAGAATCCGCCTGCCAGGGCTTCCCTGGTGGCGCAGTGGTTGAGAGTCCGCCTGCCGATGCAGGGGACACGGGTTCGTGCCCCGGTCCGGGAAGATCCCGCGTGCCGCGGAGCGGCTGGGCCCGTGAGCCGTGGCCCCGGAGCCTGTGCTCCGCAACGGGAGAGGCCGCAACGGTGAGAGGCCCGCGTACCACAAAAAAAAAAAAAAAAAAAGAATCCGCCTGCCAAGGAAGGGGACACAGGTTCGAGCCCTGGTCCGGGAAGATCCCACGTGCCGCGGAGCAACTAAGCCCGTGCACCACAACTACTGAGCCTGCACTCTAGAGCCCGCGAGCCACAACTACTGAGCCTGAAGAGCCACAACTATCAAAGCCCACACGCCTAGAGCCCATGCTCCGCAACGAGAAGCCACAGCAATAAGAAGCCTGCGCACCATAACCAAGAGTAGCCCCCACTCGCCGTAACTAGAGAAAGCCTGCACACAGCAACGAAGACCCGACGCAGCCGAAACTAACTAAATAAATTTATTAAAAAATAATTTTAAAACTTTTTTAAAAGAAGGGAAGGAAGAGGAGGGGGAGGAGGAGTGATTGTAGTAATGATAATAATAAAGCTGTAGCGAGGGCTAGTGTCTACAGATCGCACAGCACTTGCAGTGTGGGGTACGACTGAAAGAAGAGGGAGGAATACACCTCATATCTCATTCACCCTCCACTCGCTAGTTCAGCATCCACTGACGATTCCTGCCTGAATCGCTTATTACTTTCATGGTTGCTCTTCTCTTTCTTCTTTTGTTCATTCTCCTCCTGCATTATTGGTCTCTTCTTAATTTCTAAGAGCTCTTTAAATATTATGGAGATTATTTCTTTGTCTATGACAGATTTCTTTGTCTCTTTTGTTAATCATAAAAAAATAGTAAAAGAATACATAGCTAATAGTTACAGTAAGAGAAGTGAAATATTGAAAACTACTAGAGTCAAAAGAAGACCAGAGGGGCTTCCCTGGTGGTGCAGTGGTTGAGAGTCCGCCTGCTGATACAGGGGATGCAGGTTTGTGCCCCGGTCCGGGAGGATCCCACGTGCCGCGGAGCGGCTGGGCCCGTGAGCCATGGCCGCTGAGCCTGCGCGTCCGGAGCCTGTGCTCCGCAACGGGAGAGGCCATGACAGTGAGAGGCCCGCGTACCGCAAAAAAAAAAAAAAAAAAAAAAAAAAGACCAGAAAATGAGGGGGAGGCATTTCACTTTTATGGCTTTGATATTTCCAGGAACTGAGGACAAGAGACCAAATATTATAACAAAAGATACTCCCACTGCTCTTACCTCTCAGGCTCTCAGTAAATTCCAAGTGTTTGGGGAGCTGTGAGCCAGGAACTGCAGACAAATACTAAATACATACAGAAAAAAAAATTTATATAATTTGAATATATATGACCAAAATATATCTGAATGACCAAATATATATTTCTTACAAATCACAATAATGCAAGTAGAGAATTCTAGGTTGGCAGTTTACTTTCAGTATTTTACTCTTTTTGTTGAGAAGTCAGTGGCCAATTTTATTATTGCTTATTTGAAGGTACCATGTCGTTTTTCTTTTTTCTCTATTGTTTGGCACTTTCCCTATGATATCCCTACAATGATGTGGGGTTTTTTTTGTATTTATCCTGTGTGTTTAGAGAGCTCTCTCCATCTATGGTTTGTCAATTTTCTATTTTGGAAAATTCCCAGCCATTTTCTCTTCAAATAGTGCTTCTACCATATTCTCTCTCGCCTTTCCTGGAACCCCTGCCACATGGATGTTAAATTTTTTTCACCATTTCCCATATAACCCTTATGTTCAATTCTTTATTTTCTATCCTTTTGTCTCTCCAGGTTTCAGTCTGGATATTATCTGTTGAGATATCTTCTGGTACCATTCTCTCTTTAGCTGTGTCTAATCTGTAAGCTCATCTAAGGAGTTCTTAATTTCAACTACTGTATTTTTCAGTCCCAGAATTTCCATTTGAGTCTTATAATTTCTAGTTCTTTGCTGAAATTCTCGATCTTTTCATTCAATGTCTTAAACATACTAATCACAGCTTTTGTAAAACAGGACAATTCCAATATTTGGAACTCACATGTAACTATTTCTATTGTCTGTATTTTCTATTGATTTTGGTCAATTATTGCTTTTACTCTTTTTTTTTTTTTTTTTTTTTTTTTTTTTGGTGGTACGCGGGCCTCTCACTGTTGTGGCCTCTCCCATTGCAGAGCACAGGCTCCGGACGCGCAGTCTCAGCGGCCACGGCTCATGGGCCCAGCCGCTCCGCGGCACGTGGGATCTTCCCGGACCGGGGCACGAACCCGTGTCCCCTCCATCGGCAGGCGGACTCTCAACCACTGCGCCACCAGGGAAGCCCTATTCTCTGCTTTTTTTTGTTTTGTCTTGTTTTTTTAATTGAATGCCATACACTGTGTATGAAAAATTGTGACTTAGATGTTCTGGATGTTCTGGTCCCACAGTGAGGCTAAGCTTCTTTTAAAAGTTTTAAACACATCTCCCCCCTTTTTTTATTGTGGCATAATTTACATGCAGGGAATTGTGAAGATCTTAAGTGAATAGTCTGATGAACTTTGACAAATTCACACCCCACATCTATCAAAATATGGCACATTTTATCACTCCTTGGGCCTCTTTCCCAATAAATTCCCTCTCCCCACAAAATAAGTATTGAGATGAATGTATAAACAAGTGCAATAGAGACACGATGGAATACCACGCAGCAATAAAAAGACACACAAACACCTGGGTGGATCACAAAACGTTACAGTGAATCACAAAACGTTTCAGTGAATCAAAGAAGTTGGACAGAAAAGAGTATCTGCATAATGATTATACTTATATGAACCTTTAGCAGAATCAAATCTCATCTATAGTTATAGAAAAGCCCATCGGTATTTGCTTGGGACCAGGTCTGGAGAATAGATATTGGCCAAAATGGGCCCTTGGAACTTCTGGGGGTGATGGAAATGGTCTTTGTCTTGTCTGTGCTAGTGGTTTACACAGGTGAGTAAATTTGTCACTAATCGAAGTATACACTTAAATGGGCATATTTTATTGTATGTAAATTGTACTTCAATAACGTTGATTTTAAAATGTTACCAGGTTTTCCAGTTGTTCTCAGCTGGAGAATCTTGATTCTCAGGGACCCAGGGGATGACAGAATTAGGATATTCCAGAAGTGTTCATTTGTTTAGTCGCCTGTTACATTATACACCAACCAGAATAATACCACCAATACAATTACTAAAAATATTTTTGAATTTCTGCATATGTCCTCCCCATTCTTCATAACAATGGTACTAAATCTTCATTTGGGAGGGTGTATGTAGTCATTAAGGACTATCTATCCTCCCTGTTGGCCCTCATTTAGTCTTATTTCTATTATAAGTAACTAAATATTTAATATTCAACCACCAGTCCTTATGCTGATGTCTCCAAGACATTTTGGTAGCCTGAAACTCTGTAATCTGTAGTCTGTAAACTTCTGTAATTGATTCTTAAAAATGGGACCATGAGAAGAGCCCTTCTTGAATTCTTAAATGCTGATAACAATTTGTGCCTTTTATATTTCAAAGTCCGTTTTGTTAGATAGGAAATCCTTGACTTTCTTTTCTTGAGAATCTTAAACACATTGCTCCACCGGCATCTGGTATAAAATAGTACGGTTGAAAATTCTAATAATCTAGTAATTTCCTCTTTACAGTCCAGTAATTTCACTAGAGTACGTCTTGTTGATGGTTATTTTTGGTCAATATTAGTTATCTGGAGTGCTCTTTCAATACATAATTTCTAATTTCAGGGAAGTGCTTCTAAAATATTTTTAATGTCTTTTTCTTGCCTTGGTTTTCTTATGAACTCCTATTGGTACTATGTTTGACCTTCTTTACCTATCTTCAATGTCACTTTTTAATCTTTTAAAAATCTTTAAGTCTTTCATTTTTTATTAAAAAATTTTTTACACCTCCTATTTCTTTTAAGGCATTGTTTTATTTATGTTCTTACGTTTCTATTTATGATCCTAAAGCATTTTCTTTCCTGAGTTCTGTCATCTTATAATTCTGATTTTATTTATTTATTTATTTATTTTTTTGCTGTACGCAGGCCTCTCACTGTTGTGGCCTCTCCCGTTGCGGAGCACAGGCTCCAGACGTGCAGGCCCAGAGGCCCTGGCTCATGGGCCTAGCTGCTCTGCAGCATGTGGGATCTTTCCGGACCAGGGCACAAACCTGCGTCCCCTGCATCGGCAGGTGGACTCTCAACCACTGCGCCACCAGGGAAGCCCATAATTCTGATTTGATGTTGTTCTTTCATGTTTTATACTATTTCTTTAAAAGCTCATCTTGCAATAAAAAATTAGTTTTCTTTTATGGGCACATGTTTCTGGAATGCTCCCATTTTCCATAGAGGTGTTATTCTGCTTATTCTTTTTCCTTATAATTTCATATGGGATTTGGCCTTGATGTTATTTTGCTCATTTTCACGTAAAATTAATTTTCCTGAACTTATGGACTAAGGAGTCAGGAAAGCTTTGTTAACTTCACAGATTCATTCTTGTGTTGTTTCTGCATTGTGTTAAAAAGTATGGCAGCTTGATTCCTGGGACTTTCTGGCTCTACTTCCCCTGCCCACCTTGAACTAGACAACCTTCTTTTATCTACTGTCCCTATCCTACCCAATTTTAATTCTACTCCCAGCAACTTTTCTTCAGTGTGAGGCCTTGTGCTGGAAGGGATCTCTGGCAAGTTGGTTTTGAGAATTCCTGGGGTGACAGTGACTCAGCCCCTGCAGTCCTGGTGGTTATACTGTGGTTCTCCTGCCCTCGGGTTTATCAGATGCTACCCTACTGCCTCTTTCAAATACTGTACCCTTCCAGATCTTGGAGCTGGTGGTACTTTACCCCCAGCTGCTTGTATCTTGGGGGTTGTGAGGGTATCTTTGTTACCTCGTTTTGCTGTCAACGTCATCATACTGTTGTTTTAACATGGGAATTGAAAAACTATGCCGTCACCACTACCTCCCCGGAATCCTTTCCACATATTAATTTTCGTACAGGAGGTTTGACGTGGATCACTTGTGTGACCACTAACAATGTTGTTAAATCCATGCTTTTCCTGACACTTCAGTTGAGAATGTCCCACTTCACATTTTATTGCTTCACGCCACGGTGATCTGTCTGCTGTTTAAAACCAGGCCTCATCCATTGAAACGATGCTTCATCAAAGCCTTTGACATCGGGGCTTCCCTGGTGGCGCAGTGGTTGAGAATCCGCCTGCCGATGCGGGGGACGCGGGTTCGTGCCCCGGTCCGGGAAGATCCCACATGCCGCGGAGCAGCTGGGCCCGTGAGCCATGGCTGCTGAGCCTGCGCGTCCGGAGCCTGTGCTCCGCAACAGGAGAGGCCACAATAGTGAGAGGCCCGCGTATCGCAAAAAAAAAAAAAAAAAAGCCTTTGACATCTCCTGTATTTATTTGACAAACTTGCCTAACTTCAACTCCACAAGTTCTCAAGTATTATGTCATTCTCAATCATACCCAATCACGTAGCAATAAATCTTAGTTCAATCTCAGCAACCTGGCCTGGCCACTAGTAGCTGACTGGGAAGGCACACTCATAATAAAACTACTGAGATTGACCATTTCAATTCACCCACTCAATAAGGGTTTATGTCAGAACTAAATATGTACCAGTTGTCATAACACCAATCTCAAAAGCAGAAACATGGGACTTTCCTGGTGGGCCAGTGGGTAAGACTCTGTGCTTCTGTTTTGCTTACCGTTACATCCCCAGAGCTTAACACCATGCGTAAACACCTAATACAGGGCCACTGACTTTGTTGAATGAGTAAGTGGGAGCCTAGCAGGTTGTTTATATTCACCTCTCTTCAGTGGGGGGATGTTTCAGTACTACCTGTCATTTAAAACAGCAATTTCATATTGTATGATGTGGCTCTGTGGGACCGCTGACGCCCCCTGACTAAGCCCCAGCCGCCCCCGAGTGTGGGAAGGTGGGTAAGAAGGCTGAGCTGTTGGCACTGCCAGCGCTCAGGCAGTCAGTCCGGCTGATGTGACAGGCCAGGAGGCAGGGCCGCCATCAGATGCAGCCAGGTGTCAGAAACAGCACATCCGACCTGGTTCCCGACGGAAGGCATTGAATTCGGGGACCCTCATAGTCAGAACTGAAGATACTGGTACCGTTAGCTATCGTCCCCCTTTGTCACGCAGCTGTGCCGGCTTCTGCAGAGGCCTTTGGTTCCTCTTTAAGTCCACCCCCTCCAGGAAGCCTGGACACCGTGGACACAGGGCCTCAGCAAAAGCCCCAATACGGCCTGTGTGAGCAGCCACACATCTGAGTGTCCAAGGCAAACAGCAACTGCTCAGAGAGGCCACCTCCAGATTCATAAGAGATGCACACAACATATAAAAGAAAGAAAACAGAAGTTTCAACATGCCCCATACATAAAAATTTAGCTTGAAAACAGGTGTCCACAATAGGTAGACAAGCTACATGTTTCCTCCTCAAATGACATTATGTGAACATGCCACAATATGCTTTACTTAAATTCATCACTAACTTTTTTTTTTTTTTTGCCCACGCTGTGCAGCGCGCGGGATCCTAGGTCCCCAGCCAGGGACCAGGGATCGAACCCGAGCCCCCGCAGCAGAAGCGTGGAGTCTTAACCGCTGGGCGGCCAGGGACGTGCCTGTCACGAACTTTAAATAGAAATAACATAACTGATCAAGATCCCCCAGGCTTCTGAGCCGCTAACCAGCCATGAGGCTGTCGGCCCTCACGTGCACTCTGGGCCTCCATAACCTACGACTGTGAGCGTGAGAGTCCCTATGGGTCTGGCCTGCCTTATCCATCAGTGAGACCCAGTTTTACTTGACTGTTAAGATACCCGTTTCTCTGACTACGTATATAAACAATCTCTCAAAATGCCCAGGAGAAGGAGGCCCTGAGGGCCATGCAGAACCCACACCGGTCACGAGCCTGACCGGACAGCTGTTCTGACTTCTGCCTCCGCAAGGGCTCTGTTGAGAAGACCTTCCACGCGTTGTCACTCTGGTGTCAGTAGGTTCCATGAACGTTACAAGGTTCACGACTATTTACAAGTTTCAGTGCTACCTGCACTAGGAGCCACAAGGATTAGGACTACCTAGAAGATCTGGCTGTCGGTTAAAATCTCTACCAAAGACTGCTCTTCTGAAAATGTGGAGAGGGCAAGTAAGACAGAGGGAGGGGCAGGGTGATAAGAAAAAGTAAGAGACCAAACTTCTTTAAATTCGTATTGTAGTGATTTGTTAAACAGTTACCTTGTCCTGGAAGTGCTCTGTTTATGAAGACCATGGAAGTGCTTTTTTTCTTTTTTTTTCCTGTGGGAGAAGGGAAGCAATGAGGGAAATGAAAGAGTTCATTTCAGTGCCATATTCACATAAGGCTAATTTGTAAAAGCTCAAAGCAGCTGAATACATTTACAGCCAGCACTGGTCCACAAAACTTCACTTGAGAAGGCTAATTGAGATTCTTCAGGAGAACTCCGGGCCTTCGGTAGTTAGGGAACGTCTCATTAGCACGCTGAGCCTCCCGCTTTTCTAGAAGGCTAAGTCTGACTCCGCCTGGCCTGGGTTCACGGCTTGTGAATTTCCAACAGAGTCTAATCACTATCTTTGTAAGGCTGCTGATGTGGTTTTGCAGCCCCTTTGCCTTTTTTTTTTCTTTTGGTTTCAAACTAAAGTTGCATTTAACACGACTGCATTAGTTATATAGGAATACTGTTTAAAAAAAAACAAAAACAGAAATGAGGCCCCACCTCCAGGACTGTAACACACAGGCTGAACTCGCTAATTAAGACACTTCTGGCTCAAACTAGAGGCTTGCTTTCTATAAAAGAGAATCGTTAGAGCTGACGGCTGGAGTTCAGAGACCAGTAAACTCAATAAAATCTTATTTTCTACCATTTTCAGCTCTATATAGATGCAGTATTTGAGCAGTTGACTTTTTAAGATCAGTGAGAGGCTGACACCCATTTGACTATTGTTATTTTTTACTAAAATGACATGTTGTAGGTTCCTCTGTATATGGTTTGGTTTTTTTTTGTTTGTTTGTTTTTGTTTTTGTTTTTGTTTTTTGCGGTACGCGGGCCTCTCACCGTTGTGGCCTCTCCCGTTGCGGAGCACGGGCTCCGGACGCGCAGGCTCAGCGGCCACGGCTCACGGGCCCAGCCGCTCCGCGGCACGTGGGATCCTCCCGGACCGGGGCACGAACCCGCGTCCCCCACATCGGCAGGCGGACTCTCAACCACTGTGCCTCCAAGGAAGCCCTGTATACGTTTTTAAATGTTTAAAGATGTGGGAGAAATCAGTGTCATGGGAAACTGAATGTTTACTTTAAACATTTAATTAGAAGCCTCTCCCATGAACTAGGAAAAGTTTCCTCTCACTGCTATCTTAATATCTATTATTACAGGCTTACAAAGAATCACAGGATAAAACTAAAACAGTACAAAGGTCTCCAGGTATCTGCCATGATTATTATTGATGAGTTTTCATTTGTATGTAAGCAATGACAAATACACATACACATATATGTGCATACGTGTATATAACAAAACTGCCTAGGCCCAAAGTTTGGCTGAATTATTCCATCTGTACTTTTCACATAAGAAAAAAAAAAAATCTATAGATTTGCCTCTGTCTAAAAGGTAACATCTTTTCCCCAGAAATATTTCATAATTTTCCTAGAGTAAAAGGTAAAATTTCTTACTGCTGTAACATTTAAATAAGTATCTTCCTTCTATTGGATTATAATAACATACTTGAATATACTTTTTCCTTTCAATTTCCAGCTACTTTTTTAAATGACATTCTGAAGGAAAGCCTATTAGTAAATGAAATTCCACTGACAATTTATTTCAGCCTTTAATATATTTTCTACTAAAAATCAAGCTGTCAAGACAGAAAAATATTACTGGTTCTGTTATGACATGAAAGCAAGTGAGAATTTCTAATTCACAAAGGATGAAAACACAAGACGTTGATCTCATTATACATACAATATTACAATAAGCTGATTAGCTGTGGACTATTAACACATTCAAGACTTCACATACACACAGGTGTACTTTGAAACAAGAAACACAGGACAATTTTAATCTTTGATATGTCCTAACTACCAAGATAAAGAACATCACTGATTTGAGTCTAATTGTTTTCCTGGCGTACAATCACTATATAGGCCAGGCCTAAAGCATACTGTATACTGTTAAGGACATCTTTAGGCAAATATAAACATTCTCATTTGGGAGTTCTTCTCCCTACCCGAAACCATGCTTTCCCATTGCTGTCAAGTAGCTCGGTTTGTTATCAATGTAACAAGATCACAACAACAAACAACATTTTCACCACAAAACTCAGGTGAGAGGTTTTTACGCAGGTCGTACAAAAAATATTTGTCCCCAAGAAAAGTAATCTGTAAATTATAGATATGCAACCCTAAGAAAACAAGAGTCTTGGTTACAAATCATTCACTTTCAAATATTGATGCAGAAATAAAGAGTGTAGGGGGTAGGAGGGGGCGGAGGGGGTGGGAGGGGATGGGAGGGGGCGGGAGGGGGCAGGAGGGGGCGGGAGGGGGCGGAGGGGGCAGGAGGGGGCAGGAGGGGGCGGGAGGGGTGGGTGGCAGAGGCACTGCATGGCCGGCAGCACAAAGGTGTAAAACGAGGAAAACATTTGCCACAGGAAGTACTGGATTCAGCTGATTTTTTTCTAAGTGAGGTATTATAAGAGTGTGCCAGTAAATATGCAAAAACAAAACAAAATTAAAAACCAAAATGCACACTTCCAATGGAAAAATCTCTAAACCTCTTATAGTTTTCTTTATTCAGATTAGACATTTCACATACAGCAGTTAATCTAGAAAAATACATTTTAAAAAATCTTCAGCAGACCATGCTCTCTGTAACAAAACCTTCCAAACCCTGTTTTATTATACAAACCAATCTACAATAGTAATGTAAAAAGAAATTCTCAAATTTAGCAATGCCATTTTCGATCTGCCATCCCTCTGATTTACATATGGGTTTCTAGTATTCGTACTGCGGAGTTAGAAATCTGTAATAAATTTTTTCTAATGTATTCTGTACATATTAAATAATCTAAAAGGTTCCTCTTGTAGTGCATTTACCACTTAGCAAGTCTATTCAGCATTGTTCCAGTACACTTGCATTACAGTGATTTGCCTGTAAATGTAATTAAAATCTAAAAGTGCACACAGTTAACTTTCTCAAATAACGGCCTCTTTCTGGAGGAAACCTAATATTCATGGAGAATTACCAATATCGTGATTAGAAATGAGAGGTTAGAATGTACTCTGAGACTATATAACACAATTATATACATAAGCTAAAGGACAGTGAGTCTTTAGCCTGTATTTACATCAAATAACGTTGGTTTCCACAGGGTCATACCAAGAACTCAGTATGGCACTAGGTAGATTAGGATTGTTGGCTACAAGTCAGTGTAGCACAGACAGCCCCAAAATACCCTGAACTGGCTTATGCTAAATTAAACTCCAGTATATCACAGTGTTTTAAGTACTATTAGTATGCTGCTGTGCTACTCCGTAAAGACAGCAAGCCTTCATCAAGGGATCGCATCTGGGTTATAACGGGTCCTAGCAATCGGACTGCCACTGCATGCAGAAAACCCGAAAAAAAATACACAGGTTTCAAAACAGATATACTTCATTTTGTTTAAAATGCCCAGGAGCGTTTTCAAAATAGCTGATAGTAAGTATTGTTCTATCGAGTGATGAACCTATTGAATCATGAGAAGAAATTCTCTTGTTATCCAGTTTGAGGAGAAAAAATGTAGTATTCTTACCAAATTATCCAGTGTATATGACTGGTTGGAATCGCAAGTTGTGATTTTTACTGAAATTCAGAGTATGAAATGCAAACACTCAGGATAAAATTAATTCAAACGTACACACAGTTCTATCAACTTGCAACAAAGCAGCAAATATGAGGGCCTATCACCCATCTGGACTCTCCCATTCCCTTCTGATCCCTCAGAAAAGTGCAAAATCAAAGAGTCACTGCTTGGTCCAAACATAAAACACATCAGATATAAGGACTTGGAATCTGATGAAATCCGGCTTCTATTCCACAGGTTGTCTTTAGTAAGAGTCAACGTCCGAAGATGGAATTTATCTCGAGAAGGATTAACTCTACGATCTGATTCTGGTAGACGGTATGAACTGCTATGTTGCCCGTCTCCTTCTCTGGCTTTAGCAGAGTAGGACCAAACACAATTGCTATACTCTGATACGTCATTCTGTTTTTTTCTCCATTTTCTATAACTCTAAGAGGAAAAACAAAAATTGTTAAAAGAGAAAATTTTAAAATAGGGGAAATTCTTCAAAAAGTATCATAAACAGCTTGCATTTAGAAAAGAGAAATAATGCTCATTTTCCTAAGGTACGTATAAACTATTTAACCAAATAGAATTCAGTCTGAATAGCATGTAAAGTTTTCTTTTGCATAAACACAGCTGAAAGGTACACATATTCTCACAAACTTTAAATGTGTGATATTTCAGCTTAGTTTTAAAAATAAGACTTAGACTTGAATACCTATTACAATTCAGGTAACACTCCACTAGGGTGATGGGAAAAATATCATTAGGGCACAGAGATTAAACTTTGAATTTTACTCATTTTATGCTATTTTCTTAAAAAATCTCTCATGCTGTGATGACTTATTTTAGTAATCTCGTGCTCTTTCTATCAGAAGTTTCAGAGTGACTACGTAGTAACTTAGACCTAATTACCTTGACTTCAAGGTAACTGAATACTTCTCACTTAACCAATCTCATCTTCATCATAATTAACTTTTAGCAACAATTTCTGAACACTTACTACGTGCTAGGCATTATATAAATGCTCCACATAAGAAATCCACTCCAATGCATTCTTTATACCAAACCATTTTACCTACGAGGAACTGGGGCTCAGCGGAATCATCTTTCTGATGTCCCACAGACAGCAAGCAGCACAGCTGGGCTCTGAACCTAGGTCTGCGTGGCCCTGGACCCGCGGGCCCTACACCACATCTCATACCTGTGCACTTCTCCGACCTTCTTTTCCCCCCTAACTACTCCTCCTCTTTTGTGGTGAGGCTCTTACCTTTTGAGATGTCTAAACAGAGTCTGCATTGTGTCCTGATTTGGCTTTGGCAACTGTTTGATTAGATCCTTCACAGCAGAGACACGCTGTCTTGGTTCTTGTTCTGAAAAAAGACAATGACTGGAGATTTTGCATGAAACTGAAAGCAGTGACATTATTTTGGAACCTGGTATTTGGTAATACACAGTGACACCTGGTGGTTACATTTAAAATTTCTGGAGTAAAACAATCCTTTGAGAAAACTTGTTTAAAATATCAAACTGTTGTAGCAGCTACAGAGGGTTTTCAACATCTAGGGAAAAAACTGAGCGGAATTAATTACATACTTACTAATTGCATTAACAAAATCATTAAAATGATTAAATGTAAAAAGAGGTTCTGGTAATTCTCGAAAAAACATTTTCAGTGCTCCAGTGATGACATGAATATCTTCCCATTTACTATCCTTCAAGTCCAATTTCTCATCTGGAAAACAGTAGGAACAGGAAAGTTTTTGAAATTATTTTAAACCAATTCTAACAGTCATGAGTTATTTATTCTGTATATAACAATATATGATCTTACCATGATTGACTGTAAACCTCAGCTTCTGGATCACTGCAAGGTTGCCGCTAACTCTATAAATCCCATCAACGTCCAACCCTAAGAGACAAATAACAATAAGTTTATGTTTAAAGTTCTTGTTGGCTTCTTCTAAACATGCTTTCCTGTTTTAGAATTCTTATTTATTAACATTAGCCTGAAATAAAATTACTCTTTTCCTCTAAATGGCTTTTTATAGGCGCTTGGCAGTGAGAGAGGGGTGGAGACACTCTGCATTGTCTGGTAAACAGCAACAAATCTACTTTGTCATGTAGACTGTGCATCACCTTCTCAAGGAAACCATCTCAAACTTGAAACACTAGCAATTTAAGATAAACTTTGGCAAACACCTGAAGATGATTCAAAAAGTAAAGGAAGCCAGTAGCTAAAATCAGCCCACCCGTTTCTTGGCATGTCATCTGAGAGTGTAAGTGTACATAGTAAGGTGCTCTCTGAATCAAAGTGCTTGTCATATTAAGTGCTTGTAATAAATAAACAATACAAGCCAGCAACTAAAATAATGGTTCTATAACAACTGATAATTTGATACAGTTATTAATTTCTTTTGTATGTGAAACAGAATCATTTGAAATTCACACAATGAAGTCCAAAACTTCATATATTCGGTAAATGATAAGGACGCGCACACGTAACATGACCCAACGTGCTGCTCATTTCACTTCCAGCAAAGCCAGGCAGCACGGCATCTCTGCTGTCAGGCTGAGAGTGAGAGATCTGCCACTAGCAGAAATTACATTTCATGCAAATATTTTAATTACACAAGGTATTTTTGATGCTATACTGATATAAGTTAATGGGGCTGCAGTCAAGATACTGTTATTTTAAAAGCTAGTATAAATATTATAAACACGGGGCTTCCCTGGTGGCGCAATGGTTGAGAATCTGCCTGCCAATGCAGGGGACATGGGTTCGAGCTCACATGCCGCAGAGCAACTAGGCCCGTGAGCCACAACTACTGAGCCTGCGCGTCTGGAGCCTGTGCTCCACGGCGAAAGAGGCCCGCGCACCGCAATGAAGAGTGGCCCCCGCTCGCCGCAACTAGAGAAAGCCCATGCATGGAAACGAAGACCCCAACACAGCCAAAAATAAATAAATAAATAAATATTATAAACATGTTAAAATTAACCAAAACAGAAATTAGGTTAAGTCTTCAGAAGTACAGGAAATGACATAAAGAGGATTTGTCTATTTGCACACTTTAGAGTTGATTTAGCAGTTTGGGAATGTCATCTCATTTTTATTATACACGGAAGAAACTTCCCCTTAGTAAGTAAACACTATCTCCTCCTGTCTCTTACACTGCTGGATCGTTTCTTAATAAACACAGTTTCACAATCACCACGTCCATTTTAAGCAAAGGCCAACTCCCAATGGCTTCAAGGAATACCATATGCTGAATCAACCCTAAGTACTGAACATGCAATAGATGACTGAAAAGGTCTTAATTTGAAGCAATGCAAAAAAAAATAAGTTTTTTTGCAAAAAAGATGCCTTTCTTGACAACTTATGACTATAAAGAACGTTTGGTTGCAACACTCAAAATCATAAAAATCCTAGGGATTTTGATGGCAAAAAAGATGCCTTTCTTGACAACTTATGACTATAAAGAACTTTTGGTTGCAACACTCAAAATCATAAAAATCCTAGGGATTTCGATGGCAGAACTATGGGTGGTGTGTTTAACTTTAAAAAAAGAATTCATTTTCTCACCGTATTGGTCAACGTGTTCAATGCACAATTTCACAAATCTTGGCACTGCGCCGTTCTCCCTCTGACACAGATCAGCAAGATTGGCTCCAAATACCTGATCTGAAAAGAGATGTCAAGAAATGAGTCACCTTGCTAAACTTTAGTTCACAAAATGGCTAAATGATTCACAGGGCAACAGAAGATACCCCTGCACGCAGACACTTTCACCACCACGCACGCCTGTCTGATCCGCACTCGCCTACCTCTTCCGACTCCAAGCTCCAAGAACACCCTCCTTCATTCCTGCCTGGCTCCCTTCTTACCTTCTCCTCCTCTGCAGAGATCAATCTTCCCCCAAAAGGAGCTCCTTCTCATCACTCCCGGTCTCAGCTAAAATGTCACCTCCTTTTAAGAACCCTCTGACCATCCTAAGGCAGCCCAATTCCAGTTGCTCTGTTTCACCACTAGGCCGGATCCTTCACGTAAGTCACCATTATTCTAAACTACCTTGTCTGTCTCTCGTCTTTATAGACGTTTCACGAGGGCAGCAGGGACCCTCTAATTCTTCAATGCCAATAGGCACTCCCAGCACTGAGGCTCAAGTCCACCACTTAGCATATACTCAAATATTTTTTCAACTATTAAAACATGCCCATCAGATTGGGACTGACATATCTACACTAATATGTATAAAATGGATAACTAATAAGAACCTGCTGTATAAAAAAATACATAAAATTAAATTAAAAAATAAAAAACACATGCCCATCGTGTGCCAACACCTGACTTCACAAAATATATCAAAGTCCGCTCTAGTAATCTTTCAACCCAACAGTTTTGAAATTCCACATTAGTGCTAAACATTCAGGAAAACAAATAAAATACAGTATTTGTCAGGCTTTTTTTTTAAGGTTCTAAGCTTAATATGCTAAATTCACATGCATTATCTGGGGGTGCCTGTTTACCCTTAACTCTTTAAGGTTGCTAATTTGAATCACTTAACTAGCTGAACTCTTCCTAGAAGTTTTAAATAGCTTTTTAATGAAACTCATTTGTGTATTTTAATTTAGATGCTTTGCATAACAGATGTTTCTGCAATGGTCTTTGTTAGAAATTTCATAATCAAAGACAGCTCTAATATATATGGTATAAATTATGTTACCTTTTCCTATATTTTTATTATGAACACATGTCTCTGTTTTGAGTCATGTGTTAGAAAATTTTATCTTTGGAATTAAACATGCTTGTAAAAACTAATGGTATATACAAGTATATGTGATTTTAAAGAATACTTTCCTATTAAGAAAAAATTCTGTCAGTACATTATGGTTCTTATACATGAAAATAAAATGTAAAAATTAGTTAGGAAAAAACACTTTATCCTAATTTTAAAATTACTTTAAATGAGAACTGAAGGCAAACAATCAAGAATAAAATTGTGCATTATTTTTTCTTTCTTTCTACAGCTAGTGAGTATTTGAAATTTCTTCTGATCTGTGCACCTCAAAACTAAAAATCTGTCATTCTGAAAATCTGCCACGCCATCCCATCACATCCATGCAGCTCCTCTGGTACAGGGTTTCTAGAAAGCTAATTTGGTATTTATGTCTGTTCGATGCTTTAGTTAAAATAAACTCTTCATGTGCATTAAAAAAATCTATTTTAATTACTCAAATGTGTTTTAAACACTGAACCTGATAACTTTATGAATAAAGAATGAGACATTTTTACTGTTTGGAAAATTTTCAGCTTTTAATGTAAAATGTCTTATTTCCGATTTGGGCCAAAGTTCATTATTATAAACATCACTTCTACCTACCTTTAATATAACCTTTTTCACGAACAGCTTGCAAAGTGGGGCGTCGTGTAAGAAATTTCTTTAAGTTTTTCTTGGTTTTTTTCTGTTCTGAAGAATCTATGCTAGACACTTTCGTGGCTTAAGACAGATAGATATTAATTAAGCATTTTATAAAATAAAGACTTTTTTGATGAAAATTTCTCCACCTAGTACTCAAAACATATTAATCTCATATATAAAAAAATCACATATAAATTCAGTTTTTCTAACTTTAATACAGTTTAAGAGTAACACATGAAGAATCAAAAACTAACACATTTTCAAAGTGACAAACCAAGTGAAACATTTCATTTTTATCACTAAACACTGACCGCAAACTGTGCCTTCTTTAGTATATGTGCCAAGACATTTGTAAGTCATTCTAATTTATATTGATTATTTCACAAATGATATAGTCTTGGACTCTCCATCAGGTTTAGACGGTAAAATGACCAGCAAAAAATAAAGTAACCAACCCATAAAACATAAACAAAACCCCTACCCTTCCCCATCCTCACTGAACTAGGAGTCAGGGGATATATACGTATACGTATCCATCACAATTATTTGTACTTCAAGCTAAGACTCATCATAATTATCTCTACTCCGAGCTAAGGATGGGACCACCTGGATTTCCACATTGCCTGCAGACCTGATTTCTCTTTGGGTTACAATAATAAAAATTCAGAAAGTAAATTTCTTGAAAATAACCATATTTGAAGAAAGTTGAGAGCACAAACAATATATTAGTAAAGAATTAAAACAATAAAAGTTTCGTGGTTTACACTATTATACAGAGACAGTGTCAGTAACGGGCCTAAACTTCATAAGAATGTGGGAGAAAAAAAGGAGAACTGATTTTCTATTCATTCAGTTAATGTGAAGACCAAAAATTCCTCGGTTAAATGTGGATTTGTTCAAATAGATTTAAGCAAGTTCAAGTCACGGGTAATGGCCTATGTAAAGCACGTAATTCACGAGAGGCCTGTGTTAGAAAATGCAATCCTTGGGACTTCCCTGGCGGTCCCGTGGTTAGGACTCCGTGCTTCCACTGCAGGGGGCACAGGTTCCATCTAAGACCCCGCATGCAGCGTGGAGTAGCCGAAAAAAAAGGAAAGAAAATGAAATCCTTACAACCGCTGGCATTTCTCTGGTCCTGTCCACATACTATGTGGTCTGGAGATTAAATGCACAGACATATCCCAGGCTACAGGCGGCTGCCCGGCATCCAATGGGGAACTATGGTACATTTCCCGTGACTTCTGACGTCTTAATGTCGAAGGGTCTATATCTAGAATCTTAAACAGTAATTATGTATTTTCCAATCAATAAAGTTCAGCTTCCTAGAGACCTCAACATAAGCATGTTCTGTTGTGCGCATTTTTTTCCCTTGAAAGGGTATCATAATATCTTAAAATTAATACGATGCCATCGGGGTGCATAGGATTAGGCTGAGAAATGATGATGAGTTAACGAGGAGAGAGAACACTGAACCACTGAGACCACAACTCCTGAACCTTAGAAGTCTTGTAACACCGGAGAGTCCCCTCAGCTTTTATGTATTTACTCTAAACCTTTGCTAAGAGAATAAGCTCACTCAAACCACTAGCAACACAGGGAAAGAAAACTTACAGCGCAATTTCTTCAGATCCTTATGGTCCTTTTCTTTATCGTGCTTTTCTATGCCTGGTGAATCTGGTGTATCCTCCTCAATCGCTTCTTCGGGTTCTACCACCTGTTGCTTAGAGATTTTCCAAACACATATTACTTTTGCTATTACTTTAGATGTAATTCTCAGAATGATCAGTAATCAACTCTTCCAAATGATTTTAGGGAACCAGTTAGTACACAGGATATATGATTTACATATTTGATAAATCTTTAAAAATACTCTTCCCCCCACCCCCACTGATGGCATTAACTGAATTTCGATAAAGAAAAAATTACTGGTAATTCACCAGGATAATGTGCTTGTACTGATGGTGATGCTATTTTGCCTCATTTTGATCAAGTGCCAAGTAATAACAGTTAAAAGGTTGGGCTATAATCTGTGGTGACAGAACAGGATGATGGTACATTGTTGGTAACAGGACAGATAAAGGTAACTAGCAATGGTACCTTAACTGCTTCACACCAACAATCTTTTAAAACTGCACTTTGTGTCAACAGTTAATTGACATTACTCATTACTCACAGACCTACGGATATCAGGAATTGAAAGAAATCCTAGAACTCATTTACAGCCTAACTACGGTCACTTTTACAAGTTGAAAAGCAGACTGAATTCTCGAAGCGAAAAACACTGCTCTGCCTTTTACTCGGAGGTCCTTTCTCCACCCAGAGTTTAATTTTGGGCACAGTGTAAGGAAAGGCTCCAGTTCTTCTCGGACACATCCAGCTGGGCGAGCACGTGCTCTACCTGGCACAGAGCGTCCAAAGGTACCGTGGGTCTGTCTCCAGGCTCTTTATTCTGTTCCACGGGTCTATATATCTATCCCATTATGGATACGCAGCTTTATAAGGTCCTGACATATGCTACAGCAAGTCTTCTTCAAAGGTGTCTTGCATATTCTTAGTCCTTTGCATTTCTATATGAATTTTAGAATATGTTTGTCAAGTTCCACCAGAAAACCTACTGGGATTCTGAATGAGATTCAAAAATCTCAAACCTACAAATTTATAAGTCATTTGGAAGAATATTATATCTTTACATAATTGAATCTTTTAATCCATGAACATGATATACTTCTCATTTAAGTTTCTGTCAATGTCTCTTAATAAAGTTTTGTAATCTTGCCCATCTCTTTGCCCTCAGTATCTTTTGTCACTTTGTAAACAGTACACATTTAAAATTCTTACAGTCAATTATGTGTTCCTCTCTTTTCAGTTAGCTTATTCCCTGAACCCTTAGGCCTTAATTTAAAAAGCCACTTTCTCTGCAAGGCCTCCCTTGATCCCTACACTAGATCAGCCCCTACTCGATCAGAGTTTTTACATGTTCACTACACTAACTGTTCAGTTGTCTGTCCTCGGTAATCTCCTGTCTTTGACTGTAAGCTCCGTGCACGGAGGCGCGGCACCCGGCCGCACACGCTGCTGTACCCCAGCGCGTACGGCACTCACGCGCGTGTGAGACGGCCGCGGCCGCCCGTGCCTTCCAGGGGCAGTGAGCACGCCACAGTGATGAGTCCTGCAAGCCCGCGCCGGCTAGAGGAGAAGGTACATGTGAAAAGACAGGTCGTTGGATTCTAACAGGAGTCACGTGAGGCTTCTGTGGGGGGGAGGATTATAAAAGTGACACGAGGAAGTTCCATACAGCAGTGGCGTTAGCAACGCCTTGGTGGGGGATGAGATGAAATAAGGAAAACTGTTTAGGAGGTTACTCTCTTAATATCAACTTTTAAAGGCCTGTCCATGGTTTCAGGAATAAATGGAAAGAAAGGGACAAGGTTCAGAAATATCACACAGTATTACAAACTGCAAAGGAAGAACTCACATCTAGACTGGTAAATAATCTGCTAGAAGAGGTAAAAGTTGGAGGCGGAAGAGTTAAAGAATGCTCAGATTCCAAACCTGGGTGATTTGAACTGGGTGAATCATAAAATTTTGGAGCTTAAAAGGATACTTGGAGACAATCCAGTGCAATCTCTCTATTTTTTTTAAGTAGAAAAACTGAGACCCACAGAAGAAGAACACCTTGATCCAATCACAAACCTTATTACTAATGAAGCATCACCTATAAAGTCTCTGAAAGACATCTCCATCTCTACTAAAGCCAGCGATTCCCAAATTTTTTTGTCTCCATTTAGTTTAAAACCTGTATTACGTATTCCCGTAAGTATTCACTTTCATTTCACTTCTGTCACTGGCACAGGATCCTTAATCAGGAACCATGTCCCCATATGGTGAGGGGGTAAGAGTACAGTCTAAGAAAGTACAGCTTCTAGTTGTTTATTACTGCTCTCACAAACACAGCTTCAGAATATAAAAGCGAGGTTCTTTTTCGTTGCAATACACACACGAGAAGAAATTTTCCAGGAACGTGAGGGCTCTCTGAGTAGAAAGGTCACGAGGAGAGAAAAAGTACCAATGACAAGACGACAGCTTCACGCGTCTCACCCTTCTGCGCAGGACCTGTTTCCACCAAACGGGGTGATTTCCAAAGCATTGGCTCCGTGAATAAATACTTCATACAGGCACGGTTAGACTGTCCCTACCTCCTGAGCTATTTTCTTTTTGATCCAGTGCCTCATGTGAAAGTTATGTGGAATCTACTGGTGGCAAAATCCTATGTTAAATCACTCATCAGCCCCTGGGAACTGCTAAACTAATCACTATCTTTCCTACCTCTGTCAAAATATGTATTTTTTAAAAGTATTTTTTCAAATATAAATTGGAAACTAGATATATAATAACCAGTTAGAAAGCCAAAAACAAAAAACAAGAAAAACAGCTCTCAAGTTAAAAAAATTTACCTGAGTCAAACACATACCTGATTACTGATAGTGCTACTAAGAACTTTAAACCACTCATTGATAACAGCGTCATTATCAGACTGAATCAGCAGTTCTGTTCCTTGACGGGTTTTCAGCTTTAGGGATAAGAAGGAAAAATATATATATATGGTTAGTGCCTTCAATGAAGTAAATAAATACATTTAAAATTCAAAGTCTACAAAACCACCAGAAGATTGGATGCCATATATTATATTAATAGTGGAAACGTTACAGTACTCCACAGTGATGGAATTATCTTTTATTTTAGTATAAAAGAATACCAGGGCTTCCCTGGTGGCGCAGTGGTTGAGAATCCGCCTGCCGATGCAGGAGACACGGGTTCGTGCCCTGGTCCGGGAAGATCCCACATGCCGCGGAGCGGCTGGGCCCGTGAGCCATGGCCGCTGGGCCTGTGCGTCCGGAGCCTGTGCTCCGCAACGGGAGAGGCCACAACAGTGAGAGGCCCGCATACCGCAAAAAAAAAAAAAAAAAAAAAAAAAAAAAGAATACCAGCTGGATAATTTTACAAAACATGGCGTTTTTCTCACAGTAAATTCTCAATGAAAATCTAATAATTTAGGATCCCAAACTCCATCACACAAACAACATAAAACTTGCTGGAATCTAGAACACTTTATCATTAAAAAATAAGTTCAAGTATCTACGCTGTGCATTTTAAATGAGAATTGAAACATAATTTGTTAACAAACAAAATCTATAATATTTTAACATAAATTTGAGAATTTCTCTCTCTGGTTAAAAATATATATATATATAAAGAGAATATACAAGAGTTAGACTTTCAATATTGACTATTTAATAGGAAATTACAATGACTTGGTACAAAGAGAGGGCACAGACATTAAACATCACAACCCTTCTGGACAGAAACATCGTTAAATTGTCAAATCACGAACTAACTAAAGTAAGGACACTATATATGATTCTATATGAACGCAATAACCCATTTATGCATGATCTCCTGGGTTCAAAGTTTCTCACACCTGACTGAGGAAGAATTTTGAGGTATTTATAGAAATCATTCCTTCTATTTTCTCTTTGGTAAGTGTCTGATTTTCTTTTTTCCTAGAGGAACATATGGCAATGTTTCCCAAACAACATTCTGAGATATATTCCTTAAACAGCTCCTGAAGTAATGTTTTAAAAGGCATTCCTCAAAAAAATAAAGAACTCATTATGTGATGTTAATTTGGGAAATGCTGGACTGAAAAGAGCTAAACAATACTCTATCCTTCCAGACTTCTCAGAGTTTTGCTATTCCGGGTGCACCGTGACTTCCTAACAGAGGAATAAAATGTCTACTATTTCCCCAAGTTACTTGACCATGGGACCTTCTTCGTTCTGGAATGAAACACGGCTGCCTCAGGTAACGGTGACTTCCTCTCCTGCATTTCTTCTAGAGAGGGGGCCAAGACACTCTGTCAGAGGTTCTCACTTTGTAAACATAAGGAAAAACATGCAGTCTCTTTGCTTGAAAAGAAAATTTTTTTAATCATCTAGTGGGGGGAATAACTAATTTACAGATGATGAAAGCTCCAGGTACATGAGAACGAGTGCTATGCTAAAAGCATAAAGCAGCAGCATCTGTGCCGAGGTAATGTTTCTTGTGGGTCTTGGAAGAAAGGGAACATCTGACAAGGAGAGACTAGCAGCTGCTGGTATTGAAGGCAGATTCATCGGGAGTGAAAACCATCAAGACAGGAAAACCCGGGTTCCGCTTGGTAAATATCAACCATTCTAATCCGCCTAGACGACAAGCAGGAAAGGCCTGAGACAGGCGAGGTTCTTTGCAAAGGCGGCCCGAGCACCGTGTGTGCTCTCTGCATCCGCAGCCCCGCGACCTGCTGTGCGCCACCGAACACGCTGCTGTCTGACTCTTACATCCGGCCCCCAGGAAGCCCTGCGGCTCCCACTCCGGCCCCCCCGGAACCCTGACATGTGAAGAAGCCTGCGGTCACCTCCTTGAGGAGGAGAGACGGTGAGCAGGAGCCCGGCCAACAGCCGCCACCGACCCGGAGGCGGGGCTAGACCGTCCGGCCCCCGTCGAGCCACTGGGTGACCCAAGCGGGGGGGACGCGTCCGGCTGGGATCAGAAACGTTCAGCTCCGCACAGGCCAAACCAAACACGCAAAACGGCTCTCTCCTCAGGCGACTAGGTCTGGGGACGGCCTGCTAGGCAGCAAAATACGTAACTGATACAGGATCTTGTATGAGCGTGGAGGGCTTTTAATGACACATAAGGAAGGTTTTAACTTGCTTTTTCATATTAGACTTGGTAGGCACAGGGAACCACACCCTCTGCTGTCGCTGGGGGAAGGCGCGGCGTGTGGAACAAAGGCTTGTAATACGTCGTCTGAGAGCCAATGACTTAGGCAAATGAAGCCAGATCTCTGCGCCAGCCTTCTTCCTTAAATTATGATGCCAAGTAACTCAATGACTAACTGGGCCTTAACTAGTCACGCTGAAAGACCATTTCCCGAAAGAACTCAAAGCAGAACATGAAGTTACTACGGTTGAGGATGTGGATTATATTAGAGAATAATTTATTACCTCAAATACATTCTTTTTGCTGGATTTATCCTTTGAAGCCATCTCAATCGTTGCCCCCTTCAGGTCCACCGTGAACTCTGGTTTGGACTGATTACTCCCAAACTTCGTTTTAGAAAAAAGGAAAAACCTTTATGTTATATTCATGTACGTGTGTGTATCCAAAAAGAATAGGCCAATTTTATATTGTTAACAATAAATCAAAAAGGTGGTCACCTCAAATCCCTCTTCTCTTTTTGTATTATAAAATAACAATTCCTACTTTAAATTGAAATTGAAAAATGTAAGACATGATTCTATATAGTTCATAGAAAAGGAAACAAAATGGCTCAACCTCCATCATTATAAAAAAAAATACAAAATAAAGCCAGAGTAAAGTCTTTTTTCACCCATTAGTGCAAAAACAACAAAAAAGGTTCGATGAAAAACTGCATTGGTGAGGCTACAGAGTAACAGGCCCTCATCTGCAAGTAGGATACAGACTGGAACTCCTAGAGAAGAAAAACTGCTAAGACTATATTTACACATTTATAAACACATGTACCCTTTGGCTTAGCAATTCTATTTTTTGGAATTTATTCTAAACTATCTATGACTAGGTAAAATGATGTGTTCAAAAGGCAATATTCTTATATACATATAAATAATATCTGGCAGAAAAACAAGTTCTTTTCCACCTAATTAATAGTCTCTAAACCTGATTTTGTGCTTTCAAGGGTTATTTTCTTATCAACTATTTATGTTGTCAACAAGTAACAATAACTTGTGAAAACAAAACCCTAAGCCCGGTGTTCTTCTATTCAGCCCTTGTTAGAAACAGAAACTAGAGCCAGGTGCTCTAAAGCCTCAGCAATTTAATGAGGAACCATGAACAGAAGAGGAAAACAGCTGACACGGGCGGGTTGAGAAGAAGCAGCCCTTAGCTATTATATTTTGTTAACCAGATAAGGAAAAGATTAGAAAATATCAGAAAATTTATGTTAAATACAGACCTACTCTGTATCTTGCCATCATAACTTAAATTTCTGTTTAGTCTGTTAACTGAGAATAGAAAACAGCATTCCTACGTTAGTGCAGGGTTTGGGGGTTTTAAAATCTTTAAGGGCTGATGAATTGTAATCTTTAAGGTCATAAAGATTTGTTACAGGAAATTTCATTTGCTAAAATATTTTCAAATCATGTTTGTCATTGGAAGTGGATCCTACCCCCCAATCCTGTGATAACTTACCGCTATTCATAACATTAATGACTACTTCGTAGTTTCACATTTAATAAATGGTTTGAATTCATCTGTTCCCGTTTACTTCATCTTTTCAGTGTGGACTTAAATAATAATACTTGTTATAACTAAACAAAACTTAGGATATTATATGGATCTATTAGTGGAATCAAAACAAAATTTCGGGTATTTCATGGAATTTTATTAGTGGTATAATAAAATTCACAACAAAAATTTCAACAATTCTACAAAGCCTTTGCCTTCCTTAGTACCTTTTGTCATTCAAAGACATGTAATGAATCATAAAGCTATGATGGGCACAGAGAACTTTCTGAGCAAATTTGATATATCTCAAAAGTCACAAAACTTAAATGGACACATTTAACAAAGTGATAGAAATCAACTTAATTTAACTTGTCATCATGACATGCTCTGTAGATGGTCAGCTGTAAGGTAAGATATAAGGAGCCAACCAAATACAAATGTCAATACAACCACATGATGTGGAATGCTATAAAAATGCTTCAGTGTGGTTGGCAAAATTGGGGGTTTGTTGCCCATTATTTCTCAAAATCTAGTCCTGCTTTTCTCTACTGTAATCATCGCTCCAATGCATTCATGGCAAAGAAAACAGAACTACCGTGGCAAAGGACATGCAACAAGAACACATACAGTGACAGCGGACACAGGAGCAGATTTTACATATGCGACAGCAGGCCGGCGGCTGACAGAGTCTGTCCAAGAAGAAAGCAGCGAGAGCAGGAGCTCAGAGACCGAGCCCTGCCGGCACAATGACTTGATGGGAAAAGGGAAGAAAATGACGACGTCATTACAGTGCACAACGGCAAAGTGACATACAGGAGAAAACCGTAACGGAACCAGAGAGGCCAAAAGCAGGACTCTGTAAGCAGGTAACACAGGCCAAGCTGCATCTCCAAAGTATTTTTCAAAGACCCTAGAATTTATCTCAGAGTATTTTCTGACTTCTGAATTTATTCTATAAATTCATGTTTTATTTTTAAGATGAATGCTTTGTACAACTTACTTTTAGCTACCTTGTTCTCCCGTATACTCACAGTGGAAGCCTTGGGGGAATGGAGAGGAGTCTCTGAGTCCCTCCTATGGCCTGCGGGCCTTGTCCTCTGGTCCCTGTCTGCGTCCTCTCTTGGAAGAGGCCCTGCCACCCAGCTTGCCCTCCCCTTCCTCTAGGACAGTGGATCTCAACCAGAGGCGATTCTGCCACTTGGGGACATCCGGCCATGTCTGGAGGCGCTTCCAGTTGGAGGTGGGGTGCTGCTGTTGCCTGCTGAGCCCCCCAATGCATAAGACAGTCCCCCACAACAAAGTATTATCCGGTCCAAAGAAGCCACTATGTTTAGAAATTTGAAAGCATCGTATAAATGAATTTGAACAACTACCGGTACCTGTGGGGTGACTTTTGAAAATACTCAAGGAATCATGGGTGTTTAAATCTGCAAGGAACACAGTGTATGTCGTGTCGTCTTGTGACCGTGCACGTGCTGGTCCCCCCGTTACAGCGTAAGCTCTGAAGACGGGGGTCACGTTACTCACTTCTGAAGCCCCGAGTCTAACACCAGACCCAGAACAGAGCAGGCTTTTATGTCTGCTGAACAAATGAGGTGAAGGAAGTAAGAAAAGGGAAAGTATAATTTAAGTTACTGATATAACAACCCGGGAGATAACTAATATTTTCTGGAAAACAAGTGACGTCTACCTATCCCGAGGAGAAGGAAAGGCTCGCTGGATTCTGGACGATACAGCATTGGTGTACAATTATCTTACAGCGGAGCTGCGTGTGGCATATGCACTTTTCATTTACTCAGCTTTTACTACTCATGAAACCAAAAATAAACACAAAGGATGAATGGTTTTCTAAAAGCAGAGCTTCAAACAGTATGGATGATTTTGCTCAGCAACCCATCGATGAGTATATGCCCTGGAGTAGATGTAAGATTTGAACTGGCTATTTCTTCCAGTGGATCTTCAATATAGGTTTTTGCACCAAGTGTGAAACTGATCTGTAAAGAACCATACTTCTCCAGCATGGCCCCAGCACAAACCGTCTGAACCCAACTGAAGGAAAAGCAATCTCTTCTAACACCGAAGGAAAACACTGGCTCTGCGAGAGACTGACTTCTCACAGCATCTTCCTGAGAGACACTCAGGTGATTTTTGTCTTTGGGGCTTATGTGTCAGCCTCAGGTTAGGTGTGATTTCACTGTATAAACAGGATAACATTTTACCTACGAAAGATCTAGCTGGTGACCGAGCAGGGAAATAAAGCTAGGATTCTTTCAAACCCTTTTTGAACAATCCTAATTACAGAGTTAATTAAGAAGCATCTCGCATATTTCATCAGTTTTTAATATTCATGAGTGTTGTATATGCCAAAATATATTACACATACTTACACACTTTTTATTTGAATAATCTTACTAGCTTTTACTTAGGCCACTTAAATTAGTTTTCGTTCCCTTAATATTTGTTACATATGGGAACAAAAAGCAAGGCAGTTTGAGATTTTTTTAATTAGCCATAAAATAAAAATTAAGAATTGACTGTATAACTAAGCATTTTATCACATCTGTTTAGTTTTTAAGACTATAAAACACCGTGTGACTATATTTTATTTAATTATACCAACCTGAAATGATTACCATAATGTACTGTATTATTAACAATGTATTAATAAAATTTCATTTAAAGGCAAAAATTCAAAGAGTGAATCTCTAAAGTTAAAACTCCATTAAGAATTCTCCAATTTCAAAATTGGCTAGCTCAGTGAATTTTAAGCTACGCTTCTGCTATTACCACATGGTAATGCAATAACACAACTTTAGCTGATAAACAAATACCCCACACCCTCTTGTCGGCATTAGTTTTAATTATGAGTTCTGAATTACGTAAGGTCCTCAAGAGACCTTCATAAAATGCAACCAGCCTGTACTAATGGTTCTGTGCCAGGATATTCACTTAACATCTTCAATTGTTTTTTTAATTTCATTTTCTTTAAATCACATACATATCTGCCTACCTCAATGATGCCTCACCTACCACAATGATCTATGTACTTGCTTTATCTGTATATACCACAACCTTCAATCTTTAGGGGTCAGTTAATTATCAAATAAATGACCATTATCCAGCTTTCTTCAGGAACTTTTTAATTATTTTAATCTCTAATTGCTTCTCCATTCCTTTTCCTTCATTCACTTCACTCAGTTTCAAATAAAAGTTGAGCCACGAGTAGGAAGAAGAAATAACTGCATCTTCTTCTAGAAATGCATTAATATAAACAAAAAAGTACCATATGCTTCACCTCAGGGGAAAAAGGAGAAATAATTATCAATTTACTTTAAGACAAGTCAAACAAAAATTTCAATCTTTTAATGTGGAAAGCATATCACAGGTCACTTCCACTGTACCGGCTGACCAGAGAGCAAATCAAAGCATCAGTGAAGCAAAAGAGAAGCAACATTCCAGAAAGTTCATATTCGTGCTCAATCCAGCAGATATTTGGGGCTGCCATGTCAGAGTACTTGAGGACCAATACGCTCTGCGGCACTCCTGGCTCAGAACAATGTTACGTGTTGCACTATAAACGTAGATGACTAAAGTTTGCTTGAATCTTACAAATGGATTTCTCTTTTATCAAACGTAAAGTCAATAGGTCCTGTTCATTTTAAATCAATAAATTGTAAATTTATTAAATTTATTAAATTATAAATCCGTAACTGTAAGAAATACTGCTTAAGGCAGGATATAAAGCAGACTAGAAACATTAGATTAATTTCATTTTAAAACCTTTTTGGAAATACCCAGAGCATGGACTCTGGAGCCAAAATGGTACCCAGATCTGTTGCTTAGTAGCTGTAAGACCTTTGAGTGAGGCACTGAACTGTTTTATACTTCATTTTCTCATCTCCAACTGGGCGAGAGGGAATGATAAACGGTACTCTCCCAGAGTTAAGAGGATAATATGTATACCATCCTCTACACTTAGAACAGTACCTAATACATTTTCAGCATGTTACCTATTATGATATGTCACAAATTATAATTTTTGGTATTTGTATTACAAATAACCAAGGAGTAACAACACTCAAATAAATATACGAAAAGCTTCAAAGTCCCACAAGTAATGGTGACATTTCTTTTTCTTCTCAAAGCTGGCTGATATCATATATAGACATGGAAACCTGACTAGTAACTAAGGGTCAGATCACAATTCAAGGTGGGGCTTGTCACATGACTGCTTATTTTCTGACTAAATATCTGAAAGAGCCAAGTCACAGACACAGGAAAGCTTTGGCATCCTGAAAACAGACCAAGAAATACATCTGTTCTCTAATGCCCAAGTAGTAAGGTCACCTTTCAGTTCAATGCAAAAATATAATCGGTTGGTTTTAACAATATGAGTCAGACTTTTCTAAGTAGCCCTTTTCTTTCTCTTGTGAGTCAAAATGCATCTTTAACTAAGAAAACCTCATTTACTCTTATTTGCAAGCCAGCGGTAGCTAGGAGGACTCTGGAATACTTCGTGAAGTTCAGGTGCAACACCAGCCACATAATTTAAATGCAGAAAGCCTCCAAAGAAAAGAAATACTTACCCAACTTGTGCTACTTCCTTGAGTTTTGGTAAACAGTAAAGATGAACCCTGCAATACGGCCCAAGAAGACAACCAGTTCTTTCTGTAATGATAAAGATGGCCAAGTAAAGCTCCATATCCAGTTTTTCCCACCAAATTTAAAAACCTAAAACCTACTTAGCTGATATCAATGTTGTCCACAATTTACTGACACTCTAATTGTTTTTATTGGGGATATAATTCTAACGGAAATTACAATCATTTTATGGCCCCGAAACAAACGAAGTCAAGGAGAGATGTAAGTTATCAGAGTAACTACACACCTGACTGTGTGCCCATGGGGGTAATCCAGCACAGCTGTGACCAAGGGCACTAATTTACAGTCGCATGAACTGAACACTGCATTTGGCAAGAAGTCTTATTCACAATTAAAAATTCGACAAACATGCTCATCTTACCTAATTCTCTGTAGATACAGATTGTTTTATATCTCTTAGTTACCTCCCTTCCCTTAATAAGGCTATACCAGGTAAGAGGTAGGTCATATAAATTACATGCTGCTTGATAACTAAGGATACTCTTACTAAAATGAGGCTTTCAAAAAATCTTACCTAAATTACAAAATCAACACACATACCATATCAAAACTCTGAACGTAGAAATGCATACAGAAAAAGGCCCCATTTCTTCTCCTTCAACTGCCTCTCCAGAGGTAACCAGTGTTTACGTTATAAGGCAATTTAATTGCTGGCAGGCTAACATGAACGTCAAATGGATCTTCCACAGGATATTAAGGCTTGCCTTACAGCCAAACATATGGCCAGTTTTGTGAAAACTTTACGGGCACTCAAAAGAAGGTCTGTTCTCCATATTCAGAATGTAGAATTTAATATCTACCAATTAGACCTACTTGATTATTTTATGACTTTCTATGTCCACTTGAACTTGAAAAGTGAACTAAAGTTTACTCCTACTGAATCTCTATTTTTCCTTTTATTTCCTGTTGTCTTGCTTATGGTCATTAACACTACTTACTCACTGCATGGCTATTTCTAGTGATGAGATCTTCACTGTGGATTGATCCACAGTGCTTTATCGTTTTAAAGATGCTTAGTGCCTTTCCCCTGAGTTGAACCTGTCTGCTGTTAAGATCTCTATTCCTGCTTTACTTTTTATGCCTTTGATATGCCTTCTTATTTGTTTTAACTTTTCTGAATCATTTTTCAGATGTCTCTTTTATATGTAATACTGAATTGGGTTTTGCTTTGTGTTTCAGTCTGAGCACCTTCTTCTTTCAATGGATGAATATAGTGCATTTACATTTATTTATACTGATATGACACATATGTTTGATACCTGTTCTGTCATCATTTTATTATATTTTCATTTTATTTTATTATTTTGTTGTGTGTGGATCTCAAGATATTTTGGAAGGATTTATTTTCATTGGTAAATTTATTTTATATTCAATCTTATATTTCTTTAGATAATATCTAACTTCTCTATGTTGAAAAATGCTAAAATATATTCCCACTTTAAAAATATACATATATGTATTTCCACTTTAAATAAACTTTTTGAGTTTAATTTTCAAAATCAAAAAAAAATGTAGAATGTATATCTCAGAACAAATATTGAATATTTGGATACTGAATGAATGACAGTATCCAAATACTGAGTTGCAGGTAGAATTAGTCATACCTTTTTCATGGAACCAATTTTTTCCTGAACAAACAACTGATGGGTACACTGATTATTTAGACTCGACTACTTGGCAGGTAGACATTATCTCAAAAATAACTGAAGTGAGCCTTTCATTTCAAGGAAAATAAATGATAGTATATGTTCACAATAACAAATTAAAGCTTTCAAACAGAAAGCAGAATTTTGGAAAACTTGGCACATCTGCCACTGTGAGGCTGACAATATTCCAAAACTTAGTGACTTTGATGATGCTATTACTGATTTATGATTCTTTGATATTATAAAATCAAATGTCCCAACATTTGAAAAATCGGCAAACTTAGTAAACCAGTATTTTCCAAATGACCTACAAGATGCTACAAAATTATGCATAGGTAAAGATCCATTCACAGTGCAACACAGACCCATGGATTTTAATGTAACTGAGTTCTGAAAGTTCAAGGATAGTTTTTCAGAATCTTCATTGCAACTAACATTTTTGGCGTTTTGATGCAGCAGAAAAATACGCATAATTATCTGAGAAGGCTATTAAAATATTCCTCCCTTTTCCAACTTTATCTATGTAAAGGAGCATTTTCTTTATATACTTCAACCAAAATAGTATGTCACAACAGACTGACTGCAAGCAGAGAATTCTGAGAATCCAGGTGTCTTCCATTAAGCCAAATAGTAAAGATTTCTGAAAACATAAAACAATGCCACGGCTTCTCATGGAAGTTTTCTGCATGAGAAAATACAGGGGGTTTTCTTCATAAAAGACGTTATTCATGTTAACATGTAACAGGTTATTAGTTTTAAAAGAGTTAATAGCGATTCTTAAAATTTCTCAGTTTTAATTTCTTACAGTAAATAATTCTAGATAAACTATATAGACAAAAGTTCTTTGCACTAACCAATAATTTTTAAGAGTTTAAAGAGGTCCTCAGAACAAAATGTTTGATAAACACTAAAATACAGGAAATTAAAACACCATTGTGCTCAGCTCTATATAAATAAATTTGAATATAATGAAATGGATGATATTCTTAGGAAAAGTATTCCAAAATAAATAGAAAATCTAAAGAACTAATTATCACAGGAAAAGTGAAAACAGGGAAAGTGGCCAAAGACTTATCAGCATTACATATGCCCAAAAGGGGGAAAAGAAAAAAAGATCCAATTCACATGACTTCTACCAAGGAACAGCTTCAGGAACAGGTAATTGCAGTATTTATAAAGCTATTTCAAAGCACTTAAAAGAAAAACTTCCAAATACCAAAATCTGACAAAGACAGTTCAATTAAAGAAAATCTAAGAAACTCAACTACATGTAAATTTTAAACTCTTTCTTAAACAACAGACTGATCTCACTTTGGCTATAAAACCATAGCATTTCAGCAGTTTTTTAAAACTGGGGAAGATGCAACTTATCTTACAAAGAGTTAATTTCCTTAATTTATGAACCAAAAAAACCCAACAACCCAACAGAAGAAGAGACAAAGGGTATAAACTGATAATTCAACGACAACAACAAAAAAGAAATATAAATGGCTTGTGGTACTCTACCCTACCCTACTAAAAAGAAATGCAAATAAAAATACCATTTTCTCTCAAATCTCTATTAGCAAAGATCAAAGAGTTGGACAACATACTGAATGGGCAAAGGCATGGAGAAATCCAAGGCTCCTGAGGTTGGAACTGACTGAGGGCCTTAGGGCACAATTTGGAATTGTATGAAAATGACCAACTGCATATGGCCTAGCGATTCCACTTTCATAAAATATGTTCTACAGGCATATCTACATACTTGCAAAATGAACCGTGCAAGATACTGTTTGTAATAGCAAAAAATGGAAACATCCTAAATGTCTACCAATAGACAGGTATATTTACATACTTGCGAATAAATAAACTATGATGCAGCCATACAACATACAACTATGCAGCAGTTAAAAACTATGCGCCAGGGCTTCCCTGGTGGCGCAGTGGTTGAGAGTCCGCCTGCCGATGCAGGGGACACGGGTTCGTGCCCCGGTCCGGGAAGATCCCACATGCCGCGGAGCGGCTGGGCCCGTGAGCCGTGGCCGCTGCGCCTGCGCGTCCGGAGCCTGTGCTCCGCAACGGGAGAGGCCGCAGCGGTGAGAGGCCGGCGTACCGCAAAAAAAAAAAAAAAAAAAACTATGTGCCAGCTTGTACATGCAATGAAATAGCACCATCTCCAAGATAAACCGTTAAAAGATTGTGTTAAAAAAATTAATCTATGCACATACAAATGTATCTATTTTCTATCTCTGGAGGAAGACAGTACATCTCACTAGACATACCTGGTTACCTCTGGGGAGGGAAACTGATGGCTGGCGACTGACTTTTGACTCTACATGTTTTGGGTACGTTTGTATTTTGTCATGTGCATTTATTACTTATTGAAAAAAGACTTTAATAAAGCTAATGCCTGCTCATAATCCTCTGCCTTATCACCTCTGAATTTAATCTTACCTTCAGAAATACATCAAGACAAAGAAAAATTTTCCTCTACTTCCTGACAGTCTTATACACATCACATTAGAAAATACATCTGCAATTCTTTGAACCTGTTAATCACTTCTACTAGAATATAATTATATTCAGTTTTTATTTATATCAATCAGATGAAACGTGAGAACATTAAAGATCTGTGTACTCACCGAACCTTTTTCCCATTTTCAGTAATTTTTGTTACATTTAATAATCCATATTTCTCTTGACCCTATGATATGGAACAGAGGTATTACTGTTTACAGCTCATTCATACAGACAGTAAAGTCCAAATTCTTACATAGGACTGAATCAACACGATCTGGTACTCTAAATATTAGCTTAAAAGAAAAGATCAGTCTGTGTGTAATATGGTTAGCTCTAGACTACCTGAAGAATATAATTTCCTAATACTTCTGTAAAGTTTTTTTCAGTTATTTTTGTAATTAAACACTTGGTCTTCTCGAGTAATAGCAGCCATAAGGTAACATCAAATTAAATTTCCATATGAACGCTACAAGTCAGCACTGGAAAAATGATTTATGGCTTCCTGTTCAAAGCAAGTGATACGATGCTATAAACACCACAGAAAAGGAACTGTTTACTTTGCTGTCATTTTACAACAGTGCAGTCTGAAAATCATATAAGACACGGCCCTCCTTGGTCAGAATGTGAAAGTAAGCAGGCAGAACAAATGCAGCGACTGTATTTGATAAATTACTTAAAAGTAAGTGGCACTAGCATAGAACTGGCCTTAATGTGGCATAAAGAATTCAATATGTGCTTCATTAAACATATTATCAGATGGTAAATTGGGCTCTGGACAAACTAGATCTATTAGTCAGCTGATGTAAAAAACAGCGACACAGCTTTACCATCCAACCCTAGGAAGGCAAAAGTCACTGTGCTCAAGGCAAATGTTGTCTGAAAGCTCTTCCGGGTGGAACTGAAGAAGCACTTTCTCATCGCTCTAGCCTTCTAAAGTCAAATGAATTTAATCAAAATGAGCTGGTGCCGACAGCAATCATCCATTACTGAGCGCTGTGTGGAAACGACAAAGCGGTCAATTTTACTTCAATTAAAACACACACACACACAATACACACACATACAGGAAAAAATATTCTCAATTCAGAATTTATTTCTAACTATCTACCTCAGCTATTTTCTCAATGTACTTTAATTAGAAGAAAACATTCTTTCTTGTATGAGAGATAAGCACAGCATTATTTTCTCACTAATGTCTAAAAGATAATGTTTGAAAGTTTTGCCTGGTCTCATAACTCACATCTAAAGACAAAGCTGACAAACTATTATGTTATTCACTTTTGTTACACTGGGAACTTGGGAAATATCCATATTACGATAATTTTTTCACAAAGCACAGGTTGGATCTCCTTAGATATGCAAGTCTGATACATTTCATAAGAGCTCTCTGTCGCCTCTCAATAAAAACGTCCATTACACGGTGGTAAGTATGCACGGGATAAGTACGAACTTTCCCAATTTACCATCAGAAGCAGGGAGGGAAAGAACAACGTTCAGTGATCCGGGAACTAAGTACCATTGATCTGCGAGGACGGGCACCGGGGATGAGAGCCCAGGAGCTGGAAGGGCGCAGGTGGGAACGAGCCACTAAACAACATCGAAGAGGAAATATGCAGGGTGAAAAAAGCAGAGACAGGAAGGAAATGGCAGCCTCAAAACAGGAAGAAAAATGGAAGGGACAGCAGCAGTGAGAGACGGCCAAAGCCTAAGGGGGAAAGAGACACTCTGCATCAGGGATTCTTACCTGAGCCATGGATGGACCAACACTGCACAGAATCGTGCATGTACACGCATCATCCAAGGGAAAGGCCCAGAGCTCTCATGAAATCCTCACAGGGACCAAGACCCAAGCACCAATGTTCTAAGTAGTAAGCACTCTAACGTGAACAGAAAATAAGAACGAAATGTGCCGCGACCAAAATGCACCGATGCAATGACCATTACCCCGCGGCGTGAGAAGGGCTCTGAGGAGGGCGTACCTCACTCCACCTGAGCGCGGAGAAGGGAGGAAGAGAAGCTTCCCAGAGCCCCCGACCCAGCAGTGAGGAACAGGAGTCGGCCAGACAGAAACGCCAGACGGGTAAAGGCACGGGAGCTGGACGAGCACCCTCTCTACGGGGCTAAAGTCCCTGCAGCATACGGACCGCAGCGGCGCAGCGACTCGGAAGGCAGGACTGACGGGGACGGGACGGGAGGTAAGAGGCAAGATCGGGGAGACTCCCAAGCTTGCGCACCGGGTAGCTGGGGGCCCTCAGCAGCGACGACAATCTCTAGAGGAGCCGTCCCTGACCCCTCCAGTAGGAGCTCCTCCTCCCTCCAACGGCTGACAACGGCCCCCAGTTTGCTTCCTTCGTTGCACCTAATGCAAAGCACAATTCCATATTATTTACTCGCCACCTACTCTCAGGCTGTGCGTTGGGACCACATGTGCTGTGCTCGCCATGTAGGATGGCGCCCAGCACAGCGGCCGGGGCTCAACACGTTTGTTGAAATAATTAACCAACAAAGCAGCCGTGCTATCACACGACCAAGAAATGTAAGAGAAGGTCAGTGATGGAGAAAATAAAGCTTTAACTCTTCAACACTGAAGTTCTGAATTTGACATAAAAGCGACAAGCAGGCAGATACAGGTTTGGCTATACGGGTGTAGATTGCAGGGGGAAATTCAGGCAGATTATTATTTCATACTGTTTGGTGTACTTTTCTCTGCTTAGTATGATTCAAAGTCAACCAATGTTTGTGTGTAGCTTACTAAAATAACTTCATAAAAATGCCTTGTTAAGTCCTTTAAAAACTGCCCATACTCACACAGGAATATTTCTTAGTCTAAATATGTTGATACTCCAAAGGGAAACCTCATGCTGAAAATAAGCAGGAATGTTTTAATATGAGCTGGCAAAATGTGGTTAAATTTTAACCAAGAACACTGTAGTGAGACTGTCCTGTCCTAATCAAGGTTGAGAAAACCCTGAAGTGTCAGCCCTGTCGAGTGATCTGGGAAAACTACCTCAGGTTCGTCATCTCTTTGCAGGCTCCGGAATTTCTGACTGATTTTACACACTCACTTAGTAAGATAAGCATTTCCCAATTTTGGCTAATAATTATTATACATCAAAATCAATACCTCCCATTAAAATCTTTATCTTCACTTAATCATGTTATAATCATGTAATTAAAAGATTCTTTCTGTACAGAGTAAGTAACCTTGCCCTGTGATATAACGTTGAAAAAGAACCAGTGTGCTAAAACTTCCAGAGCAGGTGAATCCATACAGACCTTCAAACCAGAGGTTGCCATGGGGAGGCGAGAAGAGGTGGGGAAAGGAGCACTGGCTGCTTAGTGGTAGGGATCTCCCTCCGAGGTGATCAAAGTGTCCTGAAACTGGGCAGGAGTGACAGCTACACACGTTGCAAATACACTAAAGCCACTGAACTATATACTTTAAAATGGTGAATGGCTAATTTTATGTTATGTGAATTTCACCTCGATTTTAAAAAATTGTTTAAAGAACCAGTGTTATAAAACATTGTTTAAATCATGTTTCTGAAAAAGGCTTTAGAATAGTAATATTCAATGAAAAACAATTAGCCGATTTGTCCACTAAACCATTTTGGTAACGAACATGTTGAAATACCCTTTTCTCCATAGTGGGTAAAGCATTTTGATACCATAATTGGAAAGACAAGGTCAAAAGCTCAAGTTTCCAAATTATATACTTAAAATTGTATTCAGTATTCAGTAAATGAGAACTTTAAATGCATATCCTCATGGGCACATTAGGACAAATAGAGGTGAGGTTCTTAGATCAGCCTACAGAATCCTATTTAATCCATGTTGCAATCATATTTTAGAGAAATATCAATTTTAGAAAAATGTATACACTGCCTATTTCAAGAAAGGACTTGAAGTGACTATGAAAAATAACAATGCATTTGAAAACTGGAAATAAAACAAGAAAAAATGAACATGTTTAAAATTTATGTTAAGGGGTGAAATTTTAATCTGGTTTGATTAGAGGAGACTGAATGCAAACATCATTTGCTACACGAACAAAGCCTGTCAAACAAGACCGTGTATTCTATGCCTCTCCTCACGTGAAGTGTCCGGGAGAGGCGGATCTAGTGAGACAGAAAGCACATTCCTGGTTGCTTAGGGGTCGGTGGGGGGTGGAACAGCAACGCGCATGTCTTTTCGAAGTGACGAAGATGTTCTAAAACGACTGTCCTCACGGCTGCGCTTATCCGAACATACTAGAAACCACTGCACTGTACACTTTAAACGGGCGAGCACTGTAGTATGTTAGTCACATTTCAATACGGTTTTCATTTAAAAAAGTTTTAAAAAGAGAGATTCAAGCGGTCGATAGGCAGTCTGCAGAGATTTAAAGATGCCATCAGGTAACTAACATTGATTACGATGTCAGTTTCTTCTTCTTACCACTAAGGCTTTACACCAACCAGATTTTAACTCACAAAGAGCTAAAAAAAAATCTGCGTGTATTAACTGGGTAAGAGTGGGAAAGACAGGCAAGAGACTCCGTTCAAACAGGGCTAGTAGAGAAGCGGGGGCCGAGGCTGCAGGAGGAAAGAAGAGGCTCCAGGGGGCAGAAGCCTGGGGGCATCCGGGGGCTGTGGGGGGGGGGGGGCGGCACACTTCCAGGGCGACAGCGCAGCCTCAGCGGAATTAACACAGCTGTGCCTGTCTTCCGCCCGAAGGTAAATAAAGAACGGAACAGAACCCTGCTGAGGCAGTTCCCGCCATGGCCAGGAGAGGGGGCCCTGAGCCTGGGGCAGCCAGGTGGGGGGCAAACTCTTGAGAAAGGGGTAACTGTCGGGGAAATAATCTGCAATCCGTCCTTTTAACTCCCACGCGAACACTTATAAACTCTTGTTTCCAGGATTGCCGAGAAATTCCCTTTTACCAAAATGTAAATAATTTATAAAAGGTCTTCTCGGAAGTTACATATTGCCCATATTTAAAATAAGTTAAAAAGCGTTTCTGATTCTTTTCTAGATGGATGGATAGATTAAGAATACTGCAGTCACAGCACCTTACATTCATATAGGAAATCCTGACACAACCACTAAAATCATGTTCACTTTGATCTTTATTTAATGTTCATGCACCCAGGACTGTGTTAAATAATGCAGAAGGTTAGAAGTATTAGAAAGCAGCCCCCCCCTCCCTCTCTGAGTCCCTTCAGAGTTGAAACCCCTGGCAGAGAGCTGAGGGGCACACGAGGTAACTTTCACGCCATGAAAAAGCCACCAGTGACTTGGGAGCTCAGAGAAAAAGGAGAGATGCTGTTACGCTGAGGTCAGTGTGGGCAGGCCCTCAGGGGTCACCCCACTGGCCAGTACAAGCTTAACTGCAGGTGCAGAGAGGCTGAGGACCACGGTCGGCAATGTCAGCAGCACGGTGCACAACACGTGATAGGAACCGGAAGACCTGATTTGCTCGGGGGACGGAGAAAAGAGCCAGACAAGGAAAACAGCATCTGTGAAAAACCTGTGCCTCTAGAAAAGCAGAAGCATCCTAATAAACAAGAGTCTATTATAGTTTCCTAAAATTAAGGAAGTAACAATAAAAGTTTGTCTTCTGGAAAGCTTTAAGAGTTTCATTTCTTCATTTAGGCAAAACTCTACAGAACAGCTGCTCTATGGCACTGCGGTTACTCGGGCCCTGCTCTAAGGAGTCTTTTCCGTATCTAGTGGGGAAGACATTAACTGAGGCTTGGAAGTTCCTACAAGAAATAGGAAATGAGAAGAGTCACTCGATTTTATGGAATCAAATAACATATAATTAAATGTTATTAAGAGTATCACAAGGAAACCTGACCAAATCTAGAGGATCTGAAGAAGAATTCCAAGCCTGAACCAAGCTCTAAGGAATGACCAGAAGTTGACCAGGCAAAGACGTCGGCGGAGACGGGTTTCAGTGTGTGAAGGGCCTGGAGCTGAAGAACAGGCTCCTTTGCAGAGCGGAGAGCAGCGGGGCTGCAGGAGAACACGCCAGGGGAGGCAAGGAGGGGGGATGAGGGCCCGGGACAGGCGCAGTGTGGCAGACCTCGCCACCAAGTTGAGTCCTCCTTCTACAAGGAAAGGAGACCCCCTGTAGGGGGAGGGCAGGAGGAGCAAATCACAGGGAAGACTTGCGGGGGGGGGGGGGGGGAGCTGCAGACACAAGGTCAAGTAGAATTCCTCCAAAGTTACGACTAAAGACAAGGGCTTCCCTGGCGGCGCAGGGGACACGGGTTCGAGCCCTGGTCTGGGAGGATCCCACATGCAGCGGAGCAACTAAGCCTCTGCGCCACAACTACTGAGCCTGCGCTCTAGAGCCTGTGAGCCACAACTACTGAGCCCGCGAGCCACAACTACTGAAGCCTGGGCACCTGGAGCCCGTGCTCCGCAACAAGAGAAGCCACCGCAATGAGAAGCCCGCGCACCGCAACGAAGAGTAGCCCCCGCTCGCCGCAACTAGAGAAAGCCTGTGCGCAGCAGCAAAGACCCAGCACAGCCAAAAATAAATGAATGAATGAATAACTAAAGAGAAGTCACTGTATCGTCAATATTACCTGGCCTCGGCTGGGCAATGTATTTGACAGCTTAGCAGGGGAAAAAAGGCATCTAAGCTCGTTAAGAAGGAGGGAAATGATTCTTACCTTTGGACTGCTGGCCGGAGGAAGGAAGGGTAAAGTGCAATTTGACAGTATTCTCCAGGGATTTTTATATTTATGTTTAAAAGCCAAACATAAATTCACTGCTTCCAAATATGGTATACAAGTTGATCATGAAGATACCATATTTTGCATAAAAGGGGGAATTTCTAAATCAATGAAATCTGATAATTAATTTAAACCTATTATCTGATTATTTTTTGAAAGACCAATGAAATTTAATAGAAGCCCAAGAGATATTTTTAAACATTACACTTAGAGAAAATTAATTTACTGAAATTGATTGAAATAATTGGACTATATTATCTACATGCTGCTATCATACTAACTGTATCTTGGTTCTTTGGTGAAGAGGGAGAAGACTCATTTTCAGGATAGCAGGGTTTTGAGGCAGTTGGAGATTCCTACAAGAAATAAGTAATGAAAAATGTTACTCTATTTCATATAATTATATTTCTCCCTCTACTCACAGTGGGAAAGCTTAATAAGGGAGGCTAAGAAAAATTTTTTCCTAGTTATTTCCCTTCTATATTCAGCTATGAAACTAATATGGTACAGATGTGAAAACTACAGATATCATAAAGTTTATGAAATATGGCATATTTTATACCAATTACAGTAAATTTAAATACTGCATATGGAATTACTCAAAAGAAATGATGCATGTTGCCTTAAAATCATGATGTTGCATCAGCTTAAATTAACCATATTTAAAATAAGTAAAATCTGAACACTTACAGATAAAAATGTAACAGTCCCCATACTAACTTGCTCTTGGTATGAATCCTGGTAGGATTAGGCAAGGAATAGTCACAGGAACTACTTGGCAACTGCCAGAATGAGAACTTGTATTAAGAAATTAAATTAAATTGCTATTAATATTTAATGTAATTTATATCTAACTTTCCAATTATTAGAAATAAGCAAGACTATTTAAAATGCAAAGAAGAAACCTCAGATTTACAGATTAATAACTCACCAGGAAAAAAAAATTTTTTTAATGTCTAAGCCTACAAGAATATATAATAGGAGCAAACCAATAAAGTGCTCTTTTTTTTTTTTTTTTTTTTTTTTTTTTGCGGTACGCGGGCCTCTCACTGTTGTGGCCTCTCCCATTGCAGAGCACAGGCTCCGGACGCGCAGGCTCAGCGGCCATGGCTCACGGGCCCAGCCGCTCCGCGGCACGTGGGATCCCCCCGGACCGGGGCACAAACCCATGTCCTCTGCATCGGCAGGCGGACTCTCAACCACTGCACCACCAGGGAAGCCCAATAATGTGCATTTTTAAAGCAATTCTGCTTTGTCAATATTAAAACATGGTATGTGATTTCTACCTCAGATATTTGTAAAACTATTCATAGAGGATAAGACTGAAAAAACATTTTTTGGTACCAAGAGCCAAGCTCCATTTTTCTCTGTTCTCCTAGACATTTTGAATAATTTCAGGAAAAGAGAATTAGGAAAATCATATGCCAATGTCTATTATTATTATTCCTATAAAACCAAATAATTTACTTGGACATTCATCTTCACAACTGTATCATCTACTTTATTTATGAAACTGGATAACGTACTCTTGATGAGCCTGGGAATTTGTATGAAATCACAAAATACAAAAAACCATTAATCAAATCTATTCACTTAGAAAAAGTCTTCAGGTTTATATTCTGTACAATTCGTAAATACAGAAACCAGGTAGCGGTGAAACTGTACAGGGAAAATCCTTGAAGGTAACAACCTTAAAATCCACGACCTACACTATAAATGGAGAAAACATTAAAATCATTATCAAATATATCTTTATAAAAACTAATTACATTTAATGTCCAAATATCAGTTTAGCCTCATTTAAGTTTTTTCTAACAGCTTCAGATGTTTTACTTTTCAATTTCTTGACTTCTAAAAGTGTCTAATATTAAAACACTGAGAAAAAGAGGAAAGATTTGATGACCCATAAACTAGAAAATAAGTAATTGAATAAAATGAATGGTAATTACAACTTATTTTTCATGGCATTATCAGTCCTACAGAAATGAAAACCAAAGCAAGTGGAGTAATAATGTAAACACAACAATTATAATTATTATAAACAAACAATTTTACATTTATACATTTGTTTATATATACATATAAATGTATATGCATATATAAATACATCTTACTGTCTACAAGCAGCAGGTTTTAGTAAAAATCATACATAGGCAGAAACAAACAGATGTATCCATACACACACACACACACACAGACACACACACACACACACACCCCTAGCTCCACCAAGGTTGTCTGGCAACTGAGTTAGGACCCATATCATCATAACAACATTTGCTACACAGTATTAGGTTTCTTTGATTACCTTTCAAGTTATACGCATTTCACCCCTTATCATATATTAGTCAGCTAGCTTGTCCTGGTATAATCCCTCTTTTATAATCTCAAATCTTAAAAACGTGTATACTGTGTGATGATAAATAGAAGAGTTTACTTGGTGAAGTAGCTACCTATGACTCCATTTATAAAGGTGGGGGGAAGACATGCCTACCACAAATAAGCAGAGCTCTGGTCTCAAGAAAATCATGTTATCACACGCTGAAACAATTAGATGAAAAAGGATATAGAATAAGAACTTCATGCAGGTTATTCTAACAACAGACTGAAAATGAATCTCAAGAAAGATTAGAAGGGAATAACAAATTTTAAGTCTACATCACTAAAATAATCATCCTTTTTGTTCTAGTACGAAGAGGCAGTAGAGTTGGCTCGACAACTGCTTTTGCACTAGAGCTTTCATTACATACAGTAGGAGCTTTCTGTATACACTGAACTGTAATCTGGTTCTTGGAGTTAAATAAATTTTTCTATTAAAATCTCTAGGACTCTTACCTACACAGGTTAACCTCAATGCTAGTATATTGGGTTAGCCAAAAAGTTCGTTCAGGTTTTCCCACAAGCGCTTATGAAAAACCCAAATGATCTTTTCGGCCAACCCAATATTTTCAAGCATTCTTCAACAGACAGACTGCAAAATTTCATTCCTTTAATATGCCCCCTACATTCAACCACATAACATCCTCACAAATAGAAATCAGAAGTACTTGTCTGACTGACTGATTGAGATAATTTAGAAAGGAATTCAGGACTGAAAGTATACACACACAGAGACATGTGCCTCAGGGGAGTTCATCCTGTTTTCACTAACTGCCTAAAAATGCAGGAAACCTATTAATTATGTCAAAGGAGCAGCCTGGTGGTAAAACAACAGAGAGGCCCCAGCGACAAATATTTTAGCTTTAGGGTGTTGCAACCACCCTCAGGTTTTAACATTAGTGTGTCTGCTGTGCCACAAATTCGTACTAATTTCCGATTCCATCCCCAAAATGAAGCCACAATGTAAAGATGTAACTCACAAGGAAATTCAAAACTCCATGGCTTTTCCGATCTCACGTTTGCACCAAAGCGCATTCCCTATTTGAAACAGAGGACATGACTTCTCAGAAGCGCTTGTGCAAAGAGCACCTAGGGAAACAGGAGGAGCGGGGCTCCAATCTGCCCTGGGATGGGAAAGTTAGTTAAGCGTCTCACTACCGTTAAACCTGCTAGAGATTGCAGACAAATAATAACGGATGTGTGACTTTAAAAAGAGATTATGAAAAAACACCTGTCACCTACTGGAGGCCCAAGTGTATCATGAAACACATCGTTATGCTACATGTACGTCAGTCCATGGTGCAAAAATCAAAAAACTTCAAAACCAAACCCCACTCGGGGACAAACTGACATGACATACAATAAAAAAGTCATCACCAAGGTATGGGATTCAGCCGAGGAGAAAATACAGAATAAAGAACTTGGCAGAGTTTGCAGCAGATTTTCTCAGAAGGTCCTACCTTGTCATTGGTGTCCAGCACAATGGTGCTATGTCTCCACTTTGTTAACACTATTGGTTCTTGCAGCCGCCTGTCCAGACTCCTACTTTTAATAATTTCTCTTTGCTGCTGAGATGAGGCATTATACTAAAGAAAACAAATTATACCTCATAAGTAATAGAAACAAAAGTGGAATCTAAACATGCTGGCTCCAAGTGACACATGGTGTTAGGCAAATTCACCACGTGACACTAACCTGAGTTTTCTCATCTTTGACCAGCACTGTGACACAATCAAGAAGATCACAGACTTGGGTACTGGAGAGACCAAGTTAATGTTATCTTTGGCAAAACACTTAATCTCCACAAGGCTAAGTTTCATCAACTATAAAACAGATATAATGAAAACAGAGTTCTAAGGGTTAAACAGTATAAAAAGTGCCAGATGTAGCCCTGATAGGTTCTCAATAAATATTAGTAGTTATAATTTATAAAATGAGGTCATTGGACAAATTAATTTTTTAAGGTTCCTTCTACTTCAAAAATCCACATGAATTCAATTTGTGGTTTAGGTTTTTTTAATGACGCTTTCATATACAACAGTATTCTCACATTTAAAGTTTTTGTTTTTACTTTTACTTTCCATATATAGGCCAAACACACTATTATTTGTTCCTCTGAAGTGGTAAAACATAACCAAGTCAAAAGGTAGAGATGGCACTAGTTCCAAACGCCAATCCTGAACATATCAGTTGTGTAACAAAGGATACGTAATAACTACCAGCTGAAAATGAAATATAAAATTAAGAACAGATTATCAACAAGGTATTAGGTCTTGTGAGTGTCTGAAATGTCAAGTAGACCACCAGGCATAAACATTTGAGAAATGTAAGGGTTAAGAGTTATGCTGTTTTATATAGGCAGTTTTAATAAATTATAAATTAAAAATTATAATAAAATGACAAAAGAAAATTCATCTACTTTTTAAGGGATACATCCTTCTCCCGAAACCAAAGGATACCTAATATCTACTTCTCTAAAAAGCCCAGTAAATCTTAAATTTTAATGACTCGTAATTTCAGTGAAATTATGTTTTATTATACGTTATACTACTAAATCTCAGTAATGTATTATTATTTATATTGTTTTTAATATTTAAAAACCTTCCAACATCTTTCTCCATAATACATTGTTTCTTCACTTTCCAAAATGAGTCCAGACAAGTCCCCCAAACTGTTTCCAAAGCTGTTACTTCGTTTTTTACATTAAAAATTTGCCAAAGCCAGGCAATCACATACGGGTATATGTTTTTCATTCACTGCTGCTTAACAAACTGCCATCTTAAAATCTGTCACAAAAGTTAACAAAGGGATCATTTCTAGAAAGAACAAAGATGAAGCTTAAAGGCTTCCCCCCAAAAAATTCTGCGCCGTAAATCGCTAAGTGAAAAGAGACCAAGTTATTAAGCAGAGCTCCTTCCAGACAATCATCATTAGCAATAATTAAAATGTGTAGTTGCATGTAAGCTTGTGTATGAACTTTAATGGATACCTACCCTAGCTGTTGAGCTTTATAACTACAGTTGTTTAGAAATCCTTTCCAAGGGGCAAGAAAAATAATGTAAAATTAAACTGGGTAATATTCACAATTTAAAAGGTGCTGGTAATTTTATTAGGCAACAGTATGTTCATAAAAGCAAATAAAGCAACACACATAAAATGTCATATAAAATCTAGTGTAGACAGCAGACAAAAATAAAGTGTCACATAATCAGAGAAAAGAAAAACAAGATGACACCACAGCTAAAATACACACACACACACGTCTAGTTAAACAAGATGGCTAAAACAACATTTTAGAAATCTTTTTAGACACCTTTTCTCTTGTAAGAATTTTAATTTATGTGAATTATTTCAAACATACAAAAGAACAGCGACTATAATAAAAACCCACCACAAGCTTCAGCACATCTAACATAAAACAGGTACCTTTTTTTTTTTAATTTTTTAAACATCTTTATTGGAGCATAACTGTTTTACAATAGTGTGTTAGTTTTTCCTTTACAACAAAGTGAATCAGTTATACATATGTCCCCATATCTCCTCCCTCTTGCGTATCCCTCCCACCCTCCCTATCCCACCCCTCTAGGTGGTCACAAAGCACAGAGCTGATCTCCCTGTGCTATGCGGCAGCTTCCCACTAGCTATCTAATTTACATTTGGTAGTGTATATATGTCCCTGCCACTGTCTCACTTCGTCCCAGCTTACCCTTCCCCCTCCCCATATCCTCAAGTCCATGCTCTAGTAAGTCTGTGTTTTATTCCCGTCCTACCACTAATCTCTTCATGACATTTTTTTTTTCCTTAGAGTCCATATATATGTGTTAGCATACGGTATTTGTTTTTCTCCTTCTGACTTACTTCACTCTGTATGACAGACTCCAGGTCCATCCACCTCATTACAAATAACTCAGTTTCATTTCTTTTTATGGCTGAGTAATATTCCATTGTATATATGTGCCACATCTTCTTTATCCATTCATCTGTTGATGGACACTTAGGTTGCTTCCATGTCCTGGCTAATGTAAATAGAGCTGCAATGAACATTTTGGTACATGACTCTTTTTGAATTATGGTTTTCTCAGGGTATATGCCCAGTAGTGGGATTGCTGGGTCGTATGGTAGTTCTATTTGTAGTTTTTTAAGGAACCTCCATACTGTTCTCCACAGTGGCTGTATCAATTTACATTCCCACCAGCAGTGCAAGAGGGTTCCCTTTTCTCCACACCCTCTCCAGCATTTATTGTTTCTAGAGTTTTTGATGATGGCCAATCACCAATGAGATGATATCTCATTGTAGTTTTGATTTGCATTTCTCTAATGGTTAATGAGGTTGAGCATCCTTTCATGTGTTTGTTGGCAATCTGTATGTCTTCTTTGGAGAAATGTCTACTTAGTTCTTCTGCCCATTTTTACCTTTTTTTTTTTAAAGAAAAAAAATATTAGAGTCCTCTGAAGACATCTTCCAGATTCCACTCCTCTCCCTCCCTCCCCGACAGTACCATATAGTTCAGTGCTCACCACTCTCACGCACTTTACACTTTAGCACATATGTATGTACCTATAAATACATAGTACCTGTAAGCTTTTAGATTTTATATAAGTGGAATCATATCACATGCATCAATCTTTGACTTGCTTTTTCACTCAATATGTTTTAATTAAAACAAAAAACCAAAAAAAACTGCGTCCATATTGGTGAGTATGCAGCTCTAACTCATCTGTGTTTCACTTCTATGTAACACCACATTATATGCAGATACCACGATCTAACCATTCTGTTATAAATGGACATGTCCAAGGTGGTGGTACTAATTACACTTCTACCAGCAGAACATAATTCTTTGGACTGCCCTACCTGGTACTGTTGAACTTTTATATGCATTTGTGTATATAAAATAAATGTATGTACATGTGCACAAATTTTTAAAATTCTTTTAGAAGAGTGAAATGTTATCTTTTTTTCATTCTCTGATTACTTATAAATTTGAACATCTTTTCATATACTTATTTCATGAATCTCCTCTTCTCTGTATTGCTTAGTCATATATCTTGCCTATTTTTGACTCGGTTCTCTCTCTCACTGGTGTGTACAGAAAGAACCAGGAGGCTCTTTATATATTTAGGCTTCTAAGGCTTCGTAAGCTATGTGAGTTGAATGTAGCTTTTCCGAGTCTGAAGCTCATCTCTTGCCTTTTGTGTATGGTATCTTTTGTATCAAAAGGTGTTCTGTTGAATTTTATGTAGCTATATCTGTCCATCTTCCCCTTCATAATTTTTCCTTATACAGTCTTGTTTAAGAAATCCTTCCCATTCTGAAGTCAAAGATATTCTTTGACATTATCATTCTTTAGCCATTAAAGTTTTGCTTATTACGTTGACAACTGTCATCTACCTGGAATTAATTACTAGGTGTGAAGTCAAGATCTATGTTTATTTCTTCATGTGAATAACCAATAATCTTCCCAACATTTATTGCACAACCCATGTTTTATCTGTTTATTTGTGATGCCACACCTGAGATTCCTATTCTGTTCTGCTGGTCTATTTCTCTACACATGTGCCTACAACTTAATCACTACAGCAGGAACCCCATCCCTGCCCCCAGATTCTCCCTACTCAGGAACATTTTGGTTCTTCATAGACCATTGTTTGCAAATAAAATTTAGCATCAGTTCAAGGAAAAAAAAAAAAAGAAGGTAGAGACAGTGACAGGAAATGGAAATACAGTGAATTTACAGATCAATGGGGACATTTATAAAATTAAGTGTCCCAACCCAAGGTCATAATGGTGTATTGCACCATTTCAGGTCAACTTTTACGTCCCTCAATTCTGCTCTGAAATTTTCTTCATTAAGACCTTACAAACCTTCTACAGGCGTATTCTTAGTTACGACTCTTCTTAGTGTTGCTGCTGCTTCTAATGTAAAAAAGATCTTTATTCCTATCACATTTTCAAATTGACTTTTTATTAGAGACATGGGTAGTTTTTAGGTTGATTTTAATATCGTCACTCTTCAGTTTGCCGAATCTCCTGATTTTCTAATAATCTAAAGAACAACTGAATCTTTCAACTCATTTTTTTTTCTTATTTTATTGTTGAATAGAAACACTGATGGGAAAGTTATAGTCTAGGTCCTAACTCTACTGGCAAAGCTTCTGTAATCGTACCATGAAGTATGAGATTTACTGTTGATTATATGATAAATAACCTTTAGCATGATGTAATATATCATTACATGTGAAGTGATCTTTTTGTAGAAACAGATAGTTAGGTCATGGTTTTTTGTCATTTCTGAGAATCTTTTAACAGCTGTGTTTAAACCATTTACACTTAATGTAATTATTTACACGTTAGGATTTAAGTCTATTTTATTTGTTTTCTGTTCTGTTTATCATTCTTATTTCTCCTTTCCTGCCTTCCTGTGGACTACCCTGAGGAGTTTTTACTATTATAGTTTAACTTACCTATGGTTTATTGAGTCTATCTCTTGTTGCAGTGTTTTAGTGCTTGCTCTAGGGATTACAATGTACATACTTAATTTCTTACAGTCTACCAATATCAGCATTTTACTATTTCAAGTGAAATGTGGAAACCTTACCAAAAATTACATCACACTACTCTCCCCTCTTTATGATAGAGTTGTTTTAAATATCATCTCTGCCTACAATGAGTACTTCTTCAGAAATGTTGTAATTTTTGTTTCAAAGGTCAAACATATTTTTAAAACTCAGGACAAAACTCTCCTCAGATATTCACCCTTCCCATTGTACTTTCTTCATTCTTAAATGTTCCAAGTTATCTTCATTTATCATTTCTCTTCTGTTTTAAGGACTTCCTATAGCAATTCTTTGAGAACAAGACTGCTAGTAATATATCTCTTAGTTTACTTTCATCTGAAAATGTCTTCTTTTCACCTTCATTCCTGAAGGATATTTTTGCTAGATGTACAAATACGGGTTGATGGGGTTTTCTTTCAGCATTTGTAAAATGTTACACCACTTCCTTCTGGCTTCATGGTTTCCGATAAGACATCCACTGCCATTCAAATCATTATTACCCTACAGGTACTGTGTTGTTTCACTGAGCTGCTTTCAAGATTTTTTTTTTTTTGGAGGAGGAAAAAGGGAAGTCTTTAATTTTCAGAAATTTGATTACAATGCATCTGGATGTGGATTTCTTTGAGTTAATCCTATTTAGTGTTTATTCAGCTTCTTGAATTTGTGGATTTGTCTTTTGCCACAGTTGGGTGTTTTCAAACATTGTTTCTGCATATATTTTTCAGCCTCACACTCTTTCTCCACTTCTTCTGGAATTCTGATGAAATGAATGTTAGAGCTTCTGTGTTTTCCCACAGATCTCTGAGGCTCTGTTCATTTTCTTAAAATGTATTTACTCCTTCTGGGTCCAGGAGGCTAGCCTGCTGCATTCCTCTCATGGCAGTGGCAGAAGCAGAAGAGCAAGCCCTGGCGCACAAGCCCATTTCAATACCATGTTTGTGACACATTTGCTCATGTCCCACCAGTGGAAGCAAGTCACATGACTAGACTGGATTCAGTCATGATGGTAACAGCAGGACAATACGCCCCATCCACAGCGGGAGGCCACTACAAAGGTACACAGCAGACAGCAATGATACAGGAGTGGGCAAGGAATGGGTCCAATGCTGCAATCTGACACCACAGGTAATCTGGTTGTCTACCCTTCGATGGCTTTGAAGATTGTCTCCTCTACTGAACTTCCATAGATCCAGTAAAATCTGTCAACACATGTATTTATTTTTCTCTCTTCTGGTCTGTACTGAGGGCATATTTTCCAGTTAAAAATGCATGCCTTCCTTTAGTTTTAGAAAATTCCCAGAAATTATATTTTCCAATACTATTTCTCTACCATTTCCTCCATTTTCTTCTTCTAGAATTCCTGATATATGAATATAGGAAACTTCCCACCCATCTTCCATTTCTCCTAACTATGCTTTAATATTCGTTACCTTCCTGTCCCTCTGTCTATAGTTTACACTATCCACTGCACTTTATATTTCAATGATATTTTTTTCTATATCCTTGTATATTTATACTAATAATATTTTTCTTTAAACTGACTTACTCCAGGACAAAGAAAACTAAAGTCTATCTGGTAATTGACACTATAAATATGTCTGCTACTTACACTTGTCTTCTAAAACATTAAAATAATGTACCAATTAAAATTTAAATGTTTGCTCAGATTTCACTTAAAATTATCTGAATACTAGTAGTGATAAGTATATGACCACTATGAAACCTACTGCTTTAGATAAACTCAGCCCTGGTGCACTTATCTAAAGAGAGAGAGCCAGTGAGACCCCAGATCTCATTGCTACAAGCAGCTAACGACTGACTCAATTACAACACACATCTACATACAAGAATAAACTTGAATACTGAGTTGCTTTTCTTTCTTTAAAAAAATAAATATAAGACCAATTTCACATAGAAAACGCAATATATTCAAGGGAACTACTGATATTATTGGCACTGAATGGGACACTGTATCCAGGAACAATGAAAAACTGATTTCAGGTTAAACCAAAAGAATTTTTAAATAGGGATTATCAGTGTTATATAGCTATAAGATAACGCACATCTTAGAAAAATTTAGCCAAAGGATTCTCGATGAATTCTGAAAAAACTAGTCTTGCTTCTTTTTAGAAGTTGAATAAAAATTTAAAAGTGAATCTGCTGTAACCTTTTCAGATATTATTTTATCTACTATTACTAAACAGAAATCCAGTGTTAATGGTGTTAATGTTTATTACCTTTGGCAACTCCCACTCTGACCGAGATCCATCTGCACTGTAGTAATACTGTCTGCCTTGATCGTCAACATGCTTGAGCCACTATAAAGACAAAACAGGTGTTATATTGTAAATGTACATAAAATTGAGTTTAAGCGTATAGAGCCAGAGATATTAGATGACATTCTTATGAATTTTATTCTACTTGCTCAAGACCATTGCAAAAGAAATATAAGAAACGTATACTAAAAGACTTGCATTTTAAGTTTGGTAAAAATAAGTAAACTAGGGACTTCCCTGGTGGTGCAGTGGTTAGGAGTCCACCTGCCAATGCAGGGTACATGGGTTCAAGCCCTGGTCCAGGAAGATCCCACATGCTGTGGAGCAACTAAGCCTGCACACCACAACTTACTGAGTCTGCGCTCTAGAGCCCACGTGCCACAACTACTGAGCCCATGTGTCACAACTACTGAAGCCCGCACGCCTAGAGCCCGGGCTCTGCAACAAAAGAAACTGCAATGAGAAGCCTGCGCACCGCAACACAGAGTAGTCTCCGCTCACCACAACTAGAGAAAGCCCACGTGCAGCAACGAAGACCCAATGTAGCCAAAAATAACTAATTAATTTTTTTAAAAAAAAGCATATCTCCATTTATTCCCAAGGGTCTTATTCTTTAAACTAGCCCAACAACCCATTACCTTCTCTGATGATAAACATATAAAATTTCAACATGCATTCTCAAACTAGTTAATTAATCATAAAATACTAGATTCATGGTTTTTGTTTTATGTAACTTGGTATAAAAGAAAAAGGAATGTAGGAAGTGAGGTGGTATGTCATAACAGCATGTTGAGAAAACTATTCCCAAAAAACTATTCCCCAAGAAAAACACAAAGAAGTATGTTTACTGAAGAAGTGTAAGCAGACTGACACTCAACGGGTCTACTCTTCAAAGGGTCTGTCTTAAACAGGTTGACACCACAAACATTACTGTAACTGGAAGCAGTTTAAAACCATGAATAAGTACTTACACTGAGTTTTCATATTGTCAGTTGACATGATTACGGAATGATAAGAAAATATTTTCATGAGTTTTAAAAATACTACTAAAGCTTCAGTACGCAATGATTTTATGAGAGGAATCTGCCAAGAAAACTAGATGAGAGAAAAAGAAAGTACCTTTTCATTAGTACAGTCACTGGTATACAAGGTATGCCCTCGTTCATCCAACTCTTCTGACCAACCCCTTGGAGGAGAACCACACTGACTATCTGACTGTCTGTAACAAATGCTGTGGTAGTTTTCTTCTGATGAAAGAAGCTATAAATAGTCAGAAACATAAGGATTTTTCTTCTTTGAACATATACATATATATATATATATATGCAGCAGTTGGAAATCTAAGCAATTGACTTTATTTGGCTATACATACTAATATATCTTGAATATATTTAAATATTTAGTTTTCAAGACAAATTGTTTAGTCTTTTTAATGGTACACTGTAAGTGGTAAGGTGAAATTAGTAAGTTATTTTATCGCATTAATGCAAGCCTAGAAAAATTTACTATAATGAAATTGAGAACAATGTTTTCAGACTGAGAGATAAAATGCTACCTTCTATTTAATGCTGCTTTTGAACGGAAATCAGGTTAAGAAATGACAGGGGTGCGTGTGTGTGTGTACACACATATCTATGCGTAAGCAAAGCAGGAGGTGAGGGCACGTCATTAGACTGAGATTCTTGAAACTTCTCACCTATTTATTGCAAGTTCCTAGCCAAATGCCCCACAAAAAGTGCTCAATATATCTTGAACTATTTTTTTAAAGCGTGTGGGATGGAGATTGGGGGAGAAAAGACACTAGCTTTGTAACACTATATTTTATGTTCTAATTTATTGTCAAGTTTTCCTAACTCACTCAACCAAATGCTTCTTAAAACTATTCAAAACTACACTTTGAAAGAAGAAAAAATAATATTGAGAAAATACAAACACAATACAGAAAGATTAAGAAATTCAGTATGTGATATTTACTAGGCTAAATCTAATGTGCAAATGACCCTTCCAGGGTCACGTTCAGGTAAAATATCTTCTACAATTAAATCTACTCAGTCAGACTGGATTTTCTACCATAATTTGGTCTGAAACACTAAGATGTGTAGATTCTCAATGCTGTAGAAGTAACATACGTAAACATCCTAATGTTAGTAATATGTTCACAAATACTGACAGACAACTTAACAGAAGCCTTGCGTAGAGTGAGCTATATATGTTTTGTAACAGTAATGTTTTTTAAAAAATGAAAAACCTAACTCAAAAATCAGGATTTATATTAATTTAATTGAGACCGCTTAAAATGTAAGCTCATATAGGAGAGGTACAATAAAATCTTTTAGAAACAGAATAAAAGAAGGCAATCTGTACAGGAAAATATTATTCAACCATCAAAAAAAAAAAGAAGGAGGGCTTCCCTGGTGGTGCAGTGGTTAAGAATTCGCCTGCCAATGCTGGGGACACGGATTCGATCCCTGGTTCGGGAAGATCCCACATGCCACGGAACAACTGAGCCCGTGCGCCACAACTACTGGGCCTGCGCTCCAGAGCCCGCGAGCCATGACTACTGAAGGCCGTGTGCCTAGAGCCTGTGCTCCGCAACAAGAAAAGCCACCACAATGAGAAGCCCACACACCACAAAGAAGAGCAGCCCCTGCTCTCCACAACTAGAGAAAGCCCGCGTGCGGCAACGAAGACCCAACGTAGCCAAATAAATAAATAAAATTTATTTTTAAAAAAGAAGAAGAAGAATCCAGAAAGGTAAGTAGAATAAAAAGGCAGCTTTCTCCTTGAAGACATTTGCCAAATCCTGAACTAGAACATAGTTTTCAAGGCCATGCAGAAGTGCTGGGGAACAGGACTTGGAACAACCTAAGGCAGTGAGTCCCACAAGAAAGAAAGGGGACCCCAAAGAATTATGCCTGCAGTTTATGCGGTGAACCAGAAACAAATCTTGGCCCTTTATTCCATGCTAGGAAGATCACAGGACTAAACAGGGGAAACTGGGGGAGAACGCAACAAGCCACTCTTTATGCAATCCAAAATTACTACTACCTAGGTGGGCTGTGAAAACGCAAACTGAAAATTTAGTTTCAAATGTTCACAGCATACTAGTTTCCCCAGGCACCTGACAGAAACAAAAGCAAATCCTCTCTGAAGGAACAAATTTTCAACCCTAGCATTAAACTTGCTATATATGAATTTCCAACAACTATAGTCTCACATTAAAATACACACACATCATGACCCGGTCCAGGAAGATCCCACATGCCACGGAGCGGCTGGGCCCGTGAGCCATGGCCGCTGAGCCTGCGCGTCCGGAGCCTGTGCTCCGCAACGGGAGCGGCCACAACGGTGAGAGGCCCGCATACCGCAAAAAACCCCACAAAATAACAAATAAAAAAACCACACACACACCTGATATAAAACAAACACCATGAGTGAGAGTCAGCAGAAAAACAGCATATTCAGACTCTTAAAGACTATATACTGAAATTATCAAAAATAAAGTAGAAAATAAGACTTAAGAAAGATATGACAAATAAATGCAATATATGATCCTTCACTGGATCCTTCACTGCAGGAAAAAACTATATGAGTTGACAAGTGAGAAACACAAACATTACCTTTGTATTAAATAATATACCGATATTAAATTTCTTGGGTGTGATAATGTATTTTTCACACACACACACAGATTTTGCTGGAAAAAGTCCTTATACTTAGAGAATAAAATATTATATTGTCTGATCCAAATGATTCAGGAAAAAAAATTACTGCAGAGTTAGAAGGGTAAAAGGAGGGAGAAAGTAATAAGGCAAACGTGGTAAAGTATTAACAACTTGTAAATCCAGATGAAGGGTACCTGGCAGCTCACTATACTATTCTTTCTACTTTTTTTGTATGTTTCAAACTTCTCAAAGTAATTAAGATGGAGAAGCTCACCAATTTAAAATAACACATTTTTTAAATTCAAGGGTTGGTTTAATATCAAACAAACATACCTGATGAAGAGAAAAACAGCAAACAGGAGCTTGACTTGGAAATGACCGGGAACAAGCAGAGAGAGACACAGCAATAAAATGTTAAAGTATAAGGGAAATCAAGAGACATGATAAACGGCGTAAGCAGATCAATCGTTCATCTAATCAAAGTCCCAAAACAACAGGAAAGAGAAAATGGGACAGGAGCTGTATAAAGACAATGCCTAAAAGTTCTTCCAGAACTAATCAAAGATGGAACGCCTCAAATTAGGGATTCCCAACAAAACCCCGGAAAGAAATAAAAAAGATAACTTCACCTAGTCACATCACAGTGAAAGTACAGACACGAGATCCTCAAAGCCACCGCAAGAAGAGACCTACAAGTTGACTCTTCCACATCAACAACAGAAGCCAGAAACCATGAGAATAAAGTCTTCAACGAACAAGGGGGGGGAAAAAAGCAATCAGCTTAGAACTGTGCACCAGGTAAAGATATTCTTCAAAAATAAGGATGAAAAATAAATTTCCAGGCAAATGAAAACTAAGATTCTATCACTAACAGAGGCTCACTAAGGAAATTTCAAAGTAGGTACTTAAGACAGTATAAAGTTTTCCAAGATAATCTAATTTGCCTAAGAAATGTGAAAAAAGAAAGTGGTACATATGAGGATAAATTTTATTTTATTTATTTTTATTTTTATTTTTTTTGTGGTACGCGGGCCTCTCACTGTTGTGGCCTCTCCCGTTGCGGAGCACAGGGTCCGGACGCGCAGGCTCAGCGGCCACGGCTCACGGGCCCAGCCGCTCCGCGGCACATGGGATCCTCCCGGACCGGAGCACGAACCCGTGTCCCCCGCATCGGCAGGCAGATAAATTTTAAGAATCACCATGTAGGGCTTCCCTGGTGGCGCAGTGGTTGGGAGTCCGCCTGCCGATGCAGGGGACGCGGGTTCGTGCCCCAGTGCTATGCAACGGGAGAGGCCACAACAGTGAATGGCCCGCGTACCGCAAAAAAAAAAAAAAAAAAAAAAAAAAAAAAAAAAAAAAAGTCACCATGTAGAACAAGTAGTAAGGGAGCTAAAAAATAGAAATAAAATAAAGAACAATAGCACCACTGCACGTATAGTTCTTGTATGGTTTCAAGAAGCAAGAAGATGCTGATTAACCGCAGACTTTGATAAATACGCCAGTTACAACTTCTAAGGCGGCATTTCTCATCAGCAGCACCGTGGACAGTTAGGGCCAGATTGTTCCTCGCGGTGGGAGCTGTCTTGTGAATCACAGGACGCTCAACAGCTTCTCTGGCCTCTACCCACGAGGAGCCAGTAGCCCTCGCTGAGTTGTGACAACCCCAAATATCCCCAGACATGCCTAGGTCCCCCCGGAGACAACACTGGCCCACGTGAGAACCGCTGTTCTAGGGCAACCACCGAAATAAGCAGCTTCTGAGTTAGGGTGAGCGGGCGAGCACCTGCTCCCTCTTAAAGCCTACTAAAATACAAGTACCGAAAGAAGCCTAAAAGACCCAAACCGTCAAGAACAGGGAGGACACAAGGAGACACAACAGCCACAAAACTCTGGAGGCTGACGGGCAGATGAGCAAACACCTAAATTATCCGCAAAAAAAGCAGAATCTAAACTGGTGGTGGGGATGGGTGGCGGGAGGGAAGATGAAATCCAACAGGTCTGCAGAGCAAGATCTTCAAATGGCCCAGGAACTGACAGTATTAGGTACTCCCGGAACCGAGGGCACTGAGCTGAGGGCTGAAATCGCCGGACTCCCCTTCCTCACGCCTGGCCACTAGGTGTGCACCCCTCCCTCGCTCCAGCCCAAGCGTAGGGTTTTACTCCCTCGGAGGAGGGATTCGGAGTTGGAAGACAAGAGGCACGACTGGGACGCGGGCACCAAACAGAAAGAGGGGAGACGAAGGAACTACGTGCAAACTCAACGCCGGGGGCCAAGACCCAGGCGGCCCTTACTGCCCAGGCGTTAAGACTTCTGCAGAGACAGGTCAACCTTAAAGGGAGGACCGAAAGGCTCCGACACGGGAGACGCCCCACACGCAGCTGACCGAGATCGCCGTGAGGCCAATTTCAAAATGCCTCGTAACTGTGACAAAAAACGCTTTCCAACCTAGAATTCTTCACTCAGGCCAACTATCGAGTAACAGGGAAGAATACAGACCTTTTCACACACAAAGTCTCAACGTTACCTCCCATGCACAACCTTTCTCAAGAAGTTACTGGAAGATATGCTCCAGCCACTCTGGAAATACCTATTTTACACAATACCTGCAGAGAGTGAGTGGTGCGAGCTCAGACTCTGACACACTGATCACGCTCATCTAGTCACTGAAATAGAAAGCTAAGACGGGTTGTTAAAGTTCCCATGTATATATACTTCAAATTTCTTTAAACTATTCTACAATTTATCCCTTATCCTAATTCTTCCAAATTATAAGATTTTACTTTATTACTGATATACAGGACAAGTTATTTGCAAATCTTTCCAGACACACAAATTCAAAAAACTTTCCTAACATTTTCTTACCATAGTAACACATGAACAATTTCTCACTATCCTCCACCTCATTCCTGAATACTGAAAGTAAAAGTTACCACCAAAGCAAAGCTATAAATATCCAACTGAAAGACAGAGTAAGATGAGGGGTCATTAACTATAAAAAGCTTTCAGATTCTGCTAGATACAGGATGTGTTACCTGATTTCTCCAGCTCCTACCTAACTGGAGTTCTGTTCTTACTGTACAAGCCAGCCGCTGTCTCTAAGAGCAGGTATCCTGTGCAGGTGCGGGGGCCGCCGTCTACCAAACAGCAGGATTTAACTCCATTCTATCCACCCTACCCAAGCTTCTCCTGCACACCTGAACAGTCCCAAGGACTCTCTCCAGGCCTCGGAGATGAGTGTTTCTCAAAACACCGCTGGCCAATTCACTGCACCACCCTCTGAGAGGTGGGAGGGAGGTGAAACCAAGGCAGGTGGGGAGACAGTATGGACACGTGTTAGAGACCATAACAATATAGAGTGAATTGTCAGTCTTAGAGGGTGGTCCTTTGTTCGCAGCAAAGGAACTATACTTATTTCCCCTACATAGAAATAAAAAGTGATCTTGTATCTCTAACAAAAACTGACAAGTATCTTGCTAGCCCCACCAAACCATAAAGAAAAGTGTCAATTAAATAACTTTGTTTTTATTTGTTTGGCTAAATCATATCACACATTTTCTCTCCTTTTTCTAAAAGATGTCACTCCCTGGGCAATAACAAGGATTGAATTAGTATCTTCCTGCGCCTGAGGGAAACTACTGCCCTAGGCAACGTGAACCCAGTTAATTCTGGAACTAGTCAGCACGCTCCAAGGCTAGCCGCTGTCCACTGGTTAGAGATTAGGAAGCAACAAGCAGTAATATAATAAAACGTGGAGAAAAGATTTAGTATCTTAGATTTCAAGGGTTAGAAGCAAACCTATCCACTTCTTTGAGGAACAAAAAGAGAAAAAGCTTGGTAACTCACTGGTTGACCCCCTAACTCCTCATACCTCTTGATCTCCTGGACTCTGGGAATCTCCTTTGCTTATGTTTGTATCTCGAGTCCAACGAGGGGGTTTCCAAGTTCTTTCCTGTGTTCCTCTGTTATAGTAATAACAACGCCCTGAACTATCTTTATGAGTTTCCCATTCTCCATTAATCTGAATTGCTGGGCTTCCAGGGATCGGGGGAAGAGCCGACTGGGATATTTTCAGTTCTTGCAGGTTAGCGTAGACGGGAGAATCTGGCCGCCCTTGATTTGGAGGTGTTGTTGCCTGTGAAAAATGTGAAATATCCATGTTTAAACTGACATAACGCTTATAAATTAAACATGAGATTTATAAACATAAATACTAATTCATTTTAAAATATATATACAGGTGTATATATTCTTTTTAAGGAAATAAGAATTTAACAGTTTTAATATACATAGTTTGAAAAAAGCATAAGCTTTAAAGAGAATCCAAAGTGTGCTTGGGCTTCCCTGGTGGCACAGTGGTTGAGAATCTGTCAATGCAGGGGACATGGGTTCAAGCCCTGGTCCAGGAAGAGCCCACGTGCCACAGAGCAACTAAGCCCGTGCACCACAACTACTGAGCCTGCGCCCTAGAGCCCATGAGCCACAACTACTGAGCCTGCAAGTCACAATTACTGAGCCCGTGAGCCACAACTACTGAGCCCATAAGCCACAACTACTGAGCCCACGAGCCACAACTACTGAGCCCGCGAGCCACAACTACCGAGCCCGCGAGCCACAACTACCGAGCCTGCACTCTAGAGCCGTAAGACACAACTACCGAGCCTGAGCGCCACAACTACTGAAGCCCATGCGCCTAGAGCCCGTGCTCTGCAACAAGAGAAGCCACTGCAATGAGAAGCCCATGCACCGCAACGAAGAGTAGTCCCCGCTCGCCGCAACTAGAGAAAGCCCGCGCACAGCAACAAAGACCCAACGCAGCCAAAAATAAATAAATAAATAATTTTTTTTTTAAGTGTGCTTAATTACTTCCCCTCACCCTGAAAGAATACTCGACTAGAAGTCAGGAGCTATGGGTTCCAGTTCAAGATCTGGCCTAACAAGTTGTAAGACAACAAAAACGATCACTTCATCTCTCTGAAACTGAACTTTTTAATCTCTGTAAGTGAAGAAACTGGATTAAACCACCTAGGTCCCCATTGGCTCTAAAATTCTATGATTTTAGGCAATTTTTAAAATATAAAAAGTCTTACATATAGGTAACTCAGCATTTATTCAGAAAACTATCAAAAGAAAGATTTCATATCCTAAGCTCTAATATTAAATCAAGAATATAAGTAAAAGACAAAGGAGATACAACACTTCAGGTAAGAATCTACCACATATTACTTCTCAGCTATAAATTCTCAGCAGCCATAAACAAATCTTTCCTCTCTTCCTAGTCTACTTATTTGTGAATTTCCTGAGACTGGAAAAACAATTAGTAGTAACTCTGATTTACATGCTTATTCAGTGTCAACCTTCAGTTTTTACTTTTTATTTTTAAATGTCTCACTAGATGTCAGTGGAGAGCAGAATACTCTGCGTACGCTTTGCATAAGGACATTGTAAACCATATTAAGTTAGAATTATAATTGCTGAAAGAAGAAGTGCACGACCGAGAATGCCTTTTTCATACTGTGTGTGTGTATCTGTGTACACATCTTTCCTTTCACAAGAGGGTCTCTCAACCTCAGCGCCACTAGCATTTGGGAAGAGATCTTTCTTTTTGTGGGAGGCTGTCCTGGGCATTGCAGAGTGTTCACAGGCATCGCCAGCCGCCACCCACTAGATGACAGTGGCTTCCTCTCACTGTGACAGTTAGAGTCCCCAGACACTGCCAAACGTCTCACGGGGACAAACTGCCCCTGGTGGAGAACCTTGGCCATATCAGTCCTAGAATTATTCGGATGTTCAATTACTTCTATGATATACCCATAGTTTTATGAACACTTGAAAACACGGAATTAAAAAAGGGAAATGTGGGCCATCATCAAAAAATCTACAAACAATAAATGCTGGAGAGCGCGTGGAGAAAAGGGAACCCTCCTGCACTGTTGGTGGGAATGTCAACTGGTTCAGCCACTATGGAGAACAGTATGGAGGTTCCTTAAAAAGCTAAAAATAGAGCTGCCTTATGACCCGGCAATCCCACTCCTGCACATACACCCAGACAAAACTATAATTCAAAAAGATACATGCACCTCTATGTTCACAGCAGCACTATTCACAATAGCCAGGACATGGAAACAACCTAAAGGTCTATTGACATATGAATGGATAAAGAACATGTGGTGCATATACACAATGGAATATCACTCAGCCATGAAAAAGAATGAAATAATGCCACCTGCAGTGACATGGATGGACCTAGAGATTGCCATACTGAGTGAAGTAAGTCAGAGAAAGACAAATATCATATGATATTGCTTATATGTGGAATCTAAAAAAATGGTACAAATAAACTTATTTACAAAACAGAAATGGAGTCAAAGATGAAGAAAGCAAACTTTTGGTTACCAAGGGGGAAGGGGGAGGGAGGGATAAACTGAGAGACTGGGATTGACATATACACACTACTAGACATAAAATAGATAACTAATAAGAACCTACTGCATAGCATAGGGAACTCTACTCGATACTCTGTAATGACCTATATGGGAAAAGAATCTAAAATTAAAGGGTGTATATATATATGTATAACTGATTCATTTTGCTGTACAGCAGAAACTAACACAACGCTGTAAATCAACTATACTCTAATAAAAATTTTATAAAAGGGAAATGTGGATGGATACACTGAATCAGTTTTATTGAAATTAAAGTACTTTAACTTCTAAAATATTATTTGCCTATAAATTAATTATAATGAATCTAAATCACAGAATAAGTTTTACAAAAGAAAAGAGTAGGGACTTCCCTGGTGATGCAGTGGTTAAGAATCTGCCTGCCAATGCAGGGGACACGAAAGATCCAGAAAGATCCCACATGCTGCGGAGCAACTAAGCCCGTGCGCCACAACTACTGAGCCTGTACTCTAGAGCCCGCGAGCCACAACTACTGAGCCTCCGTGCCACAACTACTGAAGCCCATAGGCCTAGAGCCCATGCTCCACAACAAGAGAAGCCACTGCAATAAGAAGCCCATGCACCACAACAAAGAGTAGCCCCCGCTCACCGCAACTAGAGGAAGCCCGCGCGCAGCAACAAAGACCCAACACAGCCAAAAATAGAAAAATTAAAATGAAAGAAAATAGTAAAACTAACCCGAGACCTGAATACATTTATAAAATGGTTACCTTTGGTCTTTTTAAACATGGTAATTATGCAAATATGGTACTCAGTGATACAAATTAGACCATTTTCCTATAAATGTTAGCTTTGAATTTAGACATTTTTCTATGAAGAAAATCTATCCATGAAGACAGATTTCCATGTGTTTCTCTTCCAGACTAATTCCATATCCTGATGACTTAGCTGGATAACAGTGCTTCTCTGACTAAAACCAACTCTGTTAATATAACAAGCAATTCTATATAGTAAATCATTTCCTAGGACCTTATCTAGAAAATTCAACAAGTGTTAAAGTTCTTTGCTCCTGATATTTCACTAGACTTGGGGAAATAAAGACGCCAAGAAACAGCAACTTTCTAAACAATGTTAGAGACACATTGTACTACAGCTTTAAGGAATAACTAATTCCTGTTGTCTAAACAATTCAAATTTAAACAGTTTTCCCCATTTAAAAAAACTGAAATGCCTTAACAAAGTTTATAAGGCTAGCATAATTCTAAAACAAAAGCAGAGAATTAAATGAAAGTACAAACCAATCTCACTTATAAATATAAATGAAAATATACTAAATAAAACATTAGCACTCAAATCTAGCATGCATTAAATAAATCAGGAAAAAACAGAAATATTAAGGGAGTCTGTCTTCTGCAAATCTCTTACTGTAATTCTTTACATTAACAGATTAACTTGATCATCTCCACAGACACCAACAAACTTACAGATAAAATTCAACATGGAATCAGGATAAATCTCTTTAGCAAGTGAGGAACAGGTGATGCCTCCTTAATTTGATTTTTTAAATTATTATTCAAAATAAACATCATACTCAGCAAGACACTGATAGAAGCATTCTCATTAAAGTCAAGAATAATTCCAAGGGGAGTTCCCTGGCAGTCCAGTGATTAGAACTTGGTGCTTTCACTGCCAGGGCCTGGGTTCAATCCCTGGTCAGGGAACTAAGATCCCACAAGCCACGCAGTGCAGCCAAAAAAAAGAAAAATCCCAGCATGCCAAGTATCACGGCTTTTATTCAACAAATGTACGATACTAAGATATGAAATGTACTGAGACATGAAAAATGAGTTAACTCATAAATACACAGTAGGAAAACAACCCTGATATTTGTCACTGACATAATGAATATTTGAAAACCTAAGTCCATGAAAACTACTAAGAAGTTTAATAAGTTAGCCAGATAAAAAGACCATTTAATCAGTTTCCGACACATGAGCAATGACAAGTTAGAAACTGTAACAGAATTTTTAAAATCTCATTTACACTAAGAACTGTTAAAACACAGTTAATGGGCTTCCCTGGTGGCGCAGTGGTTGAGAGTCCGCCTGCCGATTCAGGGGACGCGGGTTCGTGCCCTGGTCCAGGAAGATCCCACATGCCGCGGAGCGGCTGGGCCCGTGAGCCGTGGCCGCTGAGCCTGCGCGTTCAGAGCCTGTGCTCCGCAACGGGAGAGGCCACAGCGGTGAGAGGCCCGCGTACCGCCAAAAAAAAAAAAAAAAAAACCAAAAAAACCCCCACAGTTATTAATAAGCTTAACAAAAAGCTTTTAACAAAATAAGCTTTAAAAAAATTAGGAATATTTCTAGATAAACTGCTGTTCCTTAATTTTGTAAATGTGTTCCTTCTCAAAAAATTAATCTATAAATTCTACAAATTCAATGCAATGTTTGGACACAGTATAGTTAGTTCACAGCCTTGCATACAGTTGCACTGAAGGAAATTTGTTGAATGAACAAACAAGTGAACAAAAGAATGAAAACATATATACCCAAGTAAAAGCAAAACTGAAGGACTTGGAAATGGTTACATGTGATAAAGAGAGGAAACTAGGAAATCATCCACATTTCTAGTTTGGGAACAAGGATGGACAACTGCGTCACCATTTAGGACAGGACTAAAAGTGGACTAAGCATCAAACACTCAGCGGTGCTAAGGTTACGAATATGATTAAAAAGTTAGTCTTGTCTTCTAGAACTTCATAACGTAGTAAAAGAATGTGAAACAAAGGTCATTTAAATGCATAAGAGACCTCATGCTAGAGCTACACATGGGACAGTGTAGGAGCAAAATCGAAGAGACTTGGAACCAAGGGAATAAGCCTCAGAAATGAATACATAAGTATTAGCCAGGTCAAGGCAGGGGACACAGGAGGCAGAAGAACAAACGTCTGAAAAGAAAGCACAGTGCATTCAGGGAAGGATGCTGACTCAGAGGGCAGGTGAGAGGAGAGGCACGAGAAAGATGTAAAGAGAAGCAAATGCCAGAACAAGGCAAGTTTGTGTATCATGTTCAAGAGCAGACGTTACCCAACAGCATTTAGGGAATAACTGGAGAAGTTAAGACAGGAAGTACATTCTGAGTCAAAATCTTGAAATACTGCAGATTTCAGATGAACACAGTTAGAGGCAGCGGTCAGTTGGGAGGTCGGCACAGACAGAAGATGAGAGAGGCGACAGGACAAGAAGAGTAGGAATAGAGAAGCAGGGCCAGATGCAAGAAACAATTAGAAAGTTGTATTAGCATGCAGATTGTATGTCTGTTTATGTGAAGCATGTTTTTTGGCGTGTGTGTGTTTAACCATGGGTTAAATAACGTCAAGATGAAGAACAGGATAAAGAGAGGAACACAGAGGAGTTCCATGTAAGATTGTAGCAGGTTGGAACTCCTTTTCAAGCAAGGCCAGGTGGAAATGCTGAGACTGTCAGGTACCCAGATTGGGAGCTCAGTATAGAACGAGTGCTAACAACACAAAGGCCATCAGCATACCGGTGGGGCCAGACCTTAGGAGAGCACACAGAGGGAGGGGGGAACGGGCCCTGGGGAGCGGGGCACAGCTGCATTAAGAGGCGGAGTGAGGAAACATGCGTGAAGTTAGCCTGGGCTCTGCCGTGGCGACCCCTGGGGGTTTTATTACAACTACTGACGCAATTAACATAATTAAGGTACTAAGCAAAGTAAGAGGGTCCAGTAAAGGAAACAGAAAGTCAGAAGGAGACAGCCTGACAGGAAAAGATGGCATTTAAAAGTCAAGGAGAAGGAAAATTTCAAAAGAAGGGGAACTTGTTTCACTCTGAAGATTTCAATACGAGGGCCGTGAAACCACCACTAGATTCAGGAGTTAAGAAGACATGAGGGGGCTTCCCTGGTGGCACGGTGGTTAAGAATCCGCCTGCCAATGCAGGGGACATTGGTTCGAGCCCTGGTCCGGGAAGATCCCACATGCCACGGAGCAGCTAAGCCCACGAGCCACACGCGCTCTAGAGCCCATGAGCCACAACTACTGAGCCCGCACGCCTTGAGCCCGTGCTCCGCAACAAGAGAAGCCACCGCAATGAGAAGCCCGCGCACCGCAACGAAGAGTAGCCCCCGCTCGCCTCAACTAGAGAAAGCCCACGTGTAGCAATGAAGACCCAACACAGCCAAAAATTAATTAATTAATTTTGTTAAAAAGAAGAGGTTTACTGATGGTGGATGAATGGTAAAACTTTAATATTTCACGCTCTTACTTACCACTAAACTTTTGGACAGATGTTCATTTGAAATGTTGCTCATTTGCTGTTACAAACAGCTTCTAATAGAAATAAGAAGTTTGTTTTCTTAATAAATCAACTCCAAACTTAAGATCAGCTTAAACCTTCAATTTCCAAAATGTGCAGAAAGAGAACAGAAAAGGACTCAGTATTTTTAATATTCTGATCTCTGGCAAAAAGACACTGTCCCTATTTATTATCAACTGCTCAAACCATTGAGAAAAATTCAAGGGAATGACCACTGATTGATCACTAACAAGTTTCCTCAAGAACTCCTGAAAACTTAAACTCTTGGTGGAAAAAATACTTAGTATAAAATATCAAACTTATTTTTACATACACACAAAACATGTATTAACCACAACAAAGGATGGTTACATAATTATATACCATTTTGTCTAGTGAACCAAAACTATGGGTTTTGTAAATGAACACAATGCTGGTGAAGATCAATGTTAACTCTAGTTTACTGCTGGTAACTTTAACTAGATGAACCCTTTTGGAAAACAGTTTGACAGTATGTTTCAAAAGCTTTTAAAAATATTTTTAGGGGAAAGGGGAGAAAAAAATTGTATACATTGAAAAACATTTTCCCACAAACATGTTCATTCCAATGTTATTTATCAGAAAGAAATCAGAAACAATATAAACATCCAACAAAAGAATGGTTAAGTAAATAATGATCTAATATATAAGGCAATACTATAAAAGCAATGAAATGTTAATGGTTTGTTAACATGATAAAAAAAAATTATGAGGTTAATGAGAAAAGCAAAATTTAAAAGTGCATCTAACTTCTAACTTAAAATTTTAAAGTATGAAGAAAAACAAGCTAAAACATTATGAGTACCTGGCAAGGTTTTCACTCAGATCTAATGGAGAGATCAAAAGTTTCATAGACAAGCAAAAGCTAAGAGTTCAGCACCACCAAACCAGCTTTACAAGAAATGTTAAAGGGACTTCTCTAAGCGAAAAAGGCCACAACTAGAAACACGAAGATTATGAAAGGTAAAGGCAAATACACAGTAAAGGTAGTAAATCAACCATATGTAAAGCTAGTAGGAAGGTTAAAAGACAAAAGTAGTAAAATCATCTTATCCACAGTAAGTAATTGATGCAAAAAACGAAAAGGTGTAAAATATGATGGCAAAAACAGTAAACCTGGCGGGGAGGGGAGTAAAAATGCAGGGTTGTTAAAATGCGTTGGAACTGAAGAGATCAGCAACTTAAAATAATCATAGATAGGTATAGATAGATAGATAAGAAACCTCGTGGTAACCACAAACTGAAAAGCTATAATAGGTACACACAAAAAAGAAAAAGCTATCCAAACACAGCAATAAAGATAGTCATGAAGTCACACAAGGGAAGAGAAAATAGAAATATTGAGTCACTATGTTGTGTAACAGGACCTAACATAGTGCTGTAGGTCAATTATACTTCAAAAACAAACAAACAAACTCAATGAAAAAGAGATCAGATTTGTGGCTGCCATGGGGGAAATTGGATGACGGTGATCAAGAGGCATCTATGATAAAGAAGTACGAGGAGTGCAATGTACAGCGTGATAAATATAGTTAATACTGCTGTCTGTTATATATGAAAGTTGGTAAGAAAGTCAATCCTAAGAGTTCCCATCCCCAAAAGAAAATGTTTTCTATTTTTAAATTTGGTATCTATATGAGAAGATCGATGCTCACTAAACCTACTGAGATAATCACCTCATGATGTATGTAAACCAAATCATTACAATGCACACCTTAAACTTACACAGTGCTGTATGGCAATTATATCTCATTAAAACTGGAAGAAGAAAATTTTAAATTAAAATTTTAAAATTTTTAAATCAGTTTTCTCGGGAATTCCCTGGTGGTCCAGGGGTTAGGACTTGGCGTTTTCACTGCTGAGAGCTCGGGTTCAATCCCTGGTCGGGGAACTAAGATCCCCAAAGCCACTCGGCATGGCCAAAAAAACAAAATCAGTCTTCTCTGCATAATGTAATTATATTTTTTTCTATGTGCTTTATTACCCAATTTCATCACAATGAGAATTATTACCCGTAGAGTTTGATTAGGACAAGAATCTGGGGCATTGGTCTAGTCTACTAGACTCGTAAATTGACAGCAATAGTATTAACACTACACAAACTAGTGTTTCTTAAGGGATGGTCAATGGATCATCTATAACAGACTCATCTAGGGGTGCTGATTAAAAGTCTTGTTACTGGGGGTGGAGAGTAATGGGGGTGAGAGTCAAGAATCTGTATTTTCAAGTACCCTATGTGATTTTTATGTATACTATTATTCAGAAGATACTCAATCTTTCTGAATGGACTTAGGGCAAACCAGGCCCCTGGACCAATATACTTGTATTACAAAAAACATAAAAAACTTAAAGACAATTCTTAAGTCCACACCACCAGCTTCTTACTCTGCAGATAAATCAAAGGAAGAAGTCTTAAAAGAATAAGCAACAAGAAGTACTTCCAATATATGAATCAAATAAAAATTAGTTCTCAAATATTTATAAGACTTTATCACACACTTAAACTGAACAAACAGCCTTGTTCATGAACTGTCTCCAACAAAAATGAGTGGATTTTTCATACCAAAAAAAAAATCTTTAAAAGGAGAACACAGAAACAAAGTTAATTTTATGGGTCATATCTGTCATTAATTAACAACTGAACTGGAACCAGTACCTCTGCACATGACCCAATTTAATATTTTAAAAAAGACCTGGCCTGTTCCACTTCTATCTATACACAGACGAAAATAGTCTTCCCACTATCCACAGAAAGGAAAAACTGGGGAGCCATATATAAAGAAGGTAACTTTAAACTTCGATTGTACCTGAATTCTTACTTTAATACCAAAAATACTGAGATTTGGCCCTCTTCACTTTTGACATTCAGTCACTGTTTCTAAAATAAACTTCAGAGAACAGGAGAATACATATTAGCTACACTTCTTGTTTCTTAATTAGCATATGCTACTCTGTACTAATACTTAAGTATTATATCTACCTTACCATAAATGCCAAATTATATCTCTATTACTGAATAATCAGTAATTTATATTACAGAATAATCAGTCCCTGCAGCCTATAATCATAGCTTTAGATTTAGATTTATGAGGAAAAAAACATATACCAAAGTATCAAACTCCAAAATGGAATTCTAATTACATTTTAAACTCTATTTTAATTCATGTGGAAAAACGGCATTTATGTGCCTTTGGTAATTTACCTCCTTAAACTCTGCTTTACCATAATTGCTAATTATAATAACATTGGGTCAGTTAACAGAATGAGGACAAAAAGAAAAAATATGGTCAACAAGCCAATATTCAGTTAAAATAGGACTGAAATTTGTTTCAGTTTCACAACTGAAAATTGCACATCAACTTTATTTATTTATTTATTTATTTTAAAAATTTCTTTATTTTAGGCTGCGTTGGGTCTTCATTGCTGCATGCGGGCTTCTCTCTAGTTGTGGCGAGCGGGGGGCTACTCTTCATTGTGGTGCGTGGGCTTCTCACTGCGGTGGCTTCTCTTGTTGCAGAGCACGGGCTCTAGGTGCGTGGGCTCAGTAGTTGTGGCATAAGGACTCAGTACTTGTGGCTCGCGGGCTCTAGAGCGCAGGCTCAGTAGTTGTGGCGCACGGGCTTAGTTGCTCCGTGGCATGTGGCATCTTCCTGGACCAGGGCTCAAAACCGTGTCCCCTGCATTGGCAGGTGGATTCCTAACCACTGCACCATCAGGGAAGCCCTGCACATCAACTTTACACTGGAAAATGCAAATTTCCAAAAGACAATATTCTCCCTTAAAGTCAAATTTTAGGGGAAGGAGGGAAATCTATTACCCTCTGTTTAATAATTTTTTTTTTTTTTTTTTTTTTTTTGCGGTATGCGGGCCTCTCACTGCTGTGGCCTCTCCCGTTGCGGGGCACAGGCTCCGGACGCACAGGCTCAGCGGCCATAGCTCACGGGCTTAGTTGCTCCGCGGCATGTGGGATCTTCCCGGACCAGGGCACGAACCCGTGTCTCCTGCATCGGCAGGCGGATTCTCAACCACTGCGCCACCAGGGAAGCCCTGTTTAATAATTTTTAAATACAAACACTTGCAAGTTGAAGTGTTCATATCTTAAAGCATGGCTGCACTGAGATTTTAAGCTCTGTACAGTATTCTGATATTTTCTGCAACTCACTTATTTAACCATCATTTAAGAACTAATTATGAGCCAGGTGGGAGATGAACATAAGATAGTCCCTGTCCCTCAGGGCCAGCAGCCTGGCAAAGAGGAAGAGACAGGTAGAAGAGCACTCCAGGGGCAGGAGCTGAGAGTTACACAGAGAAGCAGCACTGCACAGAGAGAAGAGGGTGGGATGGGGTGGTCGGGAAAAGGCTCCCGGCAGATTTAACTGCATCTTTAAGGAAAGCGGGCAGAAGCCAGGGACGCCGGGAAGTGGTGAGGACCCTCCAAGAACACTCACGGTCTTAGGTGTTTCAGCTGACATAACACACGGAAATGAAATGCAGTCTTTCAATAATGAAACATAACTGGTAGCTCAGTGAATTCAGTGCTGTGAAAAGCTTTCACAGATATTATTGTCATGGTGAATTAATTCTTTTTCTTACTGGTTTTCTAGTTATTGCAGCCCAAGGCTGCGAACTCCTCCGGGGCTTTGCTGTCATACATTCAGCTACCAAAGGCTCCCATCCCACCCGGCTTCTGTCCTCCCCCTGCCCCGTGGACCGCGGCCAGCAACCTGAAGGAGCCCTTCACGTCATCACAGGCCCGTCACTTATGCCTCCTCCCCGACAGACATAACCAAGGCAGGTCCCAGGCCGGAAAGCGCGGAGGCCTGACGGATGCTCGTTTCTGGGAACCACACAAACACTGGAGTCAATCCTGTGCCACCAAACCTGCAGTAACCGCTGCCAACTGAGCAAGCGGGCCACGCCATCAACAGAAATCTCTGCGGTTCAAGACTCTGGACCTACAGGGTGGGGAGATGGCAGCTGACAGACACCACAGTGAAGAGCCCAGGGTCCTGGGGCCCAACACATACACAGTCGTGGGGGGGCGGGTGCGTACAGCTGGGAGGTGTATCATACGTAGAAGATCTGCCAAAAAGGGACAAGTGACAAACTTCCCCTTGGAGATCAAGCCCACACCTCTCCAGTGTCAGCTTCTGTTGTCCTCACATGGGTCCTTCCTGGGCCTAACTACCCTGTAGCTTGTTGCGGAACTTACGACACTGCAGTGTCATCCCACGTGGACTGCCGGCCCCTCCCTCTGGAGCTTGATCGCCTTTCAGACAGAAACGTCTGCCTGGTTTCTCGCTTCATCTTTGGCGCCAAGCACAGCACTCGCGCACGGTAAACACTCGGGACGTAAACACTCGGGACGTTCTTACAGGAGAACTACCTTTAGAGCACTCAAGAGGCTATCATGAAATCCACGCAGTAAAGTTAATCTCCTATTCCTGTGTTTACAGTCTCCCTGGGAAATCTTAACTGACGCCACTGCTTCAAAGACCTCAAACTCTCTCTGTCTCCCCCTCGCCTGAACAGCAGATGTGCTGTGAACGACTTCCTGACGTGGACCCTCCAGACACTCAGACTCATCACCTCCTCGGCTTCAACCTCTGTCCATAACTCACTATCCTAGTAACCTCACCAGTTCAAACAACGGCATCACGAGCTCCTCAGGGGCAGATCTCAAAGTCACCCTGTGTCTCTTCTCTTTACCTCAAAGAGCTTCTACTAACTCTTCCCCCTCCTGTGTCTTGAATTCCTTCCTCTCCTAACCCAAGACAACCACCTCAATCGAGGTGGTGAATAAGCGAGGAGGGCAAGTCCCATTTCTTCACCTCGTCGAACTGACCCTCCAGGCCCAAGAGTCAGTCTCCAAAAACAAATCTGATCTCGTTACACCCACTTCAAAAACATCAATGAATATTTCACTGACTCTCGAAGTTCGAATATCACAGCAGAGAATTGAAGGCTCCTAAAAACTTCAGTCCCAAACAATCTTTTCTGCGTTTTATTGCGACTGTGTTTACATTCTTTGTCCAAAACCCCCATGTTACTCACAATTCTATTAATGTCATGCTATTTTCCCTTTTTACACCTTCCAATCATTACCCCTCTATCTACAATATACTATCCCCAACCCCCAACCCGTGAACCACATATAAACCATAACGAGTTGGTTCCAAGGTCCCTTTGTCTTTGAGATGCCACTCTACCCACCCCTCAAGGGCAGAACTCATAGGTTTCCCGCGCCTCTAGAGCAGCACTAACACGTGAGCCAGGCGATTTAATATTTTCCAGTGGCCACATTAACAAGGTAAAAATGAAGAGGTGAAATGAATTCTAATAGTATATTCATTCAACCCAATATTCAAAATATTAGCATTTTACTGTATAATGAATATCAAAATTATTGAGATATTTTTTTTTCTGGACTAAGGCCTCAAAATCCAGCGTGTATTTCATAGCATATCTCAATTCAGATCCTAAACTTTCATCAAAAATACTTGATCTGTATACAGATTTCATAAAATTTACAGTTGAAAAACAGATTCACAGACTCAAATGATTCCAAACAGTCCTAAAAGTTTTCCCATAAACGAATCAAGTATGAGTTTTAAAATGTTAACTTGGAGTAACTGAAATAAAATAAAATCAAATAAACTCAGTTCCTCAGCCTCAATAGCCACATTCGAAGTGTTCGACTACCACCCCTGGCCAGTGGCTGCTAGATCAAATAGGGCCAACTGGCAGCGCTTCGTATTCACCTGTACTGACCGTCCCCGGCACGCCCCACAGTAATTAATTGCTGTTCTTCTGCCTCCCAGTAAACTGAAGAGTTCAGAGCAAGACCGCGACTTAATCATCATATGCTTCCAAAGTCTGGAACCGAAGATCCCTCCTCAAGCCCTGACTCAGACTCTAACACAGTATGCTTTAAGTAGAAAGGTAAAGGGGAGAGCTGCTAGATACTAATATTTATTGATGAAACCTCATTATTCATCTGTGTTAAAAGTATTCAACCAGAGATGCTTGTCCTTGGTCAGTCAAGCAAACAAAATTCCTCAGCAGGACATAACGCTGAGATAACAAGACTTAGTTACTATTTTATGCTGATGAAGCAACGGGCACCCGCCGCCATTCATTATTACAAATCTCCCTCCCTGGGGGCCTGAATGGTAACTCTAGAATCAGCACCCGGGGATGACTAAACAAGAGTCTGTTGCTGAAATCTCTAGAGGGTAAAAGTTTATGGCACAATTACAAAGGAAGAAAAAAACGCATCTGCGTTTAATTATTGAAAGCATGCACTACTCGTACAAATCTAAGCTTAGAAGCTGAGGTATCTGGCAACAACAAAAAATATAAGAATTTCAAAAGGATACAAAATTAATCCATAGTAATATGGGATACACTTAAAGGGCTGACATACTATCTTTCCTCTAATTTTCTGACAAATGACTATTCCTTTTTGCTTTTCAAAAATAAGATTCTGGAAATAAAATATTTTGAAAAACCTTCATTATCTAAGGAAAATAATTTATAAATTGTTATTTCAAATAAATACAATTAAATAAATGGGTTTCTAACTTACCACATGTCCTAATTCATTAACAAGTCTGCATGAGAACACTGTAATACAACTCCTTGGATAATCTATTATTATATTAATTCCAAACTGATTGTTAGTTATAAGTTTTAAAGCATTACTTCCTTAAAGCTATAATGAAAGAAGGTCTAAGTATACAAAGTGAATAAAAAGTTGATGATTTACTATCATTTTGATTGCCCAGCAAGAAATACTTAAGCCCTGAATTCCTTAAAAAATATTCAAGGGCTTCCCTGGTGGCGCAGTGGTTGAGAATCCGCCTGCCGATGCAGGGGTCACGGGTTCGTGCCCTGGTCCGGGAAGATCCCACATGCCGCGGAGCAACTAAGCCCGTGAGCCATGGCCGCTAGGCCTGCGCGTCCGGAGCCTGTGCTCCGCAACGGGAGAGGCCACAACAGTGAGAGGCCCGCATACCGCAAAAAAAAAAAAAAAAAAAAATATTCAAAATAGGTATTAATATATATATAGTATGAATCTATACATAGAAAAATATGTGTATACTTTCACACACATACATACATGCATGAAAGAAGATCAAAACACTACGTAAGGGGCTTCCCTGGTGGCACAATGATTAAGAATCCACCTGCCAATGCAGGGGTCACGGGTTCGAGCCCTGGTCTGGGAAGATCCCACATCCACAGAGCAACTAAGCCCATGCACCACAACTACTGAGCCTGTGCTCTAGAGCTGTGAGCCACAACTACTGAGCCTGCGAGCCACAACTACTGAGCCCACGTGCCTAGAGCCCGTGCTCTGCAACAAGAGAAGCCACTGCAATGAGAAGCCCACGCACCACAAAGAAGAGTAGCCCCCCCCACCACAACTAAAAGAAAGCCCATGCAGCAATGAGGACCCGACACAGCCAAAAATAAAATAAATAAATAAATACATTTATTTTTTTAAAAAAAAACCACACTACATAAGGTTTTGCAATTTATTTCATGGAATTATGGCTGGTTTTGTTTTGGTTTTGTTTATCTGTATTTTCTTTCTTTTTTAAATTAATTAATTTATTTATTTTTGGCAGTGTTGGGTCTTCGTTGCTGCACGCAGGCTTTCTCTAGTTGCTGCAAGTGGGGGCTACTCTTCATTGCAGTATGCAGACTTCTCATTGCGGTGGCTTCTCTTGTTGCAGTGCACGGGCTCTAGGCATGTGGGCTCAGTAGTTGTGGCTCGCGGGCTCAGTAGTTGTAGCTCGTGGGCTCTAGAGCACAGGTTCAGTAGTTGTGGTGCATGGGCTTAGTTGCTCTGTGGATGTGGGATCTTCCCAGACCTGGGTGCGAACCCGTGTCCCCTGCATTGGCAGGTGGATTCTTAACCACTGTGCCAACCAGGGAAGTCCTGTATTTTCTAATTTATTCTTCAAGGAGCACATTTATTTTGAAGATTAAAAATTTGTGGGGAAAAAATGGCCATTAGTTTTAAACCACAAAACAATTCTGGAATGACCTTTAAGAAGTTCTATAGCCTAAGCTACAAAGGCAACAACATTTATGATATCCATGGAGGTCAATACTCAAAACTTCAAGTTTACCCAGAAAGTTTAGAGCAGGCAAGGAGGAAGGGCTTGTTCATCTTATAGATATTTTGGGTTCATTCTAAGCCAAAAATGTAGTCACTGAACTTAGAATTATGATCCTCATAATAAGCCACAATGAGAATAGAGTTCCCTTTAGCAAGTTCTCCAAGTAGCTAATGGATAAAGCAGGGTAGGTAGAATGGGATTGTTCTATAATGACAGTGATCAAAAGTCTAGCACCTCTTTGAGCCGTTCATCTTAAAGTTTCACGAGCTGAGACCTATCTAGACATTGGGTAATCATTCCCAGCCCTTCCTTCTTTAGAACCATCAACACCATCCATCTCCAGAACTTTTTTCATCTTGCAAAACTGAAACTCTGTACCCATTACACAACACTCTCCATCCCCCTCTACCCCAGCCAGTGGCAACCAACGTTCCAATTTCTGTTTCTATGAATCTGACTATTCTAGGTGCCTCATATAGGTGGAATCACATAATACTTGTCCTTTTGTAACTGGCTTATTTCAGTTATCATAACATCCTCGAGACTCACCCATGCTGTAGCATATGTCAGGATTTACTTCTTTTTAAGGCTGAATAACGTCTTATTGTATGTATGTACACCCAAAATATTTTCTGTGCATCTGCTGATGGAACTTGGGTGGCTTCCACCTCTTGGCTATCATGAATAATGCTATGAATATGGACATAGAAATATCTGTCGTGGTCCCTGCTTTCAGTTCCTTTGGGTGTTGTGATGACTGACTGGATGTGTCAGTTTGACTGGGCTAAGGGGATGCCCAGATAGACAGTAAAACATTACTTCTGATGTGTCTGTAAGGGTGTCTCCAGAAGAGATTAGCGTTTGCATCAGCAGACTGCGTCAAGAAGACTGTCCTCACCAGTGGCGGTGGGCATCATCCAGTAGTTCAGGGCCTCAACAAAACAGAGGAAGAGCAAATTCACTCTCAACTTGAGATGAGACATCCACGACTCCTGCCCTAGGACGATGGCTCTCCAGGTTCTTGGGCCTTGGACCACGAGACATACCCCTCCCCCCACCCCCGCCCCAGGTCTCAGGGTGTCTGACTCGGACTGAATTCCACTACTGGCTCTCCTGTTCTCCAGCTTGCGTACGGCGGACTGTGGGACTTCTCAGCCTCCAGAACAGCATGGGCTGATTCCTATAATAAATATGCTCCCTGTGGGTTCTGTTTCTCTGGAGAACCCTGACTGATAGATTTATACCCAGAGCCCTTTTCTCTTGAAACTGCTTATAAGTAAGGCTTACCATTACCTTTAGAGGTCATTATCTAAAAATAACACTGATGCTTTACATGTTTTCCGCTTCCCAAAATCTTACACACACTGAAGACCATTAATCCAAAAGAGGGGGGAAATCAATCAGCAGCTAAGTTTAAAAGCAGTTTGTTTTTACTCCTCTTGACCTCCTCATACAGCCCCATTCCCAGGGAGAAAAATAGAAAACATTCTACTTATATTTCAATGTGCAGGAAACAAAATCCACCTAACAAATGTACTCCAGGTCAACGGAGAGTTAAGCTAGTCAAAGCTGCAGTTTGTTTTCCAAGATCCTTGGTCTCCTTTTAGAGCCCCTTCAGACCTCTCTTCTTCATCACAGCTAGCTCTCAGTTCAGAATTCTCAGAAAAGATTCCTAAATACAAAAGACATGTTTCCCAAAGTCAAATTAACCCCAATCCTCATCTAAAGACTCACAATTACTCTAGCCTGTTCCAAGGCTCACTTGAGACATGGTGGCTCCCTCTGTACCCAAGCAGCTTTTTTTTTTTTTTAAGATCTTTTTGAGGTGGACCATTTTTAAAGTCTTTATTGAATTTGTTACAATATTGCTTCTGTTTTATGCTTCAGTTTTTTGGGCATAAGGCATGTGGGATCTTCGCTCCCTGACCAGGGATCAAACCTGCACCCCCTGCGCTGGAAGGTGAAGCCTTTTTATTTTCCTGGCCACGCTGTGTGGCACGCGTGATCCTAGTTCCCCGACCAGGGATCAAACCTGTGCCCACCCTGCAGTGGAAGCACAGAGTCTTACCCACTGGGCCACCAGGGAAGTCCCCCTAATCAGTTATTTATATGTTTGTTCCTTTTTACCAGGTATCTGAACATTCACAGGAGAAATAAGAAGGTTTTCATTCAGGGCTCAGAAGTCTCTAGAGAACACCTGCAGCAGAGACCTAAATTCTTTATTAACTTCTTGCCTAGTCTGTCCTTTTGGGACACTGTTGCTCTTCAGAATGAGACACACTGAAAGCGGCATAAAGATGTCTGGTTCCTTTTAAGAGAAGAAAAGGCCGGCCACAGGAAGGAACAAGTCTGGTTACCACAGTTTTCAGGCTCCAAGTAACTATTTTAAGAGTATCCATACCATTTTTCTAATTATAGCATCGTTAGTTTTCATAGGAACACTGAGATTTATTAATTCCTATTTAAATCTTTAAAGCTGTAGCTAAAAAGGTCACATTCCTCCCCACCCGATTACGTCACTTGTTCTTTAACAGCTGGCGATTAAGTTATTGTAACTGAATAATACACTGATTGTTTTTCTCCATAAACTCATTTAACTTATAGTAACAAAACTGTCGACGAGAAAAATTACTTTAACTAAAACATAAAATAGATGTTTTTTCTATAAAAACAAAAAGTTTTAATCTCTATGTATATGTCACATTACTTGAATATTTAGCAATAACATCCACATGACATGGGTCTTTCTCAATGCTTTTCTACAGTAAGCATAATAAATCAAGTAAAGGAAAACCTGACATACTCAAGAGAGATATTTTGCAGATAACTGATAAAATTTTTAAACCACACTTTGCTGGCTAGAAAAATGATATATTAATAAGCTGCACAAAATATTAGATTTTAATTATAAAATACAGATATAAAAGGCAAAGAAGAAATCTATCTTCCTTTTATTAAAAAAAATGGAAAATAGAGACTAGAATTAAAAAGGAAAGAAAAAAAAACCTCCAGAAAACTACTCAAGTATAACCTGTTGATGTCTCCAATGAAGCTGCAGTCATAATTGGTGCAGGCTATGACCTTTTGCTTAGAATTTTTAATTTTTAAACATCCTGCACTTCCATATTTTCAAAATCAAACTCCTAAGCTTCCTTTCATACATAAAATTTGAACTGTCTTATACCAACTGATGAACTTTTTGAGCAAATAATGGCAACAATTCTGTTTCAGAAGCCTTAGATTTCTCTGTATAGCAATGCTTCTGCAGTCTTGTATTTGAGTATTTTATTGAATCTTACGCTTTTTAAAATAAGGTAAAACTATGAAAATGGAAAAAAAAATACTGCAGCATCTCCCTATTTATAGTAAAGGGACAGTCAAGATATGGTTCAAATGCAGCCTGTTGCCTGTTTGTGTAAATGACGTTTGACTGAAGCACAGCCACGCTCCTTTGTTCCCGCTGTCTCTGGCTGCTTTATGCCACAATGGCAGAACTGAGTACTTGTGACTGAGACCATACAGCTCACAAAACCTGAAATATTTGCTCTCTGGTTCTTTACAGAGAAAGTTTGCCAACTCCTGTGAAAATGCCCTCCTCAAGTTAAGCTAGATTTTATTAAAACCAAGCACACAAAAATTAGATGGATATGCATTGTGCTGCATTCTTCCAAAGCAATTACTTCAAATAATTACAAACTTTAGTTTCCTTCAACCTTGACATTCTCCTTCTCTAGAAACCTCAGAAAGGACAGACGGAAGTGCAATCTTCAGCTACATACAAGTGTCACTTCCACGTATACAGTGAGTTTCAACTGATTTTCTTAATTCACATGTTAGTTTTAATACCTATTTCAAAGATAAGAAATTTTCTCTTCCTTAACTATGGAAATAAACACTTATCTCAGAGAACTTCAGTGGTTTCCTTTAAAAAAGGAAAATTTTATTTAAAAAATATAACTTTATTAGAACCTAGCCTAAGTCAAACAGTCACAAAAATTAAGTGCAGAATCTCTAGCTTTCTTGTTTATTGTTTACCTTATTTAACTTATCCTTCCCCATGTATCTTTCCTCTGACCTCTGATCTTGTATTACCTACTTCACTGCCTTATCCTACTAATTACCTGCATCCCCACAAAGCACCTAACACGCTCACGTTTGGCTCCAGTTTTTTTAAAAAGCCAATATAGACTAAGAGACTGACACTAGGCTGGCAGTTTTTATATCAAATAAATTCCTTAACTAAAATCGCCACCACCTACACCACCAGAGCTACATTAGAATCTCCTACACAGCTCCTCCACGGTTACAGTAACAGCACCTGCACACTTCTACAAGGTTTCCGGCAATTCTCTGCAGGTACTTTTAACAACCCCCGGAGGTCAGGGAATGACCAATTAAAATTTTCTTGTGGGAGATAATAGGGAAGCAAAAAAAATGATCCACTGTTCTACACAGGGGATCCTGTATGCATTCATAAAGTAGGGCTCTATTAAAAGATATGCCCTGTGCTCACCATCAAATCCCCAGAACCTTGCACGATACAAGGTACACAGCTGGTGCTCAACAAATATTTAGTGAATGCATGAATTATTTAATTATTCCATTAAATCTAAAGTTATAAGCCTTCACGGGCGGAGACTGTGGGTGGCAGAGGGGGAAGCTCCGGAGCCGCGGAGGAGAGCGCAGCCACAGGGAGCGGAGGGCAAAGCGGAGAGATTCCCGCAGAGGATCGGGGCCGACCAGCACTCACCAGCCCGAGAGGCTTGTCTGCTCCCCCGCCGAGGCGGGCAGGGCCGGGAGCTGAGCCTCGGGCTTCGGTCGGATCCCAGGGAAAGGTCTGGGGTTGGCGGCGTGAACACAGCCTGAAGGGGCTAGTGCGCCACCGCTGGCCGGGAGGGAGTCCGGGAAAAGGTCTGGAGCTGCAGAAGAGGCAAGAGACCTTTTCTTGCCTCTTTGTTTCCTGGTGCTCGAGGAGAGGGGATTAAGCGCGCCGCGTAAAGGAGCTCCAGAGACGGGCGCAGAGCTGCAGAAGAGACAGGAGACCTTTTCTTCCCGCTTTGTTTCCTGGGGCGCGAGGAGAGGGGATTAAGCCTGCCGCTTAAAGGAGCCACAGAGGCGGGCGCGAGCCGCGGCTATCAGCGCGGACCCCAGAGATGGGCATGAGATGCTAAGGCTGCTGCTTCCGCCACCAAGAAGCCTGTGAGCGAGCACGGGTCACTGTCCACACCTCCCCTCCCGGGAGCCTGTGCAGCCCGCCACTGCCAGGGTCCCGGGATCCAGGGACAACTTCCTAGGGAGAACGCACGGCGCGCCTCAGGCTGGTGCAACATCACGACGGCCTCTGCCGCTGCAGGCTCACGCGGCATTCGTGACCCTCCCTCCATGCCCCTCCCTCCCCCCAGCCTGAGTGAGCCAGAGCCCCCGAATCAGCTGCTCCTTTAACCCCGTCCTGCCTGAGCGAAGAGCAGACGCCCTCAGGCGACCTACGCGCAGAGGCGGGGCCAAGTCCAAAGATGAACCCCGGGAGCTGTGCGAAGAAAGAGGAGAGGGGGAGGTCTCTCCCAGCAGCCTCAGAAGCAGAGGATTAAAGCTCCACAATCAACGTGATGCACCTGCATCTGTGGAAAAACTGAATAGACAGTGAATCATCCCAAGTTGAGGAGGTGGACTTTGGAAGCAAGATATATTATTCTTTTCCCCTTTTTCTCTTTTTGTGAATGTGTATGTGTGTGCCGCTGTGTGAAATATTTATCTGTATAGCTTTGCTTGCACCATTTGTCCTAGGGTTCTGACCGTCCCAGGGTTTTTTTGTTTTGTTTTGTTTTGACTTTTTAAAATTTTTCTTCTTAATAATTATTTTTTATTTTAATAACTATTTTATGCTACTTTATTTTACCTTCCTCCTTCCTTTCTTCCTTCCTTTCTCCCTTCCTTCCTTCCTTTCTTTCCTTTCTATTTTTTCTCGCTTTTATTTTGAGCCGTGTGGATTAAAGGCTCTTGGTGCTCCAGCCAGGCAGGGCTGTGTCTCTGAGGTGGGAGAACCAACTTCAGGACACTGGTCCAAAAGAGACCTCCCAGCTCCACGTAATATCAAACGGCAAAAATCTCCCAGAGATCTCCATCTCAATACCAAGACCCAGCTTCACTCAAGGACCAACAACGTACAGTGCTGGACACCCTATGGCAAACAACTAGCAAGACAGGACCACAGCCCCATCCATTAGCAGAGAGGCTGCCTAAAATCATAATAAGGCTACAGACACCCCAAAACACACCACCAGACGTGGACCTGCCCACCAGAAAGACAAGATCCAGCCTCATCCACCAGAACACAAGCACTAGTCCCCCAACCAGGAAACCTACTCAACCCACTGAACCAACCTTAGCCACTGGGGACAGACACCAAAAACAATGGGAACTACGAACCTGCAGCCGGCAAAAAGGAGACCCCCAAACACAGTAAGATTAGCAAAATGAAAAGACAGAAAAACACACAGCAGATGAAGGAGCAAGGTAAAAACCCACCAGACCTAACAAATGAAGAGGAAATAGGCAGTCTACCTGAAAAAGAATTCAGAATAACGATAGTAAAGATGATCCAAAATCTTGGAAATAGAATAGACAAAATGCAAGAAACATTTAACAAGGACCTAGAAGAAATAAAGAGGAAGCAAGCGAAATGAACAACACAATAAATGAAATTAAAAATACTCTAGATGGGATCAACAGCAGAATAACTGAGGCAGAAGAACGGATAAGTGACCTGGAAGATAAAATAGTGGAAATAACTACTGCAGAGCAGAATAAAGAAAAAAGAATGAAAAGAACTGAGGACAGTCTCAGAGACCTCTGGGACAACATTAAACACACCAACATTCGAATTATAGGGGTCCCAGAAGAAGATAAAAAGAAAGGGACTGAGAAAATACTTGAGGAGATTATAGTTGAAAACTTCCCTAATATGGGAAAGGAAATAGTTAATCAAGTCCAGGAAGCACAGAGAGTCCCATACAGGATAAATCCAAGGAGAACCACACCAAGACACATATTAATCAAACTATCAAAAATTAAATACAAAGAAAACATATTAAAAGCAGCAAGGGAAAAACAACAAATAACACACAAGGAAATCCCCATAAGGTTAACAGCTGATCTTTCAGCAGAAACTCTGCAAGCCAGAAGGAAGTGGCAGGACATATTTAAAGTGATGAAGGAGAAAAAAACTACAACCAAGATTACTCTACCCAGCAAGGATCTCATTCAGATTTGATGGAGAAATTAAAACCTTTACAGACAAGCAAAAGCTGAGAGTTCAGCACCACCAAACCAGCTTTACAACAAATGCTAAAGGAACTTCTCTAAGCAAGAAACACAAGAGGAGGAAAAGACCTACAAGAACAAACTCGAAACAATTAAGTAAATGGTAAAGGAACATATATATCGATAATTACCTTAAATGTAAATGGATTAAATGCTCCCACCAGAAGACACAGACTGGCTGAATGGATACAAAAACAAGACCCATATATATGCTGTCTACAAGAGACCCACTTCAGACCTAGGGACACATACAGACTGAAAGTAAGGGGATGGAAAAAGATATTCCATGCAAATGGAAATCAGAAGAAAGCTGGAGTAGCAAGTCTCAAATCAGACAAAATAGACTTTAAAATAAAGACTATTAAAAGAGACAAAGAAGGACACTACATAATGATCAAGGGATCGATCCATGAAGAAGATATAACAATTGTAAATATTTATGCACCCAACATAGGAGCACCTCAATACATAAGGCAAATACTAACAACCATAAAAGGGGAAATCGACAGTAACACAATCATAGTAGGGGACTTTAACACCCCACTGTCACCAATGGACAGATCATCCAAACTGAAAATAAATAAGGAAACACAAGTTTTAAATGATACATTAAACAAGATGGACTTAATTGATATTTATTGGACATTCCATCCAAAAACAACAGAATACACATTTTTCTCAAGTGCTCATGGAACATTCTCCAGGATAGATCATATCGTGGGTCACAAATAAGCCTTGGTAAATTTAAGAAAATTGAAATCATATCAAGTATCTTTTCCGACCACAATGCTGTGAGACTAGATATCAATTACAGGAAAAGATCTGTAAAAAATATAAACACATGGAGGCTAAACAATACACTACTTAATAACGAAGTGATCACTGAAGAAATCAAAGAGGAAACCAAAAAATACTTAGAAACAAATGACAATGGAGACATGATGACCCAAAACCTATGGGATGCAGCAAAAGCAGAGTTCTAAGAGGGAAGTTTATAGCAATACAATCCTACTTTAAGAAACAGGAAACATCTCGAATAAACAACCTAACCTTGCACCTAAAGCAATTAGAGAAAGAAGAACCAAAAAATCCCAAATTTAGCAGAAGGAAATAAATCATAAAGATCAGATCAGAAATAAATGAAAGAGAAATGAAGGAAACGATACCAAAGATCAATAAAACTAAAAGCTGGTTCTTTGAGAAAATAAACAAAATTGATAAACCACTAGGCAGACTCATCAAGGAAAAAAGGGGAGAAGACTCAAATCAACAGAATTAGAAATGAAAAAGGAGAAGTAACAACGGACACTGCAGAAATACAAAAGATTATTAGAGATTACTACAAGCAACTGTATGCCAATAAAATGGACAACCTGGAAGAAATGGAAGAAATGGACAAATTCTTAGAAACGCAACACCTGCCAAGACTGAACCAGGAAGAAATAGAAAATATGAACAGACCAATCACAAGCACTGAAATTGAAACTGTGATTAAAAATCTTCCAACAAACAAAAGTCCAGGACCAGATGGCTTCACAGGTGAACTCTATTAAACATTTAGAGAAGAGCTAACACCTATCCTCAAACTCCTCCAAAAGATAGCAGAGGGAGGAACATTCCCAAACTGGGAATGAATCAGGGTGAGGCCACCATCACCCTGATACCAAAACCAGACAAAGATGTCACAAAGAAAGAAAACTACAGGCCAATATCACTGATGAACATAGATGCAAAAATCCTCAACAAAATACTAGCAAACAGAATCCAACAGCACATTAAAAGGATCATACACCATGATCAAGTGGGGTTTATTCCAGCAATGCAAGGATTCTTCAATATACACAAATCAATCAACGTGATACACCATATCAACAAACTGGAGGAGAAAAACCATATGGTCATCTCAATAGATGCAGAGAAAGCTTTTGACAAAATTCAACACCCATTTATGATAAAAACCCTGCAGAAAGTACGCATAGAGGGAACTTTCCTCAACATAATAAAGGCCATATATGACAAACCTACAGCCAACATCGTCCTCAATGGTGAAAAACTGAAACCATTTCCACTAAGATCAGGAACAAGACAAGGTTGCCCACTCTCACCACTCTTATTCAACATAGTTTTGGAAGTTCTAGCCACAGCAATCAGAGAAGAAAAAGAAATAAAAGGACTCAAAATAGGAAAAGAAGAAGTAAAGCTGTCACTGTTTGCAGATGACATGATACTATACACAGAGAATACTAAAGATGCTACCAGAAAACTACTAGAGCTAACCAATGAATTTGGTAAAGTAGCAGGATACAAAATAAATGCACAGAAATCTCTGGCATTCTTATACACTAATGATGAAAAATCTGAGAGTGAAATTAAGAAAACACTCCCACTTACCACTGCAACAGAAAGAATAAAATATCTAGGAATAAACCTACCTAAGGAGACAAAAGACCTGTATGCAGAAAATTATAAGACACTGATGAAAGAAATTAAAGATGACACAAATAGATGGAAAGATATACCATGTTCTTGGATTGGAAGAATCAACATTGTGAAAATGACTCTACTACCCAAAGCAATCTACAGATTCAATGCAATCCCTATCAAACTACCACTGGCATTTTTTACAGAACTAGAACAAAATATTTCACAATTTGTATGGAAACACAAAAGACCCCGAATAGCCAAAGCAATCTTGAGAACGAGAAATGGAGCTGGAGGAATTAGGCTCCCTGACTTCAGACTATACTACAAAGCTACAGTAATCAAGACATTACGGTAGTGGCACAGAAATATAGATCAACGGAACAGGATAGAAAGCCCAGAGATAAACCCACACACATATGGTCACCTTATCTTTGATAAAGGAGGCAAGAATATACAGTGGAGAAAAGACAGCCTCCTCAATAAGTGGTGCTGGGAAAACTGGACAGCTACATGTAAAAGTATGAAATTAGAACACCATACACAAAAATAAACTCAAAATGGGTTAAGGACCTACATGTAAGGCCAGACACTATCAAACTCTTAGAGGAAAACTTAGGCAGAACACTCTATGACATAAATCACAGCAAGATCCTTTTTGACCCACCTCCTAGAGATATGGAAATAAAAACAAAAATAAACAAATGGGACCTAATGAAACTTAAAAGCTTTTGCACAGCAAAGGATACCATAAACAAGACCAAAAAATAACCCTTAGAATGGGAAAAAATAGTTGCAAATGAAGCAACTGACAAAGGATTAATCTTCAAAATTTATAAGCAACTCACGCAGCTCAAAAACAAAAAAACAAACAACCCAATCCAAAAATGGGCAGAAGAACTAAACAGACATTTCTCCAAAGAAGATATACAGATTGCCAACAAACACATGAAAGAATGCTCAACATCAGTAATCATTAGAGAAATGCAAATCAAAACTACAATGAGATATCATTTCACACCGGTCAGAATGGCCATCATCAAAAAATCTAGAAACAATAAATGTTGGAGAGGGTGTGGAGAAAAGGGAACACTCTTGCACTGCTGGTGGGAATGTAAATTGATACAGCCACTATGGAGAACAGTATGGAGGTTCCTTAAAAAACTACAAATAGAACTACCATACGACCCAGCAATCCCACTACTGGGCATATACCCTGAGAAAACCATAATTCAAAAAGAGTCATGTACCAAAATGTTTATTGCAGCTGTGTTTACGATAGCCAGGACATGGTAGCAACCTAAGTGTCCATCAACAGATGAATGAATAAAGAAGATGTGGCACATATATACAATGGAATATTACTCAGCCATAAAAAGAAACAAAACAGTTATTTGTAGTGAGGTGGATGGATCTGGAGTCTGTCATACAGAGTGATGTAATTCAGAAGGAGAAAAACAAATACCGTATGCTAACACATATATATGGAATCTAAGAAAAAAAAATGTCATGAAGAGATTGGTGGTAGGACGGGAATAAAACACAGACCTACTAGAGCATGGACTTGAGGATATGGGGAGGGGGAAGGGTAAGCTGTGACAAAGTGAGACAGTGGCATGGACATATATACACTACCAAACGTAAAATAGAGAGCTAGTGGGAAGCAGCCGCATAGTACAGGGAGATCACCTCTGTGCTTTGTGACCACCTAGAGGGGTGGGATAGGGAGGGTGGGAGGGAGGGAGACGCAAGAGGGAGGAGATATGGGAACATATGTATATGTATAACTGATTCACTTTGTTGTAAAGCAGAAACTAACACACCATTGTAAAGCAATTATACTCCAATAAAGATGTTAAAAAAAAATAAAAATAAAGTTATGGTTTTTATTTTATTCTTCTCCATCAGTGTTTTCCTTTCTAAATAAAAAATGATTAAAATATTTAACAAATATGTATGAAAAAAATCTAAGAGTTCTATTAAAGCCGATAGTTCACAGTGGATAGTAAAAAACTATTGTTTAGTGGTGATTATTTTTTTTAATTAATTAATTTATTTTTTTTTTCGCTGCGTTGGTTCTTTGTTGCTGCGTGCGGGCTTTCTCTAGCTGTGGCGAGCAGGCTTCTCACTGCAGTGGCTTCTCTTGTTGCAGAGCACGGGCTTCAGTAGTTGTGGCGCACGGGCTTAGCTGCTCCGCAGCATGTGGGATCTTCCCGGACCAGGGCTCAAACCCGTGTCCCCTGCATTGGCAGGCGGGTTCTTAGCCACTGCGTCACCAGGGAAGCCCCTAGTGGTGGCCATTTTGTAATGTATAGAAATATCAAGTCGCTATGTTGTGCACCAGGAACTAACATAGTGTTGTAGGTCAATTATACTCCAAAAAACAAACTCATAGCAAAAGAGATCAGATTTGTGGTCACCAGATGTGGAAAGAGGGTGCCGTGAGGGGAGGGCGAACCGGATGGAGGGGGTCAAAGGCACAAACTTCCAGCTATAAGATAAACAAGTACTAGGGATGCAATGAACAGCATGGTTAATATAATTAATGCTGCTGTATGTTACCTGTAAAGTTAAGAGAGTAAGTCCTAAGAGTTCTCATCAAACTCTTTTTTTTTTTCTTTTTTAAAATTTTGTGTCTACATGAGGTGATGGATGTTCACTAAACTTACTGTGGTCATCATTTCATTATGTATATAAGTCAAATCATTATACTATACAGAAACGTACACAGTGCTGTATGTTAACTGCATCTCAATACAACTGGAAGAGAAGAAAAAAATTGTTTAATCTGATGTGTACAAACCTCTCTGAAATACAGGGAAGACACTGCAGATTCTATCTTCAAATATGCTGACTTATGGTCTCAGAAAAATGCTTATCCAGAAAACATAGCCTTACATCACTTCATGGAAAAGAACCAAATGTAGATACACATGTAAGTATCTACATCAAATAACCCCAGTAATTAAGTTCTACCTTTAATATTTTGATCAGATAGATAAGTATATTTCTATGACTTATACATTAAGCCATTCACTTACTAAGTAAACTTTATTTCCTACATAATTAAAATAGGCTTTTGCTATTTTTCTTCTATTTTTAATTAAAATGTCAAATATATATAGCTCTATGGGTATGTTTGAGATCAAAGTAATAAGTGTACACCTACACATAAATATAGAAAACACTTAGCAGTATATTTGTAGACCAGACACTATTCTAAGAACTTATATAAATCCAACTAATCTTCATAAAAATCCTATGACATAGGTACTACTATTATTCCCATTTTACAGATGGGGAAATAGTTCCAGAGAAGTTTGGGTACTTGACCAGGTTTGGACAACTAAAAAGTGATCGATCTGAACTTTGAACCCAGGCAACCGGGTTCTTTGCCTCTCTTATACTATGCTGCCTCTATACTTGATTAATGGGAAAAAACTTTTATGAAAGTTAAAAATATAGTATTGAATTCTTAGAGTTATTAGTTATGAACTATAAAAAGTATACCACACAAAAGTTCATGTCTTCTTTGGAAGTACATTGTAGACTAAATTGGAAAAACAAGAAAAGGACTTGTGCCAGTGAATAAGATTTCCGTTTGACGACACAATGTTAATTAAGAAACAGAACTGAGAAGTCATACTCTTTAATGTCTTTTGATTTAACTAGAGCCTTTTATGCTCTCCTTCACTCACTTACTCATTCAAGAAATGTTCAGTACATCCTGACTGACAGGATAGAAAAAAGTAACAGACAAATCCCCGTCCTTGAGAGGCCTTGCAACTCAGTAATGAGAAGCAAGGCTCAAAGCAGTAAAGTGTATTTCCCAGACTTTACATCATAGGCTTTCCCCGCAAAACTATACCACGTCGACTTTCCATAAGAACATTAAAACTGAAAAAGGATTATCAAATATAATATATAAATCTAGTGACTAATGTCATGTTAAAAAAAAAAAACCTGCCTAAGAGAGTAACATTATCCCTATAGGCTGAGAAACGGGAATAAATGCCCTGGGCCCACAGATACGTTACAAGAGGCCCAATATAGCATACAAAATACATAAAGCAGACACCCAAATAAACTGATTCTAACCCAATGTGCCAACTATGCATTTCTTTTTTTTTTTTTTTTTTTTTTTTTTTTTTTTTTAACATCTTTATTGGAGTATAATTGTTTTACAATAGTGTGTTAGTTTTCCCTCTACAACAAACTAAATCAGTTATACATACACACATGCTCCCACATCTCCTCCCTCTTGAACTATGCATTTCTTAAAAATTTTTGCTTGCGTCCTTAGAAGTTAGAAAATCTCTTTTGAACGGTCTCAAATAGAAACCCACAGAGTTTAGAACTGTCTTTTTTTAAATAAAATTTTACTTTAGCAATAAAAAAAATACTACATAGCAACGAATATTTACTAAGCATATACTCTGCTTGAGGCACTTGAGTCTCTCATGTCCTTAATGTCCTCAGCACCCAGGAGTTCCATGATTCCTCCCTCCTCACAAGGGAGTTGCTGAACCAAGATTTAAAACTAGGTCTGTTTGATTTCAAAGTCCAGGCTATTACTCACTACCTATACTGTCCCTACCGAGTACAAGTAACAGTAATCATATCTTACAGCTGTGTTTAATAAATACTCTTATTACCAGTGTAAAATATTTTCAAATTTAAGAACGGGCACATTCTCTCTTCCTAAGGTTACAAACAGAAAGACACTAACAAGAAATATTAAGTGCTACATTATTCCACTTTAATTTCATTTTGCCTATCTTCCAGTGAAAGATTTGAGAATACTGTTCTATAATTTCTAAATCATGCCTGTCACAGCAAAAGTAAGCAATAAATACTTACCTAAATAAATAATGCTCTCCAGGCCTTCCCCGGTGGCGCAGTGGTTGAGAATCCGCCTGCCGATGTAGGAAACACGGGTTCGTGCCCCGGTCCGGGAAGATCCCACGTGCCGCGGAGCAACTAAGCCCGTGAGCCATGGCCACTGCGCCTGCGCGTCCGGAGCCTGTGCTCCACAACGGGAGGGGCCACAACAGTGAGAGGCCCGCGTACCGCAAAAATAATAATAATAATAATAATGTTCTCCTCTCCATGAGCACGGCAACCATTTGACGCAGTTCAGATTTCAAATATTACCTCCCACTTGTCCCCAGAAGTACATTCTCACTTATGCTCATCAGAACAAATGTTGTGCCTTTTGGTTTGGTAAGTTCGGCCGCCTCACCATGACACTACCAAAATTCCAAGCTCAAAATGCTGCCAGCTCTCCAGCTAAGTTTGCAATGCAAAATAAAAGCGGGATGATTAACAGTGTGGAAGTGTGTTCCACTAGGAAACAGATTCCTTGATTCAATACCCCAAGTCACTGAGCACCTGTAAATATGGGACACTAGGTAATTTTAAGCGAAAAAAGAATTCTCAAGGTTCATTTCATGGTTCTTCAGTATGCTGAAGTAACAAAAAAAATCACAATCACTTGGGAACTATAAAGTAACTGCCAAGACACACCCACCATTTTTTTCTTTTAAATGACCTTCACATACGTTTCTGCCTACAAGTGCCACACCTGCCTGCTCTCCCAGAGCCAGGGATGGGACACCGCCCCAGCTCAACTGGTTTCCCAAAGAGACAGGGAGGCTGAACTCCTCCCACTGACAACCTTCCACTAGATCACGTGCTTGGGTACTTATGAGATTCTAACTAACACAACTCTGGTCTTCATCTGTGAAGAAGCTATTAGACAAAAAGATTAAAAAGGCCACGGGACTTCCCTGGTGGCAGCGTGGTTAAGGATCCGCCTGCCAATGCAGGGGACACGGGTTCAAGCTCTGGTCCAGGAAGATCCCACGTGCCGCGGAGCAACTAAGCCCGTGCGCCACTGAGCCTGCGCTCTAGAGCCCACGAGCCGCAACTACTGAGCCTGCTCTCTAGAGCCTGTGAGCCACAACTACTGAAGCCCGCGTGCCTGGAGCCTGTGCTCTGCAACAAGAGAAGCCACAGCAATGAGAAGCCCGCGCCCTGCAACAAAGAGCAGCTCCTGCTCACTGCAACCAGAGAAAGCCCGTGAGCAGCAATGAAGACCCAACACAGCCAAAAAAATAAATAAATTTATATATTTTTTTAAAAAGAGATAAAGAAGGCCAGACATATGCTCTGGGCTCTCATTAAGAGGCCAAGAATGATAAGTAAAATTCAGAGGGTAGAGTCACCAAAGTAAGTCCACATCCATAGGATTTTAAGTGAATGTCAGAATAATGAACACAGAGATAAAGAGATCACAGAGTAGGAGAAACAAGTGTTTAGGTTTAGATGGGGTTTTTTTAATCAGACAAAAAGAAAAGTAAACATATACATTTTAAAAAATTAGAGTAATTAGAGCCTATCTAACCAAAATTGTTACCTGGAACTTTTCAACATTATCACTTTAGCAGAATTAGACAAGTGACACCTGACAGTACAATTATTTTTTTTCCTCCAAAAGTAACACTGAGTATGTCCTGGAGACACTATGAACTAACAAATATACTATGTACTACACAGACAACTAATAGTAATAATAATGATGACTACAGACGTCTGATTCTTTGAAGGAAGGTTCAATCATCTTTCATACGCTGGTTTTACTACAGCTGGAGAGCAGACTGAAATACACTAAACTATGAGCTCCTTAAAGGCAGAATCCAGACTAGACGTGGCATCTCTTCTAGCACATAGAAAACCTTTAATAGGTGGTGCATGAAACACAGATACTGGATATTCAATTAGGCAAAAATTTCTATCCCCCAGAAAAACTGATTGAGGTTTCAGTGAATTTAAAACTACATATTTGGGCTTCCCTGGTGGCGCAGTGGTTGGGAGTCCGCCTGCCGATGCAGGGGACACGGGTTCATGCCCCGGTCTGGGAAGATCCCACGTGCGCAGCTGGGCCCATGAGCCGTGGCCGCTGAGCCTGCGCGTCCGGAGCCTGTGCTCCACAACGGGAGAGGCCACAACAGTGAGAGGCCCGCATACCGGAAAAAAAAAATTAAAAATAAAAACTACATATTTATTTACTCCCTCAGACTCACATTAATTATCTCCTTGCCTGAACTTGCTTCAAATTTTAGTTCAACGAGCTAAACAGATAAAAGAGGAGAAATGGTGTTAATTCATCTTACATGAAAGTACTGGAAAACAGTCCCAGCACTGATTGGGACGCCGTCTCTCTCTCTGCCTAAGGAAGAACAGATTCAGAACACAGACTTCCCCCGGCCCCAGCCCCTTTGATAAGCTTTCCATTTTCTAACTTCAGCACAAAAAAGTATTTAAAACAGTCTGACTATGGGAAATCTTCCTCTTTTCCATCCTTACTAGAGACACACGTCTTTCACTTCTTGTCATTTCTATTTTTGCATTGACAAGGTTTTCAGATCTTGGAACTGAGTGTGTTCATGTTTTGCCCTCCTTGTGGGGATGGGACTTTATGTGTAACTATATATAATTTTTTATATAAGTATGAACAATTTCTAATGCAAGAAATTTCCAACATTTTAATATTACTATAGTTCATAACACTGCATATATGCTTACAACAAAAAAATTAAATTTAATTCTATGTATTGTTAAAAGACCACTGACTATATGCCTACCAAATTAACTGATAATAGATTTTAACAAAGAATTTATCTCTCTAACTGAAATAGAGTTTAGCCAAAATGTCTCTGGCCAAATTTTAAACAGTTGACCAAAAAATGTTGTCATCATCAAACCCTAAACCACTAACATATACCCTGAACCTATAAATAAAGGCATTAGATTCTAAGGAGAAGAATCTTGTGAGGCCTCAGTCAGATACTACTTTCCCTTAGCTAAATGCAGACCCTCCCTTTCACCAAAACAGCATTCTCAAACTTTTTGATCCCAGAGCCCCTTTACCCTCTTAAAAATTACCTGGGATACAAAAGAGCTTTTGTTCCCGTTCAATATCATATCTATTGATATTTAGTATTAGAAGTTAAAACTAGGAAATTTTTAAATTATTTGTTAAATTTATTTTAAAATAATAAACCTGTTGCGTGTTACTATGAATATGTGTTTAGAAAAATGATAGCCTCCCCCAGAAACATCAGTGAGGAAAACAGCACTGTCTCGCAGTTTCAAATCTCCTCATTATCTGGATTCTCATGCCTGCTTCCACATTAAACCTCTTGCAATATGTATGTTGTTCTGCCTGAAGCACATATAGAAAAAATGGTCTTATACAGACATGCAGACAATAAAAGGAGAATTATTCTAATAAGCTTTTCAGATAATTGTGGACATTCTTTAACATTCCTCCAAAACTCAATGAGTAGCGGTTTCTTAAAGATTGGTTGCAATGTGGAATCTAAAATCACATCAATTAACAATTTGTACTTTGTCACATTAAAATCCATTCGTCTATTTTGCCTCTGAATGACTCTTGTATCCATCATGCATTGGTCATTTGAAAAATATTAATTCACTGAGTTAGGCTTATCTTATTTTCCAAATGTTGGAACATTTCACTACACAGTATCAAAAACAAAAAACAAATACAAAATCTTTAACATCACCACTGCTTTCATCAGGAAAGTCTCGAGATTGAAAAACTATAAGCTCACGGTGGCAGATACAAGTTTTCAAGATTCTAATTTTCACTTGAAAGCTTGATTTTTATCATTTGCAACAAAAATCAAATTTTTTTAAAGCAATGGCCTTACTTTGTTCATTTTTGAGAAAACGTCTAACAAATGCCCTGCTGTGAATAAGCAGTCTGTCAGTCATTCTTTCAAGTAAAATTGGTGTTCCATTAAAAAAGTAACTGGCGGGCTTCCCTGGTGGCGCAGTGGTTGAGAGTCCGCCTGCCGATGCAGGGGATACGGGTTCGTGCCCCGGTACGGGAGGATCCCACATGCCGCGGAGCGGCTGGGCCCGTGAGCCGTGGCCGCTGAGCCTGCGCGTCCGGAGCCTGTGCTCCGCAACGTGAGAGGCCACAACAGTGAGAGGCCCGCGTAACACAAAAAAAAAAAAAAAAAAAAAGTAACTGGCTAAACTCACAACTCAATTCAAACAAGGTTAGGGGACTTCCCTGGTGGTCCAGTGGTTAAGACTCCACGGTCCCAATGCAGGGGGCCTGGGTTCAAACCCTGATCAGGGAACTAGATCCCACATGCATGCTGCAACTAAGAGTTCACATGCCACAACTAAGAAGCCTGTGAGCTGCAACTAAGGAGCCCAAGTACGGCAACTAAGGAGCCCACACCTGCCGCAACTAAGACTCAGTGCAACCAAATAAACAAATATTTTTTTAAAAATCAAACAAGGTCAGAATTTTGATATAATTATTTTTGTATTTTTAAAGGTATAAATACTCCTGACTTCATAAACTGAGAATATGCAATTGTTTCTTCAATGTAAAAAGAAAGTTATTGCTACCTGCCTTACAAAGCAGCTGTGAAGCAACCACCTATGGAAGCATCTATTCTAGTGCCCGACACAGTAAAGATGCTCAACTAACCATGGTTAGTTCCTTCCATCATCCTGTCTCTCACTATAATATTAATATTAATGAATCCCCTCTAGTTCTTCATTGTTCTATTTCTCCTCTATAACCAAGTTGTCACTCACCTACCTTCCACCCACTTTTAAGTTACTGAATTCCTCTCTATGAGACAGAAAAACAGACAGAGAGCATTCAACCATAGGTTACGGAGAGAGGGCTTCAGAAGTCAAGCATCTTGTGGAAAGGCTCTGAGACACAAATTTCTCTGGTTTAGAAGCCTAGTCCTTTCCCTCTCCCTTTAACGTACCAGGTTACATTCATGATTCTCCAGAAATGTGAGCTCAAGTGTTGTTATAACACGCTTCAAAATAACTGTTGTGATAAAATTGTTCAAGGAGTCATCCTGAGTTTAAACCATCTGTCTGGCATTTACTGAAGCAACTGCTAAACGTATTCTATGCATACAGATGAGATTTTTCTCAACAAAAAATGCAAAAATGTTTCCACATCTGTTGTTTTTGTTGATATGTCACCTAGATTAGCAAATTCTTTCCTATGAAGAAAACAGGGTGAAAACACAAAACATTTTTAATGAACACGTTTTTAAATGACTCTTAAAATTATGTCATCTTTCCAACCATCTTTTTCTACTGTTTCTCTACGACAATCATACTAAAATTGTGTATGTGTGTATACATACATACACACATACACACACATACACATACATGCGTACAGACACATGCACACGTACATGCATGTACATACGCATACACATACGCACATCCATACATCTGTACACATGTATGTGCAGATACATACACTCATACTTATGCACATATACATACATACAAATGCACATACATACATATATGCATACATACATCTAAAGAGACAGAGAGAGAAATTTCCAGTATCTCAAGTCAACTGACACTGTGAGTTTAATCTTTAAACCTGTCTAAGACTTAAAATCACAAACTGGAAAAGTCATGCATTAAAGCCCATGAGAACTGGTCTACAGAAGTGAAGACATTTATATGCAATTGATGTTACACAGCATCCAAGAATTCTGAAGCATAAAGAATACACTCATCCCATATTCCAAGAGACAGATATAGTCCAGTGTGCAGCAAATAAGCGTGCCATGTGAGCACGTGTGGTTTTGGCTACGCAGCAGGCCCTCTTCTGAGGCGCAAGCAGCAGCACTGCCCTCCCTGCGGTTACCTGCCCCCCCCCCGAAATGATGTGATGATGACGGTGCTGCCACTCTCTCTACCCCGCACACCTCGCGCCTTCTTTGTGTTGGGCTGGCGGTAAATACAGTGCTGACGCACCAGCGTGCTCAACCTACCTGCAGAGGAACTGGTCCAGAGACGAGCACGAGACTTAATTAAGCTACGGTGAGCCGTCCCTGCAAAGGATTTCACATACGAACCTCAGGTCTTTCTTCTGGATCTAACTGTGACGATAAAAGCGTGGAGCGGTCAGCGGCTGTAACCTGTGTATTAGGTTCTCCAGAGAAACAGGTACAAGAAGGTGTGTATAGACAGGCAGACAGACAGACAGACAGAGAAAAAGATTTATTTTAAGGAACCGGCTCATGCGATGGTGAAGGCTTGGCAAGTCCAAAAGCTACAGAGCAGAGTCGGGCAGGCTGGAGACCGAGGGAAACACAGCAGTTCAAGCTCAAGGGCGGTCTGGTGACCGAATTCCTTCTTACGAGGGGGAGGTTCTATTCTCTGTTCTACTAAGGCCTTCAACCGATTGGATGAGGCCCACCCACGTAATGGAGGACAACATGCTTCACTCAGAGTCCCGCCAATTTACATGTTAGTCTCATCCAAAAAACACCTTCACAGAAACATCCAGTATAATGTCTGACCAAGCATCTGGACACCGTGGTCCAGCCAAGCTGACACCTAAAATTAACCATCACAAGTTCACCTCTTATCAACTGTAGATGTATCTATCATGTTAAGCATATTAAGTTGATTTTTTTCTAATCAGTATTGCCTTCACTATACAGATTCTTTATTATTTGTTGTCAGAAGTTTGCTGGCAGAAATGGGTAGGATACAATCTTTGGCTTTAAAGACTACAACCTGAAGAGAGTAGGACATGCACAAGGGGAATATTACTTTGCTCTTGCTAAGCTGAACTAGAATCAGGCTGGTAACTCTGTCCTGGCCAGCTCTTCCCCCGGCCTTCACGGCACTTGGTAACTGACCTGGCACAGAATGGGTGTGAAGTGGGAAGACCTCAGAAGAAGAAGATATGGTCGACAGCTATTATTTGCCTGCCTGGCACCTCTCCCTTATTCTGGGAACAGCACGTCTGCCACTTCTGTGGGGGAACTGCTTCTACTCAAATGCCAGCTACGCAGTTTGTGTATGGTCCAACCATGGCCCTGGTCACAGGCTTAAGCATAACCCAAGCCAAGCCAATGCTTTCTCCAAGATTTTCTGAATTAGAACTAAGAGAGGAAAAACAGATGCTCTCATAGAAAAACTAAGGTTGTGACCCTAGCACTTGCCAGCCACTTGTCTACAGCCATGTGGAAGAAGTCTGTCTGGAAGAATGACAGAGTCATGGAAGGGGAATTGGAGATGAGAGAGAAAGGATAAACGGAATCCTGACAGTGAGAAGGCCTCAGCTCCAACCACCCCTAACGCCGGCATGAATAAACCCTTCCTCTAGTTTGGTTACATGAGCCAGTAAATTCCCTTTTGCCTAAACTAGGCACAGTTGGGTTTCTACCACTAAGTTCGGACTAAGAGACAGGAATGAAAGCAGAAAAGGGTAAAACAAAGCCACGTGCACCTCGGTTCATGAGGCAGAAGGACAGGTAAAGTTTATAAGAAAGGTGAAGAAGAGACCAACTCGTCTCAGAAAAGGAAAAGGTGAGAAAAGGGTCAGGAAAAAGGTGAAAGCGAGGTGGATGTAAAGAGTTTTATGCGGACTGTGATCCCAGTGGTACCATACGCATGGATATACACACAGGCATCTTCTCGAAAAGATGGTCTACGGCTTTCACTAGACCCTCGGAAAGGTCACAACCCACCAAAGAGGAAGGAGCCTGACAAACAGATCCCGACGCTAAATTAAAGCAGGCTCTTTATCCCAGAAGGAAGTTAACGACAGACGATAAAGCATTTACTTTCTAATATCAAGAGTTTCTGGGCTTCCCTAGTGGCGCAGTGGTTGAGAGTCCGCCTGCCGATGCAGGGGACGCGGGTTCGTGCCCCGGTCCGGGAAGATCCCACGTGCCGCGGAGCGGCTGGGCCCGTGAGCCATGGCCGCTGAGCCTGCGCGTCCGGGGCCTGTGCTCCTCAATGGGAGAGGCCACAACAGCGAGAGGCCCGCATACCACAAAGAAGAAGAAGAAAAAAAAAAAAGAGTTTCTGAGAAAAGACCCCAGCAGTTAGAACAAGGTGTTCTTCTCATGGAGAACAGAAGGCATGCCAAAGAGAGTAAGTAAGAGCAGGCATCCTCCGAGAGCTCCAGGAGCTTTGCCTTCAGTTTTGACCCAAATGTAACTTCAGGCAGATCTAGCTCCTCTCCCAAATTTCCATCTAATTAGACATTTATGCCTAAATTTCCTTAAAGAAGATTTATCAATTTTCACTCCATATTGACTTTGCCCAGAACTTTCACTTTAAGAATCTGGGTTTCCGGAAACCTTGAAATTAGAGCAACATGTGAGATGTAAATGTGCATTTCTTGAGAGAGGAGTTTGCATTTTTCACCAAATTCTGATTGCATTTTTCATCAAATTGTATTTTTCATATAAATCCTGTGACTTTACAGATATGTACATAGTCAATCAAATAAAATCAAAAAAACTTTTATTCTTTCCTGTTTTGATTTAGTAGAAAGACTTGACAAGAAGATGAGCCTAGAAAGCAGAAACAGAAGATACAGTTTCCCAAATGCTATTCAGAGGAGGAAAATACAAAGAAAGGACAGCTAAAGGACACCGTAGTTGAAAAACTTCCTAAGTTTGCCTACATATGGCTGTCTTTACTTACAACTGACTATAAAGGAAAAAGTCAAACTAACAAAACCACCCAAAAAAGCACTACTGATCTCGTCACTCCCAGGGATGTCACGAATTAAAATATTACTGAAATAAGATTCAATCTTAATACAAACAACTCTCCATGTGTGGCGATGATGACCATTTCTGCAGATCATCAGAACCCTTTTCTTTACTTCCCACCACCCCGTTAGTACTTTATATGCTCAAGCAAAGGACAGTCCAAGAACTGGAATGGAACTAAAACGCCGATCAACTACTACTTGCTAAGGTACGTTTAAAGAATATGAAAAAGATTAACGAGGGGAGAGAGAAAAACTATTTTATTATTCCACCTACAGATTTCACATTAATACACTTCCTGTTCAACACAGGCAGAGATTATTAAGGGCTTACTATAAATATGTTCGATTTCATGTACATCTATTCTTATATTGAGTCTTTTATTTATTATCTATTTTAGTTATTTAAGTGAAATGTCAGTTCCAGCTTACCAGCTTTTTTGCTTTTACTTTCTAAAAATTAAGTCACCAGATACACCTATCTTGGTTGTCTCAAAAGAGTCAACTGTTTTAGCTCATTTTTCAAGAGTCAAGTACTGTTAATACTAGATTATGCATTCTGGGCAGGGGGACACAGAAAGTCCAGAATCTGACAGTAATTTGGCCGGACTTCTAAAGCAAAGCCGCTAAATATGCCTGCCAGCTGCTTCGATTAAGTCGATCTGCCACCCATGAGATCGCCTTTCTGAAATTAGGTAGAGATGTTAATCACTCCAGTTTCTGTGCAAAAAAATATACCACCAATTCTACTAATAATTATTATCAAAAGGAATACAAAGTTCACCTTCACACTCAAATAAGTAAAGGTACAGCTTTCTACTTTATAAAAACATTTAAAAATAATTTTGAAAATTGTGTAAAAATCCAGGAACCACTTAAAATGTTCATCTCCTATGAGTCAAGGTCTAAGAAAGATTTCAGTGACTTTTAATATATATATAAACTTAAAACATCAAGTTGTAGAAGACTAAGGGCTCTGAAAGAGCAGTGAAACCTGAAACATACTGTGCCGGGGCATTCTAATCTCTAAGGCTGCCAGCAACTGTAAGACTTGGAGAGAATAGAACTAGTATCGCGCTTGGGGCTTCCCTTGTGCCAGATACACAAGGAGTTCCACACGGTATTTCATTAAATATAACAACAATTCTCAATTCATTTTTAGAGGTAAGAAAACTGAGGCTCAGCAATTAGGGGACTTGCCCACGGACACACAGCTACACAGCAGCAGATCCCAAATCTTAAAAGCCACATCTGTCCTAACTCAAGTTCAGACACCACATTGCCCTAAATTTAAAAAGTAAAATAGGGCTTCCCTGGTAGCGCAGTGGTTAAGAATCCGCCTGCTAATGCAGGGGACACGGGTTTGAGCCCTGGTCTGGGAAGATCCCACATGCCGCGGAGCAACTAAGTCTGTGCGCCACAACTACTGAGCCTGCGCTCTAGAGCCCACAAGCCACAACTACTGAGCCTGCGTGCCACAACTACTGAGCCCTGTGCTACAACTACTGAAGCCCGTGCACCTAGAGCCCGTGTTCTGCAACAAGAGAAGCCACCGCAGTGAGAAGCCCGCGCACCGCAAGGAAGAGTAACCCCTGCTCGCCGCAACTAGAGAAAGCCTGGGCGTGGCAACAAAGACCCAACGCAGCCAAAAATAAATATAAACAAAAAAATAAATTTATTTTTAAAAAAAGAGAAAGAGACATAATTTGAGAGCAAATCACAAAAGACAACAACGACAAAAAAGTAAAATAAACAATACCAGTAACTCAAGAGACAATTCCAACTGCTTTGAAATAAGACACAACTTCATCCATACTTTACCAAAGAAAATCATGATATAAATGCTGAAGATTAGGTTTTCAGACAAATTCACTAAAACTTATTCAAGCCATTATATAGCATAAGCCATCAGCACCCAAATCTCCTAAAATTCCTAATTTGGGAGCTGCTCTAAGCAATAGAGAAATTAAACAGGAAGTTGCGGTGAGTCTGAGCAGGTAGCAAAGCAGCATTTCAGAGAATTTTAAGGAAGCTTAAGTAATGACTCCACGCATTCCAGCAGCAGGACAGGGGAGGACTTCACAAAAGGGTCCACCAACAGCGAGCAAGGACTTGGACGAAAGGGGACATTATTAGCTGTTGCTATACAAAGCTAATTTATGTCTGTTTTTAGATTCAGCACCATCTTTGTGGAAACAGATTTAGGAAAATCTCTAACAAACACTGAAACCTTTTATACCTAATCCTGAATTAACCAGAAAATCCAATTAGCCTGAAAAATTACATCTCTCAGCATTCTTCTTTGTTTAATAAATATTCTGTTTGCATAAAAGATATTTTGAAAATACTCCGTATGGTGAAACTGCACATACAGTATGATTCTTACTTTGTAAATACACAGATATATGTATGATTGTATAATTAAAATCTGTATTTTTAAATACAATAAACATCTGTATTAACAATCCACATAATATGGAAATAAAGACTAAAAAGAAATATTCAAATATTTTTCAATTAGAAACAAAGCTTGAATCTATAAAAAATTACAGAATTGATTTTGTGAACCTAGTGTACTATGATAACACCTAGAAATGTTGACGAACTGTTGCATATATAAAATTTTCCAGATGAGTTTAACAGTAGATTTCAAACGCCAGCAATACATTAGTCGAGCGCCGTCAGTGACAAAGCTTCCTATAACTATCTCTGCCAATATAAACAAGCTAGGATGGAACATAAGCGTCTCGAGATTCATAGCCGTCATAAACATGCATACCGTATTTTTAAAATAACACGATTCTCAGCTTTACAGTATTTGGCCTTCTTCCTAAAGTCATCACTTCTCCTGGCATCCTGTCAGCCTCACAGACGAAGGTCTACCATCTCGACTTTCCAGCTTTAGACCTCACTTTCTAACTACAGGGAGCCGGGAAACTTGATACTCAAGGCTGGTAAGACACACATATTAAAGGAATATTAATGAGATCATGAGAGAAAAATAGGGCATCAGGAGCAAAGCATGTAATTTTTAAGGCTGTTCTAAGGTTTGGAGCATGGAACTAACACTGATTTTTCAGTTTCATCTTCATATCAACCATTAGTATAAACTTTGAAATGACCTAAAAACTTGATCTGATGAAGACCCTGCATATGATGTATCCAATTTAAGGGCGGGGGTGGGGGAGACTCAATATTATGATTTTTTTTTGCTCAAGTTTTGGAATCTCTCTATTGCATTACAGTTTTCTACCCCCAACTTCACCTCTCTAATAACATTCTTCATAAAGCCTATGCTGTGTCAAAGGTCACTGCACTGCTGGATGGCTGTTTTTCAAGCAGAAACATGCATCTTTGATGGGACATTAATCTAGGTCTCCCCTTCCATGTATTTGTGGCTAAACACTGGTCATCACTACAGAAGCGTTTAGCACATCTACTACGTACCGGGGTACTATGCTAGGCACCGGACAGACAGAGATAATCAAGACATGGTAGACAGCTTGGCCTTGGAGACCACGGACTGACTAGTAAGAAGACAGAAAACTATCCTAAGTGTGATGAGTACAGCAAAGGAAAAGGACAGGGCATGATGGAAGCTTGTGATGAGAGGATCCCCCAGGGAACTTTCACCAACTGCCAAGTGGCAAAGAGGCCATCCTCTAACCAAGACTGTTAAGAGGTCAAGACAATGAGTACTTAAAAGCCACCATTAAAAACGTACCAATCACCTCCAGTTCTGGGAAAAAGAAGGAAATGTCCTTTACCCTATTCCTCACACTAGGTATACATAAAAACATAATATATAAAACAAACAGAAGACAACTCTGAAAGGCAGAGAGAAGGTAAACCAACTGTGACCTCAGGACCCAATGAACAACATGCTGGTGAGTTCCCTGGGTTTACTTGTGGCTTCACACACCTCAGGTTTGAAGAGGGAAGTCAGGGACTTCTCTGGTGGTCCAGTGGGTAAGACTCTGCACTCCCAATGCAGGAGGCCCAGGTTCGATCCCTGGTCGGGGAACTAGATCCCACATGCATGCTGCAACGAAGAGTCCACATGCCACAACTAAGAGTCTGCATTCCGCAACTAAGAAGTCCGCACACCACAACTAAGAAGTCCGCACGCCACAACTAAGAAGTCCACACACCGCAACTAAAAATAGGCGCAGCCAAAACATAATAAATATTTTTTTTAAAAAAAGAGGGAAGTCAGCAACCCAGAAACACCAACAGACACAGACCAAAAAAGCCCCAACAAATCCCAAATCCCTGCTCTACATCTAGCAGAAGAACCAGAAAAGGGGAAGACCAGCAAGACCGAAAGGTTTTCAATATTACTGCTCTAGTCCAGCCAAATGCCACAGAACAAACCACCGATTCCACCCACAGACCACCAGCGGCGGCAAGCAGAGCTGTAACAGGCACCCCAACACCTCCGCCACGGTGGTGTCAGAGAAGGCAGAGGCAGCAACGAGGGCAGTCACTGCCATAGAGTCACAAGACACACCCCCCACCTATGTACATACACACAGAGGGCGCTTACTGGAGACTCAGAACCTGCACCACCGCCGAGCAGCAAGGAGGCCGTCCTCTGACGGGCATGTCGGTGGGGGGCACGTGGGCTAAGGAATGAGGCACTGCCGCCGCCCCCCACCCCGGCCAGGAAGGCAGCAGGGAGATGTGCTGGGGAGCCAGGCACTAATGAGGAACTCTCGGAGAAGGCCACGAACGTGGGTACTAGAAGAAGTTAAAGCCTCTGTCTGGTACCTACAACTACATCAAGCCTTAAACACAGTCCAATTTCTAGCCCGTTGAACATAACACGGCACACTAGACGCCTATTTGCTTCCATTCCTATTATCCAATAAAACATGTCTGGCTCTCAACAAAAACTACGAAGCATGGCAAAAGGCAAGAAAAAAACATCTAAAGATGGGCTTCCCTGGTGGCGCAGTGGTTGAGAATCTGCCTGCCGATGCAGGGGACACAGGTTCATGCCCCGGTCTGGGAAGATACCACATGCCGCGGAGCAGCTGGGCCCCTGAGCCATGGCCGCTGAGCCTGTGCGTCCGGAGCCCGTGCTCCGCAGCGCAAGAGGCCACAACAGTGAGAGGCCCGCGTACCGCCAAAAAAAAAAAAAAAAAAAAAAAATCTGAAGAGATAAAGGTAGCATCAAACTCAGATATGGCACAGATGTTGGAATTATCAGGCGGAATTTAAAATAACTACTATTAATATTTTAAGGGCTGTAAAGGAAAAAGTAGGCAACATACAAGAACAAATGAGTAATGCAAGCAGAGGGATGGAAAATCCAAGACAGAATCAAAAAGAAATGCCACAAATTAAAACACTGTAACAGAAAAGAGAAAATGCCTTTGATGTGATGATCAGTAGACCGGCACGGCTGGGAAAAGAATCAATGAGCTTGAAGATACGTCAACAGCAATTTCCCAAACTGGAAGCAGGATAAATACCAAAAACTTACACAAATACCAAAATACAAAAAAACACGCACACAAACTGCAGAAAACCAAAGATGAAGAGAAAATCTTGAAAGAAGCCAGAGGCAAAAACACTGAACTACTGAAGAACAAGAGTTTCAGACCATGCAAACAAAAAGAGAGTGGGTAAAATATTTCAAGTGTTGAAAGAAAAAAATCACCAACAAGAACTCTGTATCTAAAGAAATCATGCATCAAAGTGAAGCACTTTCCTGAACAAACAAAACTGAGAGAATTCAGCACTACCAGACCTGCCTGCAAGAAATGTTAATACTGTTAAGATGGCATTACTCCCCAAATCACCCTACAGATGATCCCTACTAGAATCCCAGCTGGCATCTTCAGACCTCCCTCTGCTCCATCTTCACACCTTCCCTCTGTGTGGTGCCTGCCCCTCTGCCTCTCTATGGACATCTGTGGTTGCATGCAAGGTCCAGGATAATGTCCTCATCTCAAAATCCTTACCTTAATCATATCTGCAAAGACCTTCTTCCCCTCTTCGGCCCTCAATAGCAAAAATATCTTGGAAAAAGAAGAAAGTAGGAGGAATCAGTCTACTCAGTTTCAAGACTATTATATAGCTAGAGTAATCAAGCTTGTGTGGTATTAGAGGAGGGACACGCATGTCTTTGAGTGAGACAGAAGAGATGGCCCAGAAACACACCCATACAAGTGTGGCCAGTTGATTTTTGACAAAAGTGTAAAAGCAATTTATTGGAGGAAACATAGCTTTTCAACAAACAGTACTGTAGTAATCAGATACCATGGGACAAAAAAAGGGAACCTTGATTTAACCTCATACAAAAATTAAACTCAAAAGGGACCACAGGGACTTCCCTGGTGGCGCAGTGGTTAAAAATCCACCTGCCAATGCAGGGGACACGGGTTCAAGCCCTGGTCCAGGAAGATGCCACATGCCGCGGAGCAACTAAGCCCGCGTGCCACAACTACTGAAGCCTGTGCACCACAACTACCGAAACCCATGCGCCACAACTACCGAAGCCCGTGCACCATAACTACCGAAGCCCGCGTGCCTAGAGCCCATGCGCCACAACAAAGAAGCCATCGCTATGAGAAGCCTGCGTACTGCAGCAAAGAGTAGCCCCCACTCCCCTCAACCAGAGAAAGCCCATGCACAAAACCAAAGACCCAACACAGCTAAAAATAAATAAATAAATAAAATTATTTTTTTTTAAAATGGATAACAGATTCAGATGTAAAACTATAAACTTTTACGGGGAAAAAAACTTGAGGGAAATATTTAGAATCTAAACCTACTGTGATGGCTAATTTTGTGTGTCAACTCAGCTGGGCCAGATATTTGGTGAAGCATTATTCTAGATGTTTCTGTGAGGGTGTTTTGGATGCAATTCACATTTAAATTGGTGGCCTTTGAATAAATCAGGTTGCCCCCCACCCCCAATAGAGTGGGTGGCTTCATCCAGTCAGTTGAAGGCCCACAGACAACAGAAGACTGACCTCCCATGCAAGAATAAATTCTGCCAGCAGACAAACTTTGTATCTGAACTTCAACAGTGTCTCTCCCCTGGGTCTCCGGCCTACCATCCCACCCTGCAGGTGCTGGACTTGCCAACTTGTATAATCACATAAGCCAATTCCTTAAAATAAATCTCTCTCCTTACACAAACACACACACACACACACACACGCCTTATTGCTTGTTTCCCTGGAGAACCCTGACTAATAGAGCTATATAGTGAGATCTTAGACTTGACACAAAAGCCTGATCCATAAAAGGGAAAATTAATAAATTGGACTTTATCAAAATTAAAAACTTTTGCTCTGCAAAAGACACTGTTAAGAGGACAAAAAGACATTGGGAGAAAATATTTGCAAATTATATATCTGACAAATGACTAGTATCTAGACTATACTAAAAAAAGACTCTAATCAGTTTGATGCTTTGTGACCACCTAGAGGGGTGGGATAGGGAGGGTGGGAGGGAGACGTAAGAAGGAGGGGATATAGGGACACGTGTATATGTATAACTGATTCACTTTGGTGTACAGCAGAAACTAACACAACATTGTAAAGCAATTACACTCCAATGAAGATTTAAAAAGTAAATAAAAAGTAAAAAAATAAAATAAAAAAATTTTTAAAATCTCCAAACTCAACAGTACAAAAGTCTAATTAAAAATGGGCAAAAGCCTTGAAGAGACATTTCAATGAGAAGGATCTATTGATGGCAAATAAGCACATAAAAGATGTTCAACATCATTAGCCATTAGGGAAATGGAAATTAAAATCAAGAGCGATTACTACACACCTAGCAGAATGGCTAAAATAAAAAAGTGACACCACCAAACGCTGGTGAGCATGCAGAGAAGCTGGATCACAAGCATTGCTGATACAAATGTAAAATGTACAGCCACTCTAGAAAACAGCTTGGCGGTTTCTTGAAAAATTAAACGTGCAACTGCTATATAGTTGCTGTTTAATTTTCTTGAAAAGTTAAACAGGGCTTCCCTGGTGGCGCAGTGGTTGAGAATCCGCCTGCCGATGCGGGAGACACGGGTTCGTGCCCCGGTCCGGGAAGATCCCACATGCCGCGGAGCAACTAAGCCCGTGAGCCATGGCCGCTAGGCCTGTGCGTCCGGAGCCTGTGCTCCGCAACGGGAGAGGCCACAACAGTGAGAGGCCCGCATACCGCAAAAAAAAAAAAAAAAAAAAAAAAAAAAAAAAGTTAAACAGCAATTATACACACAGGCATTTATGCCAAAGAAATAAAAAAGGTACGTTCACACAAAAACCTGTGCAGAAATGTTTATATGTAGCAGCTTTGTTTGCAATAGCCAAAAACTGGAAACTCAGACATTCTTCAATGGGTGAATTATTGTTAAGTACGGTACATCCATGCCATAGAATACTAGTTAGCAACAAAAAGAACAAACACGGATACATACAACAACCTAGACCAATCTCCAGAGAATTATGTGGGATATGATAAAAGCCAATCCCGGGGACTTTCCTAGTGGTCCAGTGGTTAAGAATCCACCTTCCAACGCAGGGGACGCAGGTTCAACCCCTGGCTGGGGAACTAAGATCCCACATGCTGCAGGGCGACTAAGCCCGCACACCACAACTAATAAGCCCACGCGCCACAACTAGAGAGCCCGCGCATCTCAATTACTGAGCTCGCAAGCCACAACTAGAGAGAAGCCCACGTGCCGCAAAGAAGAGCCCCCACGCTGCAACAAAGATCCCACGTGCCATAACTGAGACCTGACGCAGCCAAATAAATAAATATTTTTTAAAAGCCAATCCCAAAAAGCTACACAGGCTGTGAGTCCATTTATATAACATTCCTGAAATGACAATATTATAAAAATGAAGAACAGATTAGTGGTGGTGAGCAGTTAAGCGGTGTTGGGGGTGGGAGGGGAGCGGGTGTGGCCATTGAGAGGGCAACATAAGGGGTCCTCATGTTGATGGAAACGCCCAGCATCTCTCCTGTACCAATGTCAACACCCTGACTGTGAAACTACAGTCCAGTCTGGCAAGACGTTACAACGGAGGTAAATGGACAGAGGGCACAGCAGACCCCTCACTATGGTTTCCTACCACTGCTTACGAAGCTACAATCACCTCAAAATGGAAGTTTAATTAAAGAAGACTGATCAGCACTAACATGTCAGAAGAATGAAAATCTCCTAGCAGAGACACGGCGGGGAGGGTGTAGATACTGACTGGGAAGGGGCTCGTGGCTTTACGTAAGCACAAATCCATCAAGCCATACGTTTAAGATTAGGACGATTTACACATGTGATTATATGCTATGCCTCAGGGAAAAATTATTTTAAGTTGCCTTTTGATTATTAATCTTGTTCACTGTAATCATGATATGATTATAAAAATTTTTTAACTGTCTGTACCTTTATCAACAATGAAACCGTGGGCAGCTTTTAGCAGAAGCTGTTTAGGTGGGGTGATGAAGCCATATGAGACCAGGTTAAGGAATGAGCAGGAAATGAGCAAACACAAAGAAGCAAATACGTGCAACTCTTTCCAGAAGTTGCCAGTAAAGAGTGGTAAGGTGATACTCAGAGGGGAAGGTGTTGCTGAAGAGCTTTACTAAAATAGGAAAACATGAGCAAATGTACATCCGGAAGGAAAAACCTTGGTAAATAATGAATCTAAAGCCATATGAGCACAACGCTACACAATGTTTAGCAAAAGGTTTGGGAAAAAGAGGGAAAGGCAAGTATGAAGAGACCACTCATTGACAGAAGATGCCATGCCCGCACTGCCTGTACTGGGGGGAGATCACTGATGACACTGGTGCCCCTGCAGGTTTCACGGTGGGAACAACTGTAACAGAAACGACGAGAACAGCAGCAGTGACTGCTCTGTGGCGTTGAGTGAGCGCTGCGACAGCCAGCCCCGCGGCGCCCCTTCATGCCCCGTAGCCCGACAGTCACAGGCTGTGCTGTGACCCCCACACCGAGCAGGGCCGAGCTGTGTGATCGCTAAGACGTGACAGGGCGCAACTTCCAACGTCAGGGCATAAAAGACAACGCAGCCTCCACCCTGTTCCCTCTTGGATGGCTCTGTCTCGGGGAAAGCTAGTCACAACATCCAAGCATCTGCAGAGAGGCCCAAACAGCACCCCATGAGTGACCATGCTAGAGGCAGCTGCTCCACCCCGGCCAAGCCTTCATAAGAAACCAACCCCGTGAGAGACCCTAAGACTTTCAAACCACCAACTAAGCTGCTTCTGAATGACTGACCCACGGAAACTGTGAGGTAATAAATGTTTACTGTTTTAAGCCAGGAGATCTGGGAGTAATTTGTTAAGCAGCAGTAGATACCTACTCTACTTGCTTAAGCGCCAGGCACAGCTGTAAGCATGCTAAGTACACAGGAACCCACCTGTGATCCCCACGTCGAGAGGAGGAAACTGAGACCCACGGAAGTTAAGTAACTGGCCCCACTTATGTCACTCAGCCGGGGAGTGACATGGACCCGGATTCAAACCTAAGGAACAGCTCGATTAACTGCTGTGCATGTGTCCTCCCCGAGCAGAAGCAGTTCCCACCCCATGGTTGTCACTTCTGCCGTGAAGCAGAAGGCAGGACTATCTGCTAAGAGAGCAGGGAAAAGCAGGTGAATCAGAGAGCTGAATACCACGGAAAAGGTTTGAAACAGCTGCCACGAAGAGCAAGGACGAGGTCTGGCTAGAGAAATCGAGCAGGATCCCCACACAGTCCGGGAGAGGTTAGGGGCCCTGACCTTCCACGTAGTGGATTTAAGACGAGCGCAATGACGAGGACACAGGGCTGCTGGCGGACCTCCCCGTAAAGCGCCGTTTCAAGCGTGAGACAGCGGCGACGGCCGGACGGAAGAGAGAACACATCTTTCCCAAGTCCAACTAACACGTAGGCAGTCACATACAGAAAAATTCCAGGACACACGAAAGAAATACTCTACATCAAAGTATCACGTAAGGACTGAAGAAAAGACTAAGACGAACGATGATAAACTGACAGTAACTGCCTCAATCTCAAGTATCAGAAGTTTTTCTCAAGAACCTTCCCGTTTTCCTATCTCCATTCAAAACGTCACAAGAAAAATTAAAACCTATAAAAGAAAATGAACATACTAGTTCCTTCACAATCGGACCACACCTTAAGAGCAGCCTCACTGACTTAATTTGATGAATAAATCTTACAACAGAGCTTTAGGCCCAAAAGTTATCAAATTCACTAAAAATTAAACTTTTCTATACACATTCAAGTTTCAGTTTCACGCATGTGCTTTCAAAATCACTTTACTTGACAAACTGACACCAAGTAATCTCAAAATAAAGTTAGGTAAGGGGGGGATATCAAACCATAGATGCAAAATTTTTTCAAGGCTAATATTCAATGCAAGACACTTAAGACACAAAAAGTACATGAGCAGAGGTAAAGGTCTGTGCATTCTCTCTCTTGATATATATATATTTAATATTCAAAGTTAATAAACAAGTTTCAAAGAACAAGAGTTAGTATTAGTAGTTAATATTCCTGTGACATTTTTCCTCTTATATCCATTATCACCTAAAGACTTAGTGAAAACAAATCAAAATGAGTGCAGCTAGAAAACATACTTTTTCCAGTAAAAGAAATATCATCCCTGGATAAACAAAGTAAATCCTTTCCACGTAATGGGTAATCAATAGAGAGGGGGAAAAAAAGTGTCCACACTTCTGGCAGTTCTAGTCCTATAAAGGAACAAAAAGAATTAGAGAAACCCTAAAGTGAACCTCCATCATGCCACAAGTCAGTTCACATATTCTGTCTCTCTCAGTTGGGATAAACCCACGTACTCTGAAAACGTAAGGCAAAACAAACAATTCTTAAGTCTTATAAAGATTTTAATTAAAATAAAACCTATAATTAAGAATGGATAAACAGCAAGGTCCTACTGTAGAGCACTGGGAGCCTACAGTCAATATCCTGTAATAAACCATCATGGAAAAGAATATAAGAAGGGGTGTGTGTGTGTGTGCGCGTGCGTGCGTGTGTGTGTACTGATTCACTGATTCACTTTGCTGCACACCAGAAACTAACCCAACACTGTGAATCAACTATACTTCAATAAAGTAAATTTTCAAAAATTAAAAAATAGTAACGCGTATAATTAAATGGTTATGAAGGTGGCACAAGTGTTCCATCATCCACTTTCAGTCTTACCCTTATCTGCTCAGTGGAGCTGCTGCTAAGCTCATCACCGGACTCTGAATCCTGATGTATCCGTTCCGAGCCTTCTCCTGCTGAATCACAAGACTGTTCCTGGGAGAAGCCAGCTTTCTCTACGTCCAAGAACTCCGGACCAGGAAAGTGACCAAACGACCGTGTCCTATGCTGGCCAGAAACTTTGGGAGAGTGTGAGTCACTGTTGAACTTCCCATTATTATGGGTCAGGTCCAGGCTGAGGCTGACAGTCTGACCTGGAACATAACCGGGTCCAAAATTCTGATTGGCATCACGAGTAAGACCTGTGCCTTGAACAGGCGGCGACGGCTTTCCGAAACTTGAAAGCTCGGGCAATTTGTTCACATTTTCCGTTGACCTCCGACGGTGGAGACTCTGCATCGGTCTCGCAGAATGATCCGGCAGCCCCGCCGCCTGCTTCACAGGCGGCATCAGGGCTCTGCGGCCGACCTCCCTCACATACTGGGCAGGCACATAAAACGCTCTGGAGCTCTCATCCAGCTTCACCTGCCACCAGTCATCGTTGGTCTTTTTCACCAGGATGTATCGCTCCCCTTGCCTTATCACGACCTTTCTGTCCTTCGCTTCGTATTCGTAATCATATTCCACTTCAATATACACCTGCCCTGGGACAACCTTCCCACCTCTGTCAGCCATTTTCATTCCGTAACATTCACCTCTCAAAAAGGACGCTTTGCCACATTATGGCTCTGTGGCTTGTTGGATCAATACGGCTATTTTTATTTCAATGAAGGAAGAGAATGAAGAAAAAAGTTAACACAGTCTGGATTTTTAATATTCATTCACAAGCATCATAGAATAAAGAACATTACCTTCAAATCTCAAACTCAGAAATTAAACATGTGTCTAATATTGTATGTATGGTCCTGCGTTACAAATGTTCTCATTCTAACTGTAAAATCTACATTTTTCAGTCGTTTATGACCAAAACTGAACCAACGGCTGGAATGGTGAATACGCTCACCAACCAGACGTCCGACTATCAAAAATAAGAGGCGAGAAGAACTTTCCTTCCTTTCATGACTACCTCAAACCTCCTTCACTCTCTTAAAAAGGCTCACGAACAATAACTAATACACATAAGGCACTTACCAAGGCCAGGCACTGCTCTAGGTTCACTGTACGCCTTATCAAAATCCCTCTTTGAAGCTGAGGCTGAATTTCAATGACCCTGAATTTCATTCACTGACCCTGTATTCTTTATTTTCTAAAATGATCAAGTGCATTAGTGAGCTTAAAAAAAAAGTTATCCAAATACATGTTTCATTTTCTAATATAAACTGATTAAAAAGCAGCATTGTTATTTTTAGGCAAAATACACACAAACAGAAAAAAAAAACCTGCTAGTTTACTTTTGTTTCCTCTTACATCCACCCCAGGACAACCACATCCTCCTTAACCTGAATCCCACAAATCCCAGCAAATAACCAGTCTTTTTATTTGTAAATTTTACACACACACACACACACACACACACACACACACACACACACACACCATGCAAAGTCTACTAGAAATAGCCCTAAAATGGCTTGAGAAACCTAGGATTCACTTTTACAGTTCCAAATATTTTAGCACCTCATAAAACACAGCATGCAAGCTTCAGAATGATCACAGCATCTCAATTTTGCTATAATTCAAGTCGAGCCCCAACTACTGTGGGATGAACTGTGTTCCCCAAAAAGGTATGTCTAAGTCCTAACACGGGACCTGTGAATGTGACCGTACTTGGAACTAGGGTTTTGGCAGATGCAATCAATTTGAGATGAGTTCACATTGATTAGGGTGGGCCCCAAATCCTTGGAGACAAGGAGAGGAGACGCACAGAGGGAATAAAACCATGTGCAGACAGAGGCAGAAATGGGGAGTGAAGCAGCTACAAGTCAAGGAACGCCAGCAACCGCCAGAAACTGGAATGGGCAAGGAAGGATTCTCCCCTAGAGCCTTCAGAGGGAGCACAGAGGACCTCTGGCTCCAGAACACGGAGAGAATAAGTTTCTGTGGTTTTTAGGTCACCCAGTTGGTAGCACTTTGTTACAGCAGCCCTAGGAAAACACACTCAACCCAGCACTCCAGGATCCTCAGGCAAACCAGAGTAACTCTGACTAGTGAGATGTACCAGAAATGTTCCCACAAGGTCACGTCGTAGCCTCCCAATCTTCCTCAGCACCTAAGTACCAGGCACGACACTATTTACACTATGTGTGCAGTAACCACCACGCCCCCAGGGTCAACATCCTCTGCAACAGACAAAGCCCAGGCGATAACTAGTTAGGCATCCAAGTTCAGCAACTGAAATTTACTTTCTAGACAAACTACTTGAATAATAAATTTAATATAGTAATGTTGTTTCAAAAAAAATAATAAAAATAAAAAACTTACCTTAGAAGGAGAACTAAACAGCCAGTCTTACATTTAAACCTATAGAAAAAATAATAATAAAGTTCATTAACTTTAACCGGGACCGCTTAAAGAAGGCTGAGAATGCAATGTTGCCCGCCGTTTTAGAAGCATAACTTTTTCACAACAGCTACAAGGAACACAGTACAATTTTACATATCACGACGGTGTCCAGCACCGCCCTCCAAACAAAGTACACTTTACCACTGCCCCTCCTACTTCATTTCCACTTCGTTTCAACCTCATTTCCGCCCTTAGTTTTTATCCTGACAGAAATATCTTTTCAAACTTCTAATAACATGAGAAACAACTTTTGTAAACTCGTTAGTAAAAAACAAACCCAGAATGTGAGACGTTCTATGAGAAACACACATGAACTCTTCAAAAACTCAATTTCATGAAAAATGAAGGAGAGAGAGAGATTCTTCTAGATCAAAGGCGACTACTGACACACAACAACAAATCCACTCAGTGTCCTAACAGGTGCCGAAAACTTAATCACATCCAAACCTACCCGACCCTGCGCAATCTGCCTGGTCTCTCCCGACACAGTACATAGAAACTCTAAGCTTCACAGCAATCAGCCTTTACTTTCACGCATTACCAGGGCATTAGTCACTACGAACTTTAATCCTTTTACCTACATAAAAGGTTTTCACTACAACTTTTCAAAATTCCACACTGAAATACTTATCCTCAGGTGATGTTTTTTTTCGTTTACTTTCCAGGAAGTATAACTTACGAAACATCTTGGCAGATACTGAAACAAGTCAGGGAATACACAGAAGGCTACAGGAGCTCAGGTGCACCAGAACTGCTCAGACACTGATCCGCAGGCGTGGAGAAAAGGGAAGTAGGAAGAGTAAGGAGTAAGCTGCACGGTTTCCTGGTAGCAGGGGAGAGGCCACGGGGTGCAGCCGGCACAGGTTGGCGGCGTCCACGCCCAGCCTCTCAGTGTCAGCCTTTATGACCACACCTTCCCCACCGAAGAGGAACCAGGGAAAACGGTAAGTCAGTTTCACCACGCTCAACATGGGACACCCAAACTGAAGTCCTCAGCACTGCAAAGGAGATGAGAAGTGGGAGGACGAGAAAGACGGAGAAGCAGTCGAAAGACATCCAGATAGAACAGGTAGTTGATACAAGGCAGATGACATGAGCCAGAGTGGGTACAGGGGTAACCGGAGCTGAGAAAAGGTTTCTAGTCAATACGGGGATGGGGGTGGGAAACGAACTGGAAAGCCCGAGACGACTGAAATAATAAACTTCTAGAAAGTCACGTAGCAGGAATTATCTATCACAATCCAAGGTCTAGGAAAAGTTAGATAAAATAAATATGAAGAGAAAAGCCCTACTATAAACTACAGATTCAAATAAAATTAAACTAATCGTGGGGTAGCTCTAAAAACTTTGATCTAAGGGAAATTTATCTGCACGTATGTGAATAACATATGCTGCCTATTTTTATTTAAAAACATAAGCTGTATTAAAACAAATGTTTGTGGTTTTAATCCTGGTTTGTTTCTTTGTCTATTCCCCAAACTGTGGATTCTTTTTTTTTTTGAAGTTTTTTTATTGAAGTATAGTTGATTTACAATATCATGTAAGTTTCAGGTATACAGCACAGCACTTCAGTTATATATATATATGTTCTTTTTCAGATTCTTTTCCCTTATAGGTTATTACATAATATTGAGTATAGTTCCCTGTACTATACAATAGGTCCTTGTTGATTATCATTTTTTTAAATTAAGAGTGATCATCTCTTTTATTTTTAATTTTTATCTTATTTTGTTTATTTATTTTTTGGCTGTGTTGGGTCTTCATTGCTGCACACGTGTCTCTAGTTGCGGTGAGCGGGTGCTACTCTTTGTTGCAGTGTGCGGGCTTCTCACTGTGGTGGCTTCTCTTGTTGCAGAGCACGGGCTTGAGGCGCACGGGCTCAGTAGTTGTGGCTCGCGGGCTCAGCAGTTGTGGCTCCCAGGCTCTAGAGTGCGGGCTCAGTAGTTGTGGCACACGAGCTTAGTTGCTCCACGGCATGTGGGATCTTTCCAGACCAGGGCTCAAACCCGTGTCCCCTGCCCTGGCAGGCGGATTCCTAACCACTGCGCCACCAGGCAAGTCCCTTGATTTTCTGTTTTATACAGAGCAGTGTGTGTATGTTAATCCCAAACTCCTAATTTATCCCTCCCCGCACTGTGGATTCTTCTCTTTAGATGAGGTTGAGCACTGTTTACCCTACTATCTTAACCTCTCAAGTATTTCGGTTAGAATCTTGTTCAACTACAACACCCTCCGAGCACAACATTTCTCCAACTGAAATATATTCTATACTTATCACCACACTCCTCCACCCTGTTTCGTCACACACACACAACTACTAAGTACCCAGCCACCGGGAGGGATAGAGTTGTTGCACATCTACTGTTCGGTAACAACCACCGCTTTTCTTTGAGGCGTGAAAAGCCTCTTCCCAGTGGTCCTCCTCCTCAAGCTTCAACAAGAACAGACACACCCAGAGACACACAACTTTTTACAGTTTTTACTTCTTCCCCCACCCCCCGAAGTCAGATTCATTTCTACCAGGCTATTTTAAAATCTAATGGCCTCCTCCTTTCCGTCTACCAATTTTTCTCATTTTCTTTCCTAGCACAAATTACACAGCCAGCAAATGTTACCTTCTTCCCCCAGGACATCTGCTTTAATCAACTACATCTCACAGCATGAGATCCTTACCAGGTACATCAAAAAGTAAACAAGTAAACAAAGTCTTAGGAAGACTGGGATAAATGTACAATAATTTAAGTCCCCTTACAATTTAAGTCTGATAATACATGTACAACATATTTAGCAATTCTAACACCATGAACAACAAAATGCTAATATAGCCTCACACACATATTAACCCACTTAAAAATACCACAATTTAAGCACCTATTCTTGACACCAAGTCCTCCAGTAGCTTTAAAAGTACTTGTTTAAAATTAACACTCCCTAAACAACCCTCTACTAAAGGAAATCAATTAAACTTAATAAGCACAACAAAAAAGTTAAAAACAACTCCAGCATAAGTTCCACAATAAGAAATTATTCCACCAAATAATTCTGTAGATTGTACACCTAACAAGAAATCACAGGCCATGACAGGGCACCTAAGGTTTTTTTCTTAATGCACGATCCCTGTTTTCTAAGAATAAAAACATATAGAATATACAATATATCTTTAGGTCTAAAGAACAGAAGCAAAATATACTCACTGCTATTATAAACGATTCCGGTCATAAAGAAATAGCAAAAGTAGGAATAGCAGAGAGGAGACAGGAAATAATCCTGTAACTGGAAAGCAGTAGAAGACTCAGCCGAGCATAAAATGGTAAAGGAAATTCAAAACCAGATTGAAATATGAAACAAAAATGAGGAAACAACAAAAGAAGCACTTGGGAGAGCAAGCATATTTTAATAAAAATGATATTTGCATGGAGTATTTCAGAAAGATTTGTGCCATCAAGTCTTTCTTAGAAATGAGGTAGGGACTTCCCTGGTGGCACAGTGGTTAAGAATCTGCCTGCTAATGCAGGGGACACAGGTTTGATACCTGGTCCAGGAAGACGCCACATGCCACAGAGCAACTAAACCCATGTGCCACGACTACTGAGCCTGTGCTCTAGAGCCCGTGAGCCACAGCTACTGAGCCCGCATGCCACAACTACTGAACCCACGTGCCACAACTACTGACCTGCGCTCTAGAGCCCATGCTTTGCAACAAGAGACGCCACTGCAATGAGAAGCCCACGCACCGCAACGAAGAGTAGCCCCCGCTCGCCCCAACTAGAGAAAGCCCACGCATGGCAATGAAGACCCAACATAGCCAAAACTTAATTAATTAATTAATTAATTTGTTTAAAAAAGAAAGGAGGTGGACGTAAGAAATTTTTCTTGGATTGTTACAAGAGTGAAGAAAATATTCCAATTTAAAAAGGAAGAAATACAACCTTGGGTTTGACAATGAGTCTTTAGATATACCACTAAATGCATAATCCATGAAAGAAAAAATTAAATAGGACTTTATTAAAATTTAAAACTTCTGCTCTGTGAAAGGTAGTGCTGGGAGAATGAAAACACAAACCACAGACAAGGAGAAAATATTTGTAAAATACATATCTGATGAAAGACTTTTATCCAAAATATACAAAGAACTCTTAAAACTCAAAAGAACCAAATTCTTTAATCGAAAATGATCTGAAAAAGACATCATGAAAGAATATAATGCAGGTGACAAATGAGCACATGAGAAACTGCTCAACATTATGTCATTAGGGAATTGCAAATTAAAACAATGAGATACCACTGTACAACTATTAGAATGGCTAAAATCCAAAAAAACTGACACCACCAAATGCTGATGAGGGTATACAGCAACAGGAACTTGCATTCACTGCTGATGCGGATGCAAAATGGTTCAGCCACTTTGGAAGACAGTTTAACCGTTTCCATTGATACAAAGCTAAATGTTGTCTTAACCATACAATCTAGCAATCACACCCCTAGGTATTTACCCAAATGAGTAGAAATCTTATTTCCACAAAAAGTCCTGCATGCAAATGCTCAGAGCAGCTTTATAACTGCACAAAACGGGAAGCAACCAAGATGTCCTTCAATAGGAGAAAGGATAAACTGCGAGACAGCCAGACTTACAATACTGTTCAGTGATAAAAAGAAAAGAGCTACTGAGCTACGAAAAGACAGAAATGAATCTTAGATATATTTTGCTAAGTGAAAGAAAAAACATAGCCTGAAAAAGCCACATACGGAATGGTTATATTATATGACATTCTGGAAAAGTCAAAACCACAGAGACAGTGATTGCTGGGGTTAGGACAAAGTGCGGGGGGTGGGATTCCATAGATGAATCACAGGGGGTTCTTTTAGGTCAATGAACTATTTTGTATGATACTGTAATGGCAGACACATGACATTATACCCTTGTCAAAACCGATTAATCTTTACAACACAGGCAGGAACTTCAATGTTTGCAAATTCTAAACAATTATTTAGGAAGTCGGGGGAATCGCAGGATGGAAAGCAGACGTGACAAGATAGTCTAACGGTATCACACACATAAGGAGCGACCTCACTGAATGGAGATGGCTGACCTCACTCACTCTGGAAATAAGTGAGGTTTATAAGAACATAGATAAAGGAACTGCACATAGGTACTGTGTTCTAACACATAAAAAGCATTTCCCATGGGGGTATGAATTAAAAATTCTGATACTGCTATACATGTACACACACTGGACTTGAGTAATTAAATACACAGAACGCAGATGTGGGCACCAAGTTTCCCAAGTTTGAAATATGAATTTATAGACAAGCAAGGGAGAAGGCTAGAATGGTCCTGGGGTAACACATTAGACTTGGAGATAGAAATATGAACTCACTTTTAGCTTACCACAGATACAAATGAGTACATAAAGAAGTATTACAGGTATATGTCTATACACTGCTTAGTACACCATACACAGATCCTTGTTGTCAGTAAAAATGACACCCTGGCAGCAAAAAGCACACCTAGCACCCAGATTTGGTTTCTAATACCATTCTCCAAATAAAGGAACCGAGTCTCTTTGGAGAAATGACTGATTCAAGGGCTGGGGCAGGAAATATACAAGGTGAGCCTGCAGCCTGTAGTGACACATTCTCCCCACCTGGTTTTTACTACTTGATTTAAGTGCTTCCTATCATTAGACAACTGTCTTCTTAAATAGTAACTGAAATTAAAAGTGGTATCATGCATATTTGATATTCCTATTAACATATCTTACATTATGTTGTCCCACCTTTAAATAGGTTAAACAAAATTACATTTCTTTTGTTCTTTACTTTTACACACTGCTTTTCTCATCACAATACAAATTACAATTATTTAAGAGGTATTAGGAGTTCTCCATTATCACTGGTTGTTACAGCTTCCAAATCATTCTGAAATGATCTCTTCTTATACGTGGAAATGTAACTACTGACCCAACTGACATAGGGCAGAAAGTGAGGCGTGTGCTGTATTCCAAAAAATTTCACAAATTCAGTACTTTAGGAAAGCAGCCCTGATCAAGCCCTTCAGACCAAAAACTATTAAACTGGCTTTTAAACCCCTCGGATTCACTTGCACACACTACGAGTTTTAATGTGATGATGCAGGATAACAAGATAGCCTAAAGGTAAAAAACGCATAATCAGTAAAAAGTCTAAGGAACAAAAAGAACTTCTTCTTGAACCCATAGGTTAAACTTCCCTTTCCTTCACATTCTGTGTCATCAAAAGCTACCGATACAACAATAGCTCCACATTAACCTTTAAAACCAGCCTTCTATAATCATCATTCAGCCTCTACATTCTTCAGCTCTTTACTCCCTGCTACATGCACTCTAGTCAATGGATTCTGCCTCCTATATCCTCATCACCTGAGTCCCATATTTTAATATCTCACTAAGAACTTTCTAAAATAATCAGCTAAGGGAGTTCTCTGGTGGTCCAGTGGTTAGGATTGCCAGCTTTCACTGCCGTGGCCTTGGTCGGGGAACTGAGATCCCGCAAGCCGTGTGGCCCAGCCAAAAAAATAAATAACTAAAATAAAATTATCAGCTAAAAAAAAAAAAAAAAAAAAAGAAATTAACACTTTTACAGTTCACATAATCTTCCTCTTGCCTCTGTGGCATCTCGCCCACCCTGCCCGTGGTAACAACCCCATATGCCCAGGGTCTCAGTCCACACCATTACACAAGCTGTTACGTATCAAGGAGAAAATCATAATCTTGGTCTTTAAGTAGTTTAATAGGATTTCCAATCCTCTAACAATTCACTTTAGAAGAAAAACTCCATTCACTTCACAACTCCACTGGCTACCCAAGCATTAACCACCAGCCCAACCCATTCAGATATTCCTCTGAAACTATACAGCTACCCACCGTCTTAATCTCGGAGATGACTATTTACATTCAACCACTTTCAAATGTTTACCTAAGCCCATGCTTTAAAAAAAGATATAGGGCTTCCCTGGTGGCGCAGTGGTTGAGAGTCCGCCTGCCGATGCAGGGGATACGGGCTCGTGCCCCGGTCCGGGAGGATCCCACATGCCGCGGAGCGGCTGGGCCCGTGAGCCATGGCCGCTGAGCCTGTGCGTCTGGAGCCTGTGCTCTGCAACGGGAGAGGCCACAACAGTGAGAGGCCCGCATACCACAAAAAAAAAAAAAAAAAAGATACAGTCCACAAAACAAAGACAAATACAGCTACAAGTACAGTGATCATTATGGTCTGGTCACTGCAAAGTTCTAGTCAGACATCAGCAACTTACTTAAAAAAAGAAAAAAGTACTCATTATAATGCTTAAATTATGCCAATCTACTTCAAATTAAATTGTGATAAGGACAGTCAGGTAGGCAAAGGACCTGAACAGACTTTTTTTCCCAAGGAAGATACACAAATGGTCAATAAGCAAATCAAATGCAAATCAAAACCACAATGATAGGGCCTTCCCTCGTGGCACAGTGGTTAAGAATCCACCTGCCAGGGACTTCCCTGGTGGCCCAGGGGTTAAGAATACACCTGCCAATGCAGGGGACATGGGTTCGAGCCCTAGTCCAGGAAGATCCCACAGGCCGCGGAGCAACTAAGCCCATGTGCCACAACTACTGAGCCTGCGCTCTAGAGCCCGTGAGCCACAACTACTGAGCCTGCACACCACAACTACTGAGCCCACGCGCCTAAAGCCCGTGTTCCACAACAAGAGAAGCCACTGCAATGAGAAGCCCATGCACCACAACAAAGACCCAACACAGCCAAAAATAAATAAATAAAATAAATTTTTAAAAAAGAATCCACCTGCCAATACAGGGGACACAGATTCGAGCCCTGGTCCAGGAAGTTCCCACATGCCTCGGAGCAACTGAGTCCATGCGCCACAACTACTGAGCCTGTGCTCTAGAGCCCACGAGCCACAACTACTGAGCCCACGTGCCACAACTACTGAAGCCTGCATGCCTAGAGCCCATGCTCCACAACAAGAGAAGCCACCACAATGAGAAGCCCGCACACCGCAACGAAGAGTAGCCCCCACTTGCCGCAACTAGAGAAAGCCCACACGCAGCAATGAAGACCCAAAGCAGCCAAAAATAAAATAAATAAATTTATAAAAACAAAACAAAAAACATAATGATACGCCACTCCATACACATTAGGGTGGCTACTGTAAAAATAACAACAGAAATAACAAGTGTTGGTGAGAATGTGGAGAAACTGGAATTCTTATGCACTGCTGGTGGACATGTAAAATGGAGAATGCGGTTTAAATCACCTTATACCTGTCTATCCCAAAATCATAAAAATCACTAAAATCCTCATATAGTTTTTACAGATCCTCTTTCAAAGTAAATATTAAAAGGCAAATAAACATTCAACCTTTTAGAAAACTGAAAGGTAGCACTTCTGTAGCACACAGACAATGATGAACTACTACTGCTACCAATCCCCTGGAGGTTTCTGTCCTCTACTGGGGGGAAAAAAATACCACAAAATTCCATGATTATTAATTTTTATTCCATTTAAATTATTTTACAAACCATTAAATATCCTATAATGCAAACTAAAACCAAAACAAGATATCACTACCCACCAACTATAATAAAGTTATTTTTAAAAAACAAAGACAGGGCTTCCCTGGTGGCGCAGTGGTTGAGAATCCGCCTGCCGATGCAGGGGTCACGGGTTCGTGCCCTGGTCCGGGAAGATCCCACATGCCGCGGAGCAACTAAGCCCGTGAGCCATGGCCGCTAGGCCTGCGCGTCCGGAGCCTGTGCTCCGCAACGGGAGAGGCCACAGCAGTGAGAGGCCCGCATACCGCAAAAAAAAAAAAAAAAAAAAAAAAGACAATATCAAGTGCTGACCAGGATACCAACAACTGGACACACATTCAGTGCTAGTGGGAGCTCTAAATGGTACAGGCAGGCAGTTCAGTAGCTTCTTATAAACATACATTTTCTCTCTTTCTCTTTTTTTGTCTCATTTTTTTGGCCACGCCGTGTAGCATGTGGCATCTTCATTCCTGGACCAGGGATCGAACCCATGCCCCCTGCATTGGGAGCATAGAGTCTTAACCACTGGACCACCAAGGACGTCCCTAAGCATACATTTTTTGTTGATTATATTCTGGGCCATGAAACAAATCTCAATAAATCTAAAAAGACTGAAATAATATGTAGAATGTTCTCTGACAACTGAATTACATTATAAATTAATAAAAAGATATCTTAAAACCCACAAATTTGTTGTTGGAATTTAAACAACATACTTCTAAATACCTCAGAGGTCAAAGAAGAAATCAAACAGGAAATTTGAACCTGACGAAAATGAAAAGGTGACAGCTCAAAATTTGTGGGATGCAGCTATAGTAGTGCTTAGAGAAAATTTATATACTAATGCCCATAATTAGAAAAGAAAAAGATCTCAAATCAGTGATGTAAACTTGCACTCTAAGAAACTAGATAAAGATCAAATTAAACCCAAAGCAAGCAGAAGAAAGGACATGATAAAGGTCAGAGCAGAAAGCTGTAAAAGACAGAAAAATGTTGGAGGGAATCAATGAAACCAGAAGGTAGTTCTTCAAAAGGATCAGTAACACTGACAATCCTCTCGCCAAACTGATCAAGAACTAAAGAGAAGAAACACAAATTACCAGTATCAGGAATGAGACGGGAGGTATAACTACATATCCTAAAGACAATGAAAGGAAGATAAGAGAATATTATGAACAGCTTTATGCTGATAACGTCAACATCTTAGTGAACCAGATAAATTCCTTTGGCAAATTACCAAAGCTTGCTTAAGAAGAAACAGATAACCTAAATAGTCCTACATTTATTAAATAAATTGAATCCGCCTTTAAAAATCTTCCCACAAAGAAAACTCCTAGTCAAGATGGCTCCACTGGTGAATTTTACAATAATACCAATTCTACACAAACCTCTTAAAGAAAACTGAAACGGAGGAAAAACATCCCAACTCATTCTATGAAGTCAGCATTATCCTCATACCAAAACCAGACAAAAATGTTATAAAAAAGAAAAACTACAGATCAATATCCCTCATGAAAATAGACACAAATGTCTAAGACACAAACTTATCTCCAACAAAGAACTCATACCTAGAATATATAATAAGTGTATAAGCCATTAATAAGACAAATGACCCAACTGAAAAAGGGCAAAAGATAGGAACAGAAAAGTGTTCACATCCAAGGATGATCTATAGACGGTAAATAAGCCCATGAAAAGATGCTCAACGTCTTTAGTCGTTAGGGAAATGCAAACTAAAAGCTTGAAATATACATCTACCATGTGACCCAGGGATTCTACTCCTAGGTAGTCACCAAAGAAAATGAAAACACATGTCCACACAAAGACCTGTATGTGAATGTTCACAGTGGCTTTATCTGTAACAGTCCCTAACTGGAAACAACCCAATGTCCACCCACAGGCGGCCGGATAAACGAATTGTGTAATATCCACACAACAGGATATCACTCAGCAGTAAAAGGAACAATCTGCTGATGCCCACAACAAACTGGATGAACCTCAAAATAATTTTGCTCAGTGGAAGCGAGTCAGAAGGAGACAAACAAATACCGTGTATGCTAATACATACGTATGGACTCTAAGAAAAGAAAAAAAATGGTTACGAAGAACCTAGGGGCAGGACAGGAATAGAGATGCAGACGCAGAAGATGGACTTGAGGACACGGGGAGGGGGAAGGGTAAGCTGTGACGAAGTGAGAGAGTGGCGTGGACATATATATATATATACACTACCAGACGTAAAATAGAGAGCTAGTGGGAAGCAGCCGCATGGCACAGGGAGATCAGCTCGGTGCTCTGTGACCACCTAGAGGGGTGGGATAGGGAGGGTGGGAGGGAGACACAAGAGGGAGGGGATATGGGGATATATGTATACGTATAGCTGATTCACTCTGTTATAAACTAACACACCATTGTAAAGCAATTATACTCCAATAAAGATGTTAAAAAAAAAATTTTGCTGAGTGAAAAAAATCCAGACAAGAAAGAGTGCATACTGTATGATTCCATCTACATAAAATTCTAGAAAATGCGAAGTAATACATAGTGACAGAAAGCAGATCAATAGTTACCAGGGGACAAGGGCAACAAATGACCTTTGGGCTCAAGGAAATTGGGAGGTGGGTGATGGATATGTTTGTTATACTGATGATGGTGATGATTTTAGAGGCACAGTTATTCATATGTCCAAACTCATCAAACTACACACTAAAAATATGTCCAGTTTATTTTACAGCCATTATACCTCAATAAAGCTGTTAAGACAAAACCCTTATAATGCAGTGGCTTTATGCAGGGGACACGAGTTCAAGCCCTGGTCGGGGAAGATCCCACAGGCCACAGAGCAACTTTATATATATTTAGAATGGCTTTACATACATATAAAGGATATTTTGTAGGGTAAGGATACCAGCAATTGGAATTCTCATTCACTGCTGGTGGTAATGCAGAGTGGTACAGCTACTCTGGAAAGCATTTGGGCAGTTTCTTATAAAGTTAAACATACATTTAACATACGATCTCGCAATTCGTCTTCTAGGTATATACCCAAGAAAAATGAAACCATAAATCCTTGAAAAGGCCTTACATGAACATCCATAACAGCTTTATTCATAACAGCCAGAAATTGGAAATGACCCAGAGGCCTATCAACTGGTGAATATGCCTAAACTAACTGTGATACACTCATCTGTAAAACAGGAAACAATACAAACTTCAGAAGATCCCTGTGAAAATGGGTAGAGAAAACATGAAAAAGTACTTAGTAAATTATAAAGCGTGATAAAAAGCATGACATTAATCACAGTTTACTCAAGGAAGCCAAATGGAGACAAAAGCACATATACATATAGTAGGTAGCCTTTCATGTCTGGCTTGTTTCTCCTAGAACAATGCTTCTGAGATTCATTCATGTCTTTGTACGCATCTGCAGTTCACCCCATTTTATTGTTGAGTGTTTTATTTTACTGTATGGATATTTTAACTCAAAACTGATTTTTTTTAAACAAACCAGTAACATACAGCAAAATACAGGTAATTTTCAATTTACTTTAAAGATATCACTCTAACTTGTAAATGTATTCCGAATTCTCCTGTGGTAAAGGAACAGAGAACTCAGGGTCGGAGGACTGAAATTTAAATCAGGATTTGCCATGTAGTAGCTCTCAGGCCCTCAGCACCTGAACTATCTGTAAAACAAAAGAAACAACACAAACCTCAAAAGATCCTTGTGAAAATGGAAAGAGAAAAAAGTACTCTGTAAACTACAAGGCATGATACAGAACATCCACATTAATCAATGCTTACTCAAAGAAGCAAAACTTGTAAAGAAGGAAAACACTCACAAATGAACTGATTGCTTTTAAATTAAATTAGTCCCTCCTCAAACATCCCTGTTTCTGCCTCTTGCTACCTAAGACAAGTCATCTAACCTCTCTGAGCCTCAGTATTTTTTCCATTTGTGAAAAGGAACTAACTAATGGTATATATCACATATTGGGAGAGTTAAATGAGTAAATATGTGTAAAGTACTTGGTATAATCCCTAGCACATGCTAAGCGTTTTATAAGTTTCAGCTCTTATTACAAAACTACTATTATTGGGACTTCCCTGGAGGTCCGGTGGTTAGGACTCTGCGCTTCCACTGCAGGGGGCCTGGGTTCGATCCCTGATCAGGGACCTAGGATCCGAAGCCATGAGGCGTGCCCCCCCCCCGCAAAAAAAAAAATATACCATTATTACCCTACGGGACCTAACAGTAGCCTCCATCCTGCCCACCCAGGCTGCAGTAGTGCAGGTCATATTAGCGATCTAGATCACTGCTTCTCACTTTTAGTGAAAGATGGCATCACCTGGAGAGCTTCTTTAAAAAAAAAAAAAAAAAACATTCTTTTAGATGAGCTTTAGATTTACAGAATTACTGCAAAGACAGCAGAGTTCCCATATACCCTGTACACCGTTTCCCCTACTACAAACATCTTACATTAATATGGTACATTCATCAAATTCAATGAACAAATAATGACACCTAATAATGTCCATGTTCCTTAGTTTTTCCCCAGTGAACTTTTTCTGTTCTGGGATCCCATCCAAAGCATCACATATACATTTTGTAGTCATATGCTGCAAGTTACTGCAACTCCAGATATTCTAATGAGAGCAGGTTTGAGAGGGGGCCCTAAAATGTACATTTCTAACAAGTTCCCAAGGGTTGCTGATAGGGCCAATCTGAACACACACTTAGAACAGCACTGATCTGGATTCTAGACTCCAGAACCATGCTGTTCAACACAGCAGGCAAATATGGTTACTGAGCATGTGAAGTATGGATAATCTAAACTGAGACGTGCTGGAAGTGTCAAATACACATGGGATTTTGAAGATGTCATGTAGACAAAAATGATAATAAAATTTATTTCGTGGTTTCTTTTTAACTTTACCTATCATGTGAGTACTAAAAACTTGAGAATTACACAGGTGGCTGGCATTACATTTCTATTGGACAGCAGTAGTCTGAAGTCCGGGCAGCACCCGTATCATCTGGGGCTTGTCAGAAGTTCAGGTAATTCCCATGCACACAGAAATCTCAGAAGGACTAGATCATCAACAGAGCAAGGGTGCTTAGAGACATCAGTGTCTGGCAGTTCAGTTCAAATGAAAAGCTGCTCAACTGCAAACTGAAACTGCAAAATATTAAGTCAATATAATAACAAAATGGCTGAATCACTGCAAAGCCATCCACAGATGAGGATGTGGCACAATTAGAACAGTTACCAATTGAAGATAAGAAACACAAAGATAGTGGCCCAATGGGTTTCTCAAAAGAGAATGATTTGAAAAGTATGATTTGAAGCACAATGATGCTATGTGGTACCATCCTGCCTTTTCACGTCTGATTCATTCTACAAAGCAGTGCGTATTTGCAATTATGACTAAAATTGTTAAATATAAGATAAAACAGACGTTTAATTTCACTTTTCTCTCCCACTATGATAAAACTGTAATGCCCATTTTAGGCAGATTTACCTTTAGCTGCTTTTTCCTAGTACCAATTTTCTCAGATAAGCAAAAATCAGTACTACCACTTAGTAATTTTACACATCACCACATTCACTGTTTGAATTAATTTAAACTGTTTATTACCCTTTTGTGCTCAGAAATGTCAACTGCATTACTTAAAGAACTTACATTCATAAAACCCATTTTCTGTCAACCTATTAAAAAAAACCACTCAGCAGATATTTTCTAATTAATGAAAGAAAAGCCAAATGACTGACTACAAATAATACACTGTTTTTCTGCAGAATTTACATATTTTCACTTGTGCGTCACAACAACTAGTGCACTAATTTGAAAAATCTAAAGGTATATAAAATATTGACTATATATGGACAACTATTCTATAGAGGGCATCATATTAAGAATCAATGAGAGACTTCCCTGGTGGTGCAGGGGTTAAGAATCCGCCTGCCAATGCAGGGGACACGGGTTCAAGCCCTGGTCCGGGAAGATGCCACATGTTGCGGAGCAACTAAGCCCGTGTGCCACAACTACTGAGCCTGTGCTCTAGAGCCCACGAGCCACAACTACTGAGCCTGCAAGCCACAACTACTGAAGCCCATGTGCCACAACTACTGAGCCTGCACTCTAAAGCCCGCGTGCCACAACTACTGAGCCCGCGTGCTGCAACTACTGAAGCCCGCGCGCCTAGAGCCCGTGCTCCGCAACAAGAGAAGCCACCGCAATGAGGAGCCCGCGCACCGCAACTAAAGAAAGCCCGCGCGCGGCAATGAAGACCCAACGCAGACAAAAAATTAATTAATTAATTAATTTTTAAAAAAGAATCAGTGAGTTAGCAATCTTCTCCAACGTCTGTCGTTAATCAAGTATAAATAGAAACCTATCAGCCAGTACTGGGGCATGCACACGTAATCTGGTACCTTAGACTGTATTTAACTCATTTTTCCCCAGAGAGAGAGCCCCCCACCCCCAGAGCAGCAGAGCTACTACCTGCAACCACGGGTCACACCTACATGCCCAGCTTCTCTGGCTCTTCGGGGTGCCCCACTCAGGGTCAAGTCTTCAGAGCCCGGCTCACTACTCCGGGCTCCCAAATCCCTGCTGTGAAACATTTCCAAGGAATTTTTAAAACAGGGAGAAAAAAAAAGAGAAAATACTGGAGCCAGCAGCCAGACTGTCTACTGGGACCAAAAGATAGACAAAGATGCCCCATCCTGTAACGCACCCTCCTGCGGATCAGGAAAGAACACTGGATATGGACCAACATACACCTCCAGGCCTCCGTTTCCCAGCGTTTAAGTGGGAAAGAGGCGTGGCTAGGAGCTGGACATTTGTTTTAACTACCTTTCACTGTAACATTCAAGAGTCTTTCAAGATCTCGCCTTCAGACCCGGGGGGCAGAATCTGAACCCGAGCGACTCCTCATTCAAAGCTCGTTCCTGTCTACTTCACCTCCCCTTAGGAGCATGTGAGTAATTGCTCAATAGTCTACCTCCTCGCGTCATGATTAACCATAAGGCAACACGAGTGTTAACAGGCTCTACCGACAACACACACTCTACTTGGAAAGACATCAGAACTTTCATAAAGCTACGCTCTGAACATTTTTGTTTTCGCCTTCGCAAGTGCATCGAAAACTGCGGCTGCAGTCAGAAGGAAAACGCCTCACACGCCTCGAGAACGCCGGGAGGCCGTGCCCTTCTCAGGGCTGATGACCCTGTGGCCTTTTCCTCTCAAAAGGTCTGCGGTACCTTCAGCCGCAACACGTCAAAGACAGTCATACTTAGAAGACAACCCACCACCCCCGACAGTGCACAGCATTCTTTAAACTCAAGGACCCGGAGGAGGTTCCTCGCAGAAGGGGCTGGAAAGGAGCAAGAGCCCACCGAGCAGGGGCGGGGCACCTCTGAGGGCTGTAGGGCCCCGCCTGCCCAGTGCTGCGGTCAACAGCCCTCGAGGGGAGGCCCCGGTCGGCTCCCGGGGGAGGGAGGTTGCAGCCCCGGCAGCGCTGGCGGAGCGGGCACGGCGGCGGCGGGAAGCCAGGAAGGAGGGCGGCACCGCCGGCCTTTTACACACGCACACGCGCACACGCACGCACACACACACACACAAAACCCAACACCCTCCTTCCTGGGGGCGGGGCGGGGCGGCGGGCACTGCCCTCTCACAGGAAGTCTGGATACCCGGGGGGCAGAAGAGCCTCAACTTCCAGCCATTTAAACCCCATCGCCCCCGTCGGCCGACCGGCCGGCAGCGGCCCCCAGCCCCGCGCCCGCCCCGCGCCCCGACCCCGCCGGCCGCACCCACGGCCGCACCTCTCGCACCCCGGCGCCGCCGCGCACCCGCACACGCCTCCCCCGGCCCCGCAGCCCCGGCCCCGGGCGCCTTTGTGCAGCGCCGCCCCGACCTGCCCTCCGCCCGCGGCCCGCCCCCCCCCCCCTCACCGAGGGCCCGGCGGCCTCGCGGGGGGCGGCTCCCTCCTGGCCCAGCTCGGCGGCGGCGGCGGCGGCGGCGGGGGAGCCCGAAGGGCGCTCACTCGGCGACGGCCGCGGCCGGCGCGTCCCCGCAGGCTGCCCTCCCGGGGAGACAGAGTTCCAGGGCACGTCGGAGCGCGCCGGCGCGGGGGCGGGGTGGGGCGGGGCCACGTGACGGGGGCGGGGCGGGGCCACGTGACGGCCCGGAGGGCGCGCGGGGGACCGGCGGCCCGGAGCCGCGAGAGGGAGGGGAGGCCGAGGGAGGGGCGCGGCGGGCACGCGGAGCTCCTGGCGGAGGGGGCGGCGGCGCCTTGTAAACGCGTAGTGGGAGACGCCGAGGAAGCGCTCGTGGGGAAAACGTGGGATGGGCGCGCGGGAGACGGCCCGAGCGCGGCGTGGCGGAAGTGGGGCCCAGGAAAGGAGGGCCTGACCCGTCCCTCGGCCCGCTAGGAGCGCTGCCGGCGTCGGTCAGCCGTTCCCGCGCCAGGAAATCCCGCGGGGAGGCTCGGGAAAAGTCAGCACGCGACCTCAGCGGGACGGAACGCAGCGCTGGAGGCCCAGATCCCTGACCCGGTCCTTGCGAAGCTGTCCTTCCCCGGGACCACCCGGGCAGAGTGGGGGGCCAGCGCGCACGCTCCGCGGGCGGGCGGGCGGCGCCGGGGCAGCCTGACCGCTCACCCGTCTACCGGCCTGCAGTGTGCAGGCCCCGGGGGGGCCACGGTGTCATTGCCCGAAGTCACCCCAGCTTGTAGCGCTTGAAGGATGGCAGCACAGACTCCGGAAGTCAGAGGCGTGAAAAGGTTTCCCGTGGGGATCCGGGGGCGGGAGTTGTGCTGGCCTGAGAATCGAGAGAGACCTGGCTTCAGCCATTGTCACTTCAGCCTTCTCGCTTCAGCTGTCAAAGGAGCATGTTGACAAGTCCGAAGGCTCCTTCTAAACTCTGAGACTCACCGACTGAGAAAACTAACTGATCTGTATTAGGACCGCAGAAACCATTCATTAGTAACCAGTTGTTGATCGTATCTGTTATGGCCGGGGTGAAATTTTAATAATACAAGAAAAAAGGCCAGGCTGTGATTCAAGAGCTACTCTCTGGAACTGGCTCTTTTCTGTTCTTCACCTCATGCTTGAAGATGCCATTGGATCTGGATCTAATGGGGGTCTAAAGTTGAACGATAGTCTCCTTTTAGAAAGAAAAGATACATAAGCCTGAGACCATACTATCTCTGCCAATACACTCGATACCCCCTTTCCTTGGCATCAACGGTCTTTTCTGTCTCCCTCAATTTCTAACAATTTCTGCCCTTGTTCAGCAGACACAGTATTGCTACTGTATGATTCTGACACTTTTCCATAAAATCCCTTGTGATCTCTTTGTAGAACCAAAACAGGGACAGACAGCAATAAGGAAACTGTGCCCTGATGGGAATGTGCTGATAACCTTATCTTCCCTACGCCGCAAGCCTGAGTTGGGCACCCTTGGTTTCAGCTAGAGATAGAACTAAACAGTTTGCACATCCTCGCTGATCTGCCTGCAACTCCGCTTCCTGTTTCACAACCTAATCTCAGATGCTACCACAATGCCCACAGCATGCTGATCACTACCAACGGCAGACGGCGTCAGATAAAAAGAGCTCTTGCCCAAGTGTGTTGTTTAAAAGGACCTGATGGAAAGCTGTGAAATCGTAGGCAGCATCGCCTCTAGTTAGTTTTTAAATCACACTGGTAGCGTACGTCTGGCGCCAGGGCTCGGGATCGCAACGGTTCATTTTCAGGATATTGACATTTAACTCGCTTCTTAAGAAGTAGCCCAGAGTTCCAAGATGTAAGCTCCACAAAGGCAGAGATTTGAGTCTGATTTGTTTAGATACGTGTGTCCAAAAGCCTAAAGGCACTTGGCATGCGGCAGATGCACAATAAATTTTTGTTGAATGTATTTTTGAGTGAAAATGTACTCTGCAAATTGACAAATAAACTTGTCTTGCTTTCTTCCTTATTCTTGAATAGGTAACCCACTTTTCACTGTGCATTTCTGAATGAAATGAAAAAAAGCATAAAATTATATCTGGCATCACTGCTTTGGCTAAAATATAGAGAAACAGGAATTTGGCAGCATCCATCAAAAGTACAAATGCACGCCTACTCTGAACCTCCAGTTTCACCTCTAGGGATGGAGCCCACAGATGTAGTTCCACACATGAGAAATGATGAGGTATTTCTTATCCTTCACTGAGAGTGGCAAATGATTGGGAACAACCTAAATATATCCGTCAGCAAAAGACACGTTGAATTATGATATATCCATCCTTTTGAACACTATGTAGCTGTTAACATGTTTTAACATTAAGCTCTCCAGGATTTTTTTGTTCCATGAAAAAAGCAGAAAAATGGAACAGAATAATGTATTGGCTTCTATATGCATTAAACTGAGACAAAGTAACTGTTGAGGTATGAGAAATCTGTGGATGGAAGGCATAGGTAGGACTTTTCACTGTATTCATATTTAAACTTTTTGATATTCAAACCGTGAGAAGGATTTATCTATTCAAACAAACTAAAATGTTTAATTTAAAAATTTTCCAGGGGCTTCCCTGGTGGCGCAGTGGTTGCGAGTCCGCCTGCCGACGCAGGGGACACGGGTTCGAGCCCCGGTCCGGGAGGATCCCACATGCCGCGGAGCGGCTGGGCCCGTGAGCCGTGGCCGCTGAGCCTGCGCATCCGGAGCCTGTGCTCCGCAACGGGAGAGGCCACGACGGTGAGAGGCCCGCGTGCTGAAAAAAAAAAAATTAAAATTTTCCAGTATCTTTGTTATTAAAACATTCAGGCTTCATCTATTTTATCAAAGTTTACCTGGTTAGAATATCAGGTAAATTATCACACATACCAGGTAAACTTTTTAAAAAATTAAGTTATTTTCATTAAGTTCAAATATCTGTTCGTTACTATAATAATTTAAGATCTAGTCACTATATTCAGTTTGAGGCTTAGTATACATTGTATCAAATATAGGTACATTTTCAAGAGTACTTTATTTTTCTTAAAGTGGGGACTTAAGTTTTAACGACTTGGACCCTCTGTCTTAAACAATAAAATTAGAATTGTATGGACCACTTGTTCATCTCCTAATTAGGTCGAGAAAAAACACCGAAGGCACGTGTTTCTGTGTGTATCTGTTCACTCACCCACTTTGTAATGTCAACTGCCTCCTGTTCCCACAGGTCACAGAGATGAAAAAAGAAAGTTAAAAAAATAAAGTTTAACTCCATGGAAACTTTAAAAAAATAATTCATTATTTAAGCCACTTTAAATGCATGAACAACCTTTAATATTTGCCACAGCTAGACAGTAGTGCAATGTTTCAATGTGAAACATAGCTAAGATGGAAATAATTTTTTTTGTTTTTTTGGCTGCATCAGGTCTTCGCTGCTGTGCACGGGCTTTCTCTAGTTGCAGCGAGCGGGGACTACTCTTCATTGTGGTGCACGGGCTTCTCATTGCAGTGGCTTCTCTCGTTGCAGAGCACGTTCTCTAGGCGTGCGGGCTTCAGTAATTGTGGCACGCGGGCTCAGTAGTTGTGGCTCGTAGGCTTGAGTAGTTGTGGCACACGGGCTTAGTTGCTCCACGACATGTGGGATCTTCCCGGACCAGGGCTCGAAACCGTGTCCCCTGCGTTGGCAGGCGGATTCTTAACCACTGCGCCACCAGGGAAGTCCCAATATTTCTTGATTTAAAAATAAAACTACTTCCCTAACTTTGGGAACAAGGGAAGGATATCTGCTTTCACCACTTTCAGTCAACATTGTATTGGTGGTTCTAGCAAGTGGTGATAAGTAAATTTGCAGATAAAACTTTATGTAAATTTATGTAATTTGGTACAGTAGATAAAACATCCAAACAAATCACTTTACTAAAATCCATATGATTGGTATATCAGGGCAGCTGGGAGGATTAAATGAGATAAACAGCCCTTTTGGTGCCACCTGACATTTGGCAGGTGGTCAGTAAACGATAAAAGTGAAGTTCTGGAGAGTTTTTTCAACTCTTAGTAAAAGAGTAATTTGTTATAAAGTCGTGGAAGACACACCTTTACAGATTTACGCAGGAGATGAAAGTATACCTCTTTCTTAATTTGGGTTCCTCCAGAAGCTGACCTTGAGGCAGAGACTAAAGTGCAGGATTATTTGCGAGGTGATGGAAGCACCAGCATCAGGAGTGAGGAAGTGAGATAGGGAAGAAGGCAATTGATCCAGGGTGCCGAATCCAGCCTGCAGGCAGTTGGAGGTTAATCCCACTAGGGAAATTCTGGGAGCTGGAAAGAACAACCTCTCTTTCATTTTCAAATAAAACTGAGCAGCCCTAAACTCAAATACATACTTGATTTTGTGGGATTTTCAAAACATGTGCACATGGACCTGGCCATCATAATCGTATTTTCCTGAAGATCCTGGATGTGCCCTTCAGCCCCACAAGAGCAGGAGCCTCGGCCACTTTTAGTTGAGCCTGTGACATTTACATTGCTTGCAGCCTTTGTACTTCCAATTCACCCTTATACTCGTGTATGATATTTGTTTGAGAACCTACTGTATAGCACAGGGAACTCTGCTCAATACTCTGGAATAACCTATATGGGAAAAGAATCTGAAAATGAATCGATATAGGTATATGTATAACTGAATCACTTTGCTGTACACCTGAAACTAACACAACATTCTTTCTTTCTTTCTTTTTTTTTTTGGCTGCGTTGGGTCTTCGTTGCAGCGAGCGGGCTTTCTCTAGTTGCTGCGAGCAGGGGCTACTCTTCGTTGCAGTTTGCGGGCTTCTCATTGCAGTGGCTTCTCTTGTTGCACAGCATGGGCTCTAGGCACGCGGGTTTCAGTAGTTGCAGCGCGCGGGATCAGTAGTTGTGGCTCTCGGGCTCTAGAGCGCAGGCTCAGTAGTTGTGGCTCACGGGCTTAGTTGCTCTGCGGCATGTGGGATCCTCCCGGACCAGGGCTCAAACCCGTGTCCCCTGCACTGGCAGGCGGATTCTTAACCACTGCGCCACCAGGGAAGCCATAACACAACATTCTAAATCAACTTACTCCAATATAAAATAAAAATTTTTTAAAAAGAAATATCAAGAAAAGAAGAAATGAATGTTTTTGTGCAATCAGAATTATATTAAAAATATTAGAATATTAAAATGCACATTATCTTTATTGCTACATAAAGTATAACCGTTTTGTTTCCCAGCATCAATCCAAATGTGATGATATGACTACAAAACTACAAGTCAGATCAACTACCAAGTCAGATATCTTGGCAATATAGACTATCCAAATAGCTGAGAACCAAAAAATAAGAAAAAAAAAAAAAATGGTGAGTTGGCGCTAAGGTGGAACAGAGTTCATGCACAAAACTTCTACTGGATCCAAAATTCTGAGTTCAACAGGCTGGTTATTCTCCATCCCAATCACCATTCCCAGATGCATTCTCCACCCTTCTCCGTCCTGCTTTATGTCCTGGAGGCTAATCCCTTGGAATTGCATCACAAGCAGGCTCCGTTGCCCCGCGGCTCTTGGCTGGAAGGCACTGACACGGGATAGAGGGTGGAAAGAAAGGTCACGGTGTTCATTCCCCTCTACTCCCTGCCTCGAAGGTTCTGGTGGAAAGGTAGCTGCTGGCCTCCACAAATGCAGTTCCCTTAGGAAGACTTTCTGTCATGGTTCCTGCTCTCTCCAGGCTCTGGAACACTGGTCTTTCCTCCTCCACCTAGAGTCCCAGGCCCAGGAAGGGCTCCTGGCTGTACTAATGTCTGCAGCCCTCACCACCCACCTATCAGTTCCCTCATCCCTGCCCCCACCTCTGGGAATAGTTCCATAGTTGAATCTGCTTCCATTCAATTCATTTAGCTGGACATTTTCCTGATAGGACTCTGGCTGATACATTTGGTTGTTTTCCTAACCAGGAACAGCTGAGAAATATCACAGGCCTGGGAGTTCCCTGGTGGCCTAGGGGTTAGGATTCTGGGCTTTCACTCCCGGCCTCAGTTCCTGGTCGGGGGACTGGGATCCCTCAAGCTGTGTGGGACGGCCAAAAACAAACAAAAACAAATATAACAGACCTTTGGTAATATGTTGTGCCACTGAAATGAGAAGGATTCCAAAGAATACTTAAGTGAAAATAATAATAATAATAACCAACATCCTGAGGGCAAGTGAAATGAAAGGAGGAAACACTATATAAAAAGCAGGGGAATAAAAACAGCAACTAGTGCTCAAGCTGTTTGCAAAACATTTAATAAAGGCTTTTCGAGAACCTCGAGGTCACTGATCTTTTTATGATGATTAGTTGGAGGACTCCAAGTGCTCCTGAGTAGTTGAAGCTTCACAGCAATTCTAAAAGATATTGTAAACCTCTCCAAAGGGAGGTTTTTAAAATAAAAATACAGGTTCACTAGGAGCCTCTACAGCCGCTTCTCTGCTCTCAGGAATGGCTCTAATTATCAGAATGGAGGAAGGAGAGGGACAGAACTTCTTCCCACCGAAAACACAGTCTCAGGGCTTCCGTGGTGGGCCGGTGGTTAAGAATCCACCTTCCAATGCAGGGGACACGGGTTCGAGCCCTGGTCGGGGAACTAAGGTCCCACATGCTGCGGAGCACCTAAGCCTGCGCACCACAACTAGAGAGAAGCCCACGGCCGCAACAAAGACCCGATGCAGCCAAATAAATAAGTAAATGTTAAAAACAAAAGGCAAAAAAAATCCCCACAAAAGCACATCTCCACCATCAGGTCCTTACATGTAACAGTCTACATCGGCTCTGGCACAGGTAAAGCCCATTACCACAAGACGCCAGCTAATGCTCTAGGTATTCAGATTTGTTTCCTCAAATTTCAGTTTCTATAACTTTAAGAAAATTGATTACACTTTTCATTTTTATTTCTACTCAGATACTACTCATTTTAATTTCCAAAAACACAATAAGCACCATCATATGTCAATCAGCATTCACTAGAAGGAATACATTTTAAGTAAAGAGATGAGTTGTATCCTAATACAGCTAGTTAAGAAAAAGGACATTACCAATTCTTTAGATCAACTCTGCCTAGTTATTGAAGCACTTGCAATGATTTAATTATTGAGGTTTTGAAAGGGAAAAAAAAAATTCAACTTCCAGGGAACACTGCACTACATCTGTTGATATTATCACGACAGCATTTAGGTAGCTGTCATGGTAACCAGAATTTAATCTTCCATTAGTGTCTTGGAACACCCAGGTGCCCCAGGGAGCAAGGAGGATGATTCAGCGGGTGGCACACTTCTGTCCTTGTGAGTCAGGAAAATACCAAAGCCCTCACTCAGCGTTGTACAGGCACCCTTATATGAGATATAAACTGCAGCCACTGTGTGATCTGTGACACTTTACACAAGAGCAAGGTGTTGGCTTCATTACGTAGTCCTGTAAAGTGTATTTTCATTGATTCTGAAGCAAATTTTCACATTGTGCCAACGGGCAGATTTCATTTTTCTTTTTGTCTTTTAGGCAAACATATATATATATATTTTTAATAACATGCTGCAGTTGTGTTTTCTGTAGTTGTTTGCTTGCTTGTTTGCTTTTTTTTTTGCGGTACGCGGGCCTCTCACTGTTGTGGCCTCTCCCGCTGCGGAGCACAGGCTCCGGACGCGCAGGCTCAGCGGCCATGGCTCACGGGCCCAGCCGCTCCGCGGCACGTGGGATCTTCCCGGACCGGGGCTCGAACCCACGTCCCCTGCATCGGCAGGCGGACTCTCAACCACTGTGCCACCAGGGAAGCCCCTGTTTGCTTGTTTTTGGCTGCACCTCCCAGCTTGCAGGATCTTAGTTCCCCTGCCAGGGATTGAACCCGGGCCTCAGCGGTGAAAGCGCCGAGTCCTAACCACTGGACCTCCAGGGAATTCCTTTTTTTTTTGAACATATTTACAACATATTCTGCATTTTCATCTTTTGGGTGCAAAGGTCAATAAGAGAGTGAAACAGCTTTTTGCTGCCTTACCAGTTCTGTTTGAAAGCAAGAGACGAGACTGAAACTAATGGCTAAAATGAGGTATTTTTTGTCTTCATTTCCTGGTATAACATCACAGAATCTAAAATGGTCAGGACTGCCAAACTCAAATCCAGAGGCGTGGTAAAGCCGCCATGCTTTGCATAGTATTCTGCAAGGTCTATGAGATGAGAGTGAACCATCTAATGGATCCACATTGTGCAAAATTCAAAAGATTTATTTTTAACAAAAGCAATAAAAATAGGCAAATAATATGGTTACTTTGAAAATTCACCAGAAAAGTTCTTGCCACGTAGGACTTCCTCACCATTTTTTTCAGTTTGATTGACACGTTCATACTACTGCACGTGTGTGTATGCCTGCACAGACCAAGAGAGGAGAGAATTTTGTATATCTAAATATATATTGGACTTCCCCGGTGGTCCAGTGGTTAAGAATCCACCTTCCAATGCAGGGGATGCGGGTTCGAGCCCTGGTCAGGGAACTAACGTCCCACATGCCACGGGGTGTCTAAGCCCACACACCACAACGACTGAGCCCACGTGCCACAATTAGAGAGAAGGCCACGCGCCACAATGAAGAGCCTGCGCAGACATATATATATATATATATATATATATATATATATATAATCTTACTTAGGATGGAGAAAACATACATGATAGAAAGCACATGTTATTTAATAGTTGAATGGACCTAGAGATGATCATAGTAAGTGAAGTTAAGTCAGAAAGAGAAAGACAAATGCCATATGATATCACTTACATGTGGATTCTAAAACATGGCACAGGGCTTCCCTGGTGGCGCAGTGGTTGAGAATCCGCCTGCCGATGCAGGGGACACGGGTTCGTGCCCCGGTCCGGGAAGATCCCACATGCCGCGGAGCGGCTGGGCCCGTGAGCCGTGGCCGCTGAGCCTGCGCGTCCGGAGCCTGTGCTCCGCAACGGGAGAGGCCACAACAGTGAGAGGTCCGTGTACCACAAGAACCAAAAAAAAACAAAAAAAATGGCACAAATGAACCTACCTACAAAACAGAAACAGACTCACAGACATAGAGAACAGACTTGTGGCTGCCAAGGGGGAGGGGGTGGGGAGGCATGGAGTGGGAGGTTGGGGTCAGCAGATGCAAACTGTTATGTATAGAGTGGATAAACAACAAGGTCCTACTGTAGAGCACAGGGGACTATAGCCAATCTTCTGGGATAAACCATAATGGAAAAGAATATATATATATATATATATATATATATATATATATATATATATATATATAAAACTGAATCACTTGGCAGAAATTTAACACAACACTGTAAATCAACTACACTTCAATAAAAAATTTTTTAAAGACCATAATGGATAAGAATATTAAAAAGAATGTATATATATGTATAAATGAATGACTTTGCTGTACAGCAGAAATTAACACAACATTGTAAATCACCTGTACTTCAATTTTAAAAAATAATAAAATAAAATTTTAAAGTTCTTTAATAGTTAAAGAAATTGGGAGAGAAAAAGAAAAAAACTCCCTCGATTTGACAGATGGTCTCGGCTCTCCCATCTGAGCATATGTGGCTTCACTGGCACCACGTGTCTGAACTCCTGACCATCTCCGTGGATCTACTAATACAATGTCCCATAGCATCACACAAATAAACCAGCTTGCTGCCCGTTCACCCAGCATTTGACGAAGAAGATTCTCTGACGTGCTGACACTCAGTTGCCTTAGGGCAATCCGCATCATTCCTGTAGAGTCCACACACTTCTCCTTAAACAATGAGCTGAAAAGAAGGAGGTATTTTCTTAAATCACAAAGATTCCAGAGCGCTCTTCCGGAGCGGCTAACGAATTTATTTCTTCTTGCCCTAGTCAACCTGCTGGCGTGAGATTGCATTACCCTCTGCCAAACTGGTTCCACTTCATTTCGGTGACCTTCGTTCTCCTGGGTGTTTGCAGCGCCACAAGGGCTGATAGAGAAGGCTAGTGCCTTCCCAGGGGGAGTCGCCAAAGAAGCTTCAGTGTGATTAAACTCTGCTCTGTGATGCTTGTTCCTTAAACTTAGACGTGTAATGTTTTGCATTTACATAAATTCACATGCTGTTATCAGAAATCTTTATATCCATAGTTTAGCCTGTGTGAAGTAATTGTTTTTACGATGAACAAAACTTTGGCTCTGGTAGAATAAAAAGGGAGCTGGAAACAGTGTCTCTCAAAGATGATAAGGAAATCAAACTGAATTCTTTACTGGATGACAGGTTAGTGACTTTCTACGCCCTGGGGGAGGGGAAGGCAGTAGAAAGATTTCTTGAGGGAATTCAGGACTCCTAGATTAACATTCCAGCTCTGTCATTAATTAGCAGTGTCATTTTATACAAGTGCCATCTTGGATAATGCCTCTCACAGCCTCAGTTTCTGCCTCAGTCAACTGAGAGAGTTGGCTGTGGGATGATTCCAAGATCCTTTTCAACCCCAATATTCCTTGATTCTCTTTATGACCTCAAGGTATTTGACAAAGGAAATCATTTTGGGGTCTTGACCTAAGTTTTAAGATAACATTACAATACAAGAACACTTAATCTTCCTTTCAACCTCAAAATATTTTTATTGTATAATGTAATCTTTAAAATACCCCTTGGACAAGAAGAGGAACTATTATCTCCATTTCCAAGATGGGGAAATTTGGGGAGTTCAGAGTCATTATCAACACTTGAGTCCCTTTTACTGGTCTTCAAGCTCTGTCATTGCCGGTTGGAGGCTTTTCTTTTCTTTTTTTTTTTTAAATAAATCTATTTATTTATTTATGGCTGCTTTGGGTCTTCGTTGCTGCGCGCGGGCTTTCTCTAGTTGTGGCGAGCTGGGGCTACTCTTCATTGCGGTACGCAGACTTCTCAGTCCGGTAGCTTCTCTTGTTGCGGAGCACGGGCTCTAGGCGCACGGGCTTCAGTAGTTGTGGCTTGTGGGCTCAGTAGTTGTGGCTCTCGGGCTCTAGAGCGCAGGCTCAGTAGTTGTGGCGCACGGGCTCAGTTGCTCCGCGGCATGTGGGGTCTTCCCGGACCAGGGCTTGAACCTGTGTCTCCTGCATTGGCAGGCGGATTCTTAACCACTGAGCCACCAGGGAAGTCCGGAGGCATATTTTTTGAGCCTGGCTCTCAGTAGTCACCAGGTCGAGGTGAGAATAAATAGTTCAGCTCCTGGCCCATCACTGGCAAAGCCAAGGAGTAACCCTGTCTTGTACTTGCTCTGGTTGCATCCAGGGAAGAAAAATACAAGGAAATGCCAGGCTTTCAGGAAGTGGTTACAAAATAAAGGACGCTACTCCAAGTTAAATTAAATTAAATACCGTCTAAGTCATTTAGAGACCTACCTGGAATGGTGACACTGTGGAGCCAGCGTGGCTTCACAGTGACTCACACTGAGACATAATATACATAACATGATATTTGAAAATGTGTCGAATGCAGTATTAAAATGAGAACTGGGTTTAGTGAAGGAAAAGAGCCTTTGTATCACCGTAACATTTCGTGTATCACGGTAACATTGCATCACGGTAAAATTTCCCTGGTATAGCAGAGAAAATGTATCATTTATCTTTCCTACTCTTCCCAGTTTCCCCTTCACTCACTGTTCGGATGCTGAGTCTGAAATGACTTAGAAGGGGAGGAATTCACAGGGCTGCAGACAGAAGGCCTTTCTCTGGGCAGTGCTTGTTAGGCTTCTTTGTAAGTAGGGATAACAAAGACCCCCAAGATATGAACAGACAAAGGACATAAGTAAACAATTCACAAAAGAGGAAATTCAGCTGTTTGTCAAGCAGTGGGAAAAGATTCCATCTCACTAGTAATCAAAGATATGCAAATTAAAACACTAATGAGAGAGCATTTAGCGAAGCATTTGGTTGTTTGTTGTTTATGATAATACTCACACTGGCATCAGTGTGAAAGCTGCTTTCTGGCCCATGGCTAGTAGCAGTGGAAACAGATTTAGCTCTGTTAAAAAGACAATTGGCTGTGATGCAAATCAAAATTAAAGCATTAAAGTATTTTATGCTTTTTGAACTGGTAATTCCACTCTTGGGAATCCATTCTAAGAAAGTCCAAATATGGAAACCATTTTGTCTACAGGATGTGTTCATCATAGGGCTGTTTGTTAAACCAAGAAGGAGATACTAAATAAATGTCCAATGATGGGTTAATTAGGTATGACTCGTCCTGACCAAAATATTGTGAAGCAATTAAAATTGTTTCGAATCACATAGGAAAATACATGTTATCATGTAATGTGAGAAATTAGGTCATAAAAACCATGAAAACAAATAGCTTTTTCTTAAAGATGAAACAAAATTATTTCTAGAAAACAATAAAAGAAATCACTAATGTTAATAGGAGTTGTCTTCAGATTAGTTAACTCTTCTTTTTACTCTTCTGTATTTTCAATCATTTCATATTGATCACTTAGGACTTTTTATAATGATAAAAGCATTTATTTTTAAAAAGATAAAAGCTTGGGACTTCCCTGGCGGTCCAGTGGTTAAGACTACGGGCTTCCATTGCAGGGGGCGTGGGTTTGATCCCTGGCTGGGGAACAAAGATCCCACACGTTGTGTGGCAAGGCCAAAAAAAAAAAAAAAAAAGATAAAAGCTTAACATTTTTCATCACAGTCCCCTTTAAAATGTATTGTCTGAAAGAAAAACTGAATTCCCTGGACCTCATCTCTCATAACTATTAGTTTTTTCTTTCTGATTTCTATACTATCCTAACCTATATTAAATAGATAATTGACCTATTAACCAAAAGAAAAAGAAATGTCCCTAACAGTTTCCTTAGAAGTTTTGTATGAATGTGCCCTAAAACACAGCTTTGTTTTGATTCTTTCCAGTTTACTTTGAAGTCTAAAATTCTCATCTCCCTCCAAGCTAGAACTTCTTTTTAAATTTTAATTGTGACCATATTGTTCTTTTTCAAAAAGAAAACAAAAAAGAAAATGGTAAAAACAATGATAAAAGATGGTACTATTTAGTCTTCAGAAAAGAACAGCATGGCCTTTATCAGAGGCCTATCCAGTACTTAGAAACAAAGAACCCAGAGGAGGAGAAAATGACAGATATTCAGTGGGAGGGGGAAAGTCCCTCCACATAAGGCCTGTCAAGGAACAGAATTGTACCATGGTTTTTTTTTAACGTCTTTATTGGACTATAACTGCTTTACGATGGTGTGTTAGTTTCTGCTGTAAAACAAAGTGAATCAGCTATACGTGTACACATTAGCCCCATATCCCCTCCTACTTGCGTCTCCCTCCCACCCTCCCTGTCCCACCGGGTGCCATGATTTTGGATGATAGCACATCACGGATACATTTGCGTGAGACTCTGTAGTGTTGGCTTGGATTTTTGTGATGCCACCTAAAATCGAAACCAAGTAGATACACTAACGACACAGATTTTGAAAGACCAACAAAGAAGTTATCAGCCGGACGGCGAACTGGCTCCCAGGTTGCATCAGCCGTTCCTGCAAATTCCTTTCCTCCTCCTTTTTCTTAAAATACCCTTCCTGAACTTGTGACTTCTGTTAGGAAAAATGCGACGACTTTGGGACCCTGAATGAGATTAATTCTACTTAAATATCAACAACCTCTCCACTCCATCAGCTTTCCTTTACTATGGGATTCTGGAAACAAAAGAAAAGAAATGGTGCAGATTGTTTCCTTCTATAATTTGACGCTAGTAAGTCAAAGATGAATGACGTGATCCTTTTACGATGGTTGTTTGCGAGCCCCCAGTGGGCCAGACTTAGCAACCCATTATTTATCCTCTTCTCCTGGGCTTATCATCTTTCTTACATTACACGTTGAGAGCTCACAGCCCTTTTAATGCTCACGCCCTTGTGTACATTCCATTCATCGTGCTCAGCCATTATGGATTGTTGCCATCTGGTGGAAAAACAGGGTTGCCTACCAGATGGGAGTTTTGAAATTTCCGGAAGTAAAGTACAGTTTTCATCGGGAGAAAAATGCATTCATTTCTCTCATGCATATCCTGGGGTTCTAAAACAACAAGCGATTGACATGTATACCCCGCTAAATTTATTTACTTACTTAAAAGATTTTTTGACGTGGACTATTTTTAAAGTCTTTACTGAATTTGTTACAATACTGCTTCTCTTCCATTCTGGTTTTTTGGCCCTGAGGCATGTGGGATCCCACCTCCCTGACCAAGAATCAAACCCACACCCCCTGCACTGAAGGCAAAGTCTTAACCACTGGACCAAATGGATAAGTAATAAGGACCTACTGTACAGCACAGAAAATTCTGCGCAATATTATGTAGCAACATAAATGGGAAAAGAAGTTGAAAAAGAATAGATACGTGTATAGGTATAACTGAATCACTTTGCTGTACAACTGAAACTAACACAATATCGGTAATCAACTCTACTCCAACATAAGGTAACAAGTTAAAAAAATAATAAAATGACAAGCGCTTTTCTATTCCATTTCACCTGGGGGGTTGGGTGGAGTATGCAACAAGTTCAGCTGTTCAAGAGATGAAAGCGTTGATTTTCTATAATGATCACAAGAACAGTGCTTGTGAAAAAGTTGCACCACATTTTTAAGTAACCTTGTGACTGTAAGACAGAAAAATGACAAAACAAAACAGCTAAAATGTCTCAATTGCCTTTCCCTTCACCAGGGAGAAATACAGTATTAGCTTCCACTTCTAAGTTCTGTAATAGCACACTTGAGTCATTGAGCAATTTTCAGATATATTAGTTCTTAACATGAGATTTCTTCACAGGCAAAATGTAACATAGTCTTCAAAGTGACAGGATGAATATAATTCCAAAATAATGAGGCATTTCTTTTCCCCAAGTTGTCATAAAATTTACTAACACAATTATAATTTCTAAAAATCTAAATTCAACAAGATGTCAGGCCTGGGCACGTCAAAACTGTCAACATTATAAAAGACAAGAATGGCAGGGGTATTGTTTCAGAGAAAAAGAGCTTAATGAGACATAATCACCAAAGGCAGTGAATGATTCTTGATTGGACTGTGATTCTGGAAAAAGAAAGGGTAATTAGAGAAATGTGAATACGAGCTATATCTGAGCCAATAGTATTGTATCAGTGTTCAATTTCTTAGGGAGGATAGTGCTACTGTTATATAAGCGAATGTCCTTTTCTTGGATGATGCAGGATAAATATTTAGGTGTAACACTTACTTTCAATTGGTTGAAAAATAGAGAGACATGAAGTATATGCAGCAAAATATTAATAATTTGTGACCCTAGAGGAAGGGCTTATGGATTCCATTGTTCAAGGTTTTCATATTTTCCATAGGTTCACATTTTTTTAAAATAAAAAATTGGCACCAAAAAATCTGAAGAGACTAGTCTAGTCTTTAAAAAAACTTTACAGGGAGCTTCTTTGTCAGCCCATGATACAAAATGTCCCTGATACACAGTAGATGATTGACTGAGTGTATCAGTCTAATTATAGGACTGTTTGTCTTGTTCTTTTGGTTTTGTTTTATTTTTTTCTTTTTCTTTTTTATGTGGCTATGCCGTGTGGCTTGTGGGATCTTAGTTCCCCAACCAGGGATCAAACCTGGGCCCTTATCAGTGAAAGCACCGAGGCCTAGAGTCCTAACCACTGGACCACCAGGGAATTCCCTGGGCCTGTTTGTCTTGTTACTAGATATCACACCATGAGTAAGGTCACTTAGTGGGATCCCAAAGCATCAAGTGGTTTCTGCTTCCAGCCATGATGGACTAGGAATTGGATTTACCCTCTTACCTTAACTAAGAAACTGGGCAAAATATATGAAACACTGGTTCACAGACACTGGCCCACAAGAATCTTCAGACAATGTTCCTGGGACGTCCCCGGCAGCCCCGTGGTTGGGATTTCACTGCCGGGGCCCGGGTTCCATCCCTGGTCCGGGAACTACGATCCTGCCAGCCAGGCAGTGTGGCAAAAAAAAAAAAAAAGACGGTGTTCCCTCAGAGAAGGAAACAACGTGAAGGGAGCTCTACCATCGTCCCAGCTCACTGTCTGCACTTTCCAGGCTGTAGCTCAAGGAGAAACACAAATGGCGCCCAAGGGATTCTTGGAGTCCAAGAAACAAGTTGCAAATGATAGAATTGAGATGAAAGTGGTTAGAGTTTGCAGGGAGGAGTCCTGGAGAGCGAAGAAGACTGCAAACGGGAGCTTGTGGGACCTGCAGAGGGCTCCCCTCGGGCCTTCATGTGTGTGATCGGAGGCTGGAGAGCGTTGCGAACACTCAAGGGTGCGAACGCGCGTGCGTCCGTCGGCGTCAGGCGTGAGTGAAAGGGCGCCTCGCCCTCCGTCTCCTATCGCTGAGCACCCTTCAGCTCTACCGTCGCCCGCCTCCTCTCCCTGCAGTCAGCAACTCTCCTTGCCCGCTCACTCAATGCCCACCCCTGGGCGCCAGCTGTTGTGCCGGACGACTGTCCTTTTCAAGGGACTGGACTGTGAGATTACAGATGTTTCATTTTTTGTGTTTTTCTTAAATGTACTATTCGTGTGAAAAGTATTCTAAACCCATTACACCACAGAACTATACAGCCGATTGTGTTAGCTGGGTACCGAGGCCAGCTCTGTTGGACTTACGAACACGCTCTCGGATCAGAACTCGTTCAAGGGTAGGGGACTTACTGTAGGGTTCCCTGTGCTATACAGTGGGTCCTAGGTGATTATCCATTTTACATACAGTGGTGTGCACATGTCAATCCCAAACTCCTAATGTATCCCTGCTCCCCCTCCCCCTTTGGTAACTAAGCATAAGTTTGTTTTTACAGTTTTATAGTCTGTGAGACTGTTTCTCTATTGTAAATAAGTTCATTTGTATCCTTGTTTTATTTATTTATTTATTTTTTTAATTATTATTATTATTTTTGGTACGCGGGCCTCTCACTGCTGTGGCCTCTCCCGTTGCGGAGCGCAGGCTCCGGACGCGCAGGCTCAGCGGCCACGGCTCACGGGCCCAGCCGCTCTGCGGCACGTGGGATCTTCCCGGACCGGGGCACGAACCCGTGTCCCCTGCATCGGCAGGCGGACTCCCAACCGCTGCGCCACCAGGGAAGCCCTGTATCCTTGTTTTAGATTCCACATATCGGTGCTATCATAGGCTATTTGTCCTTGTCTGACTTGCTTCACTTACTGTGATCATCTCTAGGCCCATCCATGTTGCTGCCAAAGAAGAGTGTTTCATTAAAATGCAGATCCTCCAGAGAGAAAGAGAGAGGGAGCATAGCAAAGAGTAAAGTTTGTAAAAGACTTTGTTTTAAATTTCACTGCTTTGGAGAATTAGAAAAGATATTCGTTGACTTGGAAAGATATGGGGTGGGAGGAGATTACACTTTACAAAATAGCAGGTACGATGGAAGATACATGTTATACACCTTGGGATATATAATAACACTTGAGTGGTGTGATGATAGGTGGTTATTAGTTACTTGCTCATACACATATTTGGTTTCTTTTACAGTTAACATGTCCTATTTATGTCACTTATTTTTCAGGTAAATTTTGTTGTGTTTTGTTTCGTGGCCGCGCTCTGCAGCACGTGGGAATCTTAGTTCCCCGACAAGGGGTTGAACCCTCGCCCCCTGCAGTGGAAGCACGAGGTCTTAACCACTGGACTGCCGGAGAAGTCCCTTTAATTTTTTTTTTTTTTTACTTTATTTTTGGCTGCGTTGGGTCTTTCTTGCTGCGCGTGGGTTTTCTCTAGTTGCGGCGAGCGGGGGCTACTCTTCGTTGCGGTGCACGGGCTTCTCATCACGGTGGCTTTTCTTGTTGCAGAGCACGGGATCTAGGCATGTGGGCTTCAGTAGTTGTGGCACGTGGGCTCAGTAGTTTTGGTGCACAGGATCAGCTGCTCTGTGGCATGTGAGATCTTCCCGGGCCAGGGATCAAACCTGTGTCCCCTGCATTGGCAGGCGGATTCTTAACCACTGCACCACCAGAGAAGTTCCGGGTAAATTTTTTATTTAGGTTAAAAAAAAAAGCACTGAGGCCTCAAGTAGGTTTAAGCTCAAACTACACAGTGTGCTGGAGGTCTGGGAAGGGAGCAGTGGGCGGATTTTCCCACACGAGAACACGTGTAGTCCAGGAAGGACACGTGATGGAATCTCAGAGGTCTAACTCCCGACAAATCTAATGTCAAACTTTAGCATCTATTTCCACTGAGTGGCCGTTGCACCTCCACAGGCTCTAAGGCACTGCTAGAGATGGTTGTATGACTTTGATTTGAGTCAGGGAAGTGTTTCACCACATGAGGAAGCAAATGATGAGGTTGTTTGCTTGGAGTTTGCGGTTGCACTGTGCTCGGCATGAGCTGCAAATACACAAGCCCTTTTCCAAAATCTGTGACACACTGAAAAGATCTCACGTTCAACAAAAGCAACAAACCAAATGCACAGACATATGCCAGCCGTCTGCCACCCTCCTCAGTAAGAGGGCTTGAGAGATACGCTTCTAACTAAACTACCCTGTTTGAGAATCTCCTCAGTGTGACGGCTGAGAATTTTGCTAATGACACACTTGACTCAAAGACATGTAATATCAGAACTTCAGAATAGAGGAATGTTTAAGTGATGGCCCATTTTTGCAGGTAACAGCTTATAAAATACTGCGAAATAAACAGCGAAGATTGTTCTCTGTTTGGGTGTAATTATATACAGTTTTCAGTTCCTTTCACCAAGCATACGCTGAGCACCTGCTGTGTTAAACTCCAAGACACAAAGATGAACTAGCTCTGATCTGTGCACACAGGGCTTGGGGTTCATTGAGGGGAGCAGCCCGCATGGTGTGCGGATGATGTCGCGGGCACAGAGGAGGAATGCTCGTGCAGGCGTCAGGACGCTGAGAAGGTTTGGGAGGAGCTAACGCCAGAACTGAGTCTTGCCGGGCAGACAGGGTGGAAAGGAAGGACACTTCAAGTGGACATAAAAGTGCACAGACATTCAAGAGCCCAGAGTTTTATTTTTTTACTTGTTTTGGCTGCACTGAGCAGCATATGGGATCTCAGTTCCCCGACCAGGGATTGAACCTGTGCCACCTGCAGTGGAGGCGTGGAGTCTTAACCACTGGACCGCCAGGGAAGCCCCAAGAGCCCAAAGTTTTTAAAAGCTGCTAATAGTTCCAGAAGATTCAACTGGACTTCTACTTCTGGCCAAGGTGGAGTGACAGTGCCTGGCTTTACCCTCCTCCATCTGGAACAATTTCAAAAGGAGGAAAAATGCAGAAAACAAGTGTTTTCAGACACTGCATACCAGGCGGCAGAGGACAATGATCCATCTCAAGTGAGATGAGGGCTGTGATTGTCTCAGCTTCCCGCCTGGAGAGTTTCCAGGGGGCACCTTAGAGAACAGGAGCCAGAGTGGAGCCTGGGTGTCTGGGGAGGCCCTGGCATGGAGATCTCAGGCAGCATCACAGGGAGGGGAGCACGGCCCAGGGACAGGGCCCCAGAGACCTGTACTGGGTCCCCGAAACTCTTCAGGTGAGTACTGGTCGGCACCTGAGTGTGGGGAAGCTACTCAAGGGTAGGATCGGAGGCAGTATCTTGGAAAGAAGAACCTTGTAATTCACAGGGCATCAGGTAGAGCACGCATGAGAGCATTGCCTCAGTGGGATTGCAGAATGAGCTCCAGAATAAAGGCTCTTCTCATCCTGCCTGACAAAGCTTAAGAGGAGCATTGAAAAGATTGAACTGTTTCCCAGTAATTTAACTGCTTCCCAGAAGAAAGCTCGAGAAGACATTTATAGGAATAGAAAGATATCCAGCACCTATGAAGGTAAAATTCACAACATCTGGCATCCAGTGAAAATGACCAGGCATGCAAACGAGCAGGAAAGTACAGTGAATAATGAGGAGAAAAAGCAATCCATAGATGCAGACCCAGAGATGACAGAGACATTAAATTAGACAAAGATAGAATTAGTGGACAAAGACATTAAAACAGTTGTTATATGAGTAATTATATATGGTTATATATTCCATATGCTTAAGAATCTAAACAAAAGATGAAGCTCATTAAGTAGAGAAATGGAATAAAGTAAAAAACCAAGCAACTTCTAGACACAACAAATATATCTACAGTGAAAAATATGCTGGATGGGATTAGTAGCAGATTAAGACACAAGTGAAGAAAAGAATAGAAATGCATAGTAACAGAAACTTTCCAGAATGAAACACACAGAGAAAAAAGGTTGAACGCAACATGAGCAGAGCATCAGTGAACTACAGGACAACTTCAAATTACGTACATTGTAACCCTGTATGTGAGGCCAAAGTCGATTGATTGATGGGCGGACACCTTGACCCTGGCCAGGCCAATGACTTTCTTCTTTGGGATTTTGAACTGAAGACCCAGAAAGAATCAGGTGGGTCTTGCTCTGTATGACTGAAGCAGGCAAAATGGAAATCTTCACTGTTTCCCACCAGGTAGATGGAGAAGCAGAAGAATTTAGTCTGTATCAAGGGGAGCAATGACACATAAATGGGAGGATGTAGAGGTGTACTTTGGAGAGAGAAATCATCAGGATTTTAGGTCCTGGTTCCAGGTCTTTCTGATCTTAGTTGTACTGCTATCCTGTTCAGATTCTCCTTAGATTCCATGAAATATGGTGGGTTTCTTTTTGTTGTTGTTGTTTGGTTGGTTGGTTTTGGTCACCTATAACAAAAAAGGCCTCGGGAATTCCCTGGTGGTCCAGTAGTTAGGACTCCACACTTCTACTGCAGGGGCATGGGTTCAATCCTTGGTCGGGGAACTAAGATCCCACAAGCCATGCAGTGCAGCCAAGGGGGAAAAAAAAGGCCTTAAATTATAACAGAGATAATGCATTTGATTTTGGACATGTTAAGATGTTCTTTGGTTTTTGACACAGGTTTGGAGCATCTATGGGCTATCGACATGGAAACGTCCACTGGGCAGGTGAATAGACTTACCTGAAGCTCAGAGAAGAAGTGCGTGCCTGAAATTTACACATTTATGGATTGTTGTTATGACTTACATTTCTATCAGTCTATAGAATAAACAGACAACCTAACTCCAAGGGAGGACATGAAATTGACAATGGAGGACATTAGAGGGAGGCATGATAAAACCAAGGACAGAACCTGGAAAGCAACCACATTAAAGAGACAAAAAGAGCCTCCAGGGAAGGACTGCGAAGGAACACGTGATAATAACCAGGTGTGTTTCATCCAAGACAGGATGAAAGCATGAAGAAAGGGGAAACCAACGACACTATCAAATTTCTAAAGGACCTGAGACATTCCTGACCCTTGACTGGCGACCACCAACTTCCTATATTTCTAACCTAACTTCCTTTTTTCTGCCCATATTGACCACACCTGAGTCCCCATAGCCCTGTTTCTGACCTCAACATGCTAACTTAACCATAGTTATTCATCCCTTTTAAGAGGGCTTGATTCTGGCATTCTCCAGCTTACATTATTCTACAGTACCTAACAAGGATCAAAGACCCATCAAAGCAGATCCACAGAGAAGATCAGAGCCCTCCCCCCCCCAAGACCATTTCACCTGGGGGAGGCAAGGAAGGAGCTGGAGGGGAACGTATGGTTTTCCAAGAGGAAATCAGGCCTCATCGATCTAATAAAGCTCTTGTAGGAGGTGCATATGCGTATGGACAAAAGCTCATGGATGGCATCCATTAAGATTTTCAAAAAGCCTTTCACAAAGTTCCACACAAAAGGCTATTTTAAAAATTGAGTCATCGTGGTATAATGGAGACTGGGGTGACGCAGAGGGAAGTTGCTTAGAGATGAGAAACAATGGTTTAGGATTCAGCGCACTTCTTGGGGGAAGAAGTGTAAACATCGGCATATTCTCCTGTGATTAGTCTCGTTTAATGCTTCTGTGAATTATTTGGAGCAGTGATTATGAAAAGCCTACGTATATAGGAATAAGCTGAAGTTTACGTGAAAATGTTGAACTGGTCTTCATATGGGCAAAAATAAAGTCTTGAACTTAGGGAACAGTAACCTCAAGGAGACTTAAAAGATTCGTTTACTCATTCATTCATTAAACACTTACCGAGGATCTGCTACGTGGCCAGCTATTGCGCTACAAGTTGGACAGGAAATAGTTATTAAGAAGGCCTTTCTCCCTGCTCTTAGGAAACTTAAATGGAACAAGAAGACATTTCCTGAATCTTGAGAAAAGTAGATTTAAGGGGAATAAAGGAAATGGTTCACACAATAGGAAAGACACGGAGCTTGATTTTCCAAGCGTTATGCTGATAAGGTTGAAAATTTTAAACATACTATAAGTATTTAGATAATTCCATACAAGGTACTGCTATGATGGTTTTATTAAGGGAAGATAGAGTATTTGGGACCCCCTCCATGTTACTGATGGGGTCCCAAATGGTTCTAACATATTTTAGAACCATTTTTCTATTGCTGTTGCAAGTGATAAAAACCCCATTCAAAACTAACTGCACAAAGAAAAGTTCAGCCTGACTTCAGGCAAAGCTGGGCACAGAGGGGCAGGAGATGTTATGAGGATTTGGTGTGTTTCGCTCACCCTGCCCTCTCAGCTCTGTTTTACTAAGAAGCTTTTCACATGGAGCAAAGGAGTCCCATATACAGACATAGAAGACAGAAGAATTCCAGTTTTCCATGTTTCACAGCGCCGGTGGTCTTAGGAGAGCCTGTTTCTCCCAGCACCCCTGTCAGTTCCTGCAAAAGGCTCTGAAAGGCTCATCCTTGCATCACCCCCTCTGGCCGCAAAGTCGCCCACCCCCCAAGAGCCAAGGTGAGGGGAGCTTTCAGTCTCCAGAGCCACACAGACTGAGAAGGAGGAAGGGGTCGTTTCCCAGACACACGGCAGGCAGACAAAAATAACAGAGCACATCTTCCTACTTCTCTCCACAAGCCCTCACAGGCTGATTTGGGTCGTAGGAGCCTCTGAAAGAATCCCCCTCGGAGCCCTGCCCCCTTCCACGTGGGCTAGACTTAGTGACTCACTTCTCGAGAAGACAACATGGCAGAGGCCTCCATGCAGGGATGAGGTGCCAAAGGACTGCAGGTTCCATCTCGGACGCTCTCTTCCCAGCTCTCTCTTGCCTGGTTCACTTGGGGAAGTCCGCCCCATGGAGAGGCCCAGGGGAGGGAGCTTGGAAGCCGATTTCCTGAGCCTGATAATAACCAGGTGTGGGAGCTTGGAAGTGGCTCCTCCCCCCACCCCCCACCCCGGCCCAGGTCTAGTCTTTAGATGAGACCCCAGACCTGGCCGTCAGCTCACCTGCAACTTTATGCAACTCAGCTCAGCCGTGCCCAGATTCCTGACCCACAGAAATGGAAAGATCGACATTTTAATCTATAAGCCACTAAATTTGGGGGCAATTTGTTAAACAGCAATAGAAAACTAATACACCCGGGTTGGTGCAATAAGATAATATTTATGTTCTTATGACCAAAAATAGGTAAATACATACAAGATCAGGCGAAAGTATCTGTTAAAATGTCATATGTGATTTCTGCCATATGCTTGAATATTTTCTGTGTTAAATGTGAAGAAAATGAACTTTTCTTCCCTGGATGAAACGATGGGGTATTTTTTTTTCATCTATAAGTAGGCTGACTCTATAGTAGCTGCACGCGTCTTATTAAATACAAATCCTAAATCAAGACTCAGCAGTTACGGCATCCTGTAGCTAGGTAAAGATTACATTAGTTGGCTATGTTCTGGACTGTTTCTCTAATTTCTTCGTGGTTCAAATAAGGTTTTCAATTGTAATTTGATGTTAAAAAGAATCATTTTTGCCAAGTTTTCCTTTGACTCATTCAAAAGATCTGAAACAGATCTTCATGAAGTGAAGGTCCGTATAAGGTCAACATGACTTTGTCTTTGAGATCTGTTTATGTGTTGTGTTTGTAGGTTACCTAAGCACCTCTCCCTGATGAAAAGCCTAAAATAATCTCCAAGGAAAAACGAAAGAGGACGGAATCCAATATCAAGAGAATGTTTACTGAAGCCAATTTTCTTTAGCAGCAGCTTTACAATAAAAATAAAAGATTTTTAAATGTATAAATCCATAAGCCTGGGTATAAAAACCAGACTGACATCGCTCTATAAAAATGTCAAGCTGTAGCCTCTGCAAACTGTGTAGGTCATAGATGTGTCGATTAACCTCAATTTAAGGGCTTACACCTGCTACTATTTTCGGAAGTTAATAGCTACCCTCGGGCATTTTAAACTTATGTATAACGCTGAGTGGGATTTTCCTGTGATATTTGCCCTAATATTTCAGAAAATTCTAATTAGCAGCTGAGTACCATTCCATCCTGTCACCACATAACCTCACGCTGCTGCTGTAACTTTATTTCTTCAAATATGACAGAGGGAGGCTCCAACAAGTTCTGAAGGTGCTTTTGATAATTATATAGCCCAGGGGACGAAACTGCATTTGCTGTGATTTCTGTAAGATATAGCTGTATCCAGACAATTAGCATGCTCAATGTAGAACCAAAACAAAGTTGATTTGCTTGTATATTTTGGGAGAGCAGTGTCTCAAAATAAGCCCCTAATACGCCTCCCACCTTCTTATGGGATCCAGGTTTTCTTCCAAGAAACTGGAAGCAGGGCCCTTTACTTGGAATTCATGGGAATTCAATGAATACTTAGAATTTATTATGAGGAACCAGTAAACTCATTTTATGGTGCAAATGCCTTCAATCCTAACCAATTCTCACTCATGTGCATAGAAAATTCCATGTTTTAACATATATTGCATTCGGGTGAGTTGTGCTTTTTTTGTATGCTTTTCCTTTTCCTTCCTTATCTAACTTTCTGCGACTGTAGAGGACTGTTTTGAAGCTATTTAATTATTGTTGTTGTTTTTCAGTCCTTAGAAGTTTAAAGAGAAAAATTGTATGAATATATACATGTTCATGCAAACATACCTCCTTCCTGCCTACAAGAGTGCCAGGTAACATCCAAGGTTATTGACCCCAAGCAACTGATGTTGGATTGAAACGGAGCAGGACCCTATGATCCCTGCCCCCATGTCCTCTGCCTGCCTTCTGTCTGTGGAACAACTTTAGCCAAAGAGTAAGTTTAATCCGAGAAGTGAGACGATGCAGAAGCAAAGGAAAACAGTCAAAGGAGACCAAATAATAACAGTTTGGTCAGCAAGCATAGTCAAGGCCTTTTAGTTCCTTCTCAAGGGCTGTAGATACTAATCGGAGCCGTATCCCGCGAGCCGTCTTACAGAGACCGAAACCCTCACCAGGTGGAAGAAGTGAGCTCCGTGACGAGCAGACCGTCGCCGTGACCTAAGCCGCCACGATTCCAAAAAGTGGCCTCAAAGAAATGGAAACAAACCGACCCTGGAACTGAAGACTAACTGTACCCAGAACGATCAAGATGACGCTGGCCAGAGCACCGATGACCAATGTCCAGGCGGCGGGCAGAGCTGACCGTGCTGTTTCTGCACGCAGCCCCCTCCCTCCGCCTACAGAAGCTCTTGCCCCCTAATTGTTGGGGTGGGGGGATCGGGGTGGGGAGTCGGCCTTGGACAGGGGTAGCCGGCATCCAAAATAAAGCGACCTTTCCTCTCCACCAGCCTGGCCTCTTTATTGGCTTTTGAACGGGAGCAGCCAGACCCCACTTTCGGTACGCCAGCCTGGGAGTGGGTAGTTTGCCCCAGAATCGTTGCAAAGCTAACCTGGCGCCAGCGCAGCACCATTATGGAGGGATTCTGTGAACCACCACCTTGATTTTACATTGAAAAGTTAAGGTTTTTTTATCCCAACTCCAGATAATTCCACAGAGAGTTGGTTGTGGCCTTTTTTTTCTTTTTCTTTTTTTTTTTTTTTGCCGTGAAGCTTGTGGGGACCTTAGTTTCCCGACCAGGGATTGAATCTGGGCCCTCAGCAGTGAAAGCGCCAAGTCCTAACCATGGGACCATCAGGGAATTCCCAAGAGAAATGGTTATTATGTATGCTTATTAGCCTACTTAAAGCAGAAAAGACTTCTATATATGACAGGAAAGAAAAAAGGCCATAAAAGGGAAGACAAGATTTTGCTACAAAAAGAGGGAAAACATATGGAAGTTAAAAAATTTTTATTGTAAATAAAACTCACAGGGCTTCCCTGGTGGCGCAGTGGTTGCGAGTCCACCTGCCGATGCGGGGGACGCGGGTTCGTGCCCCGGTCCGGGAGGATCCCACGTGCCGCGGAGCGGCTGGGCCCGTGAGCCGTGGCCGCTGCGCCTGCGCGTCCGGAGCCTGTGCTCCGCAACGGGAGAGGCCACAGCAGTGAGAGGCCCGCGTACCACACACACAAAAAAATAATAACTTACAGGCAGATGAAAATGATGGAAGGTATTTGCAAAATGTATGGCAAAGGGTTAGGGCTAATGTTTTGAATACATAGAGAGTTCTTTCCAACCTCTATAAATAAAATTAGGTTTCTGTTTCTTTTCGCCTTCCGGGTATAGAGGCAGGTGGCATGGTCTACGTTTGGCGACAGTCCTAGGCCAGCTTACGACACAACCGCTCGTCGAATCCGATGGTCCTGCGCCGCTGGCATGAGCGTTGTTTACTTTTCTACGAGGCCGAGTCGGGCAGCACCGGAACGCGCATGTGGCCTGTGCCCGGGTCGCCCCCAAGCGGTTTGTACCCGAGACTGCGCGCGCCTATGAGATGCCGGAAACAAACACCCACGTCTTCCTGGCCCACTCCCGGTTGCTACGCGTGTCGGTGACAGGGTCAAGGGCCCTTTTCTGCTGAGGAGCAGAAAATCACTAGGAAAGTATTGCGGGCACAAGCGCGGACTCAGAAAAGCTAAACTTAAGTGTTTTTTCTTCACAGACTGTATTGAAGTAGAGTCGGTTTCCAGCGTTGTGTTCATTTCTGCTGCACAGCAAAGTGACTCAGTTATGCGTATATATTCTTTTTCATATTCTCTTCCATTATGGTGTGTCACCAAAAGCTAAATTTAAAACTGAGCTTTTTTTTTGAATAATAATTTTCTTTTTAAATCAAAAGGCTTGTAAAAAAAATTAAGTCACGGGAAAGTGGATGGGCATATTTTCACCGAATTGGGGTCTATGTTTGGGGTGATGTGACTTTAAAAGTAGCCCATGTGTTATACCAGGAACCCAGCTGGGGGACCCTGGGGAAAGCCAAGGGAGGTGGGCAGTCCTGCTTATGGCAGCCGAACCTGAGGTTCGGAGCAAGGCTCTTGGGGCCCGCGCTGGTCAGAGACGCCTGTGAGTGGGGTATTCACACGGGGTAAACAGAGAGAGTCGTCAGGACCCGATGAGATAACCCAGGCGGAAGGCTGCCCTCGGTGCCTCACACGTTCGCTTATTTGTTCACTTATTCAGCAAATTTTTATTGAGTGACTGCTGGGTACCAGGAACTCTGCTAGGTGCTGGGGATACAGCAGTGAACAAAAGAGATGCCAATCTTTACCCTCTCTGGGCTTACATTCTACGGGCATAGAGTAAACAACCATAAAGTGTAGCTGGCATTATAATATAATACGAAACATGCACAGTTTAAAAACCAAAATACGAACCCTACCTGCACCGTTGATGGGAATGTAAATCGGTGCGGCCACTATGGAAAACAGTATGGAGGTTTCTCAAAAAAGAGAGCTGCCATATGACCCAGCAATTCCACTCCTGGGTATTTATCTGAAAAAACCCAAAAACTCTATTTCAAAGAGATACATGCACCCCCAATGTTCATAGCAGCATTATTTACAATTGCCAAGACATGGAAACAGCCTAAATGTCCATTGACAGAAGAATGGATAAAGAAGATGTGGTACAGATATACAATGGAATATTACTCAGCCATAAAAAAGAATGAAATTTGCCATTTGCAGTAACATGGATGGACTTGGAGGGTGTTATGCTAAGTGCAATAAGTCAGACAGAGAAAGACAAATACTGTATGACATCACTTATATGTGGAATCTAAAAAAATACGACAAATGAGCAAATATAACAAAAAAGAAGATGCACAGGTATAGAGAACAAACTAGTGGTTACCAGTGGGGAGAGGGGATTTAACTGCTATGTATAAAATAAGCTACAGGGATATACCGTACAACACAGGGAATATAGTAACTATTTTTTAATAACTCTAAATGGATTATAAGTTTTAAAATTGTGAATTACTACATCGTACACTTATATAATGTTATACATCAACTGTACATCAATTAAAAAAATAAATAAAAATCAAGATACCTTTTTTTTGTACCAGCTAGATTGGCAGAGGTTCTCTGATAAACATGAAGCCCACCAGGGTTGGCCAATGGTGTGGGAACGGAGAAGTATGCGTTGATGTAACTTTCGGGACAGCAGACGACAGTTCGTGCCAAAAGCCTTCACTCCCGCAGTTCCACGTCTCCTGATTTAGTTCCCTCAGGAAATACTCGTGGATTACCCAACTATTTCTACATGTAAAGGAAAGTAGGAGGTTCAAGCCCGAGCCTGGAAGCGGACAAGCCAGGGTTGACAGGCAGGTTCTACATCTGCCGTCTGTGTGACCCGCAGGCCACGTGGTGACTGTCAGAGGCTGTGCAGCCTTAGGCAAGCCTCCAGGCAGCGTGTTCCTCGTGGTAAAATGGTGAGAATAATAGGATTTACCACGCAGGGATGCTGTGCGCCGTAAATGAGAAAATGCCCACGAAACACTTAACACAGTGCCTGGTACATGACGGGTTTCAGTATACATAAGCCAAAGAGGGAAAAAGCAAGGACTATATGCTCAGCCCAGCATCATTTACAATGATGAAAAGTAAAAGAGAAATTGCCTAAGTGACTTAAAATAAATATAGAGAAGAAAGACCACCCCAACATTGAAAATCCCGTTGCAGATGAACAGTTAATGGTATGGAAAATGATCACGGTGCATTGTTAGGTGAAAAACAGTTGGTTATAAATAGTGCAATCGTTCAACAGAATTCCAATTTTAGGAAAAAATATAGAAAGACAATACTATGTATTTTCCGCAATGAACAGGCATTATTTTATCATTGAAACAAACCCTGCACGTTGTTTGCAGCAGACACACGTAGGGCTTTGGATGTCCAGCATCACCCCACTTTTTGTAATATGCCAGTTTTCTGACGGGGAATCATCTTTCTCCCGCTGGGAGGAGTCTTGGCCGGAGGGCAGTCTGTAGCTCCAACACCCACCTCTCGCTTATGGAAGCCAGAGGGCTTTGGCCCTGGAGGTGTTGCTACAGGAAGGGTGGGTCTTTGGGAAGATTCCTTAGTGCGGTGACGGCACAGGAGGTGGGGGAGTGGGTGCGGCTCTGACATTTGCTTGACCTCTGCCCTTTCCTCCTCCTTAGGTGTTCACGAGCCCCTCCTAGCCTTCCCATAAATTCTTTTCTGCTTACGTTCGCCAGAATCTATTTCTGTTGCTTGCAACTAAGAACTCTTACTCGTAAGTTATTTTTAATAACTGGAAAATGAATAAGGCAAGCTGCGCTTAATATAACAGCAGCTCCAGGACCATTCTTTGCAGGGATAGTCTAATCCCAGGTGGGGCTGAGAGGGTCAGGAGGAAATGCTAAATGACCTGTCTGTGCCCACTGGACGCCGCATACCTGCTTGGAGACGAACATTCATGAAAAAATTACAGATGTTGTGACACATCCGGTTGTTCGACATCGTGTGACAGCTGATGATCGTTATTCATTGATAGTTGTGATTTGGGTTGATTTAGAATTTAGAACAGTAGACTAAACTAAAATGAACAAAGACCTCAAGCACGATGCTAATTACCCCTACATACTAGTAGGTACGGAAGCTACCCCTGTATATACTGCGTTATGAAACCACAGACCTGTAGCTAATATGCTTTCGGACTCGACCCCAGGAGGATGATCCGAACGACAGCTTTGTTGTTATGCTTTAAGAATAACAAACTCCTGGCACTTCCCTGGCGGTCCAGTGGCTAAGACTCTGCGCTCCCAATGCAGGGGGTCCAGGTTCAATCCCTGGTCAGGGAACTAGATCCCACATGCCACAACTAAGACCCGGCTGGCCAGAGAAGTAAATAAATATTTAAAAAACTAACAGCAAACACCTGCATATATTCATCTGCACTTCACTTTGATAGCATGACACCATTTGTTTTTGAGAGATTTGAAAGCCATCTGCTATTAAAATGATTATTGCCCTTGATGCAGTGAGTTTATTAGATATTAGTCACACATACTCAGTGTTCATCTTTGCAAACTTTCAGGACTGTTGGCCTCTAAAATTTTTTGGCTTGCCTCAATTATTTTGCCAGTTTTTTCTCTCTCACGTGGAGAAGATACCCTCCAACTGTGAGTCTGACCCAAGCTTCGGACAAGTTCTAACACCTAGAGAACACAGCAGATTTAACAGAAAATAATTATCCAGCTTTCTGGGAATAATTACTCTTTATATGAGTTTCAGTCATTACGCAGCTTTTCATAATTTGCAATCAGTGCCGTTGAGGGCAGTAGGGGAATTCATGTTACACAATTTTACTTAAACCAATACTTCTCACGTTGCAATGTACATATGAATCACTGAGGGCTCTTGTAAAGACGCAGACACCAGTTCAGTCGGTGTTCTGGTTATCTGTTGCGGGACAGCAGATCGTCCCAAACATAGCGGCTCACAACAGCCATTAAATGATTAATCATTTATTTCGCTCACAGACTGCACTTTGGGCAGGGCCGGGCGGGGATAGCTGGTTCCCATACCTGCTCAGATGGGGAAGTTGGATCCTGAAGGCGGGAGGTGAATCCTCTCCCTCTGTCTGGTGGTTGATGCTGGCTTGCATTTTTGGCTGCGCCACGCGGCATGTAGGAGCTTAGTTCCCCAACCAGGGCTCAAACCTGCACCCCCTGCAGTGGAAGCGCGGAGTCTTCACCACTGGACCGCCGGGGAAGTCTGATGCTAGCTCTCGCCTTGAGACGCCAGGTCCGGCATTGACCAGGAAACCCACACGTATCCCTTCCACATGGATGCTTGGCTTCCTTCCAGCATGGTGGTTGGGTTTCACCAAGTGTTCCAACAGCGCAAGGCGGAAGTGCATGACCTGTTTATGACCTAGCCTCAGAAGTCTGTTTTATTCACCCCTCTAACCCCAGCACTCAGGCTAGTAGGTCTCAGAGGTCTGAAACAAGATCTGACAGTGACGGGGAGATGCACTCGGGAAACTCCTGCAGGCAAGCTGGGAACTGAGTGAAGGGCGAGAGCCGGCCTCGGCCTCGGGCAACTGCGCGCTGGGGGGTCCCAGGCAGGGGGCAGAGGGTGTGCAAAGGCTCGGAGGTGGACCCCCTGGGCATGTTGGAACAACAGAAAGGGTCTTGCGCTGGAGGCTAGTGAGCAAGGGGAGAGTGGGGCGGGGGAGGGCGGGGCCCCATCAGCAGAGCTTCTTTTTAGGGCTGAGCCCGTTGTATGGACTATGTATGACTCAGCCTTAAGAAAAAGAAAGAAATCCTTCCACGTGCGACAAGGATGAACCTGGAGGACGTTACGCTGAGTGAAATAAGGCAGACACGGAAAGGAAAAAACTGCATGATCTCACTTATACTTCGATTCTAAAAAAGTCAGCTAGGGGCTTCCCTGGCGGGCCAGGGGTTAGGGCTCCGCACCTCTGCTCAGCGGGCACAGGTTCGATTCCCGGTCGGGGAGCTAAGATCCCACATGCTGTGCAGCACAGCCAAAAAAGAATTTTTTTTTAAGTCAGACACACAGAAGCAGAGAGTAGAATGGTGGTTGCCAGGGACAGGGAGGTGGGGGAAATGAGGAGATGTTAGTCAAAGGGACGGAGTTGCAGGCGTGCAGGATGAGGAGGTCTGGAGAGCCAACGTACAGCAGGGCGACCACAGGTTGTAATACTGTATGGAATCCTGGGCATGTGCTAGGAGAGTAGGTGTCAGGCGCTGTCATCACACACGCACACGCACGCGCACACGCACACGCACGCGCACACGCACGCACGCACACGCACGCACACGCACACGCGCACACGCACACGCACACAAATGGTAACTGTGAGGAGAAGGTATGCGATTTATCTTGCCTGTAGTCACATTTCACTAGGTATACAGACATCAAATCTTCATGTTGTGCACCTTTAATATACACATTTTTATTTTAAAAATGCTTTCGCTTTGGAAAATATAGCTATGTTAGCTTATGTTAACACGTAATGGGTTTATTGTTGCTACTTTTTTAGTGAATAGATAATTATTTAGAAATTTTCCTGATCAGTATAACCTATAGACAAAAGCTCTTTGGAGGGGAAAGTTGGGAGGGAGGGATAAATGAGGAGTTCGGGATAAACATACACACACGACTATATATAAAATAGATAATCAACAAGGACCTACTGTACAGCACAGGGAACTCTGCTCAATATTCTGTAATAACCTATATGAGAAAAGAATGTGAAGAAGAACGGATATATGTACATGGATAACTGAATCACTATGCTGTACATCTGAAACAAACACAACACTGTAAATAAAATATACTCCAATATAGAATAAAAATTAAATTAAAAATAAAACATCTTAGCTAACCAAAGGGGGAAAAAAAAGCTCTTTGGGATTCTTATTAATTTTTAAGAGCCTAAATGGGTCCCAAGATAGAGAAATGCCATTCCCTTTGGCTTGGGAATGTTCACGTAGCCCAGGTCTGTCCGGTGGATGGGAGAGAAAGTCTGCTGGGAAGCTTCTGGGAAAAGGTTTTCCACTCTTAAAAGAGAGTCACAGGAAGACACTGTCTTCTTCCTCTGGATATTAATGTGTCTCAATATGATGCTGAGAGCTTCCTATCAGTCTGTCAAGCAGAAGAAACACACCACTGAAGATGGGGTGTTGTTTCCAAACTTCACTGCAGTGATTCAGTGAACATCTTTCTGCACAATGTATCTGCACATTGGTGTATTTTGGTAGAATCAATTCTTAGAACTGGAAGTTCTGGAGACTAGGACATAGACATATAAATTTTTAATAGATGTCGATTTTTGATAAGTTGTCTTGAAAAAGTTTGTATCAATAAACACTTCCAGCAATATTTATTTAACATTTATATGAAGCTTGCTGTATGCTTACTAGGCAAGTGTCCTAAGGTTTTCCCAAATATCAACTCACTAATATATGTGAGTGCCTATTTCTCTATACTTTTGCTAACTTATTTTTCATCCATGCTCATCTGATAAGCAGAAAACATCTTCCGATTGCAAGCTGCATTTCTTTGCAACTTGCAATTAGTATGGCTGAACATTTAAAAATGTTATCTTTGGGCTTCCCTGGTGGCGCAGTGGTTGAGAATCCGCCTGCCGATGCAGGAGACGCGGGTTCGTGCCCTGGTCCGGGAAGATCCCACATGCCGCGGAGCAACTAAGCCCGTGAGCCATGGCCGCTAGGCCTGCGCGTCCGGAGCCTGTGCTCCGCAACGGGAGAGGCCACAACAGTGAGAGGCCCGCATACCGGGAAAAAAAAAAAAATGTTATCTTTGAATGGTCTATTCATGTCCTTGGTCCATTTTCTTTTCTTTTTTAAATAATATTTAATTATCTATTTACTTATTTGGTTGCGCCAGGTCTTAGTTGTGGCATGTGAACTCATTTTTAAAAATTATTTATTTACTTTATTTATTTATTTTGGGGCTGCACTGGGTCTTCGTTGTTGTATGTGGGCTTTCTCTAGTTGCGGTGAGAGGGGGCTACTCTTCGTTGCAGTGTGCAGGCTTCTCATTGCGGTGGCTTCTCTTGTTGCAGAGCGTGGGCTCTAGGTGCGCGGGCTTCAGTAGTTGTGGCACATGGGCTCGGGAGTTGTGGCTCACGGGCTCTAGAGAGCAGGCTCAGTAGTTGTGGCGCACGGGCTTAGTTGCTCCGTGGCATGTGGGACCTTCCCAGACCAGGGCTCGAACCCATGTCCCCTGCATTGGCAGGTGGATTCTTAACCACTGAGCCACGAGGGAAGTCCGTGGCGTGTAAACTCTTAGTTGCAGCATGCATGTGGGATCTACTTCCCTGACCAGGGATCGAACCTGGGCCCCCTGCATTGGGAGTGCAGAGTCTTAACCATTGCACCGCCAGGGAAGTCCCCTCCTTGGTCCATTTTCTTCCTGGGTTTTCATCTTTCTTTTCCTTGTTAATTTCTGAGAGCTCTGTGTATATTAGGGATATTAGCCCTTTAATGTCCTATGTGACAAAGTTCAATAATCACTTATTATAATCACAACTCCAATAGCTAAGAGGCTCTGAAAATTAAGTTTTTTGTAAGTTTGGTGCAACTCTTTTGATAATAAAACATGACTTCAACTGACATGACACTTTTTTCAGCCTTTGCATATTCCGCTGAATGTGAATAGTGGTACATTTTGCTGAAGAGAAAAATCATGTTTGATTCCATGGTACTGGCCTAGACCTCACTGGTGCTGTTATATATATACTATGTATTATCTTTTCTAAATTCTGAAGAGCTCAAAATTCCTTAAAACATTTGTCCCCAGGCTTCCCTGGTGGCGCAGTGGTTGAGAGTCCGCCTGCCGATGCAGGGGACGCGGGTTCGTGCCCCGGTCCGGGAGGATCCCACGTGCCGCGGAGCGGCTGGGCCCGTGAGCCGTGGCCGCTGCGCCTGCGCGTCCGGAGCCTGTGCTCCGCGACGGGAGAGGCCACAGCGGTGAGAGGCCCGCGTACCGCAAAAAAAAAACCAAAACATTTGTCCCCAAGGATTTCAAGTAAGCAATTGTGGACTTTACGCACGTGATGCCTGGGGTTTTTTCAGTTCACTTTGGACGTGTTGAATTGCAGGTGCCTGTGGGGTCTTTAAGTGCAAATGGCCTGCAAGCATTTGGACACATGAGTTAGGAATTTATGGGAGCAATTAGGCTTGGAAAAGCAGATTTTGGATTTATCAGCATATAGATAATATTTAAAGTCATGAGGGTACGTGTCAGAAGGCATGTTTCTGCCAGAAGAACGGTGGAACATCCCAACCCAAGGGATGGATGAAGGAGCTCCTGGGGGGAAGAGTGGAGAAGAAAGTGTGAATTGGACAGGGCAGAGGTGCCCTCGTTCCGGGCTGGGCCCAAGGCTGCAGCCGAGAAGACACGGCAGTGGAGCTGCCAGCCGCGGAGTTCTCAATGGAGCGATTGTTAGACAGCGGAGTGAAAACAGACCCTGGAGTGTGTGTGGCGGGCAGAGGAGGATGGCTCTCTGATGGCTGCCTCTGTGTCCGCGCAGGAACCAGGGCCTCAACATTCCTGAATAACCAAGCACCCTTTCATCATGTTCCGAAGCAGGGGTCTCCAGCCCTCCTTCCTCTCCCGTGAAAGTCGTCTTAAAGGGTCTGCAGCAGCAGCATGGATGGACCTAGAGATGATCATCCTGAGTGAAGTAAGTCAGACAAATGTCATATGATGTCACCTATATGTGGAGTCTAAAATATGACACAAATGAACCTATCTATGAAACGGAAACAGACTCACAGACAGAGAACTGACTGGTGGCTGCCAAGGGGGAGGGGGGTGGGGGAGGGACGGAATGGGAGTTTGGGGTGAGCAGGTGCAAACTACTATATACAGGATGGATAAACAACAAGGTCCTACTGTAGAGCCCAGGGAACTATATTCAATATCCTGTGATAAACCATCATGGAAAAGAATATGAAAAACGATATATACATGTATAATGGGGTCACTTTGCTGTACAGCAGAAATTAACACAACACTGTAAATCGGCTAGACTTCAATTACATAAATGGAAAAAAAGAGGGGGTCCGCGGCAGTTTCCCAGCCCCGTCAGACCTCTGTGGGCCCCGCTGTCCAGCAGGCAGTTCGGACCTTGGGATGAGCAGGTAGTTCCAGCCGTGGGTGCGGGGAGGAGCTGGCCCGCATCACCACCCCCCACAGGGCCTGGGGGACCGGAGAGAGGGCCCGGCCTCTTCCTGTTTATTCCTGCAGAGGGGCCACCTCGGGAGCCCTGACAGGGGCATTTACAAAGTCCCTGCGGAGGGGACTGCTGAGAGGCCTCAGGTCTGCCCCCAACCGGCCTGCTGCAAAATTCTTCCTGCTGGTTTTCTATCAGAAGAAAAATCCATTTTTCATTTTCAGTTGAATGTTCTCAGCCTTAAAATGTGCGCCTTTTGTTCATTCTAATTCGCCTACATTTGCATAAAACAAAAGTTCATTTTCAGAGCAGTATGCAGGGCGGCTGTGCACAATTCCAGTTATTGTATAAAAAGGCTGTGTGCCTAACTTTTTATTCGGCAAGAAAAGAATATATCTAAGATGGTAACGTGGGTGTTTCCTGGAGCTCATACTAGTGATGTCTGTCCCTCAAGAAACAATGGGCACTTATTTGGGGTTTCTCAGATTTAGTTACAGTATTTTGATTTTTCATTTCCAGCGGCTCTTGACTGTTAAGTGGGTGAAAAAAATGCGTTAATTTCTTGAATATTTTAAATAGTTGTGCTCAGTTCTGATTTTACCTACAGTGGAAACATCTGAAAGTTTATAATGTTAATAACATCATTCCATCAAGCTCATATGAACTGAAGAACATCACATATTTTGGTGTAGATCATGACACAAATACTTCGTCCTGAGCTAATTTCTGTGTACACACACACACACAAAAACCCCCATAGCAAACACTTTTCTTCCAACACTACTAAACTGTACACTTTAAAAAGCTTAAGATGGTAAATTTTATTTTATGTGTATTTTACCACAATTTAAAAAACTCCACTTCTCTTCTAAATCTTCAAAATTTGGAAGCATTCATTTAATGAAGAAAGAAGTACTTTCTGGGAATTCCCTGGCGGTCCAGTGGTTAGGACTTTGCGCTTTCACTGCTGAGGCCGGGGTTCAATCCCTGGTCAGGGAACTGAGATCCCGCAAGCAGCACTGTGTGGCCCCCCCGCAAAAAAAAGTACTTTCAAGAACTGCTTACTTCAGTTTGAGAGACCTGTGGATTTATTTCCACATAAAGTCAGTGATAATGAAGGCTTAATTTCTTTCTTTCTTTTGCAGCATGCAAACTCTTAGTTGCGGCATGCATGTGGGACCTAGTTCCCCAACCAGGGACCAAACCCGGGCCCCCTGCCTTGGGGGCGCAGAGTCCTAACCACTGCACTACCACGGAAGTCCCTGAAAACTTAATTTGAAATAAACAAACCTTTCAGATGTGATCTACATATATATATTTTTGAACTCAGAGGACATTTAATTAAAAGTAGGCAACAGCTCCACGAATTTGTGTGTCATCCTTGTGCAGGGGCCATGTTACTTAATCTTTGTTGTTTTGTTCTAATTTTTAGCGTGTGTACTGCTGAAGCAAGCACCAGATGTTATAACTCTAGACCAGATTACTTGGCAACTCAGAATTACAGAACAAGAGGCCTAGGCGTCACCTCGAGGTTTTCAAGTGCTTTTCTACAAATGGGCAAGTTGAATTCTAGGTTGGGTCAAGAACCTGGGACATGCTTCTGAAGCCATCCTCGGAGGAGAGCCACCCTACAAGAGGATACAAACTGCGCCCTGAAAAGTCAAACGCGCTAGAAACCTTGATTCAAAAAGTGGCTCCTTCCACCCCAAACAAAACAGCGGTCCCCTGACCCGCTTCACCTCTTTCCCACTCTCCAGAAGCAGCCACTTTCATTTTATTTCATCTCCAAATCTCTGCTACTTATTGATTAGTCTTGGTTAAGTGGTGCCAATGGTCTTATCCTGTGGACGATGAGGATTGAACCCTCTTTCACCACCATCAACACATAGACACAACCCCTCTTCCTCTCAATAAGGTCACATTGTAAGTTTCGTTACTAATCCATGTTTCCATTACTACTACGATGAAATGTGCCAATCTCAGCTGAGTCATGTAATATACTATGGTGACTTTTCCTCTCTTGCTTATCTTAGGATTCTTTTCTTTTGGGCACTTATTTAAAAAATTTTTAATACAATTTTTAAATGTTACTTCTCATTTACAGTTATTACAAAATATTGGCTATATCCCCCATGTTGTACAACACATCTTTGAATCTATCTCACACCCAATGGTTTGTGCCTCCCACTCCCACAATGGTAACCACTAATTTGTTCTCTGTATCTGTGAGTCTACTTTTTTGGGCTATGTTTAGGAGTCTTTTTTTTTTTTCCTATTTTATTTATTTTTTTATACAGCAGGTTCTTATTAGTTATCTGTTTTATACATATTAGTGTATATATGTTAATCCCAATCTCCCAATTCATCACAGCACCACCACCCCCGGATTCTTTTTTGAATAAGTAATTCTTTTTTTTAAAAAAATGTCAGGGCTTCCCTGGTGGCACAGTGGTTGAGAGTCCGCCTGCCGATGCAGGGGACGCGGGTTCGTGCCCCGGTCCGGCAAGATCTCACGTGCCTTGGAGCGGCTGGGCCCGTGAGCCGTGGCCGCTGCGCCTGCGCGTCCAGAGCCTGAGTTCCGCAACAGGAGAGGCCACAGCAGTGAGAGGCCCACATACGGCAAAAAAAAAAAATCAATCATTTATTTATTTATAGCTGCGTTGGGTCTTCATTGCTGTGCACAGGCTTTCTCTAGTTGCAGCGAGTGGGGACTGCTCTTTGTTGCGGTGCGCAGGCTTCTCATTGCAGTGGCTTTTCTTGCTGCCGAGCACGGGCTCTAGGTGCGCAGGCTTCAGTAGTTGTGGCACACGGGCTCAGTAGTTGTGGCGCACGGGCTTAGTTGCTCTGCGGCATGTGGGATCTTCCCGGACCAGGGCTCGAACCCGTGTCCCCTGCACTGGCAGGCAGATTCTTAACCACTGCGCCACCAAGGATGTTCCTCAGTAATTCTTTTGTCCCTTAGTGTTTTATGTACCATTTAGTCAACTCTAAACTCATCTTCAGTTACATAAATTTTTTTCTCAAAATCTTCAAACACATCAATCACTCGGATTTGTCTTGGAAACGTATCTCTGGCAGTCTTCTGACTGATGGACTCCCATATAAAATACAAAATACAGGTAGAGAGATCTTTTTGTTAGATACCAGAACAATATTAAACCTTGAGTCACTAGAATGGGACCAGGGGGGCTCTGAGTATCTGGCAATTTTCTGTGTTTTTATCTAGAAGCTATGTATAGAGTGTACTCAGATTCTGAAATCTCTGAAATTTGTCATTTCCTTACAAACCGTGCACGTTTTTAGTTGTTTTTTATACATAACAAAAAGTAAAAAAGATATACTAGGGAAGGCAATCATATTAGCACTTTAATATCCATGCTTTTCAAGGTGGAAGTGAAAGGTATTTAGTATTAGTTTTAAAAAATGTTTTCTTCCCCTTTCATAGTTCCACTTTCCTCCATATTATTATTATTTTCTGTTTTGATCCTGTCATCGTAAAGGCTTTCTTCACATGCTTCGTGATCCTTGGCTGTCTGTACATATTTAAGGTGGGGACACGATGAAGCCGACTGGAAGCAATTGGTTCCCGGGAATAGGACTGTTGACTGTGGCATTTCTGAAACTGTGCTTCTTTGGGTACTCCTTGTATCAGCTGTCAAACTTTTCACCGAAGTCTTCTCATCTCCTGGCTGGAAAGCATAAGCCTGGTTGCCAGCATTCAGGTAACCACGCAATGGAAAAAGGTTGGGGTTTGAAGTATTCTGATTACAAACGTTCATATTACCCTCTGTATCAGGCCAGGTCCGAGGGGATTAACTATAAATGGGTACAGAGAACTTTCAACAATAGTCTAGGGCTAAGGGAGAGTACCCAGGGAAGGAGCAGACTTGGAAGGGGCTCCCTCCCCATGTCTGGGGTTCAGATCTCATTGCAAAGGCATGGCTGCAGCCCACTGGATGGTGGAGAAGCTTGCTAGGTTTCCCAGGCTAGAGCTGGTTCAGTCACGAGGTGAGCAGGAAGCATCCCTCTGGGGTGCGGGCAGGCCAGGCCGAGACCCTGGCCGGGGTCTCACCTGGTGGATCCTAGTGGGCCAAGGCTGCCCTTCCCCTGCCCGCCACCATAGATCAGCGGGCCGGAAACTCCTCTCTGAGGCTGAAGGGCAGGCTCCCAGAGGGAGGTCACCTGCTGCTGGAGAGGAGGCCATGTGGCCCGGGCTCTTCACTCACTAAGGGACCGTGTACGCCTGGTGCCCCCCACCGGCCCCCTTCACACCACCGACAACTGCACGGTATTAACAAGAGGCAAAGGGAAGGAAAGGAAGGAGGAAGGTCAGAGGGCCCGTCTCACTGCCCGCATCGGCAGTCCCGTCAGTCCGCTCGGGCTGAGGAGATCAAGCTCCAGAGCAGGCGAGCTAACAGAAAAGGTCTCACAGTTCTGGAGGCTACAAGCCCCAAAGAAGGCTGTTGGCAGGGCCGGCTCCATCAGACGGCTATGAAGGGAGGACTGTTCCAGTCTCTCCATGGCTTGTAGACGGCCATCTTCTCCCTGTGCCTCCCTCCACGCACCTGCCAAATTTCTCTTTTATAACGTCACAAGTCACACTGACAAGAGCCACCCCGATGCCCTTTGACTTGATTACGCCTGAAGAGACCCCACCTCCAGGGAAGGTCGCATTCTTGAGGACCGGGACTCTAACACAGGAAGCCTGAGGGTACGCGATCCAACCCCTAACAGCGGCGAAGCGTGGCTCTGGCCGCGGGACAATACGCTGCGAACTGGCGCGCTCCTTGTTTTCAGCGCGTCACCCACCCTCACCGCTGCCAGCATTTGCATCTGGAGACCCTCCATGTTACCCTTGCTAGAGAATAAACAGGCTCCCCCTGGGATGTTAGAGAGGCAGTTGGCAAAGCTGTGCAGCATTGCAGAAGGATCTGCAGGTCAGACGGAAAGGTCTAGACAGACTCTCGACTGGTCCTATTTCCGCTCCTACTCCAGAGGTACCGAGGTCGCATCCATGGCCGCTTAGGGGTGCTGGGGGGGGTACCGAGCTGCTTCCTGGCGTTCCCCACTGCTGGCTGAGTCAGGTGTCGGCTGAGTTTTGCTTTCCTGCTTGTGGCCTCCTCTTGTTCTTTGTGGCCTGATGCCTTACACATTAGTAAATAAAGCTTTTATTTCAGAATAATTTTAACTTACAGAAAAGTAGCACAGGTAATACAGAGAGCCCCCTCATACTCCTCCTCCGAACGCACCATCTCACATCACCACCGCACCTCGGTCAAAACTAAGAAATTAACTGGCACGTTATGGCTGGCAGATTTCACCAGTTTTCCCCAGAGTCCTTCTACCGTCCCAGGGTCCAACCCAGGACGCGGCCCTGCGTCACTGCGTCTGGCTGTCAAGTCTCCCGAGTCCCATGACCTTTGTACACCTTGGAAGAGCACCGGTCAGGCATTTGGTAGAACGTCCTTGGTTAGTGTGATGTTTTTCTCATGATCAGACTGGGGTTAATAGTTTTGGGGGTTAGAATAACACGGCCAAGTGTCCTCATCACGTATCAGGCTACACTAATGGAAAATAACGTGAGACTGATGGTCCATCTCTAGCTCTTAATTCTTCAGCCTACATATTTAATACTTGATGTCCAAAGCATATGCAACACATTAGGAGACAAAATGCACATGAATATATAATGACATATTAGTCACTGTTCTGTCAAGAAAGGCCACTTGGTCATGTAAAATCAACCTAATACGTCACTGAATTGAGATTTAAGAAAGTCATTATGTTTCAAAAAATTTTTTCCTCTTTATTTAAACACAGAAGACATTTACAGCATGCAGGTTAACTAAAATTATATGGCGCCTTCCCAAACCAATTATCTGTGAACGTATCTTCACGCACTGAAAAGAAACCAACATATTCCACAGGTGGACTCAGGCTCTTTTCTGTGGCCTCCTGTCAAATTGAGAGTTATGCACAGTAGTTTGCTTAAATTAGGCAAATAATTTAATTGATCGCCGTGAATAAATGTTACTTTTATTTCACAGAGTTTCTCTTCTGAACCATTTATCAATGCCATTCAGAAGAACATTAATATAGTCAGTCAAAAAAAGACACTGCAAACTGAAGTAAGTGTCAATGTTCCAGATGATCAGAAATGTTCATTTATAAGAGTAAATGCTGTGTTTAATGACCTACCATAGCGAAAGCAGTTCAGTGAAAACAAATTTAGGAAATTCTCTGTACATTTTGTGAAAGTTTGAAATTATAAATAGAAAAGAACCATTAAGGTATTTAAAAACCCCTATAGCATCGTATACTCTGAGCCGCAGGCTAGTTACAATTCATCGTTTGCTGCACAGCACCAATGCCATGATGTATCTTGTAAAAGGAAACTACCATATTCAGACAAAAGAGAGAAAAAAAATTCTGCTTCATTTAAGAATACTGCCCCCAAAGCAAGCTTTCGTTTGAAAACAAAATACAAATGCCTATGTGAATGCAGCCAAACGTTTCTCCACTTAGAAAACTACCATCACAAACGGGCGGTAGCGCTTTTTTTAGTGAACACGCTGCACGGCTTCAATCTTGCTGCTCTACAAGCTTTCATCTCAATTTTTGGAGTGTTTCTTTTGATCATTCCTAAAAACAATAATTTTTAAGGTTGCAGGTCATAACAGCAAGGATTTCTGACTGTTAAAAAAATAAATTTATCTTTTAAATCAAAACTATTATAAAAGTGGAAACTGCAACAGTTAAGGAAATAGAAAAATATGCCAATTATGATCTGAGTCTTCTGATTACGGCTCCAAATTTAATACAAATATCTGTATATAAAACTTTTTCGAAAAGTTAATTCTGCCACCCAGATCCTAACACAGAACTTTCCAACTTTCTCTTCTGAGTAACCTTAAATCCCCCCATTCTCTGCAAATTTCTGCTAATACAGTTGCAGTTACCCATCCCCAATTAATGAAGCAAATATTGAAATCTCTTTCCCTGTTACTTGTATAGCTTCTAAAACAAACTGCTGACTTAATCATCTGAGGAATAAAAGGTACACTTAACAACAAAAATACCAGCTACGGCCAACAAAATAATTTATTTGAGGATTGTTAGTGACTTGCAAATAATTTACTACTTCTAGACTAAACAAGAAATAAATTATAGCGTATGACTTAGTGTACCAGGTGAAAACCCTCAGGGATCTCAGAGCAACATCTAACCTATATATTTATAAATTTACCATATATTTGTCTTGTCCTTCCACATTTTTTCTCAATTTCCACAGGCTATAAATTTAGATCAGCCAATACGGTGCTGACAATATAAAATTACATTTAATCCTATAATATCTTAGTTCACTTCACTTTATATTAAGATGACAGATCATTATCCGCCCAATTCTTATATTAATTAGTGGGCTCACCAAAACAAAGCAGGCTGTTTTCATTCCATCAATCTGTGTGGATTAAAGCACTGGGAAGAGCAGAAATAAATCCCTTTTCCAAACTCTCCTTCTTAAACAAAAGCAAAAGATTTGCTTTTGATATTGTAAAGTATTTCTAGTCAAGATAATTCAACAACAGTCATTTCATGAGATAATTGAGTAGCCTGGCTCAGTCTCAAACGTCTAGCTAGGCAGTTTTAAGGGTCTCAGCGCTCAGAGAGCAGCTCTCAGAGGCACACTTCAGAGATGGTACAGATAATTTTTAACTCCGAAGTCACTTCAAGGGGTTGTAAAGTACAGCACTGACCTGACATAATTTGTGGGCATGTAGTGTCATATAAGTGGTAAAATTTAAGACATTTAATCTAAAGGTTCCATCTCCCCTAAAATATTGTTTTAATAAGAAAAGAAAAACAACAAGCAGTAGCAGCTAGGTAAGTTAAACTGAGATTAAAAAATAAACACAAAAAAACAAGTACAAAAAGCACAGTCCTGTATGACACAGTTAGGTTGGCACAGTGAAGACTAAATTTAAGACATGAAAGACAAACTGGGTAATAAATAGGGCCACAGTTGTAAACTGTCATTTTTCCCTTCTAAGACACCAAAATTGCACTCTAGTTGTGTTGGGAAGCAGCAGAGTTTACGAGAAGAGAGGGCAGGAAACAGCTGTACAGGCCAGGTACAATTTATACACTAAAAAAAGGTTATAATTCTAAAGTTCCCAAGGGATACAGGCTATAGTCATTGATATAATGTCCTCTTCATACTTCAATTACTTTTAACACCTGAAGATGGAAGAAAGCACAGAGAAAAATATTTTTATTTATATAAAACTTGTGTTTGAGATAATCATGGAAAGAATTAAATAAAATATACCAATGAGTTTAAAAACATTTAGCCAACAGCTTCGACCACTTTCCCCCAAACTGAAAAGATGGCAACATTACATGACTGAATTTTTCCTTTTATATGCCTCCTAAGCAGAGCCATTTAGGGACAGTACAATATTGAAAGGAGGTCACCCTGCATGTTTTTACTCCCCGCAAGAGCTATGAGTGAGCGGATGTATAAGTTAGATTTTTTTTAAAAAAGAAAAAGATGATTAATAAAATGGCAGCCAGTAGCCAGTAGACAGTGGCAGTGACATTAAGCCAAGGACCACTAACTAACTAGCAATGTTACATACATGGTAGCTGTAAGAAACAAAAGGGGGTGGGGAAGGGATAAGCAAGAGGTACATGTGGTGGGGAAAGTGACAGTGAACTAACTAAACAATCCCAGGGACTTCCCTGGTGGGCCAGTGGTTAGGACTTGGCGCTTTCACTGCTGTGCCCTGGGTTCAATCCCTGGTCTTGGAACTAAGCAGCTGCAAGCTGAGTGGGTGTGGCCAATAAAATAAACAATCCCAGCAGCAGGTGTTACCTAGAGGCATCCTTGTGTTCAGCTGCCTATTTACCTCCGTCTTTATGAGAAAACCTCCACCTGTCCAAAGCAGTACACAGTTAGAAGAACCAGCCATGTAAAACTGGGTACTGAAAGTATCAGTATCATTCATACATTGCCATCTTTTCCCAAAATAAACCCAGTGTTTTGAAATGTTTTTCTTAATAATTAAAAAATAATTTAAAAATCTCTACAAAGTATCTAATTTTTCAACAATTTATCACTTATGTAGATCATATACTCCTCAATCATGGCTTAAGACGGATCGATGCAAGACTTTAAACAATAATAACCATCATCCTTTGGGCCAGCAACGAAGCAAACCTGTAAGGGGTTAGCTAGGATAGCCATCTCCCTCATGTGTTTAAGTGCTGTCATTACACTGCGATCAGCATCCTACTTTCAAGCTAAAACCTAGCTGCATTTAACAAAGGCCATGGACTATCCTCTCTGCAAATGAGACAGGAGTTCAAAGTTCACATGTGAATTTTAACGTGAGGACAATATCCAAAATGGATAAACTTTTACCTGTATTTAGAATTATCCTTTGAAAATTCTTTTGCCCACCTCCACTTCCAGAAAAGGCAGCTTGCATCTACTCAGCACCCGTGCTGTACTAAGTAATGACATCTTAACTTGTGTAATTCTCAAGAACGACTTCCATTTTATTAGTAAATGGGCTCAACAAATTATTAATCCAAAGGGGGAAAAACAGAGGCCATCTCTAAATTGGCAGGAAAACTCCTGTAATGTCCGCTGATGTGACACAATATTAAACACGTATCACTCACAGCGTAGTCTGTAAACATGTTTAAAAGAATCCAATAAATGCTTCTAATAAACAGGGAACAGAGGAACAAGGCAACTACACAGAGAAACAACCCAACACATCTGAGGAGGCATATGCTCAAAGAAACTGGCCTAGTCTATTTAGTAAGTCAGTGTCATTAGAAAAGGGGGGGTGTTACTCTAGATTACAAGAGACTTCAGGGGAATAACCTCATGTAAACATCAGTCCTGGATTATTCCCTGGTGTAGACCAACCAGCTGTAGAAGACTTAACCACAAATAAATAATTAGGAAAATCTGAATATGGATTGGTATAATATTAAAAATATTTTTCAAGTGTGACAATGTTACTGTGGTGTGTAGAGAAATGTTTTATTTCAGAGATACACTAAATAGGTCATAAATCCGTAATTTACTTTTACACTTAAGAATTTTTTAAGAATTTTAAAAAGAGTCAAAACAAGACAAATTAACTGTTAAAAAGTAACTTGCTCAAGCTCATAAAAGTAGAAAAATCAGGATGCAAACTTAGATGGGACTCCAATATCTGTACTCTTTTCACTGCACCAATCCTCTACCGTGTGGACAAAAAACTGTATTAAATTTATGGAAATGTAATTCCCCCAGAATACTGCATAATTTTCCACTCAAACTGAGCGTCAATGTTATGTAAAAATGACAAAGTAAAAAGCAGGATTAAAATAAACTGACTTCAGTACTGTTAGAAGCAAACCCAGTCACTATCTCAGAGTTATCTACTGCTTTAGTTTCCAAACCACCTACACACTTGGGATTTGCTGAATAATTTAATGTGAATTCCTGTCATATGATAAAATATTAGGCAGCTATAATCAGTCATGCTGTACAAGAAAATGTTCAGAATATATTGCCAAGTTAAAAAAAGCTGGCTACAAAGTAACATATATAGAATAGTGTAGTATGTTGGTAGTATATTAGAATGTTTATTAGATACTTTAAACTTTCTAATTTAAAAGTTATAATATGTAAAGAAAGCTCCAGAAGGATATATACAATATATTGGGTGGTGTCTCTGGATGACATTTATCTTTTTTTTTTTTTTTTTTTTTTTGCGGTATGCAGGCCTCTCACTGTTGTGGCCTCTCCGCGCGCAGGCCTAGCGGCCATGGCTCACGGGCTTAGTTGCTCCGCGGCATGTGGGATCTTCCCGGACCAGGGCACGAACCCGTGTCTCCTGCATCGGCAGGCGGATTCTCAACCACTGCGCCACCAGGGAAGCCCGACATTTATCTTCTTGATAATTATCTTTCTGATAATTCTTCATCTCCCTACAGGGAACAGATATTACTTGTATTTAGAAAGAAACAAACAAGAACTCATAAATCAGTTAGAAAAACCACTCACAACAGGTAAATGGGAAAGGACACAGAAATAATTCATAAAAACATACGTATATAAATGGGCCAATAAATATATGAAAAAATCCAAATTCGTTAATAAATCAATGAGACGCTTATTTTAGCCTATTAAATTAGAAACTTAAAAACTATTAATACTCAATACTGGCAAAGATGAAACAAAACGCACAGTGTCCTTGGCTAAATACAATTTGGTGCAGTCTTTCTGAAGAGCAGTGTGTTAGTATGTGTCAAGAGTCTTAAAAATGTTCATTTTCTCATAATTCCACTTATGGGAATCTTCTGGAAATAATCTGAAAGTGAGGAGGTATAAAAAGATGTTTCATACTTCAAATTTCATACACGGAAATTTCAATTCTGGAAAATTTCAAGTATGGAAAAACTGACATAATTAAATGTCCAGTAAAATAGTTATAAACCATGGTATATTCATTAGACAATACCCAGGGCTTTTTAAAAAAGACCCATTACGTTAAAAACAGTTAAGAGAACAAATTTGAATATACATATAGTATGATCTGAACTATGAAAAATCTAGACGAAACCATGCTGTTACTTTTATAATCCCATACATTACAAAGAAATCATAACACTACTGTGAGAATCCAAAACACTGCTTAGCCACCAACGGCTGAACATCTCCACGGACAGCTGCGACTCTGAAGCCAGAGAGAGAGCACAAACCCGAGGGCGCCGCGCGAAGCCACGCCTGCTCACCTCCTCCACCTCGCACGGCCGCCGGCGGGCCGTTCTGCACAGACGCTCCTCCCCCACGAACGGCACTGGGATGAGCCGGAGAAGCTGCTGGATGCTGCCCAGGACGAATAGGTTTAGCTGGGATGAAAAACAAACACTGACTTCAGAACAAATAACACACAACCCCAATGACCTGTTAAGTCTCTATTCTTATTTACAACAAATTCCCAAATGTCTTGTTGTTCTTTGACGTCTTGTTTCTCAGCGAATCCCTCTATCTCTTTTTCTTTTGAGTTACATCCTTTTCTCCAGGACCTGTACAATCCTTAGCCTCTTAAAAACCTTATTCCTGCATCAATGCCTAGCAATTAAAGCATGAGATACCGTGCATGACATTTTCTTGCAAGTCTCTTCTTGCTTTCATAACATCGCTCTATACAGTTGTTCCTACCCCGACCAGTCTTGCTTGTCTAGTTCTGATTTACCTCCTTGTCCTGTTAATTAAGGTGGCTATTCCTCAATGCTCTGCTTTCCCACCAATGCCCCTCTTTGGTAAATTAGAAAATACAGACAAAAACCACCGTGACATCACGTAACAAATCAATCAGATTACATTCTCAAGTAAATAAAAACATTCAAACCAAAGCAAGGTTTAAAGGTTTTATTGTGTCCTACTAACCAATTTGTGCAGAATGCCCTCTTCTGGCCATATTCTTTGACCTGACTGCTTCCTTTATACGATCTACTTCCTGCTGATAGCGTTTGCGATCGCGAGATGCATTTTCTTTGGCCTCTTTCAGCGCCGACTCCAAAGCTTTCACTCTCTCAGCTGTAGCTCTGAGTCGCTTTTCCAGCTTAGGAAGCTCACAGCGAAGATCTGCATTATCACGTACCAGCTAAAGGTATATAGGAAAAATAAGGATTCTGGCTTTAACGATGATTTGAAAAAACAAACATTTCATAATTTCTCTTGAAAGAAAAACTGCATTTTATATTAATGTTTTCCCACTTAGCTAATTTAAATAATTTAGACAGCAACAAAGAATACATATACCCATAAATATCATCCTCACATATGTTTCTCCCCAAAATATAATTTCATTCAATACTGGGGGATCGGGGAGACTGTTCTTTCTCCCTATGACAATATGCGACAACACAGTGCTAGGTCTCTTCATTAAGATACTAATCTGGTGGAAACAAGTACCTTTTTAGATACAGCAAGACCCACAAGTACACATAAACTTGGCAAATCCCTTAATAAGTGTTGAAAACAAGAAAGGCTAAAATTCCCTTAACCTCACTCTAGTGCAAACATCAGGTTTCTAGTAACGAAGACATACAACAATAAAGTATGCCAAGAAACTTAAAAAGTAACTGAATCACATATCAAGCCTTAATAAAAAATAAGCAAAAAAATCCCACAGTAAGCATTATTTTTTAAAAAAACAACGAACTGCCTCATTATTGTAGTATTTCAGACTCCGGGGCATTAAATGTATAAAGACCAAAAAAAAGGGGGGGTATTTTAACTCAAAGATGTGTCTACCAGAGATTTTAAAATGACCATGAATAAATTAAGAAAACTAACAGACCTGAAACCCTACAAAGAAAACAACACATGTTTTCATTGACCTCTTGCTAAAGGCTGTTAGGAATATTAACTCCGATAAAAGCTGCTAGTTGTCTGTTTATACAACTGCATGATAAAATAATGGAATGGCTCAGGGTAGGAAAATCCTTAGGACTCTGAAGACTCAAATACGTGCTACTCCTCAGGTTTTATTGCCGCGAACACAAAATATTCTCCTTGTTACCTGTTTGTGGACTTTGGTGAGTTGTTCAAGATTATTCTCGAGAAAGGAGATTTTTTGCTTCTGAGCGGCACTGCCTCCGGTGTCGTCCGAATCCACCTCGGCGCTCTAGAAAAGACGGGTAAGTGCTATGAGACCAAATAAGGGCGACGCTGACCTCCCCACGCTTATGGCAGTGTGAGGCTACTCCACTCAGAATGCAATTAGACACAGTAAGCACCACTAAATAAACACCGACCCAGCATTATTTTGTTACCTTTTTAACCCTGGTGGCCAAGTCCTGAACAAAGAGCTTCCGCAGGTTGTGTAAAGTCTGAAGTTCCTTTGCCTTGAATTAAGAAAGCAGTATTTTTAGAAGTAGGTCTTCAAACTGAGTATAACCAGGGGAAGAACCCATTAAATATTCCCCAATCCTATTTTTATCCAAGTTTTTCTTACCACCGTCTCTTCCAAACCCTTCAGGTCTTGTCTCGCTTGTTCTCGTCTATCTTGCATAACCCTAAACAGTGGAAGAATATACAAATACATTTTCAACTTTGAGTCCATAAATTCTAGATCTATTTAGCAGAAATACTGAATCAAATATTTTTATCTGACAGGATCAATGCTAACATTCAAATAAGTAAAAGATCATCATAGTTTTAAAAAAACAGATTACCAATGTTGTGTCTTTCAAAGAAATTTCTATATGCCTTGTAATTTTCTAAATCTACGGCTTATTAGAAAAAAACTGTCCTAATATAGCAATGGAAGAAATGAAAGACAATGTGGCAGAATTCAAGGAATAAGGAGTCGTTTTTAGACTTTAAGAATATGCAGTATCATATAGCATACTGATCTTTACCCAAAATAATTCTGATTAACTGAAAATTCCAGAGATTATAAATTATTGCAGACTGAAACATTTTATGCATCTTAAGTTAATGTTACTCTGAACAAAATTATGGCTGAGATTCAGTAGAATTGTTAAAAAATCAACTCAGAGCTGGTTCTGTTGGTGTGTCCATCCTAACCAACTGTTCCTTTATAAATTGTCTCTGATAAATTCAAGGTATGTGAAAGTTATAATCGTGAGTTTTCTACCTGCTCAGATTATAGAAAACTGTGTGCTGACTATACTTTTAGTCAGTGAATGAAGAAAAATAAATGGCAAAAACTCTGTTCAAAAGGCAAGGCTCAAACAATAATGTTCTTTTATTTATGCAAGATCAAATCTGACAAAAATTCAGTTTTTGTGGCAGATCCTGAAATCTTCTAAATTACCAAATGTCACGTTTTAGGTGATTACCAGTGAAATACTAAGACCTGGCTTTCACTAAAGTACAAGAAAGTACTGCAAGTGTTTAGGTATAAATCAAACCAACTCACAGGGTTTTAGAAAGACACCCTTTAGCCTGCACAAAGTGAAAACTATCCACTGGATGTTTCTGAGGGCAACGCCAGTAACTCTCTCGTCTACTTTCATTTTTATGCTGAATTAAGGGCGTACTCACGTAAGGTCACGCAGCTTCCTGCTCTTGTCCTGCTCTGCAGCTTTCAGCTTCTCGTGCTCCGCTCTCAGGCGCCCTTGCTCTAATGCCATCTTCTGGTTCTGGCTGACAAAGTAAAAACCTCGCAACGTCAACACCCCCGCCTTCTGGATGTTGCCATTAAAGCTTTCCAACTCTTCAACTGCATAGCCTCACCACTCAAACACGGCAGGACTCCTCTGTTAGCATGTGCCCCCCGGCAGCAGCAAGAAAGAGGACTGGGCTACGCTCAGCCACACGGTACTTTTTATACTTTGGTTTGAAACCATAACTTGATTCTGTATCTTTCATCTCCCTGAATTCTTGTCCCTAAATCCATTAACAATAAGCCCCATGTCCCAAACTTTGCCATCGTTTTTTGTTACTCTCCTCTGGTTCCTACTCAAATCATGATTTGGTCACAGATCTCAAATTTCTATAAATTCCGTGCTATACGCATATGGTTCTGGAAGTAGGAAAATGTGTCCCAGAAAAATGGAGACGACAACTCCTATTAAAACACACACTTCTAAAACAATTTCCAATAAAGCTTTTCTCAGGTAAGAATATTTTTTAAAAGTTAAGGAAATGATTCAGAGGACAGAGTGGTATCTATTTGTAATAGTGGCTGAGGTTGGGAATTCTTTACTTTTTACTGAATATTTTCATCAAAAGACCTAAGAACATTTTTCAAAAATTTCCTATGGAACTTAGAAGTTCCACTCATAAATGAAAAGATAATTTATTTTCAAGTCAAAAATTGTTTCAAAGAAAAATGCAGGTTTCTAATAAGGATATATTGTCCACCAGTAGTTTCTGCTATCTCAGAGGAAAACATACTTACTCTTGAAGATCAGTGATAAGTTTTTCTTTTGCCTCAACTTCATCTCTCAAACTACTAATTTGTTTTTGATGCGTTTCTCTGTGGCTTTGGATCTGCTGTTCAACAGCTTGCTAAAATCATTGGGGGGAAAGATATTAAGTCAGATTACTCAAGATTAACAATGATGAATTAAAACTGTGAGAATCCAACGCTACATCGAACTTGCCTTAACTTCATTTGCAGTCTGAACTTTATTCAAGTGCTCCTTTTCCATTTCATGCACTTTCTCTGTTTGGGCAGGGAGAGAAAACAGAAGAGAGGAAATGAGTCTTAGAGTTCTTGATATAAACCAAGGGGCAAATGGGTTTTATGAGGCTATGTTCCTTAACAGTACTTGACTTTAATTATCCAAATGCCAAATGGTAAATCTTGCTCTCTACGCTCAAGACATACTGACTAGTAACCTTAGTTATATTCTTTGTGTTGATATTATGATTTCCTTTACTTTCTTTGCCGAATCCTGGAACAGATGGGTTAGCACATGGTAGGGAAATGAAACAGCTTTCCCCTATGTCAGGACACACACACACACACCCCCACACCACTTTATAACTTGGAGGGAAATTCCTACACTGGCCACTTGAATATTCAAACACGATTTCAAAAATATGCTTCAAAGCCACGTTAAAATGTGTTCTTTGTTTACTATTCCCAGTTATCTGTATTCCTATTAATCCCTATCAGTGTGACTGCTGACTACAATTATACTAAAGTCGGTAATAACTTACAACAGAGACGTAGCACATAGATAACTGGAAGTCAGTACCTTGCGCTCGAAGCTGGACTAGCTCTTCACTGAGGGAATCCACTGACTCCTCCAGCTGCCTTTTCTTTTGCTCCACATTTTGAAGGTATTCAGTCAATGATCTGATTTTGGCTTCATGCTTTTGGGAAAAATATACTGCTATGAAGTGGAATAAAATCTCTGACACATACTTTGTTGTTCAGAATATTTGAAAGTAAGCAAGTTTTATCGACATTATCTAAACATATAATACATTTACAGAATAAGAATAAGATATTTAAACCTAAAATGTTCAGGGGTAAGATTTATAATGATAAAGAATTTAATCAATGAAATGGTCATGTGTACAACAAGTTTTTAACACTTACAAAATAAGGCACTAAAGGCTGACATATGAGATAACATTCTTACTGTTATCTCCAACTAACATTACCCTCATCCCTCCTGCTACAATTCCTATCTTGGTGAATGGTCTCACCCATTTAGTTGCCAAAGCCACAAAACCAGCCCTGCATTTTTATTCACCCTAGAGTTCTTCTAGATTCTTCAATAGTCAAATCAGTCTCAGCCTTCTAGTAAATTCCTATACGTAACATACACGTTACCAAATATAACCCACTTAAATCATTCACGTTATTTTACAGCGGCTAGAGTAAGAAAAACTAATTGAATTAACCTTTAATGTTACTCAAAATAACCTACAGAAGGTCATTTTTATTAAGACGTTTACAATAAATAAAATTTACATACGGCTGTTCAAAAAATGAGGAAACTTTGTTCTGTAACACGTACTTGAGAGATACGAAGCTGGCATGCGGCTAACTCCTTTTCATTTTCTTCCATTTTTTTGTTGCTCTCAGTTTGTGTGCTTTCTAGCTGTTTGCAGCGCTTCACCATGGTTTTCACTTCTGACTTCATTTTGCTAATGTAGAGCCTTGCAACAGTGAACTCTTCATCTATCATGCCAGTTCCCTCAGGCTGCTGTGAGAAAAAGGGAAACAGAAATGAAAGACAGAAATGTCTAGCTTGTGTTTTCTCAATTAGACTCTAAAATCTTAAACAAAATTAAATATTTTTAATACTACTCAACATATGTAGGAAGTCTGGAATTTTTTCTTTTATTAAATATTGTTTTTAATAAAGGGTGAGTAAAGCAGAGTTTAATTTTTGCCTTCCTTACTTTCTAAAACAATGTTAATACATGCCTACAAGGAAGATGGATGTAAACATTAAAAACAAACAACAACAATAATGAACCCTGCCTCTTTCAATTTTTGGATTTCCTCCTCAAAAGCCCTCTTCAGTAAATTCACTGTTAATCATGTATATGTCCAGTTCAAAACTTAACAAAGAAGGATGTTTAGGTGGCAGGGAAATGATGACTTTTAAGTTCTCCAAGGAGGAACTGTGGTCAGTGTACATTCCTTAGTAACTTTCATTACAAAATTCCAGTACAATATTCAGTGTCAAAAATAAGGAGCTCAGGGGAATTCCCTGGTGGGCCAGTGGTTAAGACTCAGAACTTTTACTGCACTGCTGGGGCATGGATTCAAGCCCTGTTCAGGGAACTAAGATCCTGCAAGCTGCACAGCATGGCAAAAAAATAAGAGCTTGACCTTCCTGCTAAAATCTGGAACAAGACAAGACACTCTCACCAATTCTATTCAACACAGTATTGGAAGTTCTAGCCAGAGCAATCAGACAAGAAAAAGAAGTAAAAGGTATCCAGACTGGAAGGGAAGAGGTAAAACTGTCATTATATATAGATGACATATATACTATATCTATATCATATATATCTATACTATATATAGAAAATACTGTCATTATATATAGATGACATATATACTATATCTATATCATATATATCTATACTATATATAGAAAATGCTAAAGACTCCACACAAAAACTACTAGAATTGATAAAAGGAATTCAGCAAGGTAGTAGGATACGAGATAAACATATAGAAATTGGTTGCATTTCTTTACACTAACAATAAAACATCAGAAAGGGAATGTAAAAAAACCAGTATCTTTTAAAATTGCACCAAAAAATTAAAATACTTAGGAATAAACCTGACCAAGTAGGTCAAAGACTTAACGGCCAAATCAATCCTGAGGAAAAAGAAAAAGGCAGGAGGCATAACCTTCCCAGACTTCAGACAATACAAAGCTACAGTAATCGAAACAGCATGATACTGGCACAGAAACAGACATATGGAGCAACGGAAAAGAACAGAGAGCCCAGAAATAAACCCACACAACTATGGTCAATCACACAGCTTTGACACATGAGGCAAGAATATACAAGGGGAAAAAGTCTCTTCAGCAAGTGGTGCTGGGAAAGTTAGACAGCCACATGTAAATCAATGAAGTTAGAACACTCCCTCACATGATACACGAAAATAAACTCAAAATGGCTTAAAGACTTAAACATAAGACATGACACTAAAAAACTCTTAGAAGAGAACATAGGCAAAATATTCTCTGACATAAACTGTACCAATGTTTTCTTAGGTCAGTCTCCCAAGGCAATAGAAATAAAAGCAAAAATAAACAAATGAGACCTAATCAAACTTAAAAGCTTTTGCACAGCAGAGGAAACCATAAACGAAATGAAAAGACAACCTACGGACTGGGAGAAAATATTTCTAAGCGACGTGATTGACAAGGGCTTAATTTCCCAGATATACAAACAGTGCACACAACTCAATATCAAAAAAACAAACAACCCAATCAAAACATGGGCAGAAGACCTAAACAGACATTTCTCCAAAGAAGACATACAAATGGCCAAAAGACACATGAAAAGATGCTCAACATCATGAATTATTAAAGAAATGCAAATCAAAACTACAATGAGGTACTACCTCACACCTGTCAGAATGGCCATCGTTAAAGTCTACAAGTAGCAAATGCTGGAGAGGGTGTGGAGAAAAGGAACCCTCCTGCACTGCCGGTGGGAATGTAAGCAGCTGCAGCCACTACGGAAAACAGTATGGCAGTTTCTCAAAAGATTAAAAACAGAGTTGCCATATGATCCAGCAATCCCACTCTTGGGCATCCCCTTGTGGTTGCCAAGGCGCAGGAGGGGAGAGAGGAGTGGGAATTTGGGATTAGCAGATGCAAACTATTATATATAGAAAGGAAAAACAAGATCCTACTGTATAGCACAGGGATGTATATTCAATATCCTGTCATAAACCATAATGGAAAAGAATATGAAAGAGAGAGAGAGAGAGAGAGAGAGAGTGTGTGTGTGTGTATAAGTGAATCACTTTGGTGTACAGCAGAAATTAACACAACATTGTAAATCAACTATACTTCAATTAAAAAAAAAGAGGAAAAAAATAAGGAGCTTGAGAAGGAAGAAATAAACCTGTCTTTGTCTGCAGATGACACGGTTGTTTAAATGTAACATAATATGTATAAGATCCAGATGACAAAAGATATCAAAGAAGGACTACATAAATGGGAGACGGTCCATATTCATGGACAGAAGACTCAATATTGAGGTGTTAGTCTTTCCCAACTTGATCTATAGATATATATAATCTTAATCAAAACCCCTCCAAGTTATTTTGTAGATATTGACAAAGTGATTCTAAAGTTTAAATGGTAAGACTCTGAATATATCCAACATAATATTAAAGAACAACAGAGCCGGAGGACTGATGCCACCCAACTTCAAGACTTACAAAGCTAGTAATCAAGACGATGTGGTATTGAAAAAAGAATAGAAAAATAAGTCATTAGAAATGAATGGAAAGCCTAGGAACAGACATACACAAATACAGTCAATTAATCTCTGACAAAGGGAATTCAATTCAATAAATTATGCTGGAAAAACTAGTCATCCACATGTAAATACAGAAAAATTTAATTTCAGAAAAATTAACTCCAAATGGATCACAAACCTAAATGTAAATACAAAACTAAAAAAACTTCTGGAAGATAACAGGAGAAAATCTAGGTGACCATGGGCTTGGAGATGAGTTTTTAGATATAACACCAAAACCACAATCCATGAAAGAAACAAATTGGTAAGTTGGACTTCGTTAAAATCAAAAACTTCTGCTCTACAAAAGACACTTGAAAGAATGAAAAGATAAGCCAGACTGGGAGAAATATTTGCGAAACACATATCTGATGAAGGACTATTATCCAAAACATACAAGGAGAACTCTTAAAACTGAAGGTAAGAAAATCAACAACCAAATGCAAATTAAAACAACGAGGACTTCCCTGGTGGCACAGTGGTCAAGAATCCGCCTGCCAGTGCAGGGGACACGGGTTCGAGCCCTGGTCAGGGCAGATCCCACATGCTGCGGAGGAACTAAGCCCATGCACCACAACTACTGAGCCTACGCTCTAGAGCCTGTGAGCCACAACTACTGAGCCTGAGTGCCACAACTACTGAAGCCCACATGCCTACAGCCCGTGCTCTGCAGCAAGAGAAGCCACCCAATGAGAAGCCCGGGAACCGCAACGAAGAGTAGCCCCCGCTCACTGCAACTAGCAAAAAGCCCGCGTGCAGCAACAAAGACACAAGGCAGCCAAAAATAAAAAAATAAAATTTAAAAAACCCCCAACATAACAGTGAGATAATATCACACATCTGTTCGAATGGCTCAAACTAAAAAAACTGCTGACCTCAAATACTGGTGAGGATGTGAATTAACAGAACTTTTATTCACTGCTGGATGGAACAGAAAATGCTATATAAGCCAGTTTGGAAGACAGTTTGGGAGTTTCTTACAAAGCTAACATAGTCTTAACATATGATCTAGTGAGCCATAATGTAAAAAACACAAAACAAGTAGAGCTCAAGCAGCACTTACTGATGTTTAATAACAGGAAAAGAACTACATGCAAAACACAAAAATATCGAGGATCCTTTTTTTTTTTAAAGAACCTATTTGCAAGGCTGACTTGTTTTCAAAATACTGTAATGGTTTAGTGAAAAAAGCAGTTTAGGTGTCAGGGTATCTGTACTATTATCACTGGCTCTGCCACTAAACATAAGCCAGTCTCACTCTTTATTTTCTGTATCTTTACTACTTTTTCACTTAAATTATTTGAACATGAAATGGAAGGATTTTTCTAAAAACAAGTCAGAAATCTACAAAGCAAATTCTGAACAACAACTTTCTAATGTTCAGTGACAGGAAGGAAATCTACTTCTTCATCCCAGAGGATTCCCACAGAGCTCGATCAACCTCACATTGCTTCTCCATAAACAGGACAGGGCAGGATGTTCAGACTGACGGGGAAGAGCGTGCGAGCCACGTCATCCAGCATTTAATAACAACACTTTGCTCTCTTTCGATGAGGTGAGCCAGCATTAAAAAACGACATGATTAGGAGAACCAAGACTTGCCTCTGTCAACAACCAGCAGCTCTGAATAACATCTAACAGAAGGAACGTGTGCTCCCCAGTGAAAACTTTTATTTCATTTCCAACTCTTGTTAAACTGGGCTGCTTAGTTGGTTCTCACTATAAACCCAAGTTTAAGTTTGTTCTCTTTGTTACTATAATTAGACCTTAATCAAAAAAGGAAGTCTAAACAAATACCTACTACAACATACAAATCTTTCATGTTACGTGTATGTTTTTGCAGTTAAGAGTCTTTGGTTTTTTGGTCTAAGTTTTAAAATCTACCAGGTCACAATTTTTTTTTTTTACCACAAGCTAGTGCTAATATAACCAGTATTACCATCCTGAAAAAGATTATTAGAAAAGAAAAAATAAGTGTGGCAAAATTTTGATTACTGATTAACTCTAAGGTTCATATTATTCTTTACTGTTATATGTTTGAAAATTTTCAAAATACAGATAGAGGGAGCATTAATTAGCAGTGCTCACCTTTCATCTTTTTAAACATTTAAAGCAATCAAATTCATTCACAGTTTACTCCTTGAGCTAATTTTCACTGTTGTTTCCAATTACATACCTCCTGTGTGGTAATTTATTAACATAATTTCTAAGCGCAAAATCTTTACACAGAGGAAAAGACTAAACATAGGGTCCAAATAAATGCTACTTACTTAGCATGTCTCCCCAAGCACCCCTTATTCTCCCCCTTGTTCCTCGGCTATTTAAAATGAAGTTAATACCATCTACTACAAACGGCTGTTGTGAGGAGGAAATAATGGGTATGAAAAGAACTCTGTGAAAAATGAAAGTATGAATTGTGTAAAGATTATCATGCTTAATATTTGGTAGTTACAGTTACCTTTACGTCGTTGTTTCCCACAGCAATCCCTATTTCTGCCAGGTCTTTTAGTAAAGATGCCATCATCTCTGCTGCTCGTTTTTTCTGGTGATTGGTCATTTCCTTAAGTTTCTGAAGCTCAGCATCTATACTTGCTAAACTTGCCTAACAGAACCAAAACAAAAGGTACTGTTAAATCTATTAAATGAAAGATCAATTCAAATATTGACAGGTATTTCAAGTTTTCACCTAGTATTCACAAAACCATTGTTTTCTGCTTTCATTTTCTTGAATTCTCTACTGAGTTCTGTGAAAGCTCCCAGCTCAAACTTAAAAAATATTTTAGGCCTAAGAGACCATGTAAAGTAGCTATATTCTAATTCCATTAAGGGCAGTTTGTATTATTTCACTCATTTCTGAGATTGGGTAATGTTTTCTACTTAGAAATGGAAAACTTCTGAATTAACTATATTTGATTTTCATTTATGACCACAGTATGGTATGTTTGTGGAAACTGAGTCTGAGAAAATAAATGTTAGAATGCAACTGACAGTTTTCTAGATGGCTGGTATGTTTTCTTCATCTGCTTTTTATATACTACTTAGTTTCTGAAAAGAATCCACCTGAAAATTACTAATACTTTTGCACTATGATACAAGCAATTAACCAGGAGAGAGTGATAAAGTAGCATTACTAATAAGCATTTATCCAGGAGAGAGTAATAAAGTAGCATTACTATCTGAGTTTATTTACTATAATTATAAATTTAAAATACTAGCTGGCTTACCAGCAACAAAGTCACCACAATTTTGAAAACCCAACCAAATCTGGTTGCTTTAAAACTATTCATTATATCACAGATCAGATACTGCATTTTAAATGCAGGTTACTGACTTTTAGTCAATATCTTTTAGTAAAGATATCATCATTTCAGCTGCTCATTTCCTTAAGTATTTGAATAGCGGTATATTGTGTGTTCACTCAGTTTCACCTACAGTGTAATACCAGGTCTAAATTACCAGACATTTTCTCTAGCGGCTGAACAGCAATATTGTAAGCATATAAAAAGATGCAGAACACTCTAGGGGTTTCTAACTCCTTACCAATACAGTGCTGATATATAAACTGGGACACAAACAGATCTGTCTTAAAGACTGAAATCAGTGACCAAGGACCCACTTACAGTTTACAGAGTTGTAAGAAACTTCTATTTTTCTTCCAAACAGAAAATTAGGTTTGCTAATAATGCAACTCAGTTAAGAGTTATAAAGGTGTCTTGATCTCCATGGTATTAAATTGCAACTTCAAGCTAACTGTAAGCTGGGAGGTTAAAAAGGGAAAAGGAACTTCTCCAGGGGCAGGAAGCCTTTTAAAAATGCCATTTCATAGTGCTGACTGCTTTCCTTTAGACACTTGACACGGATAGGGAGATAAATAGTGAGCAGTGATCCTGGGTCCAACTCTAAATGTGATTCCTAAACAAGAAGTTAGCATTAACAACAAGAAAACTTTTTAAGAAAAAGAGCTCATCCATGGTGATACTCAAAATCACGCAGCAGCAGGGCTTCCCTGGTGGCGCAGTGGTTGAGAGTCCGCCTGCCGATGCAGGGGACGCAGGTTCGTGCCCTGCTCCGGGAAGATCCCATATGCCGCGGAGCGGCTGGGGCCGTGAGCCATGGCCAGTGAGCCTGCGCTATGCAACGGGAGAGGCCACAACAGTGAGAGGCCCGCGTAACGCAAAAAGAAAAAAAAAAAACCCAAAAAACTGCAGCAGCAATCACAGCTATACACTATTTCTGGCGTCACTGTTGGGGGGCAGCAATTCCCGCCTTACAGCTATGAAAACAAAACCCCCATTCTCTGGGGAATCACAGGCAAGATCCAACTACACTTTCCTAGGAAGGCACTGGTCCGAGTGCTGGAAACCTAACAGTGAATAAAACATAAGTTACATGAAGTTACATACCCTGCTATTTTATTTTTATGTGTACATTTTTAATTCTAGTTTAAACAATTAGCTAATAACTTTACTGAGCAACTAGAAGCCAACTTTTACTTTTTTAACAGTAGAATATTTGGAATAGTCAATATGTTTTAAAATAGCATTTAATTACGTATTAATAGATGTTTAGAAACTAAAAAGATAACCCTCCTCCCTCCACCTTTAAGGCTTCATATATGGGAGGAAATAAAGTTGACACTTGAGTTCCTTAAGAACTGACGTTATCAATCTTGAGCTTATATAGAAATAAGTTACTTAGGTAATTTTTCAATTAAGAATACTTGTAGTATAGTATTAGGAAAGAAAACGATATCCTACCGATTTCTGATTCAGCTCATCACTAAGTAACTCATATTCCTTAGTTTTGTCTTCAACTTCCTGAGACTTCTGATCATAGTTGACAGCAAGTTCCTCTAAGGCTTGTAAAACTTCCTTTACTTCTTCTTTAGAGGCATCGTTTTCTGCCTGAAGACGATTCAGCTCAGCCTGCATATTATCTTGATCCCTTCTGGTAGATGCCAGAAGCTAAAGGAATACAAAGGAATACAAATATCTGTTTTACCCAAAGTACACAGGTTTTTAAAACGTATACAAGTTAAAAATAACCTATTTCCGTTATCATGTGCAAATCACAAAGAGAATGAAATGTGGATGTTATTATGCATGGTAACATTTATTCATTCAACCGATTTCCTGAATGCCTACTATGTGCAGGCTCTGTGCTAGACACTGTGGGAGATGGAAAGGAAATCAAAGATTCCTTTGAGGAATCCAGTGGAAGATAGACAGGTACACAAATAAATGCAATACAAGATGAAATGTAAGAACCATACAGGAGAAAGGACATGACAGAGTGCTTGGCAGTATAGGAAAGGGGGGTATTTCTGGGCAGGTATTCATGGAGAAGGTGGCTATGACAGGAAGATTTTTGTCATGTACCAACTAACATAACAGAAAGAAAAAGGCATACAAGGCTCACAATAGTGGGCACAGAAAAAGAAAGAAATCAGTAATGTTTTAAAAGTTTAGATTTTCTTTGGGCAACAGAGGGTGGCACCTTAGCCATGCCTCAGGAAAACATGTTATCAGTAAATAAAATTTGAACTGGAAGAAGCCAAGAGACTAGTTAGGAGAATACTGTAATCGCCCAGGGTCGGTGGCTTTCAAGTAGGGGCATCTGGAAATGTAGAGTAGTATTTCTAATGGGGCAGAATGCCAATGGCACTTCGAAGTGGGAGCCAGGGATGCCAACTGTCCTACTATAATGTGCAGGACAGAACCATATAAATGAAGAATTATGCAAATGTTACTAGTACTCCTTTGAGAAGCAATGCCAGAGGTCAAATACTAAAGATGACCTGACCAGGATTCACTTGACTCATGCTGGGCATCTCTCACTGAAGCTGTACAGTCTTCGCTCCCATCCCCAGAGCAAACCTTAAGCAAAGGACCTTTTTTCAATGATCCCCCCACTCTGCCAAGTGAGATAAAATGCGAGTCCAAAGTGAAAGACTAGAGAGAAGGAACTTGAAAGAAACAAGGTGAAAGTGAAGATGACAGAAATGAACAACAGGTTAGATGAGGGCAGAAATGGTGCAGGGGTAAAAAAGGATCTTATTCATTGGCATTCTCATTTCCACAATAAAAGTCATACCCTAAACTACAAATTACTAAGAACAAAGCCAATAAAATTCAGAAATCAGTATTTTCTTTCTTTAATAATCCATTCAGACATATATCTGTGTTTAACTGTTTTGTATACACCTTCCCTCATCATTTCCATGAGGAAATACACTTCATAAAGGGAGGGGGAATCTAAGGTTACTCCAGCTCAGTGTAGTAAGTCTTTCCCAAGGATCAGTAAGAAATGGTTTGGGGGGCTTCTCTGGTGGCGCAGTGGTTTAGAATTCACCTGCCAATGCAGGGGAGGGGACATGGGTTCGAGCCCTGGTCCAGGAAGATCCCACATGGTGCGAAGCAACTAAGCCCGTGCGCCACAACTACTGAGCCCGTGTTCTAGAGCCCGTGAGCCACAACTACTGAGTCTGTGCGCCTCAACTACTGAAGCCCGTGTGCCTAGAACCCATGCTCTGCAACAAGAGAAGCCACCACAAGGAGAAGCCCACACACCACAACAAAGACCCAACGCAGCCAAAAATAAATTTAAAAAACAATTTTTTTTTAAAAAAAGAAATGTTTTGGGGAAAATAAGACAAAACAGCACAGGGAAGAAGATAGAGTTAAAAAGAAAAAAGTCATCCTCCCCGCTCCAGTTAGAACTCAAACTGAAAAAAAACAAAAAACCCAACCCCAAAAAATCTTAAGAGGAAGTCAGTCAATCTGCTTCAGTCTGTATGATGTACCAGTCTCATAGGATATCCACAGTGAAGCGTGAACATATTCAAAAATTTTAAAATGTACTCGAGTATATTCCGAGCTCTGTAGATGCCTTCATCTTTTATATTTAAGTGATAATGACAAACTATAAAGCTTTTCTGGAAGCGATATGAAAGGTATTCAATTTACCTCTTCCTGATCCAACATTTGTGTCTTCAGTTTCTCTACCAATTGGCTCTGTTGATTAATTTCTTCATCCTAGAATTTTTAGTAACAGGTTAACAAAGTAGCTCACAACCTGGTTCTAACTGATTCCTAACACAAATTGTGATTACTACCCACCCTCCAATATTTCAGTCATTTTCTCCAAATTCAACATAGTGATTCCAATCTCTTACCTTAGGACAGTGTTGAAACAGGTGGAATTTCAATTATCAATAATAGTAACATACTTATCACACAATAAGAAAAAAAGCTTATGTTTATGAAAGCTATTCATTAAATACTAAAAAGTAATAAACATGTTTAAAGCTTTGTATTGAAAATAAAGCCATGTAGCCACTTCAAACCTACCTACCATCTCTGTTTAAAATACAATAAAAACATCACTTAATAACAAAAACCAAAAACAAAGCCAGAACAATTTTCTTCTGGTCTCTTTACTGTTGTTTTTCCCACCCTCTCTACTTAGTTCAAAATTGTGCTATTTTTCACACCACTGATATAATAAAAGCAGAAGATATTATTTCCACTCGATTCTGTTCCCTCTGTCTAATCTCTTGCATCACTTTTATTATTAGAGCCCTCAGATCCCTGACTCTAAGAACATTTCATTAAGGCTCTCCAAGGACCCATGTCAAATTTCCTTTTGAAAGTTCTTTTAGCTTAAAGAAAAGGGAAAAAAAGATATGCCTCATATACAATTTCTACATACAAACGGAGACGGTGATTTTATATTTTTTGTTAATACAATGATCTTGAAAAAGTTAACAGAAATCTAGGAAGATGTATATAGGTTACAAGGACCCATAATATTGAAATTAGAACATAAAAATACCTATGTCAAAAATGTTCTAAAACAGAATTGAACATGAACAATACCTACCTTGTCATCAAGTTGTTTGTACAACTTAGCAATTTCTTCTTCACACTTTCTTCTTTCAGAATCAGTAAAGTTTCCAGTAACTCCAATTGTGGCTGATGGTTTATCATTGGTAATAGTAATATCCTTATCCACTGCAAAAGCTTCCAAGTTGGCTTTCTCTTTGTCAAACTGTTCATCAATAGGCACTGTCTCTCCTAAAATAAGACAACAGAATGGTTAATAAAACTCACCTGTCTAAAACTAGTTTCAATTTTACTCAATTTCAGCAGCTCTTACCAACTTTATCTGCTCAGTCTCTGAGACATGAAAAGTTGGAATTACCTTTGACTCTCCCCCATCTTCTAAAGCCAGTCACCAAATCTTATCATTTTCATTGATTTCACCCTAAGCTAAGCATCTTGCCATCTTGAGACTTCTATAGCTAGCTAGTTAGCCTTTATGCCTCTATTTATTATTTCAGATAAAATCAGAATTTAATGTAAAAGATTTAATTAATTTTTATCTGATGAACCCTAATGCCTTTTAAATTTATAAAACAGGTCTAAATCTGTACTCCGCAAACTCAAAACGACAAATTCATAAGTTATTACCATTACGCCATCGGTTGAGTTCATTTTCAAGCCACTGAATGGTGTTCCGCAGGGTCTTATTTTTTTCTTTTTCTCTTTCATACTTCTTTTTCCACTGTTCTGCAGTTAACTCTACATTGACACAAACTGTGTTCTTAATTGTTTTGGCCCTAAGAGAAGTAGTTGGGTAAAGGGGAGGGAGGAAGAATGTGACAATTACTTTCAATTGGTATCTATATTTCTGTAATATATGCATGTATGGCTGGTAATTTAACTTAACTATTCTTGTCCAGTTATCTTTGACTAAATCCTAAGAGCTACAATTAGTATGGTGCTTATTCACAATCCATTAAATTTGGGTCAGTCCCAACATCTGTAAATAGCTTAAAAAACAACAACAACAAAAACCTGATGAGTATAAAAAAACACGAGCCCATCATTTCTCCAATTCATTTATAAGGCTGAATTAAGAAAACCAATTATCAATGATGGTCAGAGACAGAGTCACCATTATTGACTTTCCCAGGCTAGCCATCTCATATATGGTTATCTCACTGTGAACAGGTCACATATGTCAACAGGCTTAATGTAGGATTATGTGTCAGGTTTTGCTTTATTATCTGATTCAAATGTTTGTTTTCTTTAATGCTGAATTGAAGCTTCTCACATAAATTTGACTCAAGTTAACATTTGACTTTAATGTACTAAAACTTAAGTACTAAAATTTAAGTACTAAAATTTAATTCAAACCCAAGCAGCCTACAAAATGGACTTTGGTTATATTATCTGCCTCTCAATTAAAAAATTGTGTCTAGAACACTAACAATACACAATAATTTGAATATCTACCTGAAACTTTCCTAGATTTAATAAACAAAAGGCCTATCTACATTTAGACTACATTTTTTTTGATATCCCATTCAATTTTATTTAATTCAACAAGCATTTTCTACAGAGGGTATGTAAATGTAATACTTGGTTTTCAGGTGATTCTACTCCAGAAGAGGAGACAAAAATACAAACCAGTAAGTTAAAATATGGGTAATAATATCAATCACATAAAGACTTCTGTTGAACTTATAACAAGATAAGAAGCAATTGGGATTAACATATACATACTACTATACATAAAATAAAAAACCAACAAGGACCTACTTTATAGCACAGGGAACTATACTCAATATTATGTAATAACCTATAAGGGAAAAGAATCCGAGAAAGAATATATATACATATATATGTATATAACTGAATTCACTGTGCTGTATACCTGAAACTTACATGATATTATAAATCAACTATACTTCAATAAAAATTTTTTTTAAAAAAGATAAGAAGCAATTGCAGCAGAGAAGGAAGTGGTATAGACTACATTTTCTTAACAACAAACCTCTGACCAAACAGGAGTGTAGATTTTGTTTCAGATTCATTGTACGATGATGGAGAGCAGCAAATTACAATAGTGGTTCTACAGTTCCCACCTAATGAATCTTGAAGGATTCTTGTCATTTTACTATCTCGATATGGAACATATGTCTACGTACAAAAACAAACAAACAAAAAAACAAAGAGGACCAATGGGTTTCTACGTAATAAAATTTGTTGTAGAAATATACTACTTTACAATAAACTACAAAGTGATTTCAGTTGTTTTAAATGCTAGTTATTAAGATGGAAACTAGGATATACACACTAATACTACAAAATAAACCCCTAAAAGACAACGTATTCATACATACTGATTCAGGGAGTCCCTCTCTCACTCGCACATCCATGTACATGTATGTATCTATCTGTAATTCTCCACTAACTAATGACAGGGAAATAGAAGACAAGTATACTCACACTACCCTCAGCCAAAGCAGAAATGACATTTCCAAGAGCAGAAAGGGACTTGTTGATGTTCTTAGCTTCATCCAGCACAGCACCTTCAGCTCCAGTTTTACTAACCTATACATAAGATATCAAAAAAAACGAAACAAAATTACGAGTTTAGGTGATTGTCTAAAAAGCTCAGAGGTCACCAGTAACTAGTAAAAAAGAAAAGGGAAAGGTTCATGATTTTATTTGCAAAGTATTTACTGTAACGTATCATTATTTATTGAGTGTGACTTTTCTGAGACCTTGGTCAAGTAACTAGCTACACGACAAAACTGGGATTAAGAAGATACCACATTTTACTTTTAGGTGTGCTCCTGAAATTAACCAATTTACACGTACATTTGTAGTTTACTAATTTGTTATACCCCCCCGCCCTTTCCTTGGCTGCATTGGATGTTTGCTGCTGCACGCGGGCTTTCTCTAGTTGCGGCGAGCGGGGGCTACTCTTGGTTGCGGTGCGCAGGCTTCTCATTGCAGTGGCTTCTCTTGTGGCGCACGGGCTCTAGGCGTGCGGGCTTCAGTAGTTGTGGCTTGCGGGCTCAGTAGTTGTGGTGCACAGGCTTAGCTGCTCCACAGCATGTGGGATCTTCCCACACCACAGCTTGAACCCGTGTCCCCTGCATTGGCAGGCGGATTCTTAAGCACTGTGCCACCAGGGAGGCCTGTTAACCCCTTTAAAGAGAAACTTTAAAAAATTTACTGAAGCATAATGTTGATGTTGTAACTGTTAAAGAGAGAGACCAAATTTATATAAGCAAACTTGCTTCTATTAAAAAAATATAAAATATATATATTAAAAGTAATAGAATAATATGTTAGTAATGATGGCTGAAAAAACAGCCTCTCAGTATTCACAAAATTAGAGACAGACTTTGAATCATGTGTATAAGACTTTGTGTAGAAGGGAGCAGGTATGTCATTCTAATCAGAAGAAACAATAGATTTGCAGAACAGCAAAAAAGTTTCACATATAGGTCAATATTAAAACATTTGAACTTATTTTGAATTTGACATAAACTAGAATCAGATTGTATACGACTGTAATAGTTAAATAATCGTCGGAAAGAAAGAAGTACAACAAAATCCAAAAGGACTAATGGATAGTTACCAGTTTTCAGAGAGAGACCACTGCCAATATGAATAAAATAGATACCAAAGATTAGGAAAAGGATACCTAGTAAAATTCTTAATGACATACATTCAACACATTCTCAAAGCACACACCTTAAGTCAAGGATAACATCTTACTGGTTGAACTGGACTGTGGCCCAAATGACAGTAAATTGGTAATGACAGAGCACTGGCATAAATGCTTGTAACTCTCAAAAATACTACCAAATCCAATTTGATATACATTTTCAATATATAACAATAAATAATGCACAAGCCCAAATCTAAGCTAAAGTTCATATAAATGCTTAGATATCTATCAGAATATAAAGATTTTACCTTTTCACTACCAGCTAAATCAACCAGATAAAGTTTTCCACTCAGCTTTTGTTCCGTTTGCGTGTTCTCTTGTTTTACATTAATAAGAAATATACTGTGACTCCTAGAGCTATGTTCATTCATATCTGCAAAAAAGCCACACAAACAACTATCAACAAACACAGCTTTCCCTTATTAATAATTTCTAAAGCATTATTTCACCTAAGAAAAATCTTACAATCAATCAACTTGATAAAGATATTTTAAGGCAGTTTGTACGTTAACTAGTGTTAATACATAGGCTACTTACTTGTAACCGCTACGTGTCTGTTGGATTTTCCTTCATCTATCGTGTCCATAACTTCATCTGGACTACATACGAAACGCTCTGTACACCCCTGTAAAACAAATTTTTAAAGTATGTCACTATCATAAAAAAATGTTATTGTAGGGCTTTCCTAAATATTCTGTATTACACGTACCTTTACATAGGGAACTCGGTTTTTATCTTCATGAACTGAAAGATTGGTCTTTGAAACTGAAAAAGAAAAATAAATAACATTGGGAAGAGATATGGAAACATATGTATACATATAACTGATTCACTCTGTTGTAAAGCAGAAACTAACACATCATTGTAAAGCAATTATACTCCAATAAAGATGTTAATAAATAAATAAATAACATTAACAACGTTTCCCTAAACTCTAACACGGGCTGTGAAATAGTCAATTAACTGTTTCTCTCCCCAAGCAGCCTAATAATAATACATAAAATTCAAAAATATGTAAATATCACTATAAAAGCAAGAGCCTATAGAAACAGTAGGAGATTTATATAGTCCCTTTTTTTTTTTTTTGGCGGTACACGGGCCTCTCACTGTTGTGGCCTCTCCCGTTGCAGAGCACAGGCTCCGGACGCGCAGGCTCAGCGGCCATGGCTCACGGGCCCAGCCGCTCCGCGGCACGTGGGATCTTCCCGGACCGGGGCACGAACCCGTGTCCCCTGCATTGGCAGGCGGACTCTCCACCACTGCACCACCAGGGAAGCCCAGGAGATTTATATAGAAACCAATGCAGCAATACAGAATTTTAGGTCCAGGCCAACATTTGCCACCCCCATTTTGGAGTGGTTCAATGGTTTGCCAAGGACAGTATCTCTGATCGACTGCTGACAGAAGATGAGCGCTCAAGACTCAGGCTCCCGGACTCCAGTCCAATGTGCTAATCACAACTTACAAAGCGCCCACAATATATGCTTTCAATAAGTCCAAAGGCATTCAATTATAACTTTTTCCTATCATTTAAGTCAATTTCATACAGGTTACTAAGAAATGGTCTCACATTTACTACTAAAAAAAAGCAGGATGTGTTATACTTAAAAATGATCGCAGAGCAAGACTTTAACTTACCATCTAACAGGTCCCTTATCTTATCCAAATAAATTTCAAAATATGAAACCTAAAGGGCAGAGGGAATAAAGGAAAGAAAAAGCAACCACATAAAATTACACAGTAATTTATTCGCCTATTCATTAAATAGTTATTGGGGTCTGAGTTCCAGGCGCCATCTCGACTATGGGGACAGCTCAAGCACAAGCTCTTATTCTTCTGAAAAGCCCTAAACCCACTAAACCCCGTATGTAACTAAAGTACATTTTCCACTATGTATCTACTCCTAAAATTAGACTAATTAGGTGTAATTAGTCAGAACTTTTGAGCTTTGTAGCCAAACTCCCTTATCTTACAGAGAAGATGGCTAAGGCAAGAGAGGCTCAGCTTACTTGTTTACCATGGCAGATGAAGGATCTGAGTTTACTAATTCTAATAATCGTTCAGCTACACCTGCCCGTAAGATAATTTTCAAAATATTTAAAAATGCTTTTTTAAAAGAAAAAGTACGGAACAGAATTATTCTAGGCATAAAATAAAATACAACCTTTCCCCAATGATTTTACCTTAATGTGAAATTCCAAATTTTCATCCATGGAGTAAATGTAATTAAAAATATCTTGCACTATTCTTGGAATAATTCCCATGCCTTCTGGATCATGAAGTTTACCCTAAACAGAAAACAAAACCAGTTCTTAAACGAACTGTAACATACAAATTAAAAATCAAAACTTTTAATCTATAATTTACAGTCAACAGGGGATAGGAATTCTAACTGTTGCCATTTTTTGGCGAAAAAAATGTGGCTGTACAAAATACCTAAAAAAAACTAATTCAACTGTTACGTATTTTCATTACACATAAATAATATATGCCAACCATATGGGTTACCAACTGATCTTAGCCTTTTATTTAATTGTCAGATCAGATTATGCATATTTGTAAATGAACACATTCTAGGAAAATGTTTGTTAGTTGCTCAGCATATAAATCTGCATTGTTGCATCTACTTCAAGTCAAATTCATCCAAATGCTAGGAATGTGCTTCTTCTCTGATGTTACGGAAATGAGTAACACGAGTGACACTAAAATAAGCAGTCATTTACTTTACATGGAATATGCTCAGATAAATGATAAAAGCAGATACTCTGGAGCAACGGAAGAAAATTACAGGCTGTGTTCTAGAAGCGAAGCTTGAGCAGGTTCATATTTATTATTAATAGCAGCTCTGATCATTTTGGAGACCTTCTTATCAGAGAAGAGGGGCAAGTATTTGGCTGGGGGTGGGGAAATGGGACGGACACACGGACATGACCAAGGAGAGGAGGAAAAAATTAAGTGCTCTGAATAGAACTGAAAGCACACAAACATTAAAAATTTCAAAATCTCCCATTATAAGGTGACAGAGAATTCTTACTTAATTCTAAAACATTCATAATTTTGTGGTTATGTGGATAAAACAAAGCTAGATATAATTTCAAATATACGGTTTCACCATTCAAACTCAGGAAATGATTAGATTGCCACAACGATGTGACTCATATGCAACGTGTACACGCTGTCGAAGCGTATGTAAAACGAGGTCACAAACAACGAATGAGTGCACCGTGAGCAGCAAACTACATCTAAGTACAGATGTGAGGTGTTACCTCCATTGTGTGTGTCTTCCCGGAGGAGGTCTGTCCATATGCAAATATGGTTCCATTGTACCCCTCAAGCACATCTATGAAAAAATAAGAGATTTTATACATTAGCGATTTTTTTTTCCCCTTAAGCAAGGCATTAAAGGAAATAAGAATATATTAATAGTAATCCTTAGTGATGATCCACCTAAGAAATTCCTTTCTCTCCAGCCCAGATTACTTTCTGTTGTCAGTAAGAAGCAAATTTTAAATTCCACACTTATAATCGTCTCTCCTATCAATGTACATCTCAGATGTCATTACACCTGTATCCCACAGCTTTACATGACCTAAAAGAAAAAAAGTGCTCTGGCAGCTTGCATACAGATATGAAATAGCTTTTAGAAGTAGGACGGATTGGTGGTTAACTGGTGGTTAAGCCTCACAAACCCACAACAACATACCTCCTTATACAAAGTGTAACAAGCCCAGTCCTACCTCAAAACCGATTATCAGGGAGGTCCTGTGGAATTTTTAAAAAAAAACAAAAAACAAAACAGCGGAAAATCTTTTCTAGCCCTTTGTGTATCCTAAGGTCTACCATTAACATTTAAGCATCTTCCTTTACTAGGCTAGAGGGGGTGTTGGGAGGGATGTGAGTGAACAAGGTGACCTTTTAATTTCCAGTTTTCAGGGATTCAGTTTGTTCTGTTTTTTATGTTTGTTTGTTTGGTTTGGTTTTTGTTTTTGTTTGTTTTGGTGAAAAGAAAGGTAGTATAAAATTACATTCTAGGACTTCCCTGGTGGTGCAGTGGTTAAGAACCACCCTGCCAATGCAGGGGACATGGGTTCCAGCCCTGGTCCACAAGATCCCACATGCTGTGGAGCAACTAAGCCCGTGCACCACAACTACTGAGCCTGCACTCTAGAGCCTGCGAGCCACAACTACTGAGCCCACGCACCACAACTACTGAAGCCTGCACACCTAGAGCCCATGCTCCACAACAAGAGAAGCCACCGCAATGAGAAGCCCGCGCTCCGCCATGAAGAGTAGCCCCCGCTCGCCGCAACTAGAGAAAGCCTGTGCGCAGCAACGAAGACCCAACACAGCCAAAAATAAATAAATAAATTTATATATATATAAAAAATTACATTCTATTTTAGAGGAAGCCAAAGTAAAAAGAGAAACCTCAGTTGGAAACAGCAGATGGTAACAGTGGAAAGTAAACCTGTAGTAAGCAAGTCAATTCTTTTTTTCTTAATTGATTATTTTTAAAAAGAAAAAAGAAAAGAAAAATATTTTTTAAAGGTCCCAATGTTGGGCACAGCTAACTAGATAACAGATTTGCTACAGAAATATTTAATAAGGAAAAGAAGGTATTAGTACTTACTTCCCTGGGAAGATTTTAGGAGATCTCAAACATTTGAAACTTTCATTCAAAATCTTTTCAGTTTTATGAAGGGAAGCAAAATAATTTCAAGAATCACATTTAAAACAGATATGACTGGACTTCCCTGGTGGCACAGTGGTTAAGAATCCACCTGCCAATGCAGGGGGCACGGGTTTGAGCCCTGGTCTGGGAAGATCCCACATGCCGCGGAGCAGCTAAGCCTGCAAGCCACAATTGCTGAGCCTGTGCTCTAGAGCCTGTGCTCCGCAATAAGAGAAGCCATCGCAATGAGAAGCCTGCGCACCGCAATGAAGAGTAGCCCCCGCTCGCCGCAACCAGATAAAGCCCACACGCAACAATGAAGACCCAACGCAGCCAAAAATAAACAGAAATATGGTACATTTGTTACAATTACCAAAGCAATATAAAAAAATTTTAAAAAAGAATATAATAGATAAGATTACAATATTTCTGTAATTCTGGAGAAGCAATCATCTGGGGGAAAAAAAAAAAGCACCAGACCCTTTCCAATCCACTTCCTTTACGTATAATTGTTCTCAGCAATGTCGGTATCGTACCCTCTGCTTAAGATCTTTTAATCAATCACATAAAACCTAATTTTGTTAGATCTATACATGAAAGGTTCATTCATGATATGATCCAATTACCTAGCAACTACCACAATAAGTACTTAATAAATACTGGCAGGTGAATGAATAAGTGACCTTCCCAAGATCATATTAGTAGCGTATGTCTACAGGATATTACGGTAATTTTGTGTTAGGTGAAACACATCATATGAGGGCTCATAGGATAATCAATGTATGCCACATGTCTGTATTTGGGACTTCAAGCAAAACCTAAAAATGTTATATGATTACAGAGACTACGGGATAGTCAATGTTCAAGTATCCACTGGGCACTAGGATCTAGGCTCTCTGTCCCGGAGGCGGGGGTGTAACAGCGACGAGGTGATTTCTAGAGGCACCAGGCTATCACTAAAGTAATAACTGTTGTCAGTTAGGAAAATAATCCCTTCTTGCCTACCTTCAAACCCATTCCTGACCTTTGCTTTCTATAGTGATTTAACTGACAACACTTTATTATAAAAAAGCCTAGACATACAGACAAACAGAATGAATTTTACAATGAACACCCCTATAACCACTACCAAGATTCTATCATTAACATTTTATCATTTTACTGTTTGCCTTAATCATCTTAATCCGTCTTATTTATTTAATGCATTTCAAAGTGAACTGCAGACTTCATTTCCACCTAAATACTCCAGCATGCATACACCACTGGCTAGAATTCAGTGTTCTGCAGTTTTATTCTTGAGATAAAATTTACATACAATGAAATGCACATATCTTAAAAGTACAGTTCTTTTAAACACACACACACACAATACTCATCTCTTTGAAAATCCCAGAAAGCACGCATCTATAATCAGATAAAAATTAGGCACCTTTGGAACTGGCTCTTTTTTGCCTATTCAGCTCCATCTCCCACCATCCTTCCCCTCACACTGCTGTTTTTGTTGGTAAAAATGGTTGAATCTGACAATTTCATACGGTTCAACGTCACAGTCACACCATAATGTATGTGCTTCCCTACACAGCTGATACTTTTCTCACGTGGGCTGCCTTAGTTAACCCACATGCATCTCTCTGTCTGGAGTAAATCCCTCACTCTCCTTCCCACTCTTTGTATCCTTAAGACGACTAGCTTAGGCTTTACTTCTCTCCAATCCAATTCCACCCCCAAACGAATCTGGATAAGAGTCCCATCCTATGTGTTCTTGTAGCACCTGCATTTAATCGTAATACTGATCACTGTGTATTGCAACCATCAGTTTACTTGTCTGTCTTCCTCACTAGCCTGTAAAATCCTTGAGGCCAGGGCTGTGTTTAACTCCTAGCACAGTGCCTGGCACTTAGTAGGAACTCAAATACTTGTTGAATGGTTACTACTATTACTCATACAGCATCTTTCTAAAGTGTCCCTCCGCTTCTATAGTATACTTTTGCCATTCTTTTTTTTTTTTTTTTTTTTTTTTGTGGTACGCGGGCCTCTCACTGTTGTGGCCTCTCCCATTGCGGAGCGCAGGCTCCGGACGCGCAAGCTCAGCGGCCATGGCTCACGGGCCCAGCTGCTCCGCGGCACGTGGGATCTTCCCGGACCAGGACTCGAACCCGTATCCCCTGCATCGGCAGGCGGACTCTCAACCACTGCGCCACCAGGGAAGCCCCTTGCCATTCTTGTGAGAAACAGACAGAGGTGGAACTATGGACAAATATTACTTTCATACTTTGTAAACAAGAAAAACGTATTTAGCAAGTAAAGGAACAGCTTATCACCTTCTAAAAGTCACTTAATCTCTCTGAACTTCAGCTTCCTCATCAGCAGAATGTCTGATTAGGGGAAGGCTGTGAGAATTAGAAGTCATCATATAAAATTATTACTGCTGGGCTTCCCTGGTGGCGGTAAATGCTGCAGAGCAACTGAGCCCACGTGCCACAACAAGCCTGCGCTCTAGAGCCTGTGAGCCACAACTACTGAGGCCGTGTGCCACAACTACTGAAGCCCGCGTGCCTAGAGCCCACGCTCTGCAACAAGAGAAGCCACCGCAATGAGAAGCCCGCGCACCGCAATGAAGAGTAGCCCCTGCTCGCCACAACTACAGAAAGCCCACGCACAGCAACGAAGACCCAACACAGACAAAAATAAATAAATAAAATAAATTAATTTTAAAAATATATACATTACAGCTAACATTTGAAAGCATTATGTGCCAGGCTCTAATAATCTTTCATATATGAATGTACTTAATCCTCACAAAACCCTATGGAAGGTACTATTTTTAGTCCCACTTTATAGATGAGGAAACTGAGAAACTGTGGCACAGTTCTGTGCCACATAACTGTGGCCACATAACTGTGAGAAACAGTTCCACAGCCAGTAAGATAGAGCTGGGATGCAATCCCAGACAGTCTTGGTTCCAAAGACAAGCTCCTAACTACTACATTCTATTCTCAAGGAACAGAGGAACCAAAATAAATACATGGTAGGCTACACCTGGAAAAATTAAGGTGGATACAGTGGCACACAGTCCAGGCCAGGAAGCTATGGTGGGAAACGGGGGATTCCCTGGAGGCCTGGTAAGATGCCTGGCATAGAGCAAATACTGAATAAATGACAATTACTTTATACCTGGGAAACCAACTTGTAGACATCACTCGGGTTCAGAGTTCAAGAGAATACAAGTGGATAAACCATGCTCAAAAGAAAACAAAAACTATCTGACGAATCTACAAAAAGGAAAAGGTAATAGCCCTATACGTAAGCTATATACCTGTACAGACAACTATGAAACGATGCGACCTCGGTGGCCTGTCAGGAGCCCAGAGAACACGAGCTGCTCTCACCTCATTCCCGGCAGCTTTGCTCATCGAATCAACATCTCAGAAGAAATACCAGCTCACCCATCATTTTGCCAGTCCTTGCTTACCAGTTTCTTACCATGGCCTTCTACTTGATCCGTGTGCCAGTGAGTATCCCAAGTCCAGCGCGCCAAGTATTTAACTGCTTTCCTGCACTGACACCTCACCTAGCCCCCACCCCCATCACTCTCCTTAAAGCTACGTGTTTACTGACTGGTAACTCCACCACATTTGTGTCTTGTCCGGGCCAAGTCAGTACTTTTTCATGAATCATCTTTTAAAATCCTCACGGTACCCTTATTTTGCAGAAGAGGAAATGGAGACTTAGAAAGGAACTTGCCACAAGTCACAAGCTAGAAAGTGGCAGAGCCTAGACTTCAACGTAGGTTTGTCTGATTCCAAAGCCTATGCTCTTAACCATACAGCAAAGAAGGGAACTGCTCTCCAGAACTCGGTTCCCAACAGTAAAGCAGGAATCTGCTGGTAAAAGGTAAAAAGTAAAAGGGATCAAAATGTTGAGAAAAGGAGAGAGATTTCAAAAAAGAAATGATGTCATCTCAGAGTTGTAAACAGTAATGAAACAGTACAAAAGGTAGTAGAAACAAGCACCCTAGATGTCAGGACCACAGACCGCAGAGTTCTGAGAAAGGTAGGCAGGAGCCTACTGTTAAGAGACTGCATAACTGAAGGTGCACGAAAGAGATAAAAATCACTAGAACAGAACGAGAAAAAGGCAAAAGCCCAGGATAAGTGAGTCTTATAAAAACAAAACAAAATAAAAAGGCCCTATGGGCTTCCCTGGTGGCGCAGCGGTTGAGAATCCGCCTGCCGATGCAGGAGACACGGGTTCGTGCCCTGGTCCGGGAAGATCCCACATGCCGCAGAGCAACTAAGCCCGTGAGCCATGGCCGCTAGGCCTGCGCGTTCGGAGCCTGTGCTCCGCAATGGGAGAGGCCACAACAGTGAGAGGCCCGCATACCGCAAAAAAAAAAAAAAAAAAAAGAAAGAAAAAAAAAAGGCCCTAAAGAGAGCTTTTAAAATATTCAGAAGTGAGTGGACCTGCACTGCCTAGAAAAGGTGATTATGTCAACAAACAATGTATTACCATCTACTACAACACCATCTGCAAAATGAACACCAGAAAAAACACTGCTGAGAGTGGCTTTGGGGTGGAGGTGGGTAGGATGGCCAAAGAATGGCTTTAAATGAGCCCAAGTTTCTAGCTGTAAAAGAATTACATCCCATGGATAAAAATTTCACAAAAGCCACAGGGAATGGAGGTAAAAGAAGATGACTAACTTGTAAATGCTACACTCATTTTCAAAAAGCAAAAAGTCAACAGATTCTGGGAACCTCAGACAAATATACCAAAATTTCACTGAGGAAAAGCTTTGGCTGAACTAATCTCATTTCCTGTTTGGGTCACTCAACTAGTACTTTGGGGGAACACCAGAGTCATGCACCATGATTTCACAAAAGGATGCAAGCTTTTCATCATATTCTTGTGGATATGTTGGTAAGCTAAGAACTAGACAACTGTATAGGTAAGAGAATCTGAAGTTGGTTAAATACCAAGTATGATTTAATAACTGCCAACAACCTTATTCCGTTTTTAGAAGATCAGGCTAAGAACCATGGCCCATGAAGTACTTTATAAATGGTTCACAGTAATACTTTCCAAACTCCACTGTGCTTAAATAAAGACCTTAAAAAAAAGCCTTCAATATCCTTGTCACCATAAGACTTACTAAAACATGCTGATAGCCAACTCAGATCCCTTGTAAGACAACTGTAAAAACAAAACTCAAAATAGGATTAAGAGCTAAAATGAACAAAATGGAATCTACACTTTAAAAGGCTTGTGCAGATGCCAGATGAAAAAAGTGTGCAATGCTGGTTCCATGCCTGATGAAAAAAACTCCAGTATTTAAGTGTTTATTGGGGTCTAACGTTGGCTGCAGCAGATGTGAAAAAGATTCATACATTTAAACTGCCCATGAATTCATGAATCAACAACTTCATGTTATTAAAAAAGCAATCTTTTGCTGCTGTAAGTCAAAATCAAAGAGTGAAGTATAACTGCGTTCCATGACAGATCCATTTGGAAAACTATTTGATGCTTACAGCAAAAGATGACACTGCCTGTTCCTCTTTCTTGCAGTCGTTTACAGAATCACCCATTAATTCTCCCTCCAGTCCACTGTCTCTCACCAATTCCATACCTGTTGTAATTCTTGGTGGTTTCGTGTCCACGTAGTGGGTGATCCCACTACTAGATGTCCATGTACTAGATGATACTCTGGGCCTCTAGATCCTTGAACCTCATTTTCTCCATGATCTTATCCTTTTCTCCTTCAGATGCCAAGTCCACGGTCACACTCTAGACCTTTCATTACCAACTGCACTGCCCTCCTACCTCCAAGTAACCACTTTCTTTTACTCCTTCTATTACCCTGATTCCAAAAAACCTTTGACTCCACTGAGACTATAACACACTAACCTTACCACCTTTTTCACTGTCCCTTAAATTCTGCCTCCCACCCACCAAGGCAGCTTAGATTCCAGGGTTCACCATCAGCAGCACCCTCGACTACATCGCTTGCCCTTCTCTCCCTCTTTTGTACTGGCCTGGCAAAATACAACCGGGTAAATTCAACTCTCTGGCAGCTAACCACAAGTGGGCTCTTAATGTTGCCTGGCAACGCTGCCACACCTCCCTAATCCATTCACTTCCACTCGGCTAGAAGACTCTGTACCTTTTCCTAGAACCTCCGCTCCCATCCTCTCTCTCTGTGATGACTTTGCTCCCTACATAAGAGACAAACTGGAATTAATATGAAAAGAACATGTACATTTTCCTTCCATCACACAAATGGACCTACTTCTATCCATAAACGCTATGTTTTCTCCTGTTACTAGATGAAATGTCTGTGCTCCTACTTAATCCTAACCTTCCACTTGATACTGAATCCCAACCCCTCTACGCTGGTGAACACTATAGGAAGACAGATGTTGCCTCAATCTCGTCAGTACTCTAACAATTAGACCTGTCAAAAAGTGATATAAAGCATTTCACGAAGCAATGGCTATTTAATCATAAGATCCCTTTGATGTAAGATATTTCTGCAGTAACTGGAAGTAAGTCCAGATAATCACTTAACACCCTCTCAGCTCTAAGGTTCTATGGTTTTAGAAAACATAAACCTGAAAAATACCTTAGTATAGGTTAACAGTATTAACTGAAATGTACACACTTTTCTCATCCTTGGCAACCCCTGTTGAATTCCTCAAGGGTTTCTCAGTTGACTACACGGTAAGTCCCTGCGGAAGGAATAACAATGGAACGGGAGAATGACAGACTGCCATTTCCTAATACATTATAGAAACTTGTCTAGCAATTTTGTCTTCATCCTCATGCTGCTGTGTTTCTACAACTGCTACCTTAGAAACTCTCCTGGGAATATCTAATAGAAATGCATCTTCCAAGGACACGTGTGTAACACTATAATTCTCATAACACCCTTTAATAGGTACTGTATATAAATCAGTTCCTGGAATATGAACAATAGGTTTACTAACTATATTTGACCTTTTTCTTATTTAAACAACCTCTGCAATTAACTAAAGAGAAAGGGAACGTAAAATGAAAAAGAGAACGCTGGGTAAACAGGAGAGATCACAAATAAAATCTGACTTATTGCTGGGACAGCTCAGCAGGTTAAATATATTTACCTTTAACAATCTTCTTTGCACAGTCATTATACACTTGCTCTTGAGATGAGTTTGACTGGAACACCCGGTCAAATGCATAAGGCTTGGACTGAAAAACAGAAACAAGGGTTTCAACTACACAGATTAAAGGTGAACAGACATTTCTAAGCTCCTTTAAAGATGTCATCATATATTTAACCTTCAAAATAGGATACCTACTATGCCTCACTTCATGTCACAGAATCTTTGCAGAAAGGACCTTAGGGCCCAAGAACAAATCCACTAGAATAAACTCCACAAAAAACAAGCATGTCTGTTTTAGTCTTTGTTGTACCTCCAGAGCCTAGCACAGAAATTAGCACTACTGTGGTGGGCACCCATATTGCTGAGTGAATTTTATTTAATGCGTTATCTTTTCTGGCAGATATCGAGACCCTATTTTCAATACTAACATCATCTTGCAGATAAGGAATTAGAATCGTGAAAGGTCCAAAAGTTGTAAATGACAAAATTAAAATTCAACCCAAATCTCCTGTCTTTCGGTTCAGGGCTCCTTCCACTAGTCCGTTCAGCTTTTCCGTTTACTGCAACAGCATTTCGACCGTTCATCCACTTAATAACTATCTATGGAGTGCCGATTATGCCAGATACCATGCTAGAATGATGACCGAGACAGATTCATTCTCTACTTCAGTGGAACCAAAGTAACAGTGGGGCAGACATCAGACAAATGATTAAGTGACTAGAATTCCGACTTGCGCAACAGAGTGCTAGCGAAAGTGCTATGAGAGCGCTTCGAGGAGAACCTGAGGCTGGGGAAGGCAGAAGAAGGCCAGACCCACTCTGGAGAAGGGATGTTAACTGAAGAGTAAGTAGCACCCAGCTCACTGTCATTCTCTTCAATGTTACTCACGAGGGAGGGTGAGCGTGGGGAAGTACTCCAGGCATTAGGAACAGGATGCTGAAAGATCCTGAGGCTGAAGGGAGCTTGTAGAATTCAAGAAGCCAAAGGATGTTGTAAGTTTGAAGTGCAAAGATGCAAAAATCAAATGCAAATGTCAACATGGTGAAAAAAGCAAGTAACATCTTAGTGTTATTTTGAGAACAGTTTTGATTTTGTGGGCGCCTTAGAGGATCTTGGGGACACATTTAGAGAACTGCTGATGTAGCCTGAGAAGAAGCCAGAGACATGAAATGAAAAAAATCAAGAGTATGATGTCCATGCGAGTCAAGGAAGAATTTTCAAGGAGGAAGTGATTGTGTCAAATTCAGCTTTGAGGACAAAGCAAAACTGAAAAGTATCCAACAAACACAAAGATCAGATTGGAAAAGGTTGAAAAAAGAATAGGAGATAACTGAACAGAAATCTGGCTATGGCTCAAAGAAAGCTGTTTTTTAAGACAGACAAGACCTGAGCAAGTTTAAATGCTGGCAGGACCAATCTAGCAATCTAAAAGAGAAAGTGAGCATCTAAAGATGAGAGGGGGAGCAAGGGGGTTCTCGGTATTGAAAGTACGTGTATGACGGCTCTCTAGTCTCTTCTAAAGTAAAGGAAGGGAGCTGGGCCCCAAAATAAATAATTATGACCCCAGAAATAATCCTTAACATTATCGAATGCTTCCTAGGTCTTAGCTGAAAAAGACCATACATTTTAGAAACTACCCCACAATTCCCTTCCCCAAAACTTGGAACAACAGTAAAGATGACCCAAATAGACCCTAAAGGTCTGTCCAAAGCCATTCCCAATTCCCCGTCCCCTTCCAGCCTCCCACCAGACAGGCTGGAAGCTAACCACCTGCTAGCTGAGTCTCCTTGCAACTAGTGTCACATGACCCAGCTCTAGATACCATGAAGTGATGGTCTGCTGGGAGGTTTCAGAGAAGGGTTTTGTTTTCCTGATAAAACGGACCACCTCAGCTGAAGCTACCCTTTCTCCTTTCTGGAATGAAGGTCTGGAACTGGAACATCCATCTTGGAAACACGACAAATACGACAAGGGAAAGTCAATAACTTAGGATGACAGAGGGTAACAGAGTCAGCAAGTAGAACTAAAGGCCCATCTCCAGACTTCCTATGTGAGAAAAATAACCTCTTATTTATTTAAACCACTATTAGGTTGTTTTCCCTCTGCAGCTGAAAGCATTCCTGAGGGATATACTCAGATGACCTCACTTTGGCATCAATTAAATGTAGGCATCTCAATGTCTGATTATTCTTTGGCTACGACATACCTAAAAGTGTCCTTTTGCTAAGATTCTGAGACATTAACATTCAAATCTATAGATGTGTGGCTAATAAAAGATAACCTATTGTTCCACTGATTGTACAAGATGTATTCATGATAAACAACTGTGAAAACAAACACCAGTATAGTCAAAATAACAGAAATAAACCACACTAATATTTTTTCTATCAAAAAGAAAGTAATTTTCCCTCTTTATTTATCCAGCAAACATTTATTTAGTACCTTATAAAGTAATAGATATTGTAAATGAGTAACAATTTTAGAAATGATATTAATTAGTACAGAGAGAAGGGTTCAAAGAATAACAGGATAAGGCTGGATAGATTCTTGAATACTAAGCTCAGCAGCTATATACTAGGATTGAACATAAGTAATCAAGTAATGTTAACTAAATCGAAATGGAGACAGCCTCTAGGGTTAAAGAACTCATGATTAATTTTAATTTTACTTGCAAGAAACAAGTTAACAAAAAAACAGGTAATAGTGTGACAACTGCATCTCTCCAAAATAAGGCAAATAATATTTTTTTTTTGGGGGGGGGATTTTGTTTGTTTGTTTAATTTTTGGCTGTGTTGTGTCTTTGTTGCTGCGTGTGGGCTTTCTCTAGTTGCGGCGAGCGGGGGCTACTCTTTGTTGCGGTACGCGGGCTTCTCATTGCATGACTTCTCTTGTTGCGGAGCACGGACTCTAGGCGCACTAGCTTCGGTAGTTGTGGCACGTGGGCTCTAGAGTGCAGGCTCAGTAGTTGTGGCTGGTGCACATGCTTATTAGCTGCTCCACGGCATGTGGGATCTACCCGGCCCAGGGCTCAAACCCACGTCCCCTGTATTGGCAGGTGGATTCTTAACCACTGTGCCACCAGGGAAGCCCTTACCTTAGATTTCTTAAGTGAAGTGGTTCCTATTTGAATCTGCACGGACCAGGCTGAACACCAAATTTGGTTACAAAGGACACCCTCTGGCAGGAATATGTCTTTCTCTGGAATTCTGAATAGTGATTTTCAGATCACATGGGATTACATCATATTAGATTTTCCGTAGTCAGATTACTTAGATTATGGGTGAACATTCCACAATTGTAAAGGAATATTATGATGGCTCCTTCTCTTTTAATTTTCGTATTTAAGGTAATCAGGATCAAACACCAAATCATCATACATTTGAAAGGGGAAATAGTGTTGTGCTAGAGGTAAGGAACTGGGTCTAACTTCAATGAACTACAACAGCCTGTTTGGGGTTCTGTCCTGTACAGTATACCACATAAGGAATGATGATTAGTGAAGATGCTTAACGATGCAAATATGCATGTTTCACTTTCACGATGCATTAATAAATGTGGGAATAACTTTTTCTATTGATTTTTTTATTTGGTGTTTTCAGCAGGCTCCTTTGAACTATATAACCAGGTGTTGCCCTGGTCCCCCAATTTTTGTGGATAACAAGTTTGCATATCTAAAGCAAACAGTTCTATCTGTATCATTCAAAGTTATTCAAACAATAATGCATTTATTTCATTCAATATGATATTTATAGCACTTCACTGAGCACTTAATTACAAAAAAAAATGTGTACAAAGGCTGTAAAGCAGAGAAACACTACAAGATTACATTGCCATGGGGTCACATTACATTAAAATCACTGATTATATGAATAACAGGAAAAAAGTTTGGACAAAATATTGGAAACTGAATTTATAGGAAAATCAGAATCCTAAAAAATTATCTTCTACGTGAGCACTGATTACATGTACAATTCCGTTAACACTGTAAATTAAAATACTTAGTTTTTAAATTTTGATTTAACCAGAAAGCTGTGTACAAAATGTTGTAAAATTGTTTAAGATAATTTAATTTTAAATGCTGCACTGCAGCAATTCCTTCTTAAACCATTTACTTTGAATCAGGATCAGAATCCAGTAAAATGAACAAAACTAACCACGAGATGACTTTTACCTAGAGATTTTCTAATTCCACTCCTCCTAGCTGCCCTTATAAATTCCCAACTTTTTTTTTCTTAATTTTATTTATTTATTTATTTTTGGCTGTGTTGGGTCTTCGTTTCTGTGCATGGGCTTCCTCTAGTTGCGGCGAGCGAGGGCCACTCTTCATCGTGGCGCGCGGGCCTCTCACTGCAGCGGCCTCTCTTGTTGCGGAGCACAAGCTCCGCAACAAGAGAGGCCGCTGCAGTGAGAGGTCCCCGTACCACACACACACACACAAAAAAAAAAAAAAAAAAGAGAGAGAAAAAAACCTTAGAGTAATTAGACTTACTATATGCAAAACAATGGTTTCAGAAAATAATGAATTAAACATGTTGCCTTACACTTTTTAAAGCTGTAGCACACTCAGTTGTAATGTATTTTTGCTTATACTTAAACAAACAAACAAAAAACCACTAAAATGCTTACCAGTTTACCTAAAGGCCAACTGTTCATTACTGATTCACAACTCAAATCACTCACCCATGATTTCTAATATTATCACTTAAATGTATTTAAATGTCAAGGAAACCTAAGTAAAAAAATTAAAAGGAAACAACCTAAAATAAACATTATACTTCCTGTGGTAACTGTTTATATTCTTTTAACTCTTTCCTCGTATCTTATGTCACATTTGGCCTGCGTTAGAAGGCTGCCTTCTAACTTAATCATAAAACATTCTGTAAATCCTAAATTCTATCATTCCAACACATAAATCTTGATAATACTTATAGATTTGTGTAAATACGCACACACACAAAATCTGAAGAAATAAGACATTCTTACTACAAATCAGAAGGGAAGACAGCTTTGATGTTCAACCACTGTTGAGAGGCTGAATAATCATAAAAACTCTGTGAGAAACTAGCAGCCTACTAGTGTTTGCCAACTAACAACCCAGGCCTTGCAAGCGGCCTCTGATTCCACGCACGTACAATATATCACCCTAAAGGAAAAGGATGACTATTTTCGTGCTTAACTTCTTGGCCTCATCATGATGTCATTTACAACCTGCGTTTTTCTGTGGACTTGTTAACAAAGAACCAGCCTGACACTCCTTACACAGTGGTAGCTGGCAGTTGTTAGGAAACTAACAACTTGTTTGCCAAAATCCTCCTGAGCCACGTGGAGCTATGACATTCATATTCTAGAGCTGAACTTTGGAAACGTTCACATAAAAACTCTAAAGAACTTGAGTTCTGCCTTACATGTCAATGCTTTTCATCTTCAACGTTCCATCTCCCGTGATCCCTTTGTCCGGTTTCCAAATTAAACTATCCAAAACATATGCCAAATGTGGAACGCCACTAGAGAAAAAGTCAACGTCAACACTGGGTAGCATGACAGCCATGTAGAAGCAAGTTCTGCCAAACGGCATCACCAAGAAAGATGACTTTCATTTCCAGTCACAGTTCACTGTTCTGTGGGCAGTATCTTGCCACCCATTTTAATACCCTTGAGCTGGGGATGTTATTTTCAGAGACCTTTCAATACCACAGATCAGACCTCAAAAAACAAAAACGAAAAACACAGACACCAGCCCCACCTTACTTTCTGGTGTCTCAGAAGTTGACAATGATCCGCCAACTCTAGTCATGTCACGGTTTGTACTACGAAGGACAGTATCTCACCATCCTCGGCATTATCAAGTTCTTCAAGGTAGCTCCTCACCGTAGACATAGGAAGCTGACACTAACAAGAAACCTAGTTTACCGGTCCAATTTTACCTTTTTCTCAAAAAGACTGCTGTTATAATACTCTGATATACACACAAAAGAGTTAACACTTTTTCCCATACCGTTACCCCGTAAAACCCAGTGAGAGTGAGAGACCCATTTATAACCCAGAGTGAATCGGCCAGATCCGATGCAAGGCGAAACGAAGTCGAGCACTCCGAGTTCAAAAGACACCTACTTCTTTTCGCAGCCCTCCCCGTTCGCCGTGTGTAACTGTAAACCCGAAGGCGGGCTGGGCGACCACCGAGGGCACGGGTCCAAGTGCGTTTGGTGCAGTTTCCCTTCTCCCGCAGGGGAGACGATGCAGTCTAACGCTTACGGCTTTCCCCAAGACCACGCATCATGACTATTTGAGGTATGGAGGGCAGGTCTCAGAGCTCAACGCGCCCGAATGGGAAGTCGGGGGGAGGCGGCGGCGCGACTCCCCGACAGCACCTGCACCAGGACCCGCAAGCGCACGGAAGCCGGCCCCGGTGCCCGCAACCCGCGCCCCGCCCCGCCCCTCCCGCGCGCGCCCCAGATGCGGGAGGGCCGCGGACCCAGGGCGGGTGCTTCCCGTCGCCGGCGCCCCAGACGAGGGCGGGGCGACCCAGGAGCACCCGAGGAGGCGCCGCGCCCCTCCCCGGGGCCATCGGGGCCCCCCAAACCCGCTCCTCGCTTCCCTGAACTCCAGGAGCGGCCGGGCCCGAAGGAGGGGGCCGGGGGCACTCACCGCGATCATGATCGTGTCTTCTCCCTGAAACTTGGCGATGTACTTATCGCCGCGGTTCACCTCGGACTCGTTCAACGGTCTGAAGCGACACATCACTTTGATGTTGCACTCGGCCGGGTCCGCCATCTTCCTGGCTGACGGGGCCGGAGGCCGGGAGCCACTCCCCGCCGCTCAGTCTTGGAGGAAACGGGCCGAGCCGAGGGGCTGGGGTCGCGAAGGCCGAGGGCTCGCGGTCCGCGGCGTCGCGCTTCCCCGGCGGAGCGGCCGGGACCGGGGCTGCAGCGCCCGCGCCGGCACCGTCACCCGCAGGCTCACTTCCGACCCATCATGGCAGCCATGGCGGCGGCGGCGCCGGGCGGCGGCGGCGGCGGCTCCTCAGCTTCTCCTTCGCCGGCGGGGCAGGCTGCGGGGCTGGGGGATCCCGGAGACCGGGAACACGACCTCCTCTTCCCTCCTCAGAGAGAGCAGGCCTCGCGCACTGTCGGCCCGCCCTGCTGTCCGCTGGCCGGCTCGCCGGGTACCGCCTGCTCACTCCAGAGGCCGCGGACGGGCGACGGGCGGTGGGAGGGGCGGCGCGGGGCGGGAGGAGCATTGCGCACGCGCGGCGGGCCCGGCGCCCCGGCGACCAATCCACGCCCGCGCCGCCGCTCCGCGCCGGGGTCGCAGGGCCAAGTTTCCCGACGCGCACGCGCAGAGGGACCTGTGGACCCCGCCGGAGGATTCGCCGGAGTTGGCTGAAGCGCTAGCTCTAATTCCTTTAGAGTGCAAGGGGCTTGTTAAGACTGCTTGATGTTGTGATTTAAGTAAAACACTATATTCGTGTTGGGAAGTGTTTGCTTTCTGTTTGGTCTGGAGATACATTGATTCCTGGCCCACCTTTTTAGAGCGCTTTGCCAGAAAAAGGAAGATTTGAATGAAGGGCGGTACCTAGCTTCTGATTCAAGCGGTCGCTCATTCCCGAGAGAGTGGGTTGGGAAGACAGCACTAAGCAAGAAAAAGGAGATTTCGTCTGAGGAATACAAGGTGCTGAAGAAATGTGGAACAGTAGGGTGAGGTGGGAGCAGGCCCTTGGGGAACTGGGGGTCCCAGTGACCCCGTAATAATCGTTATGGAACTCGTCAGTCTCGGTACCTGGAGTGTAAAGACGGAAGAACTGCAAAGACAACTAGAAACCCTTCCCTGGTCCCCAGGATTTGTCTGTGAAATGGAGGAGTGTACTGTGAAAGCCTCCGATGCTCTCTGTCCTCGCCCGATCGTCCTAATACCCCGAGAAATGAATCTGGAGTCCACTGGAGTCCACAGATTCAAGTTTATTAATCCACGGTAATGGGGGAGAGTTCACATCTAAGGAGCCCTGGGGCATCTCACCAAACACAGAAAAAGATGGAGTTGTTACAGGACTTTCGGGGAAGTGTGGAGTTTAGGTAAAATCTAAATAAAGTTGTGTTTTGATCGGTCCCAACAAAGCAGAGCTGTGAGTGGCATCATGTCTGGGCTACAAGTGGACCCAAAGTCTCGTTTCCTTGCAACTACAAGGTTAAGATAGACGTGGAACGTTGTTTCCAGAAACCCCTTACCCACAGCTCTGCACCTGGCTTAGAAATCAGTCAAGGCTGCCTCTCTGTGCCTGAGACTCTTCGGCAAGAGTGGGATGTTTTCTTCTTACTGATGCATTTTCAAGGGGCAGTTTCAGATAGTGTGTGATTTTAGAGAACAACGTTTTCAGTAAGAAAGCAACAGTCACTCAAGGAGGTTGACGTGGCAGGGGGGTCATCAGCTTTCATCCTTCGTAGCAGGGTCTCATAAAACTTCTGTTCTCAGCCCTCTGCTCTTTTCTCTCCGAACAGTTGTTGGAATCTCTTATCTACAGCCCTGATCTTTTCACCTGTGTGACATTCCCAATCTCTCCAGCTGCTTCTAGGCCACCTTGTTTAGAATGCTCTGCCTTAACCTCCGATTTAGCATTCCAGAGGTGAAATTAATTATCCCCTGCTCCCTGCCAATACTGAGTGCAACTACTCAGCTCTCCACCTTTTTTTTTTTTTGCGGTACGCGGGCCTCTCGCTGTTGGGGCCTCTCCCGGTGCGGAGCACAGGGTCCGGACGTGCAGGCTCAGCGGCCACGGCTCACGGGCCCAGCCGCTCCGCGGCATGTGGGATCCTCCCGGACCGGGGCACGAACCCGTGTCCCCTGCATCTGCAGGCGGACTCTCAACCACTGCGCCACCAGGGAAGCCCTCAGCTCTCCATTTCTGATGACCAGCATCAGCATTCTTCCGTACTCCCAGGCTTAAAAAGTTCCAAGCACCTGTCATTCCAATGTTTCCCTCATCCCCTATACATGCAGAAGAGAGACATGGGAATCTATGTATCTGAAGTTCTTCAACTTCCATTCCACCATTCCCGACTGTTCCCCAACTCAGAAGAGCTGAGGCATAATTGTTCTAGAGCAGTGATTTTCACATTCTGCTCCATGGAGTAGAAGATCCAAAGAAGTGACTCAGGAGGTTTCAAAGGTCCGGTGAGGGAATGGAGGTGGATGGAAAGGCTAAGCCGTGAAGCTCTGGGAACCTCTGCTGTTCAAGGTCCTTTTGTTGCCTTTCGACTCTCGCCTTTCCCCTCTTCCTGCACGACAGATTCTGGAAGCTCAGGCTTTATGAAAACAAAATCCAGAAAGGGAAGTGTCTGCAAGAGTCTTCTGCTTTCAGATCTGACATGCACACTTCTCCTGTGCAAGGGAGCACAAAGAGCCTGACTGCAGAGAACCAGGAAGGAGAAGAAGACTGTGTGAAAAACAAAATCTTCCTTATTTTTTATTTTTTTGGCTGCACCGCATGGCTTGTGGGATCTTAGTTCCCTGACCAGGGATTGAACCCCGGGCCATGGCAGTGAAAGCGCTGAATCCTAATCACTGGACCACCAGGGAATTCCCCAAACCAAAATATTTCTAAAAATTGCCCTATCACACGAGTGAGGACTATCAGGCAAAAGGGTTTAAGAAATATTTTCATAGGAAAATAAAAGAATGATTTTTTTTAAACGGTTCATCTCAGTTTTTCTTCCAAATATAGAAAAGACCACCATTATTCAACATTAGCAGTGAAACAGTAGGTTTCCTAGAGGGTATAGTTTGAGACTCATCAACATAACTTTTTTCTTATGAAAATGTGAGTGGTACTTTCACCCATAGAGATTTTTTTAAATTAATTTATTTTTGGCTGCGTTGGGTCGTTGTTACTGCGCATGGGCTTCTCTAGTTGCGGTGAGCCGGGCAAGCAGGGGCTACTCTTCGTTGTGGTGTGCAGGCTCTAGGCCCGCAGGCTTCAATAGTTGTGGTGCATGGGCTTCAGTAGTTGTGGCTCACGGGCTCTAGAGTGCAGGCTCAGTAGTTGTGGCCCACGGGCTTAGTTGCTCTGCGGCATGTGGGATCCTCCCGGACCAGGGCTCGAATCCGTGTTCCCTGCATTGGCAGTTGGATTCTTAACCACTGCGCCACCAGGGAAGCCCCACCTATACAGTTTTAGAACATTAAATCTCCACTGTGGATGTTAACCTCCAAAGAATGTGCTCCAGTAAACCATGCCTACTTGGATCACACTGTTGTGTAGCCTCTCTCCTTGACTCTTGGCTGGCCCTTTTATTCACTTGTAAGCAGTACAAGGTGGCAGAAGTGTGATCCTGCCGGCTATCTGAAACTGGGTGAGAAGAAGCCTGTAGCTTCCACTTCGTTCTCTTGGGACACTCTTTCAGGGGCTTCTGAAATGCCACATGAGAAGACCAGTTGCCCTGAGAACACTCTGCTGGAGTCAATAGAACCCAGCTGATCCCAGCCTTCCAGCCACCCCCACCCAAGCACCAGACTTGTGAGGGAAACCACCTTGTACAGTCCAGACCAGCACACCCACCAGTTGAGCACCAGTGAGTAATCCCAGTTGGTACCCTTGGAGCAAAAGAATCACCCAGCTGAGGCCTGCCCAAATTCCTGACCCATGGAATCATGAGATGTAATAAAATGGTAATTGTTTTAAGGCACTCAATTTTGAAAATTTGTTACGTAGCAATAGATAACTGGAATAATCACCTACCACTTGGAACTTAAAATTTATCTCCTGGAAATAATCCTATAAAATGTTACTTATGTATAATAAGTGTATTTAGGTTGGACTGTATTTTAGAGTAATTATAAATAGTTGGAGGGGGTCTGAGAACATAACCACTGTTTATAACATTACTATAAGAAAATTGGTTTCATATTTAATGTGAAGTGGCTTTTTAAAAAATGGGCATTTTGAATAGGAAGTTAGAGTATTTCTCTTTTTCAAATGTGTTCAGGAAATACCTGTTCCTTTCCATTGCCACTACTCATTCCTGGTCCATGGCGCTACTACTTCATGCTTATATTCCTCCAACACCTCCCAGCCTCTTTCACAATTGATCGTTCAGGAAATACAGGTTGAGCTCCTATGAGCACCACAGTAGGTGCTGGGGATGTAATGATGAAAATGACTAAACAATTGCCTCCCATATCCACCAGTTGCGTACAATTTTCAGATTAAATTTCCTAAAATACTGCTTTTATTGCGTCATTTCATTTCTCAAGAATCTACAAGTCCCTTTTTTCTCAAACAAGTTCAAGCTCCTCTATTTAAATCCCAAGTCCTTCTTCCATCTGACTTCCCCTTATGTAGGCAGGATTTTCCCACTGTTCCACAACTAACTTTCTTGACTCCTGGCAACTGGCCATTTCACTGACCACCCCCCCCCTTATAATGTGCTAATTTCAAGGTCATGTTGATCCCACCCTGAATGTCTCTCCCTTGTGTCATCCAAATCCTACCCATCTTTGGTCAAGTCCCCCCTTCTGCAAATGGTTTTTCAGCACAGAATTATTTCACAGATCAGACAGAAAACGCCTGTACTCTATTTACTATCATAGTGTAATCCTTTGGGACATTTAAAAAATTTTTTTAATTAATTAATTAATTAATTTTTGGCTGCGTTGGGTCTTTGTTGCTGCACACGGGCTTCCTCTAGTTGCAGAGAGCAGGGGCTACTCTTTGTTGTGGTGCGTGGGCTTCTCGTTGCGGTGGCTTCTCTTTTTGCGGAGCACGGGCTCGAGGCGCGCGGGCTTCAGTATTTGTGGCACGTGGGCTCTAGAGCGCAGGCTCAGTAGTTGTGGCTCGCGGGCTTAGTTACTCCACAGCATGTGGGATCTTCCCAGACCAGGGCTCGAACCCGTGTCCCCTGCACTGGCAGGAGGATTCTTAACCACCGTGCCACCAGGGAAGCCCCTAAAATATTTTAATAAAAATAACACATGTTCTAGTTTAAAAGTAAAATTACAACAATGAAAAACAGAAGTTCTTCCTCCACCCAGTCCAATCCCCATTTCTATTTTTCAAAGCAATCACTTTAACTCTGAGCAATCTCTTCTGGTATTTCCCTTCATATTTGTTTTCTTTTCTTTCTTTCTTTCTTTTTTGTTATTTTAGATTTTGCCAAATGCTTTCATTTATTTTTCTTCTTTATTGAAGTATAGTTGATTTACAATATCATGTTAGTTTTAGGTTACAACACAGTGACACGGCTATATATGTGTGTGTGTGTGTGTACTTTTTCAGATTCTTTTCCCTTATAGGTTATTACTAAATATTGTGTATTTTTGTACTCAATAATACCTTGTGCTATACAGTAAATCCTTGTTGGTTATTGGTTATCTATTTTATTTTATTTATTTTTAAAATTTTTATTTATTTATTTTTGGCTGCATTGGGCCTTTACTGCTGCACGCGGGCTTTCTCTAGTTGTGGGGAGTGGGGGCTACTCTTCGTTGCGGTGCACGGGCTTCTCATTGCAGTGGCTTCTCGTGTTGTGGAGCACGGGCCCTAGGCACATGGGCTTCAGTAGTTGTGGCACGCGGGCTCAGTAGTTGCGGCTCACGGGCTCTAGAGAGCAGGCTCAGTAGTTGTGGTGCACAGGCTCAGCTGCTCTGCAGCATGTGGGAGCTTCCCGGACCAGTGCTTGAACCCGTGTCCCCTGCATTGGCAGGCGGATTCTTAACCACTGTGCCACCAGGGAAGTCCCTGGTTATCTTTTTTTTTTTTTTTGCGGTATGTGGGCCTCTCACTGTTGTGGCCTCTCTCATTGTGGAGCACAGGCTCCGGATGCACAGGCTCAGTGGCCATGGCTCACAGACCCAGCCGCTCCGTGGCACGTGGGATCCTCCCAGACCGAGGCTCGAACCCGTGTCCCCTGCATCGGCAGGCGGACTCTCAACCACTGTGCCACCAGGGAAGCCCCTTCCCAATGTATTTCTATCACCATTTTAAAATTAGTGTACAGTGTTTACATTCTAAATAATCGTTATTCACAGCATAACCATGTAATGTACTATGATTACATTTTCTATCTTGTACAATTTTTTGTTTTTCCTGGAGTTAATAATTGCCTCACTTTCCCCCAGTTGTTTGCTGCTGACACGTTCCAAATCTTCATTAGAAGAATAAAGCTACTCTTGATAGTCTGAAGGCACTTTGTCCACTGTCTTCTAGCTCCTATTGCAGGTGGTGGAGAAGTCTGACTTCCCCTGAGTCCTGATCATTTGTGCATGATCTGCATTTTTCTTCCAGGCAGCTTTTAGTATCATTTTATCTATACTTCTCTTTTCTTTCCTATTTTCCATTTCCACGTTTTTTGTTCTCCTTTTTGAGAGATTCTCTCAACTTTACTTTCAACTCTTCTGGTGTGTGTGTGTGTGTGTGTGTGTGTGTGTGTGTGTGTGTGTGTGTGTAATTATATATTTATATAGGTATAATTTTCTGAATTTTTATTCTCTAAATGGATGTTTTTAGTGAAATTGGTTCTTGCTTCATAGAACAATATCTTCTCTTATTCTGAGGCTCTGTTTTGTTTTTTAATTTTCTAAATTTTTTCTGTGGTTTGTTTTGGTCTCTGTCGCTCACGTTAGAGGATTTTCTCAAATCTGTGGTGGCCCTTGGTGTCCTAATACACTGAGTGAGAAACTTAAACACTTAGAAGCTCTGTACTTGTGAGTAGGGTTTGGAGATTGATGGTTTTCACCACTGTGTGATTGGGCAGGACCTAGCAATTTCATCAGGGAAACTCTAAATTGTCATTTTACGTAGATATTTTGTCTTGGACTGGTTAGTTTCCCAAGAGAGGAATTCTCCAATTTCTTGGGAGGTGAACATGAGTCTCGTGGCCAGTTTTTTTGGAGGTGAGTAGGTTTGGGTGATGTCAACATTCAGTTTGTATACTTTTATTGTGTCTCCCTATTTTCAGTCAGGCAACCCACCCCTCTCTTCAGCAGCGTCTGGTGTCCCAGACTCCGCAGATTTTCTGGTTCGACTTCTCCACAGTGAGCTTCCTTCCCCGTGTTGTGCTGGGGAAGCTGCAATCTTCTGGCACTTTGGCTGGAGGAATTGCATTTTCACAGCTCCCTATATAAACTTCCAACCAAATCTTCCTATTTTCAGCTCTACCCTGCACCCCTGCCTCCTGATGTCTGCAAGCTTTCTGGTCTTCTGTGTGGAGAATTGACTGACTTCTTGGCTTTCTGCCCTGCAAGCTTAGGTTTTAGCAATCTCGGGCCTTTTTAGGCAGTTACACACTTCCAACGTTTTGCTGAAATCCTGTTTGCTGATGATCTTTTTTCAAGTTTTCTCTACATTTATGGCTTTAGGATTTTTGTAATTCTGTACAGTTACTTTAGTGGAGCGTCAGGGGAGATCAAAGATAAATGTGAATATTTAGGTTATCATATTTAATTGGCCACCCTTAAATGGTCTCTAGCTGTTTAAGTGGGTTATAACCCCAGGAATATAACATGTTCCTGGAGGGTAGTGACTGTGACTCATTTTCTCTAACAATGTTTAGCTTGGTGCCCAAGATCTCCTAAGTGCTAACAAATCCTGTACTGATTGAAACTGGAATTCAATAAGGGCCTATTAATTACTATGCTCAAGAGGTAGAGGGATACAGATGTGAATAATTTCCCACTGAGGAAGGCCTAGTCTAGTGGGGGAATTAGAATAAGTATACATCACAGGGATAGGTTCTGTAAAAGCAGTGCCACGACAGCACAAAGAATCGATATTTGGGGTAAACTTCCTGATATTTTCAAGTTGAAATCAGGGATGGCTGTCAAGATATTTCACAAAATCTGCCAGAACATTGGGCTGGATGTACCATGATTTGATGAGGTACATCTTGGTCATGTCTTCAATGCCCAAGGTCTCATTCTTATTCAGAGTCACTCCATATTAACAATTAATTGTATTATAAGGAAAATACACATAACTGAGAAAGTAGAAACTGAAGTCTCTCCTATTCGTTCATATATTTACTGTGATTTGACAAGCTTGTTAATTCTATTTTCTAAAAACCAGACTTGTATATATTCTACAATTTTTTATTTTTGCAGACTCCTGTTCAAATGGACATATATACAACCAAGTCTGTACCACTAGGATTAAGCAGAACAGATCCACAAGAGAACCATCAGGAATCTAATTGCAGCCAGCCCATTCAACTTAATTGCGCAATAATCTGCAATGACATAAAAATGGTTATCTTTAATCCTACCACAGAATTTTGCCTTATGTCTTAGCTGGGTTTGATGGGGGAAAGTCCCTGAGGCAGAAATTCATTCACAGGAGGTTAACTGGGCAGTGCTCTCCACACTGCAAGGGAATGCGGGAAGCAGGATTAAGGGGAGTTGACCTGGGGCGCTGTCGCAACAGAGGCCTCAGCTGATTTCATGGCAAAGCTCTGGAGCAGGGAGTTATTCTAATTGAGACAAAGGGCTGATCGTCGGATGTTGGGGCCCCTGGGGAGGGGGCCTAATCTTAGGCGAGGCAGCTCCCGCTGTGGAGGGCAGTTCCCACAGGTGTGCTGAGCTACCATCAGCCTCAGGCAAGAACGGGAAATTCGGGAGTTTGGATGGCACATCACAGCATCCACTACACCAATGTTTCAGGTCACTTAGGAAGTCTCACTATTGTCCGTTTCTGTTAAGACTTGATTTTTAACACAGTCAGGACAGTCAATCTGTGCCCTTGCATCAACTGCTCTTTTCTTTATCAAAAACACAACAAAAACAAATGTCTGAATAAGCTGAATTACGAGTCAGACAACTTGAAATCCATTCTCAGTGAATACCTTCGCGGAGTTCAGATACTTCCAGGTTTTCTAACTGGTCAGCAGAATCAACTCCTTCCAAGTAGCTTTCTTAATGTTGAAGAACCTTTGGAACCTTGAACCTTGATGTGTCACCACTGCCCACCTGCCTTTCAATTCTTTTTTTTTTTTTTTTTTTGGTGGTACGCGGGCCTCTCACTGTTGTGGCCTCTCGTGTTGCGGAGCGCAGGCTCCGGACGCGCAGGCTCAGCGGCCATGGCTCACGGGCCCAGCCGCTCCGCGGCATGTGGGATCCTCCCGGACCGGGGCACGAACCCACGTCCCCTGCATCGGCAGGCGGACTCTCAACCACTGCGCCACCAGGGAAGGCCCTGCCTTTCAATTCTGTTCATTACTGTCACTCCGCGAGACTAGAAGTCAGGACAAAGACTACTTGGAAAGGTACTGAAAATTTCTCTCTGATTCTGGAGGCCCTGAAGTATGATAATTATCAAGAATAGAGTCTGCTATTTTATCGTAGGCATCTTAGTTACAGACAGGATTAAACGAGGAGAATCTTTAAGTCAAGAAGATGACATATCTCTTACCCTAATCCTAATCATGCTGTAGCATGTCTGTTCCTGTTGAACCTTTTGCAGGAGTGCCCTACCTTTGGGTTTCACCTGTACAAATACGCAAAGTAATCAAGTTACTTACAAAGCTGTATAAATACAATCTTTGTAAGGGTTATGGTCTTTTTCAAGATCCGGGATGGTAAATATATCCTGTATGGGTGGTAATTAAATAAAGCCGCAGTAAAATAGTATTATAATCGCTTGTTGGCTGGATGAACCTATTAGGTTTCAAACCTTTTATTCAACAACATTTAAATGGATGTGATTGTTTGAAGTTTCTAAAGGTGATTTGTACTCAGCCCATTTGCAGTTGGTAGTTCTTACGGCTCATGAGGATAAAGAGCTACTTTACTACTGATGAATGAGGAAACCACTAGAAGGAAAAATGTGTCACTTCATTCAAATCAACAGTAAAAACAAAGATTTTAGGTAGGAGGAATCTCTGATATTAAGCTTTTTTTTTTTTAACTGGCAACTCTTCATCTTCTTTGATTTACTCTAAAGGTTATATAGATTTATGTATTAAAATAAAGGGAAGAGGTAGTTTTTTAAAATAAATTTATTTATTTTTGGCTACGTTGGGTCTTCGTTGCTGCACGCGGGCTTTCTCTATTACACACGTATCTGTGATAATACTTTATGTACATATAATCTGTAATTTGGGGTCCATCATTTATTTCTACATTATTATTTCCTCCTTGACCCCCTCAAATCCTACTTCCCTGTCCCACTTGTAATAACCTTAGGCTGAACAAACAACCACAAATTCTGTTCCTGCAAATCAAGGGAGCTCTGTCAGCCACTGAACGAAGTCAGGCTAACCTCGCATCACTCATCATTGAGTTTGTTTATTTGCCATCAGAAGTCAATGCGACAGTTGCATTAGCTCGGCTGTTGAGGAACAGGAAAGAGGGTAGACTCAGGACTCAGCTCCCTGGCTCCAAGCCTCGGCAACAGCACGGATCACAGAAATCCTCCGATCCACAGCGTATCTCCCAGGACTGAGGTCTTCATTCAACAGATATTTACTCACCACCTAGTAGACACCAGGTCCTGGAGTTACAACAGAGAAGAAAAAAAAAAGGCCTGGAGCAGTTCAGTGCAAAAGACTAGACCATGGGGATAATTGAGGTAGGGATCCATCTTTTTATGGACAACTGCTTTTCACAGCCCCGTTTATTAAATAGTTAATCATTCCCCGCTACTCTATATTGCTAGTCATACACTGAAGCTCCCATAGACTCCTGGGTATGTTTCTGGACTCTCTATGATTAAGGATTCTATTGATCTATTTGTGTATTCCTTTGCCTTTAATTTTTAAATTTACAGCAAGTTTTTTAAAACAAATTTATTTATTTTATTTTATTATTTATTTTTGGCTGCATTGGGTCTTCATTTCTGCATGCAGGCTTTCTCTAGCCGCAGCGAGCAGGGGCTACTCTTCGTTGCGGTGCACAGGCTTCTCATTGTGGTGGCTTCTCTTGTTGCGGATCCCAGGCTCTAGGTTCACAGGCTTCAGTAGTTGTGGCACATGGGCTCAGTAGTTGTGGCTCTAGAGCACAGGCTCAGTAGTTGTGGCACACGGGCTTAGTTGCTCCGTGGCATGTGGGATCTTCCTGGACCAGGGCTCGAACCTCTGTCCCCTGCATTGGCAGATGGATTCTTAACTACTGCGCCACCAGGGAAGTCCCTCTTTAGGATAATTTAATGTTGACCCAAAGAACCATGCTGGTAAAATAACCACCAAAATGAGTTTACTCAGGAATAGCAGAGAATTGTAATTTGGGACAAGAAAAATAATGGCGAACCATAGACACGGTTGGAGAACACAGGAGAGGGGCTTGCTCATATAGGCGGAAGAGGAAATTGGGGAGGCCTGGGGTGGTTTTTTATTTGCTGCAGGTGGTGGTCAGCTGCACTGTAGGCTGGGGTCCATAAGCTGCGATGAGTGAGTGCGCCCCCTTCAGGGCTTTCCCGGCTGCATTTAAAAGGAGGTCGCCTTTATCCATTTTCAGTTTCTTTCTTAAATGTGCTTTTGCTCTTCTCTGTCCTTGAAAATTACTATTCATGCAGATGTATATGTGTGTCTGTGTGTTCTTGTTTAAACAAAGATCAAAGTACCCAGCACATAATAAGTCCTCAATAAAAGTTAATTATTGTTAATAATCAGAATCCTGGACTTCCACTGATGATACAGGATGGAAGCTCAGACAATTCCTATTTCGGCATAAAGGAAGTGAACTCTTACCAGGTTGAGGCATTGGGCATATCTGAGTCACAGACTATTACAGAATATTATTGCCTTATTGTCTAGTTATCATGATTAATTTTTCAGAGAAATGAATGCTACCTATTGGGAAACTACTGGCTAGAGATTTGTGCTTGAGAGTTAGGCAGATAAACAAAGGAGAGCTTTAAGACATGGAGGGAAACATAAAAAATTATGGGAAAAGTATGGAAGAACTCAGATTTCCCAAGCTCCCACCCTCTCCTCTCCTTCCCCTTCAGAACCTCTCCTCAGTAGAGGATTTTATTTATTTATTTAACATATATGTATATATATATATATATAGATAGATAGATATTTATTTGGCTGCACTGGGTCTCAGTTGCAGCATGCAGGATCTAGTTCCCCAACCAGGGATCGAACCTGGGTCCCCTGCATTGGGAGTACGGAGTCTTAACCACTCGACCACCAGGGAAGTCCCCAGTAGAGGATTTTAAGCTTAGTCACAATAAGGTACAAACTAATAACAGTTTGAAGCATTAGCCTCCCCAAGGGCTGTTTTCACTTTAACTGGGATTCCGTTTTAATTTAGACTCTACGGGGCTGCCTGTAACATGTAAAACAAGTGAGCAAAACAGCCTAGTCCAAGACCACAGGGTCTGGTGGAAGCTGTGTAAAAATTCAAGCTCAAGTTTTTAAAAATCACCATGCTAAACAAGACGTGTTGCTGGACCAGTTTCAGTTTGTCTCCTGCCGGTTTGTAACTCGTGGGTTAAAGAAAATCTAAATGTGGAGTGGGGGAGAGAGAAATTGGGACCCTGGGATTGACATACATACACTACTCTATATAAAATAGGCAACTAATAAGAACCTAGCACAGGGAACTCTGCTCAGTGCTCTGTAATGACCTGTATAGGAAAAGAATCTCAAAAGGAGTGGATACATGTATATGTATACCTGATTCACTTTGCTGTACAGCAGAAACTAACACAACATTGTAAACCAACTAGACTCCCATAAAAATTAATTTAAAACAACAACAACAAAGAAAATCCAAACGTAAAATCACAATTATCATCCAGTGGGTGGTTGAAAACAGTATGTATGTGGGTCTATTTTTAGGGGAGGTAGAGAGGGAAGGGTAGGAAGAATAGAGGGGTAAGTAGTGTCTCCAGGCCCTTACGTGGTTCCTGGGAGGTTCCCTGCTCTTAATCAATGGAGAGAGCTCAGGCCTCCAGGGCTGTGTAGCCCTGGTTTCAAATGAAGCTAATTCCCTGCTGCAGGACCTTAAATAAGTCACTGCAACCCTCTAGTTTACTCACGTGTCTAATGAGAATGATTCATACCCTTTGGGCTATTGAGAGGGTTCAATGAAATCACGCACAAAATGCCGACCTCACTATGTAGCACCAAGCATATCCTGTCAGCCGCTGGTTATTGATTTCTAAACGTGCCAGGAACCACGGTAAATAAGAGACACTCTCCCCTCTAGTGAGCAGGGCGGGCTTTAGGACAAATACTTGCATAAATAGGCATCTAGTAAACGTTGGAGCCATTCCACATTCAGATAAGAAGCCACCCCCTCCATCGTGTGTGCGCAGATACATGTGAACGGGAATGAGTCCCGTCTCCCGTGAGATGTTTCATTCTTACGGAGGCATCTATAAAAAAATAACTTCTGTGGTGACTGTAAGTCTGCTCCCATTTGAGAAATGCCTTCATGGTTTTCCAAATCAAACAAATAAAGACTCTAGTCAAGGTCAACCAACCAAGAAATAATTGTTGTACTTCAGGTCAGAATAATGCCCAGGGCCGGACACCATGGGAGATAGAGGAAAGCATGAAATCCATGGCCTTCAGGTATCAGGTGCTTTTAAAAATAAGCCATTATGAATGTCTGACTGGAGCATGCTTTGGATTTCTCTTCCCTTCCTTTGGATGTGAGGTGTACAGTCTAGGTCAGGAGATTGATGAACAATTTGCTAATCATCTCTGAGACTTAAGGTCTGTAAACTTTAACATGGCAGACTGCCCGATAGCTACTCCTGTCATCTTTTATGAAACTAACTCGTTCTCTAATATAAACAAGCATTATGACCAAGAAAGATCTTAAGACCTGAAAATCAGTGGAATGAATTCTAACAGGAAAAGATGGGTCTGCTATCTGACAGCAGCCCCGTCTGGGACATCTCTCCAGGCTCCTAGGACTTTCCTAACTTCCCGGAGTCAATTCTTCTCTGTGAAGCAGGGATAATATCCTCTTCTTCTCAGGGAGCGGGTGGGGGTTAAAAGAGACAATGGATGTTCACACTGGGTGAATGAGAGCGATTTCAATCACCATCCCCCTTCTCTGGTGCAGTTTGAAGTCACCCATTTCAACCCCCAGCTCTTTGTTCCGATCCTGGCCTATGCTTGCCTGGGTTCCTGCGACAGCCTCCTTGCTGATCTCACGCCAAGCCATTCCCTATCCTGCTGCTGAAATAAGGTATTACTTACACGCAGTCAGATTCATGTATTTTAAGGTATCTGATGAATTTGGGTAACTGTGTGTGACTGTGTAACTGCCATCACAATAGCCCCCCAAATGCACCAACTGCCCCTGTAGTTGGGTGCCTCTCCCTACCCCCTCCTCTAGGCAAACATTGGTGGACTTTCTGTCACTATAGTTTCTTAGAATTTTATATAAATGCTTCCCATTACCTTTATTTATTTATTTTTGGCTGCATCGGGTCTTCGTTGCTGTGTGCGGGCTTTCTCTTGTTGCGGCGAGCGGGGGCTACCCTTCGTTGCTGTGTGCGGGCCTCTCATTGCGGTGGCTTTTCTTGTTGTGGAGCACGGGCTCCAGGCACATGGCCTCCAGTAGTTGCGGCACGCAGGCTCAGTAGTTGCGGCACACAGGACCTAGAGCACGCGGGCTTCAGTAGTTGTGGCTCGGGGGCTCAGTAGTTGTGGCTCATGGGCTCTAGAGCACAGGCTCAGTAGTTGTGGCGCACGGGCTTAGCTGCTGCACGGCATGTGGGATCTTCCTGGACCAGGGATCAAACCCACGTCTCCCGCGTTGGCAGGCGGATTCTCAAGCACTGCGCCACCAGGGAAGCCCCAGCTTCCCATTACATTTAAAAAATAAACTTTAAAATTTTAGATTTACAAAAGAATTGCAAAGCTAATACAAAGAGTTTTCATATACCCCAGTCCCATTTTCCCCATCACTAACAACTTACATTAATATGGCATATCTGTTATAATTAACAAACCAATATCAATACATTATTATTAACTAAAATTCATGCTTTATTCAGGTTTCCTTAGTTTTCACCTAATACCTTTTACTGTTCCAGGATCCCATCCAGGACACCACGTGACAGTTGTTCGTCATATTTCCTTGGGCTCCTATTGACTGTGATGAGTTCTTAGACTTTCCTTGTTTTAGGTGATCTTGACACTTCTCATTCCTTTTAAATTTTAGATACATATTCATTTTTAATTGTGGTCTTGGAGGCCCTCTGATAGCCTATCCTACCTGTATTAGATTACTAGGGCTGCTATAACAAGGTATCACAGGCTGGGTGACTTGGAAATTTATTTCTCACAGTTCTGGAGGCCCGAAGTCCAAGATCAAAGTGTCAGCAAGTTGGTTTCTTTTGGGGCCCCTCTCCTTGGCTTGCAGACAGCCACCTTCTCAACGTGTCTTCACAAGGCTTTTCCTCTGTGTACACATGTGCCTGGGGTCCCTCTGTGTGTCCAAATTTCCTCTTCTTATAAGGACACCAGCCAGACTGGATTTGAGCCCACTTTTCTGGCCTCATTTCAACTGAGTAACTTCTTTAAAGACGCCATCTCCAAATACAGTCACACTGTGAGGTACTGGGGGTTAGGGCTTCACCTGTGGATTTGAGAGGGACACAACTCTGCCTGCAACACTACCTGTTGGTCTGGCCTTTCACCCCACCTCTAGCCCCAGCCCCACATCCCTCGCTCCTTTCTCCAGCATCCATCTCCAGGCTGCCCCAAGTTTGGCAGCTTTTCCACCAGTAAAGCTGACTTAGAGGAGGGACGGGTCACTTCTGTCCTGCGGCCACCACCAGTCAGTGTCCAGTGTCACTTAGAACTGCCTAAGAAATGGCTTTATTTATCTGGCAAAAGGAGGTACTTCTGAACACAGAATCGCCATTCTTCTTGTTTGCCGAGCCATAAAATGCAACCACCTAGTTCCTGGAAAGTGTACTACAATTACCTTCTGTATAAGTGATGTTGCTGTCTCTTTACGGCTATCCTGAACTCAGGGTCTTTCCTGGATTCAACTTGTCCTAACTACATGAACGATAACGTGTATTGTTCCAGAGGCTCCTTTCACAGTGGGAGACTCTTTAAAGCGAGTTGCGTTGCCCTTGAGCTCGGTTTCTGGCCTCCCTAAAAGCATCCTTGTTTTTTGGCAAAACATGATGTTCCAAAACCGTCCTGATTTTTCTTGTCCCAAGACATGGAATCAGGTGCCCTCCAGGATTCCTTTCTCCTATTAGCAGAGAATAATATTAGGGCCCAACAGTTGTGATTAAGTAAATAAATAAGCTGCCATTGCTGCGGGACCAGAGTTAATTGTGACAGAGCTAGAAAATATATGTCTTTTTTAAAGCCAGAGTCCGTGATGATTTTTCCATCTTTACATCTGTTACTATACTTTCCTTTTCTTATCAGCAGGGAGTTTCATCTTCGTATGGCGAAGAAAAGCCACTCCTTAGCAACAAGAAGGAAGATCTCATTCTAACTGCTGAAAATTCAGTTTGCCAAAACCACTCCTGGGGAACATTAGCGCCTCCAAAATCATCCATTTTGACCTCTTACCCTATTTAATGAAACCAGCACCATAACTGGAGCATTCTGAACTCTCTGGGGCCGAAGATCATCTCCAAAATCAGCACACGAGCGCTGTCAGTGTTACCATAACCAAGCTTAAATGATTTTCCCTCTGTTTTCTAGGGACCTTGGAAGCACAAGCGATGAAAATTTTCGCTTGCACAAAGGTTTTGCAGACGGTTCTCAATTCTCATTTCAGGGCTTTGTGTCCTCTTAATTTGGGGTTTCTTAATTATCCAAAGGCTGAACGCTCTGAATCATTCACATGTCTCTTTCATAACATTAAAGATTGAACACTTCCATTTTTAGAGCAGGCAATTTACTTCTGTTGGCATTTCTTGGGTAGTCTCCCAGCCTTCAGGACAAGTGACTTACTTGAGCTCGGTTTCTGGCCTCCTTACAGGTATTCTTGTTTTTTGGCAACACATGATGTTCCAAATCCGTCCTGATTTTTCTTGTCCCAAGACGTGGAATCAGGTACTAATTGAGATCAGAGCCACATTCTCAGCTGTGAGCTTCCATTGCTGTGAGTGGCCCAGACAGGGGCCACTCTTCAGCCCGTCAACACGCATTTATTGAGCCTTTATGACCCCCCTGGCCCAAATATATAGAGGAAGTAGAGGTTGAGAGATGAAAACCATTTTTCTCTCTCCTCTAAGACACCTCCAAAAGCTAGCCTAGTCTTTCAGAGCCAAGGATGCAGTAACAATACTTCTAAGAGGAGTCCTTCAACTGCTCAGTGTTCCGTGGGAACAGGGTCAGTCCTCATGATGACTCATGCTTTGAATCTGGCCTTGGATAGATCAGCAGTGGCCCTGGTTGTGTGTTTGTTATGCAGTGGGAGGAAAAAGAAAGGGGAGATGCGGAATAAGGAGGGAAGTCAGGAAGTGAAAGGACCACAGACATCCAGGCAGGCCCTTGCTGGAGGGATCCGAACGCCAGATCTGGCCCCTGGAGGACCCCTTGGACCCCAGTGAGACAGACTCAGAACCCCAAGGCTGGAGCTCTTTTCCCATCCGGGGAAAGCTGATCGGAGGCTCATCTCATTCCATTCTATTTCACATGAGTACGGGCAGCTGCTCACACCAGCACCGCCTCTTTCCGGGGATCAATACTGCACCTGCCGAGAGTGTGTTTCCTTGCACCCGGAGTGTTCAGGGAGCTAGTAGGAGAACTGGTATTTCAGACATCAAAGAAACTGTGATTGTTTCAGAAACAAGTTTCAGCATTTAATCGTTTGGTATCTCCAGGTGACGATCTTCTCTTCCTTGCATTTATTCCTTCACTAATTCATTGACTTAGCAAATATTTATCAAGATCTTTATGTGCACAGAGCACTAATTAAGAAGCTAAAGGATTAACAAGAGAAAAATGTATTCTGGGGCTTCCCTGGTGGCGCAGTGGTTGAGAGTCCGCCTGCCGATGCAGGGGACGCGGGTTCATGCCCCGGTCCGGGAGGATCCCACGTGCCGCGGAGCGGCTGGGCCCGTGAGCCGTGGCCGCTGAGCCTGCGCGTCCGGAGCCTGCGCTCTGCAACGGGAGAGGCCACAACAGCGAGAGGCCCACGTACACCAAAAAAAAAAAAAAAAAAAATGTATTCTGCACATAGGTAACAGCAAGAATTATAGAGTGTGACAAACCCACAATTTAGGGACAAGTTTTGACAGTGACGTTCTCCAAATTTGAAGTTAATTCGAACAAAACATAAAGTGCACAAGATTAGCCATCGACAGAAGTTACTCCGCCTGGTTGATATGGATGTATCAGTGTCCCCTGAAATCTCCACTCTAACTCTGACTTTATTTGTGATTTGGGGAAACAGAACACGAGGCTGTGTTGTAATGCCATAATGACAGAAGCATTAGTGTCTGGGGGGAAAAAAAAGTTGGAAAACAAAAGTATTTACCTGCGTGACTCCAGTGCTGTCCAGGGAAGAGGAAATCGTACGTGAACAGTCGTTATCTAGATGGAGCTACGTCCAGAGACAAGGCTAGTGACACTTGCAGAGTGCTTCAGTCTGCGACGTGGCTTCGTGTACATTATCTCTTTCAACATTCACAATTGCCCCATAAACTCAGTGCCGTCATCAGTTCTGTTTTATTGAGGTGGAAATAGAGGCTGGGGGGGCTAAGTGCCTTTGCAAGGTCACACTGCTTGGGAAGAGCAGACTGCGAGTGATCTGACTTCACGGCAAGGCTGCTCTCCCCCGCCCCTTAGCTGTCCAACACACACCAGAAAATCCCACCACCCTAAGTTAGTGGGACACGCACAGCTGCTCGGCAACACCCAACGTCCTATCTGAGTCGAGGCTCACCAAGTCACCTTTGATTGGTCATTTGGCCTCTTGGGAGAGGCCAGCCTCCAGGAGATCATCGTCGCGCTCAGGACACGCTCCGTGGGTTTGTAACCAGTATAGCTCCCCAGGGCTCTGTGCTTGGAAAGCCCTCTGGGTTTAATGCTTTGCTGCCACTGTCTTGAAATTGTTAAGGATTTTTGAACAAGGGGCCCAGTATTTCCATGTTTTCGCCAGATCCCACAGATCAGGTTGCTGGTCCCGAGTGCACAAATGATGGCTTCCATCTGGGCATGGGTCCCTGGGTCATCAACCAATGCCTTGGGAATTTAAGGGGATGTGGGATTTAGGAATGAGGACAGGAGAGGAAGTGGAGGACAGTCTTGCTGGGGGAGAAACTTTGGGAAGACCGAGTGATAGAGCTGATAAGCCATGTTCTCAGCAGTAATACCATGTTGCAGGCTTGCTCCCTTTGGTTCAGTCCAAAATATCATTGACAGAAGAGTTCTCACAGCAGGTCTGTATGCTTACTCCTTACATGTCTCCAAAGGAACCGTGATTGACCTTTGACCAACACCTAGGAATGCGACCCCTGGAATCTTCTTTATGTTGGCCACTGATAATTTTGTTATGCCTGCTTGGAGATAATGGATCCCGCTATACTGGCTGGTCAGGTTGCTTTGCACAGATCTCGCGAGTGATGATGTGTGCACCTGTGCTGATGAGCCCTGACTTTGGTTGTCATGGCTGGTTGTGTAGCAGAATGTACTTATGTGACCTGCCCCCTATAAAGGGACCAGGGACATGCCACATAATCCCAAACTTTCTCTCTGCCAGAGAGAAAGTGGTCCTGTGTGATCTTCAAGGAGAGACATCAGAAACCTGTGCTGAGCCTCTCTGGACACACAGATGCACATCTGTGTCCGGCGGCTTTTGCTCTGCATGCTTTGCTGTAATACATTTTAGCCACGAGTATAACCTGCCGCTGAGTCTTATGGATTTTTCTGGTGAGTCACCAGTCAAAACAGTCTTCTACTAACTTCAGAAACAGTTTGTGCACCATGAAAAACTGCTCAACATCGCTAATTATGAGAGAAATGCAAATCAAAACCACAATGAAGGGCTTCCCTGGTGGCGCAGTGGTTGAGAATCCACCTGCCGATGCAGGGGACGCGGGTTCGTGCCCCGGTCCGGGAAGATCCCACGTGCCGCGGAGCGGCTGGGCCCGTGAGCCATGGCCACTGAGCCTGCGCGTCCGGAGCCTGTGCTCCGCAACGGGAGAGACCACAACAGTGAGAGGCCCGCGTACCACATAAAACAAACAAACAAACAAACAAAACCCACAATGAAGTACCACCTCACGCCAGTCAGAATGGCCATCATTAAAAAGTCTACCAATAATAAATGCTGGAGAGCGTGTGGAGAAAAAGGAACCCTCCTACACCGTGGGTGGGAATGTAAATTGGTGCAGCCACTATGGAGAACAGTATGGAGCTTCCTCAAAAAAATAAAAATAGAGTTGCCATATGATCCAGCAATCCCACCCCTGGGCATATACACAGACAAAACTATGATTCGAAAAGATACATGCGCCCCTATGTTCCTAGCAGCACTATTTACAATAGCCAAGACATGGAAACAACCTAAATATCCATGGACAGATGAATGGATAAAGAAGATGTGGTATGTATATTTAATGGAATATTACTCAACCATTAAAAAGAATAAAATAATGACATTTTCAGCAACATGGATGCAACTAGAGATTATCACACTAAGTGAAGTAAGTCAGAAAGAGAAAGACAAATGCCATATGATATACTTATATATGGAATCTAAAATCGACACAACTGATCTTGTCTACGAAACAAAAAGAGACACCGACATAGAGAACAGACTTGTAGCTGCCAGTGGGGAGGGAGGAGAGGGGAGGGGGTGGGAGTTTGGGGTGAGCAGATGCAAACTATTATATACAGGATGGATAAACAACAAGGTCCTACTGTTTAGCACAGGGAACTATATTCAATACCCTGTGATAAACCATGATGGAAAAGAATATGAAAAAACAATATATGTATATATGTATAACTGAGTCACTTTGCTGTACAGCAGAAATTAAATACAACATTGTAAATCAACTATACATCAGTGAAGTGAAGTTTTAGAAAACAGTTTGTGGGCTGTTTTCTGCTTTTTTAGTGATCAGAGACATGTGTTTTTATGGAATATAGTGATTTAATCATACTAAAAACAGATAATGGCAATATTTATAAATTATAAACTTTAATCCCAATATATCTTTTCCCTTAAACCCCTTTCTAAAATTTGAAAATTCTTTGTTTTACTGAAGATTTTTAGAGTCCAGTTGGATTTGAAAGGATTTTAAAAGACTTAAAAAAAAAACCCTATATGATTCAGATGCCATTTGAGCACTTGGAGAGTATCTTTCACTTTGCAGACATGTGCACTTGCTAAAATAGACTTGGAACAGCTCACAGAGCACATACCTTTGTGTCCTCTTGGGTTGACTACTGCCATTCTTTCTTCTCCAACATTCCAGAGGTACTGACTCATAGATTACAAGTGTTTCAAAAATTCTATCACATGCATCCCTGCCAACCATAGCTTAATTTGTCTATCTTTGCAAAAACTTGGCCTCTAATGAGGTCTTAGGTTTATTTTATAATCCCTTTAGTTAAAAATAACGAGTTAAATTTCCTTTATACAATATTTGTCTCCATACTTAGCTCTTATATCAATGGTATCGGTTAAGACTACAATTAAAAAACCTAAAGGTATATTTAGAAAAGGTCTAATGTCTAAGTCTTCAAAGTTAATTTCTTTCACTCTATCTCTCCTGGCCATCAGGGATGCTCTTATTGATATTATGTATATGGCTATTTTACAATTTTAACACCTTTAATTAAAACTTCTTACTGAGGGACTTCCCTGGTGGTGCAGTGGATTACAATCCGCCTGCCAATGCAGGGGACACGGGTTCGATCCCTGTCTGGGAAGATCCCACGTGCCGCGGAGCAACAAAGCCCGTGAGCCACAACTACTGAGCCCATGAGCCACAACTACTGAAGCCTGCCCGTGCTCCACAACAGGAGAAGACACCACAATGAGAAGCCCACATACCACAATGAAGAGTAGCCCTCGCTCACTGCAACTAGAGAAAGGCCACGCACAGCAACGAAGACCCAACGCAGCCTAAATAAATAAATAAAATAAATAAATTTATTTAAAAAAACAAACTTCTTACTAAGTGTTGAAATAGAGCTTTATATATATATATATATATATATATATATATATATATATATCCCTTGCTTTGCAGAATATGTGTATTGTAATCAGTTGACGATTAAAGGCAAGTTTCTGTAAGCTAAATAGAATCTTTATACTTTCATCATCACAGCTGAGGTCTGTGTAGAATGCTCACTATTTTACTTGATATCTCAACTATCCTAGGAGTCAGGCGTTATGTGAAGTGAAGGAAATTGCCACTGTCCAGTGGTCATTCACTGGAGAAGCTGAAGTTTATTTTGCTATCTTGTAATTCAGAAGTTTTCAAAGGCTCTCCATTTCCAAGCAAATCAAGTTGGAACTCCTCTGCTATGATTTTTGTAAAATAAATTTATTTATGTATTTATTTTTGGCTGCACTGGGTCTTTGTTGCTGCACACGGGCTCTATCTAGTTGTGGTGAGCAGGAGCTACTCTTTGTTGCAGTGCGCAGGCTTCTCTTGTTGCAGAACATGGGCTCTAGGCATGCGGGCGTCAGTAGTTGTGGCAAACGGCTCAGTGGTTGTGGTGCACGCGCTTAGTTGCTCCGCGGCATGTGGGATCTTCCCCGAGCAGGGCTCAAACCCGTGTCCCCTGCATTGGCAGGCGGATTCTTAACCACTGCTATGACTTTTAATATCTTCTGTGATCTGGCCCCACCCAACCTCCTTGACCTCATTGCTAACCATGTCCCGACATGGGCATTTGGCTCCTCGTTGTGCTTAGAACAATGCTGAGTACACAGTAAGTGTTCAGTAAATGCACACTTATTGATGGATTTTTAAAGGTAAAAACAAGATATTCCCATAGGCTATCAATGAGATACAACTCTGAGGCTATTTTAAAATATATTTCTAAGACAACTGCGACAAGTTGAACTTTGACTAAATGTTTGATATTAAGAGATTACTGTTACTATTCTTTCTTTCTGTTTTAAAAAAATTGAGGTATAGTTGATGTACAGTATTATTTAACTTTCAAGTGTACACCATAGTGATTCACAATATTTAAAGGTTATATTCCATTTATAGTTATTATAAGATATTGGCTATATTCCCTATATTTCCGTGTAGCTTATTTATTTTATACATAGCAGTTGGTACCTCTATTGTTACTATTTTTAGGTGCGATAATGGTATTGTGTTTACATTTTAAAAATCGTTGTATTTTGGACTGAACTGTGTTCTGCCCAAATCCCTGCCTTGAAGACTTAACTTCCGTGAGAAGATAGGGCATTTAAGGAGGTAATTACGATCAAATGAAGTCACATGGATGGGGTCCTAGTTTAGTAGGACTGGTGTCCTTATAAGAAGAGGAAGAGACACCAGAAGTGCACAGAGGAAAGGCCATGGGAAGACACAGTGAGAAGGAGGTCGTCTGCAAGCCAGGGAGAGAGGTCCCACCAGAAACCAACCTGTCGGCATCGTGATCTTAGACTTCCAGCCTCCAGGACTGTAAGGAAATGAGTTTCTGTTTAAGCCACCCAGTCTGCGGTATTCTGTTGCGGCAGCCTGAGCAGACGAATATATCTGTTTTTTAAGATATCTACCTATTTATCCATCTACCTACCTACCTACCTACCTATCATCTGTCTAAATGGTGTGATGTCTGGGATTTGCTTCAAAATGTTTGTTGGAGTAGATGGGGATAGATGAGGCATCACTGATAACTCTTAAACCTGAAGGATGGATACTTGGGAGTTAATTATACTGTTCTTTCTACTTCTGTTTATCTTTAGAAATTTTATTTTAGACGTTTTCAAATTTTGGCAAAACTGAAAAGCTAGCAACAAGAGCTTGTGACTGAGAGGAGGCTGCACTTGTTCCCAGGCCAGTGACATAGGCAGAGGGTGGGGAGCTGGGCGGCGAAGCCTGTGGGACTTTGTGACTTTGGAGGCTATCAGAGCTCGCCTGGCTCTAGGATATCCTTTTTCTCAGTGACCCCCCCTTGCTCCTCCCTATATCTTTGTGTACGTCTTTCTCCTGATGCCATCCAATCGTTATGAGATGGCATAACGGAACCGGCTTGACCTATCAGTGAAATAGTTGGACACTTAAGAGGTACGTCAGAAAGACCACGTCACCAAAACAAAGCAACCACTCTGCTTTGCTCTGTCATCCATGCCTGAAGTTCCCTGAACTGAAGCACTAGCACCAATCAACGGGCCGCCTTCAATAAAAATAACACGCACGTACACAGGCACAATCGCACAGGTATAACTGGCTTCTCCCCTTTAGGGCACAAATACAGTCTTGTCACATGTGTGCAGCCGACTGCGTCCACCCCTACACACTCCGCTCACAACCTCTTCTTAAGGACCCTTCCCGCGTCCAGGTGTTCAAATCCGCCAACTGCTGAAGCACCATCCCCCTGCACGCACGCGCACGCACGCGCACGCACACGCACGCACACGCACACGCACGCACACGCACACGCACCTGCACTCGTGCCAGGCAGAGGGGGAGCTGGAGACTCCACAGTCCCTCTCCCTCCCCCGCCCTTCCCCCACTGCTCCCTGCAGCCTCCCTGGGCTGTAACTGAAGGCTGGCATGACTGTTGGTTCGTATTTCTGCCCGAGCCTTAGACGCACTGCCACGCTGGATGCTAATGACTCTCCTTAGTGACCACTCTTCTCCTCAGCCGTCGCTCCCCAAGGCACAAATTGCCAAGGAGACTAGGCCTGGAGTTGCTCTGAACAGCAACCACGTGCTGGGTTGGGTATAGTTTTCCCACAATCCCCACATGCTGAGCTGGAGTTTCCAACCTGGACGTGTGTCCTTGTCAAGTTTTTTTAATTTAAACCATCTCCTGGCTCTTCTCCGCTCCTGGCTCTTCTCTGGACCCACCTCGATCCACTCCCACCAGCCTCTCCAACACTGACCTTTGAGGATCAGGGAACGGGTGACCAGGCCGCACCAAACCCAAGACAAACACCGAGCTCCGCAACTGGTCCACCGCCAACCCCCAAATATTTTTATATCAACGGAGAGAAGTTTGGGAGGGAGGGTCGGCTTTGTTAATTCAAGGAAGAGATCCACTTGAACTCTGAGCTCAGGACCAAGGGATCCTGCTGAACATGATTACTGCAAAACTCAAAGGGCCACTGAAGTGACCTTCACACAACCTAGAGGTTCTGCTTCATGGTGAATTTCTGTCTCTCTCTATACAAAGAGTGTCTGCCACCTTCATTCAAGAAAACAAGCAGGACTTCCCTGGTGGCATAATTGTTAAGAATCTGCCTGCCAATTCAGGGGACATGGGTTCAATCCCCAGTCCGGGAAGATCCCACATGCCTCAGAGCAACAAAGCCCGTGTGCCACATCCACAGAGTCTGCACTCTAGAGCCCGCGAGCCACAACTACTGAAGTGCCTAGAGCCCGTGCTCCACAACAAGAGAACCACTGCAATGAGAAGCCCACGCACCGCAATGAAGAGTAGCCCCTGCTCGCCGCAACTAGAGAAAGCCTGCGTGCGGCAACGAAGACCCAACGCAGCCCAAAAATAATTTTAAAAAGAAAACAAGCAAGAATTATTAGAGAAATGCAAATCAAAACAATAACTAGGTATCACCTCACACCAGTCAGAAAGGCCATCATTAAAAGGTCTGCAGGGCTTCCCTGGTGGCGCAGGGGTTGAGAGTCCGCCTGCGGATGCAGGGGATACGGGTTTGTGCCCCGGTCTGGGAAGATCCCACATGCCGCGGAGCGGCTGGGCCCGTGAGCCATGGCCGCTGAGCCTGCGCGTCCGGAGCCTGTGTTCCGCAATGGGAGAGGCCACAACAGTGAGAGGCCCGCATACCGCAAAAAAAAAAAAAAAAAAAGGAAGATGTGGTACATATATACAATGGAATACTACTCAGCCATAAAAAAAGAATGAAATAATGCCATTTTCAGCAACATGGATACAACTAGAGATGATCATACTAACTGAAGTAAATCAGAAAGAGGAAGACAAATACCATATGATATCACTTATATGTGGAACATAAAATACGACACAAATGAACTTATCTATGAAATAGAAACAGACTCAGAGACATAGAGAACAGACTGTGGCTGCCAAGGGGGAGGGAGGGTGGGGGAGGGATGGACTGGGAGTTTGGGATTAGCAGATGCAAACTAGTATATAGAGAGACTGGATAAACAAAAAGGTCCTACTGTATAGCACAGGGAACTATATTCAATATCATGTGATAAACCATAATGGAAAAGAATATATTAAAAAAGACTGTATGTATATGTATAACTGAATCACTTTGCTGTACAGCAGAAGTTAACACAACATTGTAAAGCAATTATACTTCAATAAAATTTTTAAAAATGAGAACAAATAAAACTTACTGTTTATAAATATGAAGGATATACCTACCACATCATCCTATCTAAAGAGTGGGTTTACAGGTGATTTTGATTTTTCTTGCCTGTACTTTCTGATTTTTTTCTTTGATGAACATGTATTTCTCATGAAATAAAAAGTCAGTATAAAAGAAATTTAAAGCAAGCAGGCCTTAAAAGGAAGGTAAGAGGGTTCCAGATAACCAACGAGGTCCTATTGTAGCACAGAGAACTCTACCCAATCTTCTGTAGTGACAGACATGGAAAGAATTTGAAAAAGAATAGATACATGTCTAGGGCTTCCCTGGTGGCGCCGTGGTTGAGAGTCCGCCTGCCGATGCAGGGGACGTGGGTTCATGCCCCGGTCCGGGAAGATCCCACATGCCGCAGAGCGGCTGGGCCCGTGAGCCATGGCCGCTGCGCCTGCGCGTCCGGAGCCTGTGCTCCGCAACTGGAGAGGCCACAACGGTGAGAGGCCCGCGTACCGCAAAACAAAAGAATAGATACATGTCTAAGTATAATTGAATCACTTCGGTGTACACCTGAAACTAACACAACATTGTTAATTAACTATACTCCAATCAAAAATAAAAATTAAAGGAACTTGCCTGGTGGTCCAGTGGTTAGGACTCTGCACTCTCACTGCCAGGTGCCCAGGTTCGATCCCTGGTCAGGGAAGTATGATCCCACAAGCTGCGTGGTGGGACCACAGATAGATAGATAATAAAAAATTTTTGAAAAGAGGATTCCAGAAACACAGTGTGAGTACTCTTGAGCTCTGCTTGGTAAGCAAAGGTCTCTACAAAACATGTTCTCTATACAAATAAGCTATAACCATCCAGAAAACAAGACTGCTTGCTGGTGGAGAAAGAGAATGCAAAGTCCAGTTATTAATGGTGTCAAAATTCATATTCTGAAGAGAATTCTGGGTTGCTTCTTGCACCAAACAAAACTAAAATGAAGAGTGAAAATTCAATAAACTTTCCCTAGACAACTTTACACATGGAACCTCTTTCAAGTCCCATTTCAGGTTTCATTTTTAAAAAACAGAATCTTGCTTTGCCTTTTTTCAACGCATTCTTTTCTACTCAAACCTAGTGTTTTGGCTCTAAAATTCAATCCCATGGACAATGAAAGGGAGTCCAGGCCCAGAGGTTTTTATCAGGTGGATCAGAAAACTGCTCCTTTTTGTTCTTTTCTAAATACTGGAGGACCATGATTCAACCAAAGTAACAAAACAAAAACCGAAAACCGAAAAACAAAAAAAAACCTACTCCACCAAATGAAAACATAAATGTCCCTTTGCTGCAGTTTTGTTTATATTGTGCTTACTTACTATCTGCAAAGAGCCATGATATTGAACGTGTTGTCTCAGGGATAAAACACAATTTAACTCGAGTTGTTAGACATCAAGACAAACCAGGATGCTCTGGGTGTCGGTTGTCGGGAGCCAAGTGGTAGTTTTTGCTTCCCACCGGAGAGGCACTGCCTCCCTAGGTGAAGCATTCGGCGCCAGGGAGCCCTGAGAACTGACAGACCTAGACCCTGATGTGCACCCGAACGGGAAAGCGAGTCCTTCTGCACAATGGCTTCTGGTAGGGGAACCTTGGCTGAACGATGGCGATTGTAGCTAAAGTGGACGGTAACGCGACCCTGGGGGGTCCTGGCTGCGGAAAGTACCCCCCAACCCGACAAGGGGGGAGAGTCTACAGCTGTCTCTGTTCATGAATCTTTTCAGCTTACAGGGCACTGGCTGACCTGCTGGAGGCTGGTGTCTGGGTGGGAGTGTATGGGAGGTGGGCCAGAAAGGAGAGGATAGACACAGCACTAGCTGTTCGGATAAGCACAGATGATGAGAGGGGATTCTTTTTTTTTTTTATTTTTGGCTGCATTGGGTCTTTGTTGCTACGTGTGGACTTTCTCTAGTTGAGGGGAGTGGGGGCCACCCCTCGTTGCGGTGCGCGGGCCTCTCATTTCAGTGGCTTCTCTTGTTGCGGAGCATGGGCTCTAGGTGTGCAGGCTTCAGTAGTTGTGGCTCGCGGGCTCAGAAGTTGTGGCACGTGGGCTCAGTAGTTGTGGTGCACGGGCTTAGCTGCTCCGCGGCATGTGGGATCCTCCCGGACCTGGGCTCGAGCCCATGTCCCCCACATTGGCAGGTGGACTCCCAACCACTGCACCACCATGGAAGTCCCAAGAGAGGGTATTCTGAAGGCAAAGACTGGAGCTGATTGTCTTTTTGTTTTTACTTACAAAAATACAGCACAACACAAGGAATACATGTGAACCTGTATTGTTACTTAATGGGGTTTAAGCTTTCGATTCTGTGATTGTCTTATTTTACTTACTGTTTCTTACTGGAAACCCTCAGATATCACAGAAAAACAAATTTCAAAGGAAGAAATTTTGAAAAAAAAAAAGATGCTTTTTCCTACATCCTACTTACTCTTTGAAGTTGGACAAAGAAGGAGGTGGCTCTTGATCAAGTTGGGATCAAACGACACCTTAAAGTCACGAAGCTGGATACTGTGAACAGTGCTGCTATGAACATAGGGGTGCAAACTTTATCTAGAGGATGGATAAACAACAAGGAATGCAGAGTGACAAATAGCCCCAATATGGGAAGGGTGGGCAGTACATAGAGAACTCTCAGCTTTGGGGGTCACACAGAGCCAGGGATCCTTTCTGAAGAGTGTGCTTGGGTAGGGCTCCATAATGTGGGACATATCCTGGGACTCTAAAAAAAATACTTAGTTGCATTAAGAATTATCCTGGGGCTTCCCTGGTGGTGCAGTGGTTGGGAGTCCGCCTGCCGATGCAGGGGACATGGGTTCGTGCCCCGGTCCGGGAGGATCCCACATGCCGCGGAGCGGCTGGGCCCATGAGCCATGGCCACTGGGCCTGCGCATCCAGAACCGCAACAGGAGAGGCCACAGCAGTGAGGGGCCCGCGTACCGCAAAAAAAAAAAGAATTATCCTGTCTTCTAACATACACACACTACTATACATAAAACAGATAACCAACAAGGACCTACTGTAGTACAGGGAACCCTACTCGATACCCTGTAATGACCTATGTGGGAAAAGAATCTGAAAAAGAACAGATACATGTATATGTATAACTGAATCACTTTGCTGTACACCTGAAATTAACACAACATTGTGAATCAACTATACTCCAATGTAAAATTTAAAAAAATTTTAATGGGAATTCCCTGATGGTGCAGTGGTTAAGAATCCACCTGCTGATGCAGGGGACACAGGTTCGAGCCCTGGTCCAGGAAGATCCCACATGCCGCGGAGCAACTAAGCCTATGCGCCACAACTACTGAGCCTGCACTCTAGAGCCCGAGAGCCACAACTACTTAGCCCGCGTGCCACAACTACTGAAGCCTGTGCGCCTAGAACCCATGCTGCGCAACAAGAGAAGCCACCGCATTGAGAAGCCCACACACCAGGCTTCCCTGGTGGCGCAGAGATTGGGAGTCTGCCTGTCAAAGCAGGGGAAATGAGCTCGAGCCCTGGTCCAGGAAGATCCCACATGCCACGGAGCAACTAGGCCTGTGTGCTACAACTGCTGAGCCTGCGCTCTAGAGCCCGTGAGCCACAACTACTGAGCCCGCATGCCGCAACTACTGAAGCCTGTGCACCTAGAGCCCGTGCTCCACAGCAAGAGAAGCCACCGCAATGAAGAGTAGCCCCAACTAGAGAAAGCCCGCACGCAGCAACGAAGACCCAACACAGCCAAAAATAAATAAATAAATAAATAATAAATTTTTAAAAATTTTAAATGAAAAAAATAAAGTCAACTGATTGGAAACCTTAAAAGAATAACATTAAAACATATAAAAATCTGTTCCATAAAAAAAAGATTGTCTTCTAAACTGCCCCAACTTGCTCCTCCCCATCCCCCAGAGATTCTCAACAAAGGCTGAGTCTCAAGGACCCTTGAGACAAAGGCCTATTCACCAATGCAGTGGGAAAGGCAGCAATCTAGGCATTTGCATGAGTGAAGAAAATAATTGTTTGTGTGAATTTTTAACCTTTCAAATCTGTTTGTGTTGCCATGCAGACACAATCTCACCGGTGCCCCTTAGTTCTCAGACTTGAAGAATTGAAGATGTTTTTGTATCTTCTCATCTCTGCCATTGTAGATTTCAACGTGGGTCATTTTCAATTTGATCTCATTAACTTATAGCAGTGAATTTTTAAAACAAATTCTTAAGTGATCATAGCATTCAATATTTTTCTCTCGTTTATTCTCTACAGCTTCATTATTTGTCAAGACCAAACTCTTGTTTCTTATTCGTCAGTTCCTGTAGCATTTCCTAAGACCTTGACTGTTCATGGGCTTTTATTTTCTGTCTTCTTCTCTTACCCTCAGCAACATGCTTTTGAGAACACACTTTATCGAGAATGCAACTCACAGTGCCAAGATACAACTCCAAAAGTACCATGTAAAATCACCATAGGTTTAGTCCAACCTTTTCCCCAAGGCTAATAGTCACAGAAGTATCCTTACTTAGACCTGGCCAAACATTACTCAGCACTTTCTCTGAAAGGCAATTAATGAAACAAAAAGAACTTGCAGCTTCAAATGACACAGAAGAGCTTGGATGAGATCCTGATGTCCCAGCTCTGCCTGATTCCGGTCCAGGCACCAGGTCCCAGGTCCCTGCATTACTCCTGAGTTTGTGATCCATGTAAGTACTTCTCTAATTCTTCTCAGCAGATGCCCAGGTTATCACGGAAGAGCCAGAACTAGGCTGTCCATACCCAACAGGTGTACAATACAAGCTTTGTCAAGGGCTTTTTTTCAGGAGTGCCCACATTGGTGGCCTTGAGCCCAGACTGCTTCTGCCTAAATGAGCTATTATTGCCAAAGAAACTCTTTTAGAGGCTTAGTTTAGCCTCTCCCAGACGCTCGATATATTGGCCTGGTTTCCTGCAGTTACTTCCCAGCCCTTAGCCTCACATCACGAATCCTCACGGAGACTTTTTTCCCTTCTCCTTCTTGTAGTCAAACAATCCAGCTTTTCTGTGTGAGTGGTGAGTGTTTCAATCACATATGTACTTCTGCTCATCGCTTCGTACATATGCCGGGTTGTCTCCCCAGATACAGTCAAAATTGCCTGTGGGAAGGGGTCTTGGGTGTGTTGTTTACATCTCTCTGTCACATCTTGCGTGGGTACATCTGATGGCCAGTTAAGGGGAGACATCTTTACAGTGGAAGAAAATATTGGATAGACAAAGAAATAAAGAAAACCTTTCTAACAGCTGAAGAACAGAGATAGCTAGAAAGGGAAATTAAGGACAGGGGAGGCAATAAAAAGAGAAAATAAAAGAGAAAAATGCACCTTTATTCCTTGGACCACTAGAATTCTTCCTCATCTGAGAGTTAATCTAACAGGTGCTCTGTCATAATAAACAAAATGTTCAAGCTTCCTATATTTTATAGTCCATTTCTAAGGCATTTTAATGTTTAATCCCACTTTAATTTCTATGTGATGTTGACTGTAAAGGTCCCCCTTTCACTATCCACTACAGCAGGAAACGTAATTTTGTTCTTGAATAAGAATCGAATCGGGGCTTCCCTGGGGGTGATTGGTTAAGAATCCGCCTGACAATGCAGCGGACATGGGTTCAATCCCTGGTCCGGGAAGATCCCACACGCCGTGGAGTAACTAAGCCCGTGCACCACAACTACTGAGCCTGAACTCCAGAGTCCACATGCCACAACTACTGAAGCCCATGTGCCTATACCCATGCTCCGCAACAAGAGAAGCCACCACAATGAGAAGCCCACGGACTGCAGTGAAGACCCAACACAGCCAAAAACAAATAAATAAATAAAATAAATTTATTTTTTTAAAAAAGAATCATTCTTATTCAACACACACATCTTGGTAGCATAGTATGAGGGCATATATTGGATAGTGTCTCAATATATCTCATTCCTGTAACATGTTTAATAAAAGCAATGCAGGTATAGAAAGTACTTTCTAGTATCATAAAATAAAAGATAATAAACCATAATGGAAAATAATATTAAAAAGAATGTCTACATGTGTCTAACTGAGTCACTTTGCTGTACAGCAGAAATTAACACAATATTATAAATCAACTATACTTCAATTAAAAAAAATTTTTTTAAAGTAAGCATTAAAGATCCAGTTGTTATTAAATTCAATTTTGTATTCTTTTTTGCAGTAGGGATTTCTCATAATTGTGGTTATATGTAACATATAACTACAGCTAATACAATAGCTCTTTTTTTTTTAAATTTTTGCGGTACGCGGGCATGGGCCCAGCTGCTCCGCAGCACGTGGGGTCTTCCCGGACTGGGGCACGAACCCATGTCCCCTGCTTCGGCAGGTGGACTCTCAACCACTGCGCCACCAGGGAAGCCCTACAATAGCTCTTTACTTTGACCTTATGTATAAAGTGTTGCCTATAGTTCCAAATATTCACATGCTAAAAATACAAAGTGTCAAAAAAATGCCATGTCATTTCTAAAATAAGTACTGTAACCCGAAGACAGTTGAAATTGATCTCTTACGTGTCACATCCAAGGCAGGTAAGAGCAGGGACACAAAGATGCATTGAAACACAGGGCTGCCTTTCTTTTCATATCCATTTTAAAGCATCTATTCAGAATCCAGCTCCGTGCTCTGGATCAGAGTCAGTTTTTGTCACCGATATGGGTGAAAGGCTCATCACTATTTATCAAGGATGTTTGACAAGTGAACCACATCCAAGAAAGTGCTGGCAGAAATCAAAGATTATTTGGAACACACTGGAAGAAAGCTAAAGACTTGGATGTAATTTTTAACCGGAAGAAAATTCCTCTTCACCAAACATTCCAAGTTCTTACATTATTATTTATCAATATAGTTAGAGAAAGATATTTTCACCTATTTAATTTCATTCAACTTTCCATTTTTTAAGTTCAGAGAATGTCTATTTCTATTATGTGTGTGGATATCAAGGGCACCCACTGAAGACATGCAGGAAAAACAACTAAGGATTTAAAATTATGGAGCTGAGGTTATCGCTGCTTCAATGTTAATTAAGTACCTTCTTTTTATTTTTTCTTTACCAACACAAAGATGATAAACAGTGGTTCTAGCCCCAGGTCCAGAGGTGAAGGAAGAGAGTTGATCAGACAGCTCTGCCAGGAAGTTTGTCTGCAAATAGGAAGTCATTTTTACCAACAATTACGGACGCCAGAGCATATATTTTGACTGTATTTTCTGGGTGTGTAGGTGTGAAATCGAGCAGGACACTGTGGGGCCCTCCCGGGTACAAAAGCTCCTCTGTGTCCCCCATTTCTTGTTTGTAGAAAAAGGCTTTCGTCTCCTAGGCCTTCCCTGAGTTCCGAAGAGCAGACTCAAGCAGTTACTAATTAGGGAAGTGAGGGATTGCAGAAACAAAGGAAAAGCAGGTAAGCAAAAGAAGTAATGATACCTTAAACAATAGTTCAGCAATAAAATAGAGTTCCTCCTCAAGAGATATATATATCAGTCTTATGCATCTCTTTGAGTTGTTCTTCAGAAACTGAGACTCCCGCCCATGTGGAGGATGCTGACTACATGCTGACAGCAAGCACACAGACCCCAGACTGGTTGGAACCAGAAGGTTGATGGTTAAGATTCCTGAAACATTGCCCTGTTACCTCACCACCAGCCAATCAGCAGAAAGTCCACAAGCTGCAACCCTCACCCCAAATGCTGCCTTTAAAAACCCTTCCCCAGGGGCTTCACTGGTGGCACAATAGTTAAGAATCCACCTGCCAATGCAGGGGGCATAGGTTCAATCCCTGGTCTGGGAAAACCCCCATGCTGCAGAGCAACTAAGCCCATGTACCACAACTACTGGGTCTGTGCTCTAGAGAGCAGGCTCAGTAGAGCCTAGAGTTATGGCTCTAGAGAGCCATAACTACTGAGCCCGCGAGCCACAACTACTGAAGCCTGTGTGCCTAGAGCCCGTGCTCCGCAACAGGAGAAACCACCACAATGAGAAGCCCACGCACCACAACAAAGAGTAGCCCCCTCTCGCCGCAACTAGAGAAAGCCTGGGCACAGCAACAAAGACCCAACGCAACCAAAAAAAAAAAAAACCCAAAGCCAAAAAACCCTTCCCTGAAAGCCATTGGGGATTTGGGGTCTTTTAAGCATCAGCTGCCCATTCTCCTTGCTTGGCGCCCTGCAATAAACGCTGTACTTTCCTTCACCACAACCCGGTGTCAGTAGATTGGCTTTGCCAGGCAGCAGGTGAGTGGACCCCAGTTAGGTTCAGTAACGGACGGACACTGGGTAAAGCTATTTTCCTCTTTGGCTCAGTTCCCACTGTCATCCAATGCATATGTGGTCCTGAGCATAGTCTTGTCTGTGACTCTAACGAGGGTCCAACTCATGACCTTGACCTTCTGGATATAAAAGAGTCTAGAGCTGTGCTGATTCATACTGCAGTCACGAACCACCTGTGGTTATTTACACTTCAGTTAAATTTAAAACCTCAGTTTCCAATACCACATTTCAAGTGCCCCACAGGCAAATATGATTATGGCTCATGGCTACTGTACTGGACAGTGCAGATACAGAAGACTTCCATCATCACAGGAAGTTCTGTTGGACTGTGCTACCTAGGTCCTGGGGAGTCAAAGTCTGTGAGCCAGCAGCAGCGGCATCAGCCAGGAGCTTGTTAGAAAGGCAGAGTCTCAGTTACCCCCAAATCTACTGAGTCATGATCTGCAGTTTACAAAGACTGCCAGGTGACTTATGCACCATTCAACTTTGAGATGCATTTGCTCTAGACAATGAAGGAAGCACAGCCTCAGGTTTAGAACAAGGAGAGAACTGTATCCAGGTTGGGTTCACCAGGTGCAGGGTCGCTTCCTGCAGGAAGATGTGTTACTGTGGCTTATTAACACCAGGAAGAACATAAGGTTACTTCCAGCCATAAATTAACAATCAACATCCCTACCAATTGCTGGTGTTGACCCATGCCTTCCTTCCTCTCGATCCCCTCCAAAGAGCCAAACATTGATTAACCCCTTACTCCGAGCTATACCGCGTTCCAGGTGTCTCATATGTTTTGATTCCTTAATCTTCACAAACAACCCAATAGGTGGCTTATGTTATTAACCTCATTTTACAAATGAGGAGTTTTGAGATGCAGAGAGTGGAAGTAAGCTAAGGTCACCACGGCCAAGCCAAGGTTCCACGGAGCTCACGCAAGAGGGTCTCTCCGGGCTGCCGGCAGTTCCTGGGAAACTACAGCATCGGGGGTTCTTACCAGGTGCTCTGAGCTCCAAAGCCAAAGGGGTGGAAAGGATCACTTGTTTGTCCTGTGTTCCTCTTGGTTCCACTTATCTCCCTGAGAGGCTCCGCAGTTCGGATTTACTGTCACCCACTTTAAGGTGAGATGGCTGGAAAAACCCCACATTTCCTTCCTATTTGTCTAGCTTAGCTCATCCTAGTGCTCAACTCTCTTTCCCCAAATTCCCAGGAAGAACGGAAGAAAGATGGAGAGCTGCAGTTAAACTCCTGCCAAGATCCTAATGCAACCTGTTCACCAGGGGACGCAGGCCCCGCCTAGAATCAGCTGTTTCCTGCCCTACCTAATGGCTCAGGGCAAGTCCTCGCTCTCCCCAGCCCCACTAGGGCGTGGCTCCTCTGATCCCTCACCAGTAAGGGATCAGGAAGGCTGCCGGGTAAGGCTGGAGAGCCAGCTAGTGCTCCTTTGCCTCTCATGAATTTAAAATGACCACACTTAAGGCCCCAAAGCGCCCACAGACCTGAAATTCACTCTGTCGGCCTTTGGCAGACACCAAACGACCTGCATGCATTAAAGCCCAAGGAGGGGGAACTGGGGGCTTGCCAGGGCCTTGCCTCTCACACGGCTAAAGAGGGACCTGCCTCAGCATCAGCCTTGTGTGGTTATTCCCAGTGGCAAGTTTTGTGGAACCAATAGGACACACCGCCCGGGACCTTAGTTTCCTCCCCTCCTGTACTCTGCTTGGCTTGCTTTCAGTAGGAAATGGTACATTCTGGAAGGACAGAGATCGTGTCTCTGTACCCTGTGCAGGGCCCTGCATGCAGTGGGTGCTCAATAGATGTTTATTAAGAGAAGGAGTGCAAATGAATGGGGATTCCAATGATTGCTGTTACTACTCAATAGCCAATAAGAGCAGCACAGCACTCCGTAGCCCTCTAGGAGCCTTCTGCAATAAACTTCAAGTACCCTATGAAATTTCAGGTGATAAATGCATATACGAGTCTTATCTGATAACCGGGAAGGCTGGTGTTAAGTGAGGTTACGATGTGGCTACCATCGAACCTGGCAGAATAAAATTCAGTCTTTTTTTCTTTGTACCTTGAACCTCTATAGTCCAGGAGGAACTGAGATCTAAGAGGAAAAAGGGTATCATAAACAGTCACTGAGGCCAACTGATTTATGTCCGTCTGAGGGTGACCTGAGACAAGACCACTGGATTTGCTAGTAAAAAGGGTACAAATGAACTTACCTACAAAACAGAAATAGAGTCACAGATGTAGAAAACAAACTTATGGTTACCAGGGGATAAGGGCGGGGGGATAAATTGGGAGATTGGGATTGACATACACACACTACTATATATAAAATAGATAACTAATAAGGACCTACTGTCTAGCACAGGGAACTCAATATTCTGTAATGGCCTATATGGGAAAAGAATCTAAAAAAAAAAGAGTGGATACACGTATACGTATAACCGATTCACTTTGCTGTACACCTGAAACTAACACAACACTGCAAATCAACTAGACTCCAATTAAAAAAAAAAAAAAAGAACATTGGATTTGCTCCGTGGCTGCAGAATGTTTCGGGGGCAGAAACAAAGCCAAGGGGCAGGGCCTCCAGAGTTGGTGTGGACTGCTGCATTTTTCAGCCTGGAAAGGAAGACGGGTGAGAGGTCGGGGTGGAGTAAACCAGTGAGATTCCGACGCCACCTTTGGAGGGCACAGGCCAGGGCTGGGCCCCGTGGCATCTGTCTCTGCCTGGACACGCTCTAGAGCACCAGTGAATGGATCCTGACGAGAGCGCTTATCTGAAATATTTGCCAGCAACTTCACCCTCTTTGGAAACTGAGAAGAAATACTCCAGGGAGAGGTGATTACATCATGCTGGCTTCTGCCCTCCCCCCGCTCTGAGGGCTGCGCCCTGTATTCTCACCCTGCATTCTGGCAACACCCACGTTTCGCTTTTCCCTTCAAGCTGGTGAGATGGGATAAATGGATTCTTTTATGTCCAGAGAGGAGTCTGATCCTTAAAGGACCTCATTAAAGAGAAAGCGTTTTTTTGAGAGTCATTGAGTTTAACGGGTCTTTAGGTAAAGACGGACTTTCCAAAATCCCTCCCGAAGAAGGCCATTTGCACCACTGTCTTGAATATTGGTTTCCTCAGTACAGCCTCTGAGGAACTGACTGTGGATGAGGTCAGTGGGTGACAGAGACCACAGGGGACTTTCCACCGCAGAGAGGACGCAGGTCTTTGCATGATGGCTCACAGATGACTTGGACCTTTTATTTTACCTTACTTATTAAAAGTACCAGAAGTAACATGGTTAATCATTAGAGAAATGCAAATCAAAACTACAATGAGGTATCACCTCACACCAGTCAGAATGGCCATCATCAAAAAGTCTACAAATAACAAATGCTGGAGAGGGTGTGGAGAAAAGGGAACCCTCCTACACTGCTGGTGGGAATGTAAATTGGTACAGTCACTATGGAGAATAGTATGGAGGGCCCTTAAAAAAACGAAAAATAGAGCCACCATATGATCCAGCAATCCCACTCCTGGACATATATCCGGAAAACACAAAAACTCTAATATGAAAAGACACATGCACCCCAAGGTTCACAACAGCACTATTCACAATAGCCAAGACATGGAAGCAACCTAAATGTCCATCGACAGATGAATGGATAAAGAAGATGTGGTACATATATACAATGGAATGTTACTCAGCCATTAAAAAGAGTAAAATAATGCCATTTGCAGCAACATGGATGGACCTAGAGATTATCATACTAACGAAGTAAGTCAGACAAAGAAAGACATATCATATCACTTATATGTGGAATCTAAAAAAATGATACAAATAACTTATTTTAAAAATAGAAATAGACTCACAGACATAGAAAACGAACTTATGGTTGGTTACCAAAGGGGAAAGGGGAGGGGAAGGATAAATTAGGAGTTTGGGATGGACACACACTACCATATATAAAATAGATAAACAACAAGGACCTACTGTAGAGCACAGGGAACTATATTCAATATCTGGTAATAACCTATAGTGGAAAAGAATCTGAAAAAGAATATATATAACGGACTCACTGTTCTGTATACCTGAAACTAACACAACATTGTAAATCAACTATGGTTTTAAAAAAGAAGTACTAAGAGTGTAAATTGTGAAGATGATGTAGCAGCAGCCACCATACGTAGCACATTATTTTTTCAAAGTCCTGAGGTATTATAGCATTCCCCTCCTTCTTTAACCCCAGGAAGAATCAGCCCCGTCCTATGTGTCCTAAGAGGACATATCTCTAGCTGGGATGAAGGCGAGAGGGCACTGAAGTTAAATGATGTCCTGAGTTTGCATCCTGGTTGTCACCGACCAGATGTGGGGACCTGAGCAAAATATTTCATCCTCTGCGCCTTGGTTTAATGATCCGTAAAGATAATCAAAAAACGTATCTCCAAGAGTCATTCTGAGGACTATATGAGATCTCGAGTGAGAAGTTCAGCTTTCAGCAAATACTTGACGGGAGAATTAACTACACTACATAATTCATGGGTCGCATGCCTCAACAGCAGCGTAACCTTCCTGCCAGTGACGGAACAGATCTCACTCATCTGTGTACACCCGGCACCCGGCCAGAGCCCCACCCATTACCATGCTGAATAAATGTTACTGAGTAAATGAATGAATGAGTCATGTAGCTCATGTTGCTTCTAGGACCACCGGGCTGACCAGCGTTGGCAAGAGCTCTGCTGGGCTGGACGGGCTTCCCTGGCGGTCCAGTGGTTAGGATTCCATGCTTCCACTGCGGCAAGCCCGGGGTCCATCCCTGGTCGGGGAACTAAGATCCCGCATGAGAGAGCTCTGCTGAGCTGGAGAGAGCTGGACAGCCAGGTGTCTTTTGCAGCGACCGATCAGCACAGTGAAAGTAACAGTGGAAGCCACAGTCAAGGCTTTGATGACTCACTGCCACAGGAGAAGCGGGAGGCTGGGCTGGAGAGTGAGCTGGGGCCTCCTGTTCAGTCTTCCCCTGAACAGCACCAAGAGAGGGTCAGGAGTAGCCGCACAGATAGGGCACTTCTCACTACTGGGAAAGTCCTGAGCAAAAGGTGCCTGCAGTTTTGTGGACCCGGGCTGGGATGGGGGTCCGCGTGGAGCAGTTCTGAGTGCTAAGTCAGCACGGAGAGGTGTCTTCAAGGTTTCTCTCTTAGGAGGGCTTAGCAGTCTCCTGAAGAAGACATCTGCTGAAGGCTCCCCAGTAAAGATGCCTCCGGGTAGAGGCATCTGGCCTGGGAATACAGATGAGTGCAAGTGCAAGGCCAGGGCACAGAGTCCTTCAGTTCAGCTCCCTCGGAGGTTGCAATGCACGGGGCCTGGCAGGTAGAGCCTGAGGGTCAGGCCTAAAACCCACAGGTGGGTGTTTGGTCAAGAGGTAGACTCTTCCTCCAGTTTTGTCACATCAGACAGAAAAAGTAGCGGGAGACACAAGACTTTAGCTGCCTTGTCTAGGTTCACCTGATCTGGCAGGTGCAGAGCTGAGACCAGAAGAGAGTTCCTTCGGTTCTACCTTGATTATTTCACGCAGGACCGGCAGTGGATAAGTGAGCACTGGTAGTCCTCAATATCACAGGAAGTTGCTTCTGCTTTGGGAGGTTGTCCGACCCTAACCAGAATAGCCGTCGACTTCCAAAGTCTGTTGGGGTAGGCAGGACTTTGGCCCCGTGATCTTTGCCCCTAGTGTTAGCCTGTGTACTGCATTACACAGCAAATGGGACTTTGCAGATGTAATTAAGGTCATTAATCAGTCGACCTTCAAATAAGGAGATTATCCTGAACCATCTAGATGGGCCCAAGGTAATTCCATGAGTCGTTAGCATAAGAGGACAGCAGGAAGTCAGAGAGAGAGGTCTGAGGCTTGATGAGGATTTAATGCACCGGTGCTGGTTTGAAGATGGAGAGGACCGTGAACCAGCGAAGCGGGTGGGCTCTAGACGCTGGGAATGGCTCCCGGCTGACAGCTGACCAAGACACAGGACATCAGTCCTAAAATGCACAAGAAGGGACTAAGTTCTGTCAACAACCTGAGTGAGTCTGGAAGCAAATTCTCCCCCAGGACCTCCAGATAAGAGCCCAGGCTGGCGACCCCTTGATTTCTGCCTCGTGAGCCCCTAAGCCTGGTTAAGCCCACCTGGACAGGTGGCCTAGAGAAACTGACATAATAAATGAGTATTGTTTTAAGCCACCAAGTTTGTGGTAATTTGCAGCAATAGAAATCTACCACATGGGCTTCACAGATAACCAATAAGGACCTACTGTATAGCACAGGGAACTCTGCTCAGTACTCTGCAATGACCTATATGGGAAAAGAATCTAAAAAAGAGTGGATACATGTCTATGTATAACTGAGTCACTTTGCTGTACAGCAGAAACTAACACAACCACTGTAAATCAACTAGACTCCAATAACATTTTTTTAAAAAAGCACAGCATGAGGACCCATCCTGCCCACCCCCTCATCCCCTCACCACCACCTGGTAACCACTCCCTTAGTCAGTAGGTCTGGGGACCCTGGGGACAGGCTGTTGCCATGCCCAGTGTACACGTTCACGAGTGTAGCTCAAAGTTCATTTTAAGCCTGTGGGTTAGGAAGGCACCGGGACTCTTTCTCTGATGTCAGGACGCTTCGTGATGGTATCTTTATCCCTTCTGTCTGTGTGACATCTCAGTGGAAAGCTTTCAGGTCAAAGAACTAGGGTTGCCAGGTAAAATACAGGCTACCCTGTTAAACTGCAATTTCAGATTAAAGAACAAGTAATTTTTTAGTATGCCCCAAATATTGCATGGGACATACTTAAACTAAAAAAATAATAGATAGATATTTAAAAGTCTGCCAACCCTATAAGCGGCAGACATTAAGAATTAGAGTTTTCCAGAGCAAGTAGCACTGACTAGGAAAGTATGAAGTGGTGATGTACATTTGATCTGGCCTCCCTTTTCTGGGACCAGTGCCCTTTTGTGCCTGTCACAACCAAATCTGGTATCAGGAAAGGACCTCATATCAGGTGTTCACACGTCAGTAGGAATTGTCAGCAGGTGTGTCTGCCTCTTTAATGTCCTAATGTGGACCGAAGGACCCTGTCTCCTGTTAAAAGTGAAGTGGGGCATCACTGAGCAGGGGGTGATAGATCTTCGGTCTGAGTTCCTTCCCAAGGCAGGAGGTAGGGGGAAGATGTGGACTTTCAGAGTCAGATGGTCTTCAGATCCTGGCCTGTTGCTTCCTGCTTTGTGACTTGCAGTCAATTATTTCTCAGTGCATTTATTCTCATCTATAGTACATTTACCTTCAGGGTTATAGTGAGGATTGATTGAGTCTATACATGTGAAGTATCTGGCACATAGTAGATGCTCAGTAAATTTTACTTATCTGTTTTTTCCCCTGAATTCTGACCTTGTAGCCATGTGCTTATTCTACGTACTGGCAAAGATGACCATGTCTATCTGAGGCCATCTGTAGGTACCTATCTAAAACGCTAACCTGGAATGTTACCCAGCCATAAAAAAGAACAAAATAACGCCATTGGCAGCAACCTGGAAGGACCTAGAGATTGTCATACTGAGTGAAGTAAGTCAGACAGAGAAAGACAAATATCATATGATATCGTTTATATGTGGAATCTAAAAAAATGGTACAAATGAACTTATTTACAAGACAGAAATAGAGTCACAGATGTAGAAAACAAACTTACGGTTACGGGGGGATGGGCGGAGGGATAAATTAGGAGATTGGGATTGACATATACACACTACTCTATATAAAATGCATAACTAATAAGGACCTACTGTATAGCACAGGGAACTCTTACTCAATACTCTGCAATGCTCTATATGGGAAAAGAATCTAAAAAGAGTGGATATATGTATATGTATACCTGATTCACTTTGTTGTACAGTAGAAACTAACACAACATTGTAAATCAACTATACTCCAATAAAAATTTTAAAAAATAATAAAAAGCTAACCTGGGGACTTGCCTGGTGGCTCAGTGGTTAAGACTCTGCCTGCCAATGCAGGGGACACGGGTTCGATCCCTGGTCGGGGAAGTTCCCACCTGCCACGGAGCAACTAAGCCCGCGTGCCACAAATACTGAAGCTGGTGCGCCTAGAGCCCATACTCCGCAACAAGAGAAGCCACCGCAATGAGAAGCCCGCGCACCGCAACAAAGAGTAGTCCCAGCTCGCCGCAACTAGAGAAAGCCCGCGTGTAGCAATGAAGACCCAACGCAACCATAAATAAATAAATAGAGTAAATAAGTAAGTAAATAAATAAATAATTTTTTAAAAAAGAAAAGAAATATTATCTTTTTCCAAAAAAAAAAAAAAGCTAACCTGTAGGGTTAAAGACCACATATAGAATTACATAAAAGGGACCACTCTTCCCCTAATAATACATTCCTACAAGCCATCTATTGGACACTTACCATAAGAATGGTAGAAAACACTTATAAAGGACATATTATGTGCTTAGGATGGTTCTAGATGCTTCACACATATTAACTCATTGGATACACAAAACAGTGAAGAGATGCTATTATTATCATTTCCACCCCATTTTGGATGAGGAAATGCGAGGCACTGAAAGGTCGAGTCACTAACTCTACTCACCGGCCTAGTAAACGGTAGAAACAGATTTTTGATGCAGGTAGTTGGAACACGCATCCCCACCGTGAACTACCTCTTTCTGCTGCTTTCTGTGCGCCGGATGTCCGATCCACACCCCTTCTCTCATTCAAAACCCACGAAGTAGAGATTCCTAAAACCTTTCTCAATTTATAGTTTGACCAGCTGCTGGTTAGTGGCAGAGCCCATCTCTGAGAACAATCAAGAAGATGGTATGTATGTATTCAAAACACTTTGAATCTTAGTATTGTTATATCTGATACTGTTGAATTGTGGACGTTTCATCCTAGAGATGGTGAACCTCCCAGAACTGACACAGTTAGGGGCTCTCATGTGTCAGGACATCGTCTGTTCAAGAACGTTCCCCTGGGGTCTCAGAGATCCTCCATACAACCCCTGGGAGGGGCTGCCTTTCTGGGCTTTTCTCTGACGCTTCTTCTCAGCACACAGGGTGATCAGCCGTGTGCTGAGAAATAGGATCCCGGGACGGAGGTTTTGTCCAAATTCTCTGATGCAGCACTATGGTCGGTTGTTTTTTTTTTTTTGGTGACAAGTGAATCAGGTTTCCATTAAAAACACTGATGCCAAGAGAGAGAGAGAGAAAAAAAAAAAACCTCCGACATCATTTTGGAGGGTGATTCTTTGTCTTAATTCTGGAACCCGGAATGGAAAATTGGCAGCTCGGCCTGAAAGATGAGAGTGTCAGGCAGCTGCACGGCTAGGAGATAAAAACCACAAAACGGGGAGCAACTCGCTTAATCTGAACTTGGATGGGTGGGTGGAGGAGGGGTGGCAAGAAGCGAGCGCCACGTTAGAATCCAGGCCTCAGCCTCCCGGGGTGGTAACCATGTTGCATAATCCTGACATCACTCAAGTCATTCCCACGCCTTTGGCCCACTTTTGACATTACTTAGCACTGGGGGCTGAAGCCAAATTGGAAAGAAATTACCGTATGACTCAGACTGTTCATCTCTGTTTCGATAACCAACAGCGGATCATCGGAACCTAGCTTCTATTTGGTATGAAAATATCCCAGTGCGTTGAAAAGTTCTCCTTAATTTACCCCCTGCCTCAAGAAAGTGCCAGTGCGTACAGGTGAAAAAGCAGATTCACGTGCAGTGGGGGAAAATCGCTAGGATTCCTCTTCAGCAGAAAGCCTTGGGGAAGAAGCTGAGAATGCAGCCTCTGGCATCAGATCCACATTTGAATACGGTCTCTCCACCCCGGTGCCCCCCTCCGCAGGTGGCAATAATCACATGACCCACTTCGAAGGGCTGCGGGAGTGATCCAACGAGATGAAAATTTCTGCCACGGTAGGCATACAGAAAAGGCAGGCGATTGTTATTGATACTTCTGTTTGTAAACACAGAGTTCAGAGCAAAAAAAAAACAACAGCAACAACAAACAAACCCAAAAACAAAAAAGAAGAGGAAGTCGTTGATCCTGCCGGTTATCATTTCATGCAGGTGGGGGGTTTTATTACTACCTCTTCACAATGAAGCCCTGAACACCTGGGAGCTTCTGGAAAGCGTGTCGAACCCTCCAGCCAAGTCATTTAATAGGAGTGTTGTATACCCGGCCTCCCCTTAGAGGCTGTGGGATCTCCGGTCCAGGGGCATCTTCTTTCTCTGATACAAGTAACTGTGAGATGCAAGAATTCGACTCACACCAGGTGGCCTTCACCGTGCTTCCTCCAGTGACACAGGCTCACATCACTCCACCCTCTCCCCTCCGCTTTCTTCCTTTCATTGTTGTTATTTCTCTGCCTCTTTAGCCATCTGATTTGGCTCTCAGCTTTGTGTTATCTGAAGATTGGTCCAGGGAGCAAAAACACTTTCCTATGGTTTTCACCTTGTCTTTCCTCTAACCAGAAATTAAGGCATTCACGTTTACTGTCTGTCTACAACTTGCTTGGGTTTCTGAATTCCAAAAGGGAATTCACAAAAATTCTTCAAAGTTCCAAGGAACTCTTTTGACTCTTCTCTCAAATACCTCCCTGAAGGCTGGATGGGTTCCCCTCCTGGGCCTGAAGGAGCTTTGACCCGGAGCCATTTGCCAGCCCTGCTTCTCCCTCTCGCATTTCTGGATATTTACCCTCCTACCTCTTTTGTGCCCTGTTTTATGTCTTTTGTGGTCTTTCTCTCTGTGATACTACGATTTATAAAAATCTATATATTTGGTCCGTCAGAGGATAAAAATATATTTTTCATCTATGTTTGGTCTTCGGCCACAGTTCCTGGTTTACAGCTCCTCAAACCCTTGGAATTTCCTGTGTTGAGAGTGATAAAGGTGTCATGTGAATAAGGTGACTTTTAGAAGCATCTAAGTGGGGGCTTGTTGCCAGGAGAACCAACCCTGTGATTAGAGGGTTGGAACTTTCCCTGATTTCCAGGGAAGGGAGAGGGGTTGGAGGTTGAATCAATCACCAGTGGCCAATGATTTAGTCAATTATGACTACGTAATGATGCCTCCATTAAAAAAAAAAAAACACATCACAACAAAACCCAAAGACAGTTTTCTGGCTCTTTTTCTTTGGAGAGCTTCCACGTGGGGGAATCAGAGCACCTCCACGTACCACCGTGCTGGCCTCACACTCCACCAGGACAGGAGCTCTTTTGTTCAGGACCTCACCCTATGGATCTCTTCATCTGGCTGTTGACTAGTATCCTTCAACATCCTTTTATAATAAATCAGTAATCTAGGGAGTAAATGGGTTTTCCTGAGTTCCATGAGCTATTCAAGCAAATTAATTGAACCCAAAGAGGGGGTCGGGGGAACCTCTGATTTATAACCAGTGGTTTAGAAGTACAGGTAACAACCCAAGCTTGTGACGGCATCTGTAATAGAGGGTGGTCCTGTGGGACCACCTATGAAATCCGATTCTATCCCAGAGTAGATGGTGTCAGAATTGAGCTGCATTCTCAGACAAGCTGCTGGCATCCACGAATTGCTTGCTGGTGTGGGTAAGCCTCTAGACACACGGAATTTAGGTCCAGGAACCCTATTTACTCTCCTTTAAAACCATTATCATCCCCTCACTTCTATAATCCCTGTAAGACAACTGGATACTCTGTAGTGGACATCTAATATATTTGCCACCCAGCATTTCTCCCTTCTGCTAACAGCATTTCCCTCCCATTTGGTGGGTGGGGAAGGGGAGGGGCAGGCTGTCCATCACAATAGCCCACCTCCTGACCACAGTAATGGGCCCAGGATGGACATGTGACAGGACAGGTCAATCAGGGTCCTTTCTTAGGGTGTTGCATTTATGTAGATAAATACATAGGTAGATAGATAGGTAGGTAGATGAGTAGGTAGACAGACAGGTAGGTAGGTAGATAGATTAGATAGATAGATAGATAGATATAGATGGCTAGCTAGATAGGTAGATAGATAGAGATAGATGATATATAGATAGATAGATATAGATAGGTAGATAGAGATAGATGATATATAGATAGATATAGATAGGTAGATAGATATAGATGGCTAGCTAGATAACTAGATAGATATAGATGACTAGCTAGATATATAGAGATAGATAGAGATAGATGATAGACAGATATAGATAGGTAGATAGAAAGATAGAGATGATAGATGGAGATAAATGATATCTAGAGATAGATGATAGATAGATAGAGATAGATAGGTACATAGATGATAGATAGATAGATAGATAGATAAAGATAGATAGATAGACAGACAGACAGACAGACAGAATCCCTTGTCTCTTGGATCTACAGCTCTAAGATGGTTACTCTTTAGTCATGTCCCTTGAAGGAAGCCTGGCTACTACAGGATAAAATGAGACCACTTCACACAGAGAAGAAAAACTAAGAGATGAAGTTATGTGAGCTAGTAAATTTCTGGTTTGCTTAAACTGGATGGATTCAGATTTCTGTCACTTACAGCCCCAAAAGTCCTGATTAAAATATAACCTTCTCATGAATTTGAGCTATCTGTAGTGAGGTGGATGGACCTAGAGTCTGTCATACAGAGTGAAGTAAGTCAGAAAGAGAAAAACAAATATCATATGCTAACACATATATATGGAATCTAAAAGAAAAAAAAAGGTTCTGATGAACCTAGGGGCGGGACAGGAATAAAGATGCAGACTTATAGAATGGACTTGAGGACACGGGGAGGGAGAAGGGTAAGCTGGGATGAAATGAGAGAGTAGCATTAACATATATACACTACCAAATGTAAAATAGATAGTGGAAAGCAGCTGCATAGCACACGGAGATCAGTTCAGTGCTTTGTGACCACCTAGAAGGGTGGGATAGGGAGGGTGGGAGGGAGACACAAGAGGGAGGGGATATGGGGATATATGTATACATATAGCTGATTCACTTTGTTATACAGCAGAAACTAACTCAACATTGTAAAGCAATTATACTACAATAAAGATGTTTAAAAAAGATATAACCTTCTCATTTTTAAGAATGTCTACTGCCTTCCATTCATATGTTATCATGATGTCCTATATTCACTTTATAAAAAAGTTTTAATTTCGAAATACAGTCTGTCCTTGAACAACATGGGTTTGAAATGCACACGTCCAATGATATGCAGTTTTTTTCAATAGTAAGTACAGTAAGTAAGTACACTACCTTTTCCACAGTTAGTTGAATCTGAGGATGTGGAACCCCAAATATTAAGGGCCAATGATTGGACTTGATTATCCATGGATTTTGGTGTCTGCAGCAGGTACTGGAACCAATTTCCCATAGATACCAAAGGGCAACTGTAATTATACATTCACAGGAAGTTGTAAAGATAGTACAAGGAAGTCTGTGTACCCTTCACCCAGTTTTCCTCAATGGTTACATCTTCTGTAGCTATAGTGCAATACAATATCAAAACCAGAAAATTTACGTTATTGTAATGTGCCTGTGTGTAGTCCTATGTCATTTTACCACATGTGTAGACTCATATCATCACTGCAATCAAGATATAGAAGTATTTAATCACTACAAAAGCCTCTCTTGTGCTACTCCTTTATATGCATAACTTATCACAGTCTACTGATATCAAGATTTAACCAGTTTGAGTGAAGTGTACAAACTTCACCTCCCTTTACTTCCCTTTACTCTTCCCCATTATAGAATTGTCTTGAATATTTCCACTACATACACTGAGAACCATATCAGACAGTGTTATATTTCTTGCTTCAATTGTCAAACAAAATTTAGAAAATTCCAGAGGAGAAGGAAAGTCTATGATATGTACCCATAGTTTTACTCTTTCTGGTCTCTTTTCTTTCCTGATGTTCCAATATTCTATCACTTCCTGTTCAGAGAACTTTCTTTAGCCCTGCTTTTGGAGCAGTTCTCCTAGTTTAAAATTTTCTTAGTTTTCTCTCATTTGAGAATGTCTTGATTTCCCTTTCATTCCTGAAGGGACTTTTCACCAGATATAGAATTCTGGGTTGACAGTTCTTTTCTGTCAGCACCTGAAAAATGCAGTGCCACTTTCTCCTAGCTTCCATGGTTTCTGGTGAGAAATCTGCTGTTACTCCATTTGTTTCTCTCTTATAGGTAAGATGTTTCTCTCTCTCTCCTTGCTCTCACATTTTTCCACTTGTCTTTAGTTTTTAGAAGTTTGACTGTAATGTGTCTTGGTGTAGATTTCTTTGAGTTTTTCCTGTTTGGGATCTCTCAGATTCTTGAATCTGTCAGTTTATGTCTTTTACCAAATTTGAGGATATTTCAGCCATTATTTCTTTAAATATTTTTCTAGCCTCATCCTTTTCCTCCTCTCCTGGGACTTGGTTGACATAAATCTTTTGGTGTTTTCCCACAGGTCCTTGAGGCTCTGTTCATTTTTTCTCTCTCTGGTATTCAGATTGGGTAATTTCCATTGTTTTACCTTCTGGTTCACTGATTCTTACCTCTGTCCCTGAATTCTTCTGTTGAGCCCATTCAATGAGGTTTTCATTTTGGTTATTGTGGTTTTGGTTCTAAAATTTCCAGTTTGTTTTTCATTATACCTTCTATTTCTTTACTCAGACTATTTTTTCACTTATGTGGGGCATGTTTGTAACTGCTCTTTGAAGCATATTTATCATGGCTGTTTTAAAATCTTTGTCAGATAATTCTAATGTCTGTGTAAAGTTAGTATTGGCCTGTTGATTGTCTTTTCTCATCCACGTCGAGATATTCCTGGTTCTTGGTATGATGAGTGATTCTCCACTGAAGCCTGGACGTTTTAGGTATTATGATGGGAAACTCTGGATCTTATTTGTGTGTGTGTGTGTGTGTGTGTGTGTGTGTGTTTAAGATTCCATATATAAGTGATATCATATGATATTTGTCTTTCTCTTTCTAACTTACTTCACTTAGTATGACAATCTCTAGGTCCATCCATGTTGCTGCATATAGCATTATTTCATTCTTTTTTTTTTTATGGCTGAGTAATATTGGATCTTATTTAAATCTTCTGTTTTAGCAGGCCCCTCTGACACTGCCCTGGGGTTGAAGTTCAGGTTTTCCACCGTTTCTCCCCTGACACCTGGGAGAGAGGGGATCCCTGCTATTGCAGAGCAGGATCTGCAGTTACTCTCCTGTGTGTCCCCTAATGAGACCAGGACAAGTGACCTCATTACCTCTGGGAAGGGGTGAAAGTTTTGACTCTCTGATGGGCTTCCTCTGACACCACCCAGGCGGTGTCTCATCACCCCAAACCCGGGAAGGGTAGTAGTCTAGGCTCCCCACTCAGCCTTTGCTGGTGGGAGTGAAGGTGAAACCACAGTGTCCTCTGTGGTGTTTGGTTGGAATTGAGTGGTCACTTTCTGCAAGCTTTCTGTCTGGGGAGGAGGGGGGAGGCCTACTGTGGTTTGAGTTTCCCCCCAAATGGGCCCTGAGACGAGGATCTGGGTGCAGGGCCGGAGGGCCACTGTGGGCAGGCGACAGGGCCGCCCTACTGCTGGGGACACTGCAGAGGCTGCAGACCGCGCCTGAGAACTGACCTCCCACCCCCAGGGCTGGGGAAGGTGCTATGTTTATCCGCCATGCCCCCTCCGCCGGGCCATGTGCTGAGGGTCGCTGCTGGGCTTTAACTCTGAGGCAAGGCTCACAGGGAAGCCCTGTCGTAGGGAACTTGTCTGTAAGGGACCTCTGGGGTTTGCGGAGCGTGGGCGCACGTGTGTGCGTGTGTGTGCTCGTGAGTGTGAGATGGGGAGGTCCCGCCAGGGCCGGGAAAGGGAACCTGAGAGGCTGGTGTTGGGCACACCCGTGGGCCGGCAGGGAGCACAGAGTCCGGCACAGATGTGGCCCTGGGGGAACCTGCCGGGCTGGTCTGCGGGGATGGTCCCCGCGTGCCCAGGGAACCAGCCTGAACATGTACCGGGAGGTGGGGAGAAGGGAGCGAGGGACTGGGAAATAGTCAGATTATCCATCATGATCAGATTCCATTTCCGGTTTCCTGGAAGTCACCTGATTTGGGGGAAAATTGGGATCGAGGAAGGTTTTGTTTTATTTATTTTATTATTATTATTTTGGGGGTGGTTACCTTTTTTTAAATAGTAGTGTCATGTTCACAGCCAAAGGGAGGGGAAGGTGCAGAGATTTCCCACATGCCACCTGCGCCACAATCAACGTCACTCACCAGCAGGCACATTTTTTTTTTACTAAGGATGAACCTACACTGAACATCATCACCCGAAGTCCATAGTTTCCATTAGGGTTCATGCTTGGTGTTGTACATTCTATGGGTTTCGACAAACGTATAACGACACGTATCCACCATTATAGCGTCATGTAGAGCATTCTCTCTGCCCTCAAATCCCCCGTGCACCACCTGTTCACCCCTGTCTCACCAAGCCCTGGCAACCACTGAACTTTGTACTGTTTCCATAGTTTCTTCTCTCCCAGGAACATCATATAGTTGGAATCATACATGATAGAGCCTTTTCAGATTGGCTTCTTTCACTTAATACAATGAATTTAAGGTTCCTGAGGGGAGATCTTTTTCACTTTGAAATATCAAAAAGAGGAACCTGTGGGAATTTCCTGGCCATCCAGTGATTAGGACTCTACCCTCTCATGGCCAAGGGCCCGGGTTCGATCCCTGGTCGGCGAACTAAAATCTCACAAGCCGCGTGCATGGCCGAAAAAAAAAAGAGGAACCTAAGAAAAGTTAAGGTCCACAGTCATATTGCTTCTGATAAATGAAAACCTCAAAGTGTATCATTATTTACCTGTGAGACTTGGGAAGCAGATGACCAAACATCATGATGTAAACAGCCTGCCTGGCTCAGCATCACACATGGTTTACCTTTAAGGGTTCCAGCGGTGTTCCATACATCAAGAATACCTTCCCGGGCTTCCCTGGTGGCACAGTGGTTGAGAATCCGCCTGCCAATGCAGGGGACACGGGTTCGAGCCCTGGTCCCGGAAGATCCCACATGCCGCAGAGCAACTAAGCCTGCACACCACAACTACTGAGCCTGCGCTCTAGAATCCGCGAGCCACAACTACTGAGCCCGTGCACGACAGCTACTGAAGCCCACGAGCCTAGAGCCCGTGCTCTGCAGCAAGAGAAGCCACCGCAGTGAGAAGCCCGCGCACCACAACAGAGTAGCCCCCGCTCGTTGCAACCAGAGAAAGCCCGTGCGCAGCAACGAAGACCCAGGACAGCCAAAAATAAATAAATTAATTAATTAAGAGAAAAGAATACCTTCCCAACGTGAGGTGACCCACACCAGCCGGTCAGGGAACCGCAGGACGAGGAATCCAAATGGTTGCTAGGAGAGAAGCCCTTGGTGGGTAGAAAGATATGCCAGCTGGAAACTTCACATCCACAGACTCAGCTGCTGCTCAGGCAGCCCCTGCAGGGCTGGGGGCAGGGGCACAAGAGGAGTTAGTTCTCCCACTGTGGCCACAAGGCCACAGAAATGGTGTTCCGGGGCCCAGCCCAGGACAGGCCGGCCTCCTCCCTACCAATCACTTACTAACCTAACCCTGGGTGGGGGCAGCCACCTGGTTGTACTTGAAGGATTATCCGATTACAAGCAATTCCTATCTAGGTCTGAGTTGAGGCACCTGCTGAAATCCACATGACACGAGATGAGAATCGCCTCCATTTCTCTGAAATCCACCACGTACAGGAGTACAGTGTCTAACATGCTGTTCTGCGCTGTTCTATGCGGTACTTTGTAATCCTATCAAAGAAATCTGGTTAATTTAATACGACGTACTGTCTAATTGGGAAAATGCTGTCTCCTTCATTTCATGTGGTTCCTGTCAAGGTGCTTATAGAATCAATATCTTATTTTCCCAGCTCCTGAGGTTAAACTAATTGACTTTATTTTCCCGGATGTTTTTTTCTCCTTCTTTCCTTTAATTTGCCCTTTTCAAATACCTTTTAAAAAAAATCTATGCTCCAAAAAAACTTAGTCAAAGGGATTTATGATCCTGGCTTCCAGGATGGACATTTGCCAGGTCCATTACAGTTTTACCCCTAAAGATTCCAAATCCATCAATAAATAATCAAGATGCAGCAGAACCCTGTTATTGTACCGGGGAGAGAGGCCCAGGATAGCTGTTCCACCCCAGCCCTTAGCATCCCAGGGGAGGCTGTGTGGATTACAGGGCAGGACATGAAGCTGGAGGCCCAGAGGCAGCTACTGCTGATAAGGTGTGGTACCTTGGAGTTAAGTTAACCTCAGGGTTTCAGTCTCTGCCTGTAAAATGAGAAAACTGGATTAAATCATCTCAAATATCTACGTGTCTAAAGTAGCTAAATATACCATTGGGAGGCAGACTGTGATGTAATTTCTGGTTTTGATTTGGAAGGAGAAGGCTACAGTAATAGTGACTTAAGGAAGAAAATTCCCCAGAAATCTGTCCTGAAAAATAAGCACAGTTCCCTCTGAGGAAAGACACGTCATTTTAGCATCTGCTGGAAACGTGAGTAGGTCAGGGAAGAAATGACTTTCAGCTAAAGGTTTATCAAGAGGAAAACCCACACCTGTCTTGCTTAGGCTCAAGGGAGGAGAATAGAGGATGCAATCATATATGATGTGGTCTCTGCCTCAAGAAGCTTATTTTAGGGGCTTCCCTGGTGGTACAGTGGTTGAGAAGCCGCCTACCAATGCAGGGGACACGGTTTCGAGCCCTGGTCCGGGAAGATCCCACATGCCGCAGAGTAACTAAGCCCATGCGCCATAACTACTGAAGCTTGCACGCCTAGAGCCCACGTGCCGCAACTACTGAGCTCGTGTGCTGCAACTAGTGAAGTCCGTGTGCCTAGAGCCTGTGCTCTGCAACAGGAGAAGCCACCGCAATGAGAAGCCCGTGTACCACAACAAAGAGTAAGCCCCGCTTGTCACAACTAGAGAAAGCCCGTGCGCAGCAATGACACCCAATGCAGCCAAAAATAAATAAATAAATTTGTATTAAAAAAGAAGCTTATTATAGAACCATCATCACCAACATCACCATCATCACCATCACCACCATCATCATCATCATCATCACCATCATCACCATCATCACCATCACCATCATCACCATCATCACCATCCTCATCATCAACATCATAGCTACCCTTTGGGAAGTTCTTATGTTCCAGACAATGTTTATATCTGTTAATTCATTTAATTTACATGGTCATGGAAAAAGGTTCTCACATCTGCGCGTCTTTGAACTCCCTAATTCTGTATCCCTCTCTTGCTTTTTCTCTCCTCTACTTACATGTAACTTTACAGGAAGTTTCTTTTTGCTTTTTATCCTCTGCTCGTGAAGACAAGTTACAGCAGTGACATCGTCATAACAAAGAAGACGGGGGGAGACTGGAAGATGTAAGGAAATAAACTGCTTATTGCAATGCTTGGCAAAACTTAGGCCCTTAAAAAAATTTTTTTAACATCTTTATTGGAGTATAATTGCTTTACAATGGTGTGTTAGTTTCTGCTTTTTAACAAAGTAAATCAGTTATACATATACATGTGTTCCCATATGTCTTCCCTCTTGTGTCTCCCTCCCTCCCACCCTCCCTATCCCACCCCTCTAGGTGGTCACAAACCCTTAAAATTTTTTAGTTCCCTTTCTTTTTCTTAACAACTGGTTTGGCTGTGTCTGCACTAATCATTCATGCCACTAGATGGCAGACTTTTGGTCTAAAATCTACTCTGACAAATTCATACCTTAAAAGATTTCTTGGGTTCTCCCTACCTGTAATACCTGGTGGCTTTTAATGTGCCAAAGTAATATAAATCTATTTGTTTGTGTCTCAAATAATGGCAAACGTAAATATGTGGGCATCAAAGAGCTGTTAGGTGGGAAAACTGTCTAAAGCTATGCCCTGGCCAGTACCAGGCACGTAACTCTGCACAGGAGGAGTGATCACTGTTTATTGAATGTTAAATGTCTGTTTATCTCACAGTGTCTTCAGCATTAACTGGTGACAATGCTTATTTCAGGTTTAAGAGCTAACCGTATTTGCAGGAATATATATATATTTATATTTATTTATTTATTTATTTTAGGAATATATTCTTTGAAGTAATTATGTTGGGGAGATTGCTGACCTCAGATCACTCAGCTACCTTTCTCCTGATGGAAGGAGGGCCGTCAGGAGTTCTTGGAGTCACACTGTGCTTTGGTTATGGGTAACCTGAAACAGTTACATTTGTGAGCTGAAGCTAAGATGCCTCTGGTACCCTTAGAACCATGACGGATGCCCTCATTTCACGGGGTTTTTCCCAGCCTTCTTTGTGGCGTCCCAGTAGTCCCACCTTGTGGGCTATGGAGGGAGAGGCAAGAGGCAGGTTCTTCAGCGGGAGGCCTGTTTGCCTGGAAACGTGACCGCAATTCAGAGCGTAATCCTGCCCCTCGGTGGGCTTGGGCTAAATCTGGTCATAGTGTATCTGTACTTAGTTCTATAGACAGTTTTAGTGGTGATCTTTTCTTTTTTATTATTAATTTTTATTGGAGTACGGTTGCTTTACACTGTTGTGTCGGCCTCCACTGCACAACACAATGAATCAGCCAGACACGTACAGATGTCCCCTCCTGTCTGGATTTCCCTCCCATTTAGGTCACCGCAGGGCATTAGGTAGAGTTCCCCGTGCTCTACAGTAGGTTCCCATCAGTGGTCTACTCGATACACAGTATCAATAGTGTGTATGTGTCAATCCCAGTCTCCCAATTCCTGCCCCCCACCCTCCTTCCCCCTTGGTATCCATACATTTGTTCTCAGCGTCTGTGTCTCTATTTCTTATAGACAGGGTTTTGTTTGCTTGTTTGTTTGTTTTTATAGACAGTTTTAAATGGGCTTCTCAGTGGGGAACAAAAGCCAGAATTGCTGGCTCACGTCTGCCCGAGGGCCCAGGCCTGACCCAGCAATCTTCAGCTCTCTACAGGAGCAGACAGTAGTGCATTAGAATTCCCTGGCGGTCCGGTGGTTAGGACTCCGTGCTTTCACTGCCGGGGGCCCGGGTTGGATCCCTGGTCAGGAAACTAAGATCCCACAAGCCAAGAGATGGGTCCAAAAAAAAAAAAAAAAAAAGATGCTTTAGGTGTTCAACGTGTGATCGCCAGTCTGGAAACGTGGTAGAAATGCACCAGATCCCACTGAATCAGATACTTTGCAGGTAGGGTACAGCAACCCGTGTTTTTACAAGTCCTCTAGGGAATCCTGATGCCCTGGAAAGTTTGAGAACTGCTGTGTTCGATTTTGAGAATGGAGTTGAACTGCAATGGAGGGAACAGGTCAAGGCTCTAGCTGCTGCCTGGGAGTGTGCTGTTTCCACCCCTCTCTGCAAGCCCACCTCCCTGCGTAGAGGGCAAGGCTGCCTCTTTGAGAGCAGTAAGATGCGGGGAAACACGGATGTGGGTTGATAGGATTCCACTAGCATAAAAGGTAGAAATGGAGCCAAGAGTTACCTTATTGCCCTAAACCTGGCAGCTCCTGGTGGAGAGGAACGAGGGCAGAGACACCTCGAGCCAGTCCCACGTGAGGCTCCCGTGCACTGAGATCCAGTCGCGCCCCATCCAGAGATAGACCCCTTCCTGCCCTGCCCTCAGAGCCGGGGGTTGGCCGATTATGCTGTTTGGTTTTCCGGACAAACTGATTTCAAGAGCTAAATCTGACTTTAAAATGTGACCTCTGTGGTAAACACGCTTTAAAAGGCAGCTGTTGTCTATTTCTGTTTTGGTAAATCAAAAACAGAATTGATCTTCTTATCCCGCAGAAATGCAAGAGGGTGGAAACAGCTGTTCTGTGTTGGCCTTAAAAAAGCGCCGGTCCTCGTAAAGGGCTGCACATCTGTGGGGTTTGCTGGCTCAGCTCTTAAACCTGCTCCTGTCCTGCTTTTCCGTGGGCATATGCCACCGTTTGTGGGATAAAAGTGAACCTGGACAAAGGCCACAGGAAAACGTGGAGACAGCGCGGGAAAGAGCAAGATAAAGCAAACGAGTGATAAAGCAACCGAGTGACTGCGGCTGCCGCGTCATTAACAAAAAGGCGGGAGAGACCTGTGGGCCCCGGGCAGTGCCTCGCACGCCCTGATGGGCCTCCCCGTCGCCGGGGGGCCTGTCAAGGTACACCTTCTGATTCTGTGGGTCTCGGGGGAGCCCCAGAGCCTGCATTTCTAATAAGCACCTTGATGGGGCTAATGCTGCTGGTCCGAGGGCTGCACTAGGCCAGGCAAGCCCTAAAGATGTCAAGTGCATGTGATGAGGTTGCCCTCTAGTGATAATCCCGTGCAAGGTCAACTAAGGTGTTGCTTTTTTTTTTTTTTTTTTTTTTTTTTAATTAAGATTGTTAAAACAACAAGGTCCTACTGTATAGCGCAGAGAATTATATTCAATGTCCTATGATAAACCACAATGGAAGAGAATATAAAAAAGGAGGACTTCCCTGGTAGTCCAGTGGTTAAGACTCTGCAAGCCTAATGCAGGGGGCCCGGGAACTAGGTCCCGTATGCATGCCGCAACTAAAGATCCCATGTGCCACAACTAAGACCCAGCACAGCCAAATAAATAAATTTATTTTTTAAACAAAGAATGTATCTATCTATCTATCTGTATCTATATATATATAAAACTGAGTCACTTTGCTGTACAGCAGTAATGAACGTAACACTGTAAATCAACTATACTTCAATAAATATATATAATATAAAAGATTGTTACCACCAGATTAATTAGAAATTTACTCAACTTTACAGAAAAAGAATCAACGTCCATCTTGTTGCTATTTACATTACTTCAAACTCCCCTTTACTGTATAAATGGAGAATCATTCACTCGCAATCTTCTGCCACTTTTCAAGACTGGGAATGCTGGAGCCAACTCTATCCCACATTCATCTTTGTCCAAATGGTCACCACGACTTCCAGTAATACTGTTGTCATCAAATTGTTTCTTGAGAAACATTCGGCAGCTCTCCTTAGACACAGCATGAAGTTCAAATGCCACAGTCTGGTATCAGAGCCTTGACAACACATCTCGAATCCTCTCCAGCCTCATTGGAGTTGGATTGTTACACACACATCATAATCTTACAATACTCTCTTTAGTGTGTGTATCCCTTACAAATTTATTCTATTATCACGTGTGTAGTGCACACCATGCCTGCCAGGTGCCAGGGGCTGTAGGGCTGGGGCCACAGGATCTTGCCATCGAGTAATTTACTTTTTTTTTTTTTTTTTTTTTTTTTTTGCGGTACGCGGGCCTCTCACTGTTACGGCCTCTCCCGTTGCAGAGCACAGGCTCCGGACGCGCAGGCTCAGCGGCCACGGCTCACGGGCCCAGCCGCTCCGCGGCATGTGGGATCTTCCCGGACCGGGGCACGAACCCGCGTTTCCTGCATCGGCAGGCGGACTCTCAACCACTGCGCCACCAGGGAAGCCCTACTTTTTTTTTTTTTTTGGTCGCGCCGTGCAGCATGTGGGATCTCATTTCCCTGACCAGGGATCGAACCCGCGTCCCCTGTAGTGGAAGCGTGGAAACTTAACCACTGGACCACCAGGGAAGCCCCTACATTTTTTTTTATTCTACTCTTTTTCATGTACTATTGGTTTATAGAAACATTCCTAGGCATTGACACAGTCCATTGTGTAACTACATATAGTGTTTGGAATGTTTTGATATTATTAATGTGCTGTTATGTACACATATCTTTTCTTTTAGTTTTTTTAATTGAAGTATAGATAATTTACAGTGTTGTGTTAGTTTCAAGTGTACAGCAAAGTGATTCAGTTATACATATATATTTATATTCTTTTTCAGATTCTTTTCCATTATAGGTTATTACAAGATACTGAATATAGTCCCCTGTGCTATATAGTAGGTCCTTGTTGATTATCTATTTTATATACAGTCGTGTGTATGAGTTAATCCCAAACTGCTAATTTATATCTCTACTCTTCCCGTTATCCCCTTTGATAACCATAAGTTTGTTTTCTATGTCTGAGTCTATTTCTGTTTTGTGAATAAGTTCATTTGTATCATTTTTTTAAGATTCCACATGTAAGTGATATCACATGATATTTGTCTTTGTCTGACTTACTTCACCTAATATGATCATCTCTAGGTCTATCCATGTTGCTGCAAATGACATTATTTCATTCTTTTTTAAAAGAATATACTACTTTTTAAAAAGTAGTATTCCATTGTATATATGAACCTCATCTTCTTTACACATTCATCTGTTGATGGACATTTAGGTTGCTTCCATGTCTTGGCTCTTGTGAATAGTGCTGCTATGAACATAGGGGTGCATGTGTCTTTTTGAAGTATAGTTTTGTCTAGGTATATGCCCAAGAGTGGGATTGCTGGATCATAGGGTAGCTCTATTTTTAGTTTTTTAAGGAACCTCCATACTGTTCTCCATAGTGGCTGCACCAATTTACATTCCCACCCACAGTGTAGGAGGGAATTTCTTTTCTTCACACCCTCTCCAGCATTTATTATTTGTAGACTTTTTAATGATGGCTATTCTGACCCGTGTGAGCTGGTGCCTCATTGTTACACATATCTATTTGTGGAGGAGAAGGGCGGGGGAGAATCTATCTTTTTAGTCTATATATCCTAAAATAGAATCATTGAGTTAATTATAGTGAGTTTCATAGCTTATTACATATTGACCGATTTCCTTTCAGAGAATGAAAATATTTCCAAGTTACCCGCAAAATATTTATATTAGTTTTCATGTAGTACCTACTTCACTGGGTTTTAAAATATTTTTGTTACCCTGATAGATACATTTAGGACTACCACTGGCCTATAGGTGCCTTTGTGCAAATTAGGAGAAAGCAGCCTTATAGGCATATCTTTTCTTAAAAAAGTGGAGTATGGTTAATTTACAGTTTATTTGTTAGTTTCAGATGTACAGCAAAGTGATTCAGTTTTATATATATGCATGTATATATATATATTCAATTATATATATATTCTTTTTCAGATTCTTTTCCATTATAGGTTACTATAAGGTATTGAATATAATTCCCTGTACTGTACAGTAGGTCCTTGCTGTTTACCTATTTTATATATAGTCGTGTGTATATGTTCATCTCCAGAGGCACGTCTTTGTGTAAGAAAAAGATGCCCTGCTTGTGGATGGATGCAGCCCCATGACAGGGAAGAGGGTTAGTGGTGGGAGCCTGGGCTAGACTTCAGCTCCCTTCATCTCCCATCTTCAAAGTGCACAGCTTGACTCTTCATCTGTGGGGCTGTGCCTTTATTTAACAAACATTTTGAATCTCTGCTAAAATAGGTAAAATCATAACCTTAATGCAAATATATAAAAACACATTTCAAAGATTTTCTTTCAATTCATTAATTAATGAAGAATCCAGGAAGATGTTAATAATGGCTCCAGGAGCATTTGCATAGTGGGGCGCTTACAGGTAATTTAATAAAGGATTTTTAGGATGAAATTGCTGGGTTAGATGAAAAACTGTTTAATACGCTACAGGGCAACAGACTGGAACTCGGGGTTATCTCTTCCACCAGACAGATTATTTGCATCACTACCAGACCTCTTTAGGTTAACCTTTAAAGAGTTGCAAAACAGCCCAATCAATAGAAAGAAAATCAAAGGGCAAACCTAGCACTGCACTGAAAGAACACCCAGAAATCTCTTTTGTCTGTTTCCAAGTTTTGCATAAATATTCTGACAGTTTCCCTCACTTGCAATCAGAAATAATCGCCAAAGATTGTTTTCCATCCCAGAAAGCTGGTCTCATTAGATTTGCTTGGCTTAATTATTTACGTGTGTGTAGCGAGAAAATTAATTACCTATCAGGCCAACTTGAGTTTACTCTGCAACCCAGAAGCATACACTACTGGGCAACTACCACTCCTAAGACCTCTACTTACCAGATTTCACCAGCAACTCCTACTTAGACCTGACTGAATCAGAATCGCTCTCAAACAGAGCACTCTGGATATGATCCTGATCGCACAAGTGAGTTTTCCATTATTTTCTGGTAAAAAGGAGGACAAATTATTATTAAACCTATACAAATAATGATAGTATAAAAAGAGAGGTGATTCAGTAAAAGTGTTTTCTGAATTCTGAGTGGTGAGTGAGAAACAGATACCATTAAAAATGTATAAAAGTTTGAAAAAGTTTGTACATTAAAAATGTACAAATGTTTCAGTTTACCAAAGCATGGGATACTAAATTGAGAGCTATAACTTAAAAAGACAGAGGCAGGGCTTCCTAGTCTTTGCATGGAAATTAGAGTATTAAAACTAATACCAGCAATATTCTAAACAAAATACCAGAGTGCAATTTCCCTCAGTTCAGTCCTATGGAATTGATTCTTATGTGGCTGGGTCTTGGGTCGGCAATCTGCTTTCATAGGCATGTCTGCATGAATTAAAAAGAGTCCTGGAGGGACTTCCCTGGTGGCGCAGTGGTTAAGAATCCACCTGCCAATGCAGGGGACGCGGGTTCGAGCCCTGGAAGATCCCACATGCCGCGGAGTAACTAAGCCCGGGCGCCACAACTACTGAGCCTGCGCTCTAGAGCCCTCAAGCCACAACTACTGGAGCCCGCGAGCCACAACTTCTGAAGCCCGAGTGCCATAACTACTGAAGCCCACGTGCCTAGAGCCTGCGCTCTGCAACAGAAGCCACCGCGATGAGAAGCCCGCACACCGCAACGAAGAGTAGCCCCCGCTCACCAGAGAAAGCCCTCACGCAGCAACAAAGACCCAACGCAGACAAAAATAAATAAATAAAATAAAAATAAAAAAAACTAAATCTTATGAAAAAGTAAAATGTATGCTTATAGTTTACTTAGTACTGAGTTTATCTTTCTGTTTCCCTCCCTGTACACTTTTATTTTTTAAAATTTTTATTGGAGTATAGTTGATTTATCTCCTTGTACACTCTGAATTCATCTAGTTTGAATCACTCCTGGAATGAAATATAGGCATTTAATAAATACTTTTGTTTCTGTTATTTGCATGTACTTAACAGACACTTTTCTCACTTGTCTTCTCACATATGTAATTCCTTGACTGTTGTTTTCATTTTGACATGTACAAAATATGTTCCATTATGTGATTATAAATTTTTAAAATATCCAAACGTCTTAGAACTGATAATAACTTTGACTTGTTCATTCATAAGTTTAGGTATCTTTTCCAGCTGGCTGTGCTAGTGCTTTATAGATTTTAGTATTTTTTAAATCCACTTGGAATAGTGTGCAGTCTGGGGCCTCAGGCAGATTTGCCCATCTGCTACCCAGCTGTAGACTTGTTCCAACAGTGTTTATTCGTTTCCTTTTCCCCTCTGTTGTGGTACTCCTGGGTTTATAATTCCCTACATCCAAGTAATGGTTGAAGTTAATTTCTGGAGAGCCTTGTTTAGTTTTAATTGTGATTTTAAAGTACAGTCAGCCCTTCGTATCTTCAGGTTCCACATCCACAGATTCAACCAACTGCGGACTGAAAAGTATTCAGAAAAAAAATCCAGAGAGTGCCAAAAATCATACTTGAATTTTCTGTGCACTGACAACTATTTACATAGCATTGACATTGTATAAGCTATTACAAGGAATCTAGAGGCGATTTAAAGTATAAGCGAGCATGTATGTAGATTGTATGCAAATATACACCATTTTATATCAGGGACTTGAGCATCCATGGATTTTGGTATCTCCAAGGGGTCCTGGAACCAATCCCCCCAGATACCGAGAGAAGATGTGATTTTTCTCTTTGTAGTATTCATTTTAATTAGAATTCTCAAAGAATATTTTCTAGAACTTTATATAAATTTGTGATGAGGTTTATCCAGAAAAAACAAGAAAGAATATTAAATATTTTAATATACTCTAATGAGGATGGACTCAGGTTAAGAAGTCTCCACTTTGATTTTGCAGTTTTCATTGATTAGCTCTCTTGGTTCCTAAGTTAAATTAATGCCCAAGTATTTTGAGTCTTATTTTGGTGGCAGTAAGGTCATCACTGTGAATGAAATCTTACCTTTTAATTATATCTTTTAGCTGTATTTCATTGACACGAAGACTGTGTGATAGGTTTTCTAGTTTCACAGGCAGGAGACTCTGCTTAAGGTATAAACCCAAGCTATGACCAAGCTCTCCTCTCCATTAGAGGCAGTGCAGAAGGCAGTCAGCAGTCCCCAGGTCTGAGTCCTGACTCTGCCCTGTCTGACTTTCAGCAAATCAGTAAATTAGTAAACTTCTCTGTGCCTTGGTTTTCCCAGCTAAAAAAGTATGAATAATAATAGTACTTGCCTCATACGATTGTCTAGAGGAGTGAGATAATATGTGCGTAGCTCTGAGGCCATATCTAGCTCATAGCACACACTCAATAAATATTAGTTACTACTATTATTATTATTATTAAGGTTCACCTAACCCTTAGGTGAGGGCAAAGAAACAGAGAAGCACTGCAGCTGATGGGAGAGTTGTATGTCTTTGGTGACTGGGCCCTAAACAGCCAGATTTGCCTTGAGTATTTACCGTGCAAGACCTGCACCAGCTTGTCACAAACACCTTCCAGAAACCAGAGAAAATCTTGAGTAGAATCCTTTTTATGATCCTTATTGCTGTTTCCATAACCAGTGAATTTTTACCTTACAATGCAATTTAGTAAACATTCCTTATTTTGCTTTGTGCATTCTACTTTAAAAAAAAACAAAAAAGAATTGGCCACAGGTTCCAAGAAGAAAACTTGATTTTATTCTCCATATGCAAAGCTGCTATCACAGTCACTGGTTTTGCCAGTGTTTATTATGTGTTCTGTTTTGCTTCGATTGGCATAATTTCATGCTCCATTAGCCCTATGAGAAGGATTCATGGCGAATGATATCCAGCAGTTTCAATTAGCAAAGATGCCAGGTGTGTGGTGTTGGAAAATTGTAATGGGAAGATTCTAACCTTGTTCACAGAGCACCGTCATTGCCCAAAACATCATTTTAACATCTGTTCAAGTCACATTCATTAGCAGGCATTTGCAGTATTGTGAATGGAATACTGATTTCCAAAGACAAGGCAATCAACAGTTGCTTGATATGGAAACCAAACAGTTCCTGGTATTTTGCATGACAGTGTCATCCTGTGGCTGCAAAGAATGCTGTTCTGGTTTGACGAAGCGAAAGCGGCACTGACTGCAGGATTCTCTAGAAATCTGGTAGGTCTGTGGGAAGGGCTGGAGAGGGCCTTCCCTTGCCCTGCATCTCCCAGCCGCCGCCGAGCCAGCTTTTCCACTGGCCCGGCGCGCCACCTGCCTAGCCTTTCCTCGCTCCGCCCCCGTGTGGCCGCACCAGTTCCCACGTGGCTGCTGCACAGCTGCCTGCCACTCCTGCTTCTAGCCTTGTTGCCTCCAGTGCTTTCTCCACATGGCTCCTGCCTGAGTGAACTTTCTAACACGCAGATTGTTTTACCTCCCAGAACAAACTCATTCAGCGGCTCTCCGCTAGCCACGATGAGGCAACCGAAAATGTGGCGCTTGGCACGCTAGGCCCTCAGGGCTCCTTCCTGTGAAGCCTCATCGCCCTCTGTCCCCGTCCAGAAGTCACCTTTCTGCTCAATTGCTTTCCTCCTGAAAGAGTTCCCACTGCCCCTGTGCTCCTATAGCACTTTGTAATGTCAACCAAAACAATAATGCAACAGGCTGCAAATCAGAAGAGTTTACCCGGGATCTTAAGAACTGCAATTCGTTAGACAGATTCGGGGAACCCCAAAAGAATGTTCTGAGGAAGAGAATGAGTCAGGAGCTTATAAAGACAAAAAGCTGCAAAGTTGTTAAAAGTTGCCTGACAATAATTGTGATGGACTGTGACGTAAGTCAGAAAATATATCGTCCTTAAGGAATCGCAAGTTGTTTTAAGGTAGGTGTCTGATACATAGAAAGGCTGTCATGAGTTATTATTTTACGGTAAGTGTCTGATAAGTTGATAGGTTGTCGGGAGTTTCTGGCAGATGTTCTGGATGACTTCATCAGGTCAAAAGGTCAGATTCCATCCAGGCTGAAACACGCATAGGTCACATTTTCTTGATGGCCTCCTGGCTCCGTCTCAGAGAGCTCTCTTGCCAATACTCGCTCCATTTGTACTTTCCTTTCAAAGTACATAGTCCATAATAAGAAATAAAACATTGTGACGTCACTAGTTGTTTAGTATCTCTCTCTCCACTAAACTGAAAGCCTCTTGAAAGCAGGGGCTATTTCCTTCATTTTCCTCTTTGAGTTCCCAGGGCCTGGCATGCTACGGGCAGGCAGTATCTATTTGTTGGGTCAACTTTAAATTGTAAATAAATAGTATAAATGTATAATTTCACCATAATTTAAATAAAAAGTTAAAATGTTTAAAAAATAGTAGCTACCTTTCATTGTGTGTTTACTATTTGCAGGCACTTGGGTAAATACATTTGTTTATTTATTTTTCATATTTAAAAAAATTATTTATTATTATTATTATTTTTGGCTGCATTGGTTCTTCATTGCTGCATGCGGGCTCTCTCTAGTTGCGGCGAGAGGGGGCTACTCTTTGTTGCTGTGCGCAGGCTTCTCATTGTGGCGGCTTCTCTTGTGGAGCACGGGCTCTAGGCGCACGGGTTTCAGTAGCTGTGGCACGTAGGCTCAGTACTTGTGGCTCACGGGCCTTAGAGCGCAGGCTCAGTAGTTGTGGTGCACGGGCTTAGTTGCTCCACGGCATGTGGGATCTTCCTGGACCAGGGTTCGAACACGTGTCCCCTGCGTTGGCAGGCGGATTCTTCACCACTGTGCCACCAGGGAAGTCCCAATACTTTTTATTTTGTTTTGTCAGTGTTTCCCAAATTTCAGTGTATACATTTTTTAAAATTTGACTCATGTTTACTAATATAAATGTATTTTAAAAGAAAAATGTATATGACTACCACATGTGAAAAAACAGCATCACTTGCCATAAACACACATAAAGAAATAAGCCATGTAATATAAGCAGAAGTGTATTTAATCAATTTGTCAAAATGTTCTCCAATGAGAAGAAGAAAAGTGTTTAAGATCAGTCAGGAAATAAATATTCAGCTCAGTTTCTCATAGCTTAAGAAAAAAGTATGAGGATCTACAGTAACGTTTCAGTTTTGATGTAAACTTGCACCAAGAATTCTAATTCACGTGCATTCATAGTTTGAGAGGTGATTACATATAATTACTCTTTTGACAGTTCCTAACAAAAGTGATGAAAGCGATTTTTGTTCAACAAATTTTAGTTAAAAGAAGCCATATGAAGAGACTGCCAGAATTTGTACTTGTGTAGAGTTCTGTGGTAATGACGCCCAAAGTGATGGAAAACACATTCCTTACTCACTTGAGGCTGCCAAGGGGACTGGAAAAACACTTGCGAGAATCTCTTTTTATTAAGTTGTTAGAGTCTCTTTTTAGTTCAAAATTTTCTCAGCAAGATCTGAGATTTGAACTTGGGCTGAGTTCAAAACCAATGTGGTCAACTAACAAAGGCATCAAGCACACCGTCACCAGAGTGCCCCTGCCTGGGTCCACTTTTAGGGCCATTGTGTACACCTTGCCTCACCTGTGGACCGCGGCTTTGTAGGAATCAATTCAAGTTGTTCAGATGTATCTGCAGGTTATGGTGATGTGCAAAGTCATCCAATCACGCATATTAACTCAGAGGAAAAAAAGGTCTCTTTCAGAATGACTTTCTCGTTTTGATTTGGGTGGACACACTGGGAAAACCCAAAAGCTTCAAGGTGAACCAGCACCTGTTTGGAGTCACTGCTCATCTCTACACAAAGCTAAAAATAAAAGTTGACAATTCAGTTAAAATGGACAAATTTCACCACTTAAACATCTTGATTAAATACCTAAATACTTCTCTTCACCTCCAGACATTTGACGGCTTCTCTGTGTTTCTCTTAGTGCACAGATTTTAGATTTTAATTCTGGAATGATAGCTTGAATAGATGGAACAAGTACTCTTGGCTTTAGCTGCATCTGGGTTCAACACGTGGTCACTGACGTAGCAGTTCTCACTAGTGAACTGGACCCACTGTGGTACACTCTCACACTTGTAAAGAATTATGGCAAAAAAGACAGTTATTGAACACCTGAAATATATTCTGTGTGATACGCAGATTCATGACCCTCCAAAGATGTCCTAATGCTAATCTCCAGAACCTGTGAATATGTTACCTTATATGGATAAAGGCATTTTGCAGATGTGATTAAGGTTAAAGACCTTAAAATGGGAGATTAAACTGGATTATCTGAATGAACGTAATTTAATTTCAATGAGCCCTTAAAAGTTGAGACCCTGGGCAGACCTTCAAGATGGCGGAGGAGTGAGACGCGGAGATCACCTTCCTCCCCACAGATACGTCAGAAATACATCTACACGTGGAACAACCCCTACAGAACACCTACTGAACGCTGCCAAAAGACCCCAGACCTCCCAAAAGGCAAGACACTCCCCACGTACCCGCGTAGGGCAAACGGAAAAAGAATAAACAGAGACAAAAGAATAGGGACGGGACCTGCACCAGTGGGAGGGAGCCGTGAAGGAGGAAAGGTTCCCACACACTAGAAGCCCCTTCGCGGGCGGAGACGGCGGGTGGCTTCCCGGGGGAAGCTCCGGGGCCGCGGAGGAGAGCGCAGCAACAGGGATGCGGAGGGCAAAGCCGAGAGATTCCCGCAGCGGATCGGGGCCGACCAGCACTCACCAGGCCGAGAGGCTTCTCTGCTCACCCGCCGGGGCGGGCAGGGCCGGGAGCTGAGGCGCGGCCTTCGGTCGGAAGCCGGGAGAGGACTGGCGTTGGCGGCGTGAACACAGCCTGAAGGGGCTAGTGCGCCACCGCTGGCCGGGAGGAGTCTGGGAACAAGCCAAAAGGAGAGATCACTAACAAAGTATAAAAAATAAAATAAAGTTAGAAAAATAAAGATTTATTAGGAAAAATAAAAATATAAAAGAATCAACAACAATGAATCAACAAGGTAGAACAGAACCCCAATCTAAAAGAGGAAAAAAGAAAGAAAGAAAGAAAAAAAAAGCCCCGGCTATGGGGGTGGAGTTTAGGCAGGGGTGGAACGTAGGCAGGGGTGGGGTTTAAGGTAGGGCAGGACCTAGGCTGGTGGAGGGGGTGACGTTTGAGCGTGGGGCGGGGCCTCTGCTTAGGACCTGCGTGGAAGGGGAGCTGCAGCCTTTGGAAAGGAGGGCCTCTGGAGGGTGGAGCTCTGGAGTTTGGAGGTGGGGCCCTAGGGGGGTGTGTGGAGGCGGGGCCTGGGCTCTGCACACGGCACGAGAGAGGCTCCGAGGGCAAAGGATTAGGCCGGGGAGCTCCCCGGTGCCTAAGTGGACAGGGAAAGCACTGGCCCCTTTCCCTTTCCTTTCCTTCGTGCCCACCCCCCAAGGGTCTCCCCCATCCCCACTGGACCCCTAACTGTGGGTGGGTCCCGCTGGGTATAGCAACTCCTCCCCTCCCCCAGCCGCCCCTGAGGGGTGCCGGTCCCGGAGGTCCGACCTTTACTTTTGCTCCCCTTCCCTCCCTCCCACTCCCTCAGGACCTGCATGGCTGGAGGGGGCCTCTGTGGGCAGAGCATCAGGCCCGGGATCTCAGCAGGCTCCTGGGGGCCCAAGTGGGCAGGGGAAACCTGGCCACGCTCCCTTTTAATCCTCTGCCCTTCCAGTGGTTCCCCAATTTCCCCCTTCGGGCGTGGGATCCCTTCCCCTCCCCCAGCCGCCCCTCAGGGGCGCCAGTCCCGTCCAGCCTCCACTTTTCGTCCCCCTTCACTCCCCCCACACCCTACGTCCTACACGGTTGCTGGGGGTTCTTCATCCCCTTAGGTGTCCCCCAGTGGTCCCCCACTGGTGCCTGGTAGGTGCCCTAGTTGTGAGGAGACGCAAATTCCACGTCGTCCTAGTCCGCCATCTTGACTCCACCCTCATGCCAGTTTCTTATGGACAAAATATTGTTGGGTATTGTTTTTTATCCAATGTGATAATCTCTGTCTTTTAATTGGAATGTTTAGACAATTTATATTTAATGCAATTATTTATGTAGTTGGGTTTAAATCTACCATCTTTCTATTGTTCCTAAGATTTCTACCTGTTCTTCATTTCTTTTCCTTTTTTTTCTTTTCTTCAGCTTATTCGGGTATTTTTTATAATATGATTTTATCTCCGTTATTGGCTTATTAGTTATATCCCTCTTTATTTTTTTTAAGTGGTTGTTCTAGGGTTTACAATACATATCTTTAACTCATCACAGTCCCCCTTCAGCTAATATTATATCACTTCAAAAACAGTGAAAAAATCTTCCAATGGCATATTTTATTTCCTCTTTGTTTTTTATATCATTGCCATCATGTATTTCACTTCTACATATGTTATAGTCCCAGAGTACATTGTTATTATTTCTTCTTTAAACACCCAATTATCCTTTAAAGAGATTAAGAATGAGAAAATAAATTCTTTTATGTTTACTCATATATTTGCCACACCCTATGTTCTTCATTCCTTTGTTTATATCCAAATTTCCATGTGGAATCATTTTCCTTCTTTCTAAAGAGCTGTTTTAAACATTTCTTGTAGTGAAGATCTGCTGGTGATTAATTACTGCAGCATTTGCTTATTTGAGAATATTTTACCTGCATCTTTGAAAGATATTTTCTCTGGTGATAGAATTCTAGGTTGTTGTTGTTATTTTAAAATAATTTTTAAGTGTTGCTCCATTACCTTCTTGGTGGCATAGATTTGATGAGAATTCTGCTGTCATTCTTATCTGTGTACTTTTGCCCATAGTATTCTTTTTCCCTCTGATGGCTAAGGGCTACATTAAAAATCAAGTCCAAAATTTATAAGGGTGGAAGAGTGGGAAAGTGAATTGATAGCCCCAGAAACTCTCTTTTGCTAAAATCAGGACCCTGAAATGTGGGATGGGGATTTGCACTTGAAAACGGAAACACCAGAATCTATTTAACATTCTGGCCAACAGAGCTGACCTTCCCTCTTGCTAGAAGAGAGTAGACTCCCAATGCCTGGAGACCATGCAAAGGTCTCATCTGAAGCAGATGCATTGCAAGATGATGCACATCCTTCTCAAAATCTGCCTTTGTCTGTTTTCATTGCATCTAGACAAAGCACTAGGTTTCAGTCTCAGAGTGGCCTGAGCAGGGAACTACTCTCCCTGCAATGAGAGAAAAAGGATTATATTCCCCTCCCCCCAAATCTGCAGGACTTGGAGAATATATACCAACAGAAACCAGAAGGCAAGTATCGGAGTGGATATGGAAGGTATTGTTTGAGGGGGCAGGGAATGGAAGAGAATTCGTTTTAGGGGAGCATTTATTGAAGAGGGGGTTTACATCAGTCTGAGTCTCCTATGACAAATGACAAATCCTGGCAAGGATGCCTGTGGCCAATCCTAAAACACTGCTGGAATAGCTCCTTGAACCTTGGAGATAATGATGGCCCACAATAATAAATGAAGTAGAGTTGCCAACACTGCCCTTCGAAACTGGAAGACTTTAGAAGGTTTAAAAAACTGGTCATGCTAGAATGGATTCATGATATAAAACCAGAAAACCCACCAGCTCATTATGTTCCCTTGGGAAGACATTTCCTTCTCTAAAGTGACAAGGAATGAAAAGGAATGAGTGGCCAGTACACATATGCCAATACACTCAATCAGGCTATACAGATTCAGGCCACAATGAGGCACAACTGTATATTCATAAAAAGTCTGACATTCCCTTTCATCCAGCTGAGGTGATCTACCAGACACCACCTTAAATTTTCCTGAGGTCTTAACAAAGGCTCTACACCTACACTGTTGGTGGGCATGTAAATTGGTACAACCACAATGGAGAACAGTATGGAGGTTCCTTAAAAAACTAAAAATAGGGCTTCCCTGGTGGCACAGTGGTTGAGAGTCCGCCTGCCGATGCAGGGGATACGGGTTCGTGCCCTGGTCTGGGAGGATCCCACATGCCGCGGAGCGGCTGGGCCCGTGAGCCATGGCCGCTGAGCCTGCGCCTCCAGAGCCTGTGCTCCGCAACGGGAGAGGCCGCGGCAGTGAGAGGCCCGCGTACCGCAAAAAAAAAAAAAAGCTAAAAATAGAGCTACCACATGATCCTGCAATCCCACTCCCGGGCATATATTCGGAAAAGATGAAAACCATTATTTGAAAAGATACATGCTCCCCTATGTTCATAGAAGCACTATTTACCACAGCCAAGACATGTAAACAACCTAAATGTCCATCAACAGACGAATGTACAAAGAAGATGTGGTACATATATGCAATGGAATACTACTCAGCCATAAAAAAGAATGAAATAAGCCCATTTGCAGCAACACGGATGGACCTAGAGATTATCATACGAAGTGAAGTAAGTCACACAGAGAAAGACAAATATTATATGATATCACTTATATGTGGAATCTAAAAATATGATACAAATGAACCTATTTACAAATAGAAATAGACATAGAAAACGAAGTTATGGTTATCAAAGGGGATAACAGGAGGGGGGAGAGATAAATTAGGAGTTTGGGATTAACATATACACACTACTATACATAAAATAGATAATCAACAAGGACCTACTGTATAGCACAGGGAACTCTACTCAATATTCTGTAATAACCTATATGAGAAAAGAATCTGAAAAAGACTAGATATATGTGTATGCATAACTGAATCACTATGCTGTATACCTGAAACTAATCCAACATTGTAAATCAACTATCCTCCAATATTAAAAAATTTTTTTTTTTAAAGCCACACTTTTGATTTTATCTTGACTTTCAGGGCATTACTTCTTACTTGAAAATCTTTTGCTGAATGGAGTGATGTTTTTACTTTCTAACCCAGCAAGCCCCAGCTTCTCTATATTTCCTCTAAGTTGTGCTTCTAAACACAAATTAGTTCATTCCGTTTTCCATACCTTTCAAGTTAATGTAAGAGACACTATTGCCGACTTCTGAGTTGCTGCATTAACACAGGTCACCATTTTTCTCGCCACTATAGAGCAGTTTTCTCATTGTTTCTCCAGCTTCCATTAACTTCCATTTGTTAGCCATTGTGTAACTTCACTAGGAGTTTCTTCACTACATGTCTAGCCTAGTCCCAGCACCGCTGCCACATATTTTAGATTTTTGCTATAACAGCACACCACTTCTGGTACCATCTTTTGTATCAGCCATCCATTGGTGCATAACAAGCACCTCCAAACTTGGTGCCTTCAAACAACCATCGTTTTGTTTTGCTCACAATTTTTCAGGTCAGCAACTGTAGCTGAGTGGTCTTTCTGGTCTGGGCCAGGCTTGGCTGTTCTCAGTTGGTCTTACTTGTGTGTCTGGTTCTATGATGCCTGGGATGACTTGGATACCTGGGATGTCTAGAGCTTCCCACCTTCCAGCAGGCTAGGCTGAGCTTGTTGCCATGGTAGTGGAAACATAACCAGCAGCAAGAGAGCAATTCCCGGTGCACAAACTTGTCATGTCCCTGCTTCCATCACACAAGCTATTGTCCATTAGCCAAAGCAAGTCACATGGCTGACAGAGTTGAATACAGGGAGGGGAATTATAGTGGTCATGTCGAAACAATCTACCATAAGACACATCTTTTTCCTTTGTACTGATACATAATTTGGGGGATGAGTCTTTGAAGCCATGTGTATCCTGTTTCTCAACTTTTTACTTGATGGTTTTAGCATCCACTGATATGCCACTGGGAGTTACAAAGTGGTGATTTTCTATTTTATCATTTCTTCTACCTTTATTAGCTGGACTTCAGTAAAGAAAAAAGAAAAATTCTTCCTTTCCCTCTCTTTTCTGTATCTCTTTTGTGACTATCACTATGGACTCATAGACCTTTAAAGTTCAATAGATTATAATGCATAACTTTAATTTTTTTTTCTCTTTTCTTTCTTTCTTTATCTTTTCTTTTTCTCAGATTGTCTCAGATTCGGTTTGCGGGATCTCCTTCAAACTGACTTCTATGTCCCTTTGACATTATCTCATTTGATGTTTTATGTTACCTTGGACTTTCCCTGACTTGGGTTTTGGAATCAGCTGGAGGATTCCAAATATCCATAGATCCCGAATTATTTTCAATGGGCAAATGGTATTTAGAAACCAAGAACTAGACATTAGATATGTTCAGTGTTCTGAAATTTTGTTGTTTTTAGACGCTTTCTGTGGACAGAGCTGGGAAATAACACGCACACACACACAATCATGAATTTATACTGATATACCATTCAAACCTGACAGACAGGGTTCTCCTTCACTTTTGCCATTTCATATCCAGGTACATAAGGGAGTTTAGTTTGTGACAAAGACACCACTTCAATCAGTGAGGAAAATATGGTTCATTCCATACATTGTTTGGAGGACAACTGGGTATCAATTTGAAAACAAACAAATCCCTACATAAAGCAAATCCAGAAGAGTTGGTAAAATGAGTATAAAAATATTAGAAAAATTGTTGGAGAAAAAATGTATAATCTTGGGGATGGAAAGCACTTTTTCAGAAAGATGAAACCCATAAGACATAAAGGAAAGGCTGACAGGCCTGAGGGTGAAACATCCTGCACAATATTCCTGTCAGTGAAAGAAGTGGCATCACTGGGTTGCACTCCTCGTGAGTTTCCAATTTTGAGAGACATTGTCACGTTGTCTTCTAAATAAGATGTGTGTGTTTCCATTTAAAAATGAACGAAGAGACTTCCCTGATGGTCCAGTGGTTATGACTCTGCCTTCCAATGCAGGAGGTGCAGGTTCGATCCCTGGTCGGGGCACTAAGATCCCACATGGCTCACGGCCAAAAAACCAAGACATAAAACAGAAGCAATATTGTAAGAAATTCAATAAAGACTTAAAAAAAAAATGAACAACAACAACATCAAGTAACTAGCTGCCTTCTTGAGGGCCTTGAAGGAAGGTCAGGGACCAGAGGTTAGACCCCAGACAACCACGAATGCTGAACACATTTCAGAGAGAGAAGGATAAAATTCTCCCATTATGATTCTGCCAGGGTCAGCCCTGGGTTGAGGTGATATGATGGGGCCTTGGAACCACATGTCAACATGTGCCCATCCTCAGGAGTCTAAGGACATATGGCAGTTTCTCAGTAGAATAACCGCAGAATTACCATTTGATCCAGCAGTTCCACTTCTGGGTATACACAGAAAAAACTGAAAGTAGAGACTCAAACAGATTCCTGTACACTGTGTTCATTATTCACAATAGCCGAAAGATGGGAAAAACCCAAATGTCCCTCAACAGATGAATAAATAGGACTTCCCTGGTGGTCCAGTGGCTAAGAATCCGCCTGCCAATGCAGGGGACACGGGTTCAAGCCCTGGTCCAGGAAGATCCACATGCTGCGGAGCAACTAAGCCTGTGTGCCACAACTACTGAGTCCACATGCCACAACTACAGAAGCCTGCGTGCCACAACTATTGAAGCCCATGCGCCTAGAGCCTGTGCTCCACAACAAGAGAAGCCACTGCAATGAGAAGCCCGCACACTGCAACAAAGAGTAGCCCCCACTCACCGCAACTAGAGAAAGCCTGCACACAGAAACAAAGACCCAACGCAGCCAAAAATAAATAAATAAATGTTTTTTAAAAGATGAATAAATAAACTAAATGTGGTATATACATACAGTGGAGTGTTATTTGAGCTTAAAAAGGAATGAAATTCTGATACGTGCTATAACACGGGTGAACCTTGAGGACATTATACTAAGCAAAATAAGCCAGACACAAAAGGACAAATACTGTCTGATCCCTCTTTCATGATGTTATGGACTGAACTGAGTCCTCCCACGGTTCTCATGTTGAAGCTCCAACCCCCAATCTGACTGTATTTGGAGATGAGGCCTTGATGAAGGTAATTAAGGTTAAATGAGGGGGAAAAAAGAAAAAACGGGACTTCCCTGGTGGTCCAGTGGTTAAGACTCCACACTCCCAATGCAGAGGGCATGGGTTCTCCCTGGTTGGGGAACTAAGATCCCGCATACTGCATGGAGTGGCCTTAAAAAAAAAAAAAAAAAAAAAAAAAAAGGTTAAATGAGGTAATAAGTGTGGGGCCCTAATCCAATAAGATTAGTGTTCTTAGTTTTTTTTTTTTTCTTTTTTTTTTGCAATACGTGGGCCTCTCACTGTTGTGTCCTCTCCCGTTGTGGAGCACAGACTCCGGACGTGCAGGCTCAGCGGCCATGGCTCATGGGCCCAGCCGCTCCGCGGCACGTGGGATCCTCCCGGACCGGGGCACGAACCCGCGTCCCCTGCATCGGCAGGCGGGCTCTCAACCACTGCACCACCAGGGAAGCCCAGATTAGTGTTCTTATAAGACACCAGCTAGTTCTCTCTCTCTCTCCTTCTCTCTCCTTCCCTCCCCCACTCCTTACAAGGTGTGGACATAGTGAGAAGGTGGCCATCTGCACGTCAGGAAAAGAGCCCTCACTAGAACCATCCTGGCACTTTGATCTCAGACTTCCAGGCTCCAGAGCCATGAGAAAATTAATGTCTATTGTATAAGCCATCCAGTCTGTGGTCATTTGTTATGGTGGCCTGAGCTGACAAAGACATATGGGGTATCTAGGTAGTCAAATTCATAGAGATAGAGAGTAGAACAGTGGTTACCAGGGGCTGGGGGTAGGGGAAGTGGGAGTTCTCATTTGATTGGTACAGAGTTTCAGTTTAGGAAGACGAAAAAGTTCTGGAGCTGTATAGTGGTGATGGTTGCACAACAATGTGAATGTACTTCATGCCACTGAACTATATGCTTTAAAAAATAATTAAAATGGTAAATTATACCACAATTTAAAAAGTAAAAATTTTTTAAAATAGGAGGAAAATCTCCAACAACCTTAACAACTAAGGAATCTCAGGGGCCTCTTGTGGCCTTTCTGAAACCCTGATTCTGCATGATCATCCAAGGCCAAAGTGCCATCTCTCCCACAACCATGGACACAGTGAAGTTGCCCCCCTACTGGGGCCTTTGGAAGGCACACAGTTCAGCAGATAACAAACTGGAGAACAGATTAAGTTCTTTCTGAATGGGCTCTGGAGCTCCGCTGTCACTGAACTTAAAAGTCTTTTTCTCAAGAGGGAAAGCAAAATTAAGAAGAAAAATATGTTCGCAGCTGGAGCCTGAATTAGCAGTTTTGTCTCAAAAGCCTGGAAGGCACCTGGTCCCAGCAGACTTTCTATTGAATTTTATATGGCTTTCAAAAATAGACTCATTCTGAGCTGACTGGCAAGATTTCGTTCTGTTTGGTTGTCTAACACAATATTATCTAAGCTCAAGCCATCACACAACATTTTATTTATTTTTTAGCAGGGAGAAGCCTACACAAAATTACTGTCATAGCTTTCCTAGATTGAGTTGTAGATTTGAGAACTCGGGAAGCTTAGAACAGAGCAAAGCCCATGGTATCAGAGAACACAACACAACAGTCAGGCGTACAACGGACCAACACTGCAAACCAGGGTCAGGCAATATTTGCATGTTCTCAGAGCTTGTTGGAAATGCAGGACCTTCCACCCAGACCCACTGAATCAGAACGTGCATTTTAACAATTCCCTAGGAATGCATGTTAAAGTGTGAGAAGCACTGCTCCTCAGAGGGTGCTCTTCAGACCCCCCTCAGCCGAACAGCCTGGGAATATTTATTAAAAATGCATCTTCCATATACCTGGACAAAACTCTAATTCAAAAAGAAACATGCACCCCAATGTTCACAGCAGCACTGTTCACAATCACCAAGACACGGAAGCAACCTAAATGTCCATCGACAGAGGAATGGATAAAGAAGATGTGGCACATATATACAATGGAATACGACTCAGCCATAAAAAAGAATGAAATAATGCCATTTGCAGCCACATGGATGGACCTGGAGATGATCACTGTAAGCGAAGTAAGTCAGACAAAGACAAATATCATGTGATATCACTTATATGTGGAGTCTAAAATACAACACAAATGAACATATCTACAAAACAGAAACAGACTCACAGACATAGAGAACAGACTTGTGGCTGCCAAGGGGGAGGGGCGTGGGGGAGGGGTGGGCTGGGAGTTTGGGGTCATCAGATGCAAACTAGTATATAGAGAGACTGGATAAACAACAAGGTCCCACTGTAGAGCACAGGGAACTCTATTCAATATCCTGTGATAAACTGTAATGGAAAAGAATATGAAAAAGAGTGTGTATATATAAGTATAACCAAGTCACTTTGCTGTACAGTAGAAATTAACACAACATTGTAAATCAACTATACGCTAATAAAAGAAATTTTTTTTTTTAATGCTCCTTTTTGGATCCTGCCCAAGAACTAGGAGAATTACCTCTGACCATTGTTAGGCAAAGCAATGTGAGAACTGTTGCTGTAGTTCTCCCCCAAAAGCAGCTTAAAAACTCGCTGGAGGATTCGGCTTCCCCTACTCCCAGCCCAGCCCTCCCCTTTGGGAACGGGGTTCTAGAATGTGAGGTCTCCTGAGGGGGGGAGGGGGGAGGGAGAAGTGAAACCGTGCAGGCGGGATTCTAGGTGGCGCTGACTCTACACACCCGGTTTGGATGGATTATTAAGGACGTTTCTGTCTCTCTCATTTCATTCTCTGAACCTCAAGGTCTCTTTCTCATGCATGTGCGCGCGCGCGCGTACACACACACACACACTCACACACACACACACACACACACACACTCACACACACACACACACGGTCACACACACACACACACACACACACACACACACACACACACGGTCACACACTCCCAGCAGGGTTGAGATTAGAAAGGGAGTCGGGGGAGACCTCTGCACGCCAGTCTTTGACGCGAGGCTCAGACCGTCCCCCCGCGGATCTCTGAGTCGCTGACTGTTGTCCCCGGGACCGGGTGTGGCTGTCACCGCGGCCTCCTCCCCGCTTTCTGCAGTGATGGTGTCACCGGCCTGGCAGCTGCTTCCTCCGAGGGTTGGCCTGGATTCAAGACAAGTGCGCAGTGAGACCTAAGGGGCCCGGAAGGTCCTCCCACAGCTGGCAGTGGTGTCCAGCCCGCCCCACCCCCCGCCCCAGCGCCCCTCGTTCCTGCTCCGCACTCGGCACGTGCAAACATCCTGGGGCCTCCACTGCGCAGGAGGCCTTGGCCCCGGCTGCAGGGTGGGCTGGTCGCTAGGGTCCTCTGGGCCGGGCACTAGCTGAGAGCTACTGGCTCGAGAGAGAGGCCGGGAGCCTGGGGTACCGGGAGGGCCTACGGATAAGAGGGAAAGGAAACGAGGAGAGATGGCACTTCCTTGGTGGATTCTGAAGACCAGGCTTGGTGGGCTTGGATGAAAGCACATCCTGGACCGACTTTCACGCCACCACCCCAGCTGCCGCAGGGCCTGGGTGACCCGAGCGACCAGAACAGGATGCTGGGGCTGGAACAGGATGGCAGTGTCTGTCCTGCCCGGGGTGCTGCAGGCGAGGGTTCCGACGCCCCAGAGGCCCGGGCAGCCTCCATGAGCCCAGGGTGCCGCGCAGGTGTGGGCAAGGAGGTCTCTGAGAGGACGTGACCTCCAGGTGATCTGCACGTGGACCGGCCAGTCGGAGGCTCCTCACGCCTCCGCTGTCCTGGGACTGTGCCTTCCGCCTACTCTTCCCCCGGAAGCGGCGGTTTGGAGGAGGAAGCCTCGAGAGAGTCCGTGGGTGTTGAGACCATCTGGCCTGAACACCTGACTGAATCCCCTTCAGGCCTGTCTGGTGGGTGGGCGTGGAGATCTACTTGACCTTCTGCTTGGCGCCCAAGACCAGCCTCTCTGTAAGTTCCCTGCTTGTTGCACCTGACGCCAACCGGTCTGGAGCCGCCCCCTGTTTCTTCGCTCTCACGGGTACCTGATGCAGCTGGTCCACACTTAAAGTGGCAAAGATATAAAATGCGTGCTTACCAAGTGGGAGACTTAAATTTTTTTAATTTGTAACTTAAAATACTGAAATAATTTTGTATTTGCAAAAAAGTTGCAAAACATAGTGCAAAGAATTCCTAGAGGCTCCCTACCCAGCTTTCCCAAATGTTAACACTACACATGTAATCATAGTTCAATTATCAAAATAAGGACTTTTCTTTCTTTCTTTCTTTCTTTCTTTCTTTCTTTCTTTCTTTCTTTCTTTCTTTCTTTCTTTCTTTCTTTCTTTCTTTCTTTCTTTCTTTCTTTCTTTCTTTCTTTCTCTCTCTCTCTCTCTCTCTCCCCCTCCCTCCCTCCCTCCCTCCCTCCATCCCTCCCTCCCTCCCTCTCTCTCTCTCTCTCTCTCTCTCTCTCTCTCTCTCTCTCTCTCTCTCTCTCTCTCTCTCTCTCTCTCTCTCTCTTTCTCTCTTTCTTTCTTTCTTCCATGCGGCATGGCTTGTGGGATCTTAGTTCCCTGACCAGGGACGGAACGCAGGCCCTTGGCAGTGAAAGCTCGGAATCCTAACCACTGGACTGCCAGGGAATTCCCATCAAGGACTTTTACGTTGAAATGTATCTGATGTACAATATTACGTTCGTTTCAGGTGTACAACGTAGTGATTTGACATTTGCATGCATTATGAAATGATAACCACGGTATAGTGACCATCTGTGCCCATACAAAGTCATCACAATATTATGGACCACATTCCAAAACAAGGACATTGACATGGAAACAATACTATTAACGAATCTTCAGACATTTTTCAAATGTCATCAACTGCCTCGCGAATATCCTTTTCCTGGACCAGGATCCATCCAGGAGCACATATCATACTTAATCGTCCTGCCCCTTCAGTTTCCTTTGACCAGGGACAGAGTCAATGAGAGCCTTTCAGTGACAGATGGCTATGACAAGGACAACCCACTTGAATTTCTTGCTCCTCTGAAGTCACGTGGCTCTCAAACATCAGTGTTCATAAGAAACACCTGGGGAGCTTGTTTAGCACGTTCACTCCCAGAGAGACTGAATCTGTAAGGTTTGGGTGACGTTTGGGAATGTGCATTTTTTTAAATTAATTAATTTATTTAGGCTGCGTGGGGTCTTTAGTTGCAGCATGCGAACTCCTAGTTGCAGCATGCACGTGGGCTCTAGTTCCCTGAGCGGGGATTGAACCCGGACCCCTGCACTGGGAACGGGAATCTTACCCACTGGACCACCAGGGAAGTCCCCGGAATGTGCATTTTTGTTCAGCGTAGTGGGGACTATGGCCAGGCAGTCGGATGGAGGGCCAGACTTTGAGAAACATGCTCAGGTGAGGCTGGCACAGCTTCAGTTAACACTTGCACTGCAATCCTCCTTCTACAAGGACAAGCTGCCTCTAGTTCTTAAAAACATTTTCTGAAGCGTTACATGGACTCAGCACATTCCTAGAGACAGTGTACACCTGCGTCCCACCACTGCCCCCATTCATAACACAAGCGCCAGAGCAGCAGGTCACCCTGTTCCGCGCTTGGTGTTGTCACCTTTCCTTTTCTGCGTCTTCTGGGCAGTTGGGGGTTTGCTCTTTTGCGAAGTTTGCCACAAGGGGGCACCAGTGACTTCCTCCTAGCGCTAATATAACAATAGTGCTCATCAAAGTTGCCAAATTAGCAAACAAGTAGCAAGTCTTTGAAGAAAGAGTCATAGGACACCTTATCAGCCGGACTTCACCACCTATGTCCTCAACGATCTGGATCTTTTTGCCTTTGGTGGCATTAGGATGAATCCAGAACCACTTGCTTTGGGCTGTCTCTCCGCTGATAATACAGAGATCTATTTGCAGAGAGTTGGGTGTGCAGGCTTGGTTGGGTTTGCAGGGGTTTGATGTGGGCTGTCCTGCACAGCAAGGCCACTGTGAGTAATGCAGCAGTTGTGTAGAGGCTGAGACACAGAACTGCAGGCTTGACACACTCTCCCCATCAGGTCCTTGTGATCTTTTTCTTTTTACATCCCTTTCCCCTGGGGCCAGTGGCAGAAGTAAAGCTCTTCACACGTCTCAACACTCACCCTCATTATGCCGAGCCCCGTGCCAGTGGTGAGTTTATCGTTTAGTGGCAGAGAGGACTGAGACCAACATCTATGCTGAGCCCAGTGGTGGCTGGTACATGCTCAGCAACCAGAACTCCAAACAAACAAACAACAAAACAATTTTTAGTGTTTTCTAGTTTCCCCGGGGGTAAATACTCCCATCATGGCCGATTTCAGGCTATCAGCGAGATATCATTGAACACCGAGTTGGGAAGTGATGTGCAGAGCCCCAGCTGTACATAGTACGTCTACCTCATAAACAGTAGAAGTCGGCTCAGGAGTGTAAACTGGATAGAGCAAAGTAACTAGGAAATGATGAGGTCTGTTTGTTTATTATCTTTGATTTTAAAGAAATTTTGTGATAAAACACACGATATAAAATTTACCATCTTAACCATTTATTTCAGTAGCGTTAAGTATATTCAAATTGCTGTGAAGCCCCAGAACTGTTCTCATTTTGTAAAACCTAGTCTCTGTACCCACTGAAGAATATCTCGCCATGTCTCCCTTCCCCCAGCCCCTGACAACCACCATTCTACTTTGTTTCTATGAGTTTGACTACTTTGGATACTTTATGTAAGTGGAATCATACCGTATTTGTCTTTTTGTGGCGGGTTTATTTCGCTGAGCATAATGTCCTCAAGATTCATCCCTGTTGCAGCACATGACAGGATTTCCTACTTTCTAAAGGCTGAGTAGTATTTCACTGTATGTATATAGCACGTCTTCTTTATCCATTCTTCTGCTGATGAACACTTGGTAGTTTCCACCTCTTGGTTACTGTGAATAATGCTGCTGTAAATGCGGGTGTACAAATATCTCTTCTAGACTCTGCTTTCAATTTCTTATACGTATGTGCCCAGAAGTAGAATTGCTGGGTCATATGGTAGTTCTGTTTTTAGTCTTTGGAGGGTCTATCACACTGTCTTTAGCATTTGAACCACTTTACATCCCCACCAACAGTACACAAGGGTTCAAATTCCTCTGTGTCCCCACCAACACTTGTTACTTTCTGTTTCTTTCCTTCTTTCTTTCTTTTTTTTAAATAGTCATTATCCTAATGGGTATGAGATGGTAGTATCTCATTCTGGTTTGGGTTTGCATTTCTCTAATGGTTAGGCATGTTGAGCATCTTTTCATACGCTTGTGGCTATTTGTAATCTTCTTTGGAGAAATGTCTATTCAAATCACTTACCCATTTTTTTATTGGGTTATTTTGTTGTTAAGTTATGAGTTCTCTATATATTCTTTTATTTAAAAAATACTTTTTTTTTTTTTTTTTTTTGCAGTACGCGGGCCTCTCACCGTTGCGGAGCGCAGGCTCCGGACGCGCAGGCGCAGCGGCCATGGCTCACGGGCCCAGCCGCTCCGCGGCATGTGGGATCTTCCCGGACCGGGGCACGAACCAGCATCCCCTGCATCGGCAGGCGGACTCTCAACCACTGCGCCACCAGGGAAGCCCTAAAAAATACGTTTTAATTGAAGTATAGTTGATTTACAATGTTGTGTTAGTTTCAGGTGTACAGCAAGGTGATTCACTTATACATATATACATATATCCATTTGTTTTCAGATTCTTTTCCCATATAGATTATTACAAAATATTGAGTAGAGTTCCCTGTGCTACACAGTAGGTCCTTGTTGTTTATGTATTTTATATATAGTCGTGTGTGTATGTTTATCCCGAACTCCTCATTTATCCCTCCCCCCACACCTTTCCCCTTTGGTAACCACAAGTTTGTTTCTTATGTCTGTGAGTCTGTTTGTTTTGTAAATAAGTTCGTTTGTAACATTTTTTAGATTCCACATATAACTGATCTCGTATGATATTTGTCTTTCTTCGTCTGGCTTATTTCACTTAGCATGATAATCTCTAGGTCCACCCGATGTTGCTGCAAATGGCATTATTTCATTCTTTTTTATGGCTGAGTAGTATTCCATTGTATATATACCACATCTTCTTTATTCATCTGTTGATGGACATACAGGTTGCTTCCGTGTCTTGGCTATTGTAAATAGTGCTGCAATGGACATTGGGGTGCATGTACCTTTTTGAATTATGGTTTTCTCCAGATATATGCCCAGGAGTGGGATTGCCGGATCACAGAGCTTTGTGGTACGTTTTAAAATCAGGAAATGTGAGACCTCCAACTTTGTTCAAGATAGTTTTGGCTCTTCAGGGTTCCTTGAGATTCTATATAAATTTTAGGATGGATTTTTTTCTATTTCTGCAAAAATTGCCATTGGGATTTTGATAGGGATTGCTTTGAATCTGTAGGTTGTTTGGGGTTGAACTGACATCTTAACAATATTAAGTCTTCCAATCCATGAACACAGGCTCTCTTTCCATTTATTGATGTCTTTATTTCAGCAACGTTTTGTAGTTTTCAGTGTATGTCTTTCATTTCCTTGTTTAAGTTTATTCCTAAGTATTGTATTCTTTTTGATGCTATTGTAAATGAATTTTAAAAAATTTTCATTTTCAGATTGTTCATTGTTGGTGTATAAAAACACTACTTATTTTTGTGTTTTGATCTTGTATCATGCAACTTTGCTACTTTTGTGTATTCGTTCCAACAGGTGTTTTTGTGAAATCTTTAGGGGTTTCTCTATATAAGGTCATGTCATCTGCTACAGAGATAGTTTTACTATTTCTTTTCCAATTTGCATGCCTTTTATTTCCTTTTCTTGCTTAATTGTTCTGGCCAGGACTTCCAGTACTATGTTGAATAGGAATGGTGAATGCAGGCATCCTTGTTTTGTTTCTGATCTTAGAGGAAAAGCTTTCAGTCTTTCACCACTGAGTATGATGTTTGCTCCGAGGTTGTCCTATAGGCCTTTATTATGTTGAGATAGTTTTCTTCTATTCATAGTTTGTTGAGTGTTCGTATCATGAAAAAGTGTCACATTTTGTCAAATGCTTTTTCTGCATCAGTTGAGATGATCATGTGGGTTTCTTCCATCATTGTGTTAATGTGGCGCATTATATTGATTGACTTTTTATGTTAAACCCTCATTGCATTTCAGGTCACTTGGTCATAGCGTAGAATTCTTTTAATGTGCTATTGAATTCTGTTTGCTCATATTTTGTTGAACATTTTGCATTAATACTCATCAGGGATATTGTTCTGTAGTTTTCTTTTTTTGTATGATTATCTTTGTTTTTATATAATTTATTTACTTGTAAGTTTATATAATTTACTTTTTAATAATGGCTGTTTAACAACCAGTTCATAAAATTCCTGAAAATTTAACAGTTGATTCTCATGAGTCACTGTGAGCTGGCTCCAGCATATTACTGTCCAGACTTTTCATGTGTCTTTTCCTTTTGCAATTTAGGCCACAGTAAATTGACTTACTTAATTTCTCATAATAGGAAGGGCAAGAAACGAAGGGATTTTTCCATTTCACCTAAGATGTCAAATTTATTGGCATATAGTTTTTAATATTTCTTTGTATTTTAATTTCAGTAGAATCTGTAGTAAGGTTTCCTCTTATACTCCTGATATTGGTAAATTGCATCTTCTTTTTATTCTAATTTGTCTGGCTAGAGGTTTATCAATCTTATTGATCTACTTGGAGAACCAGCTTTTGGTTTCATTAGTTTTCTCTATTGTTTCACTTTTTAAATTTTCCTTCCATTCTGATCTTCATCATTTCCTTTCTTCTGTCTGCTTTAGGTTTAATTTGCACTTCTTATTCTAGTTTTGTAAGGAGGTAGAAGTTTAGGTTATTATTTCTTAATTTTTGGTATAAATTTCCTTCAAGTGCTGATTTAGGTACATCTCACAACTGTTGATATGTATACTTCCATTTTCCATAGTTTTCCAGTGTCCATATGATTTCTGCTTTGACCCATATGATATTTAGAAGTTTGTTATTAGGTTCCAAATATTTAAGGGCTTTCTAGATCTTTCTGTTAATAAAACTAACTTAATTCTATTCTAGGCAAATACATTGTATGATTTAAATCCTTTTAAATTTATTGAGATTTGCTTTATGGCCCACAGTATGGTGTACCTTGCTAACATTTCATGTGCATTTGAAGCAAATGTGTATTCTGCATTTGTTGGATGGGCTTTTCTTTTTTGATACCATCTGACAATCTTTGCCTTTCACTTGGGTTGTTTAGACCATTAGCATTTAATATTATTGATGTGGTTGGGTTTAAATCTACCATGTTCATATTTGTTTTCTATTTACTCTGTCCTCTGTTTCCTTTTTCTTCTTTTTCTGTTTTGTTTTGGGTCAATATTTTTTACGATTTTACTTTATTTTCTTTCCTGCTTATTAGCTGTACCTCTTTGTGATTTTAGTGGTTGCTTTAGGACTTAAGTATACATCCTTAACTTGGCACAGTCTACCTTCAAGGGTCATTATACCATTCTGAGTGTAGGATCAGGCCCTTAGGCCCTCTTCCTTCCCTGACCTTTGTGCTACTGTTCTCATATATGTTCCTTCTCCTTGTGTTATAATGCCATAATACACTTATTATTTTTGCTTCAAAAAGCCGATTATCTTTTAAAGACTTAAAAGATCAGGAAAAGAGTTTTAATGCATACACATATATTTACCATTTCTGATGGTCTTTGTGTGCACCCAGATCTCTGATACCATTTTCATCTGCTTCAAGGACATCCTTTAACATTTCTGGTATCGGACGTCTGCTTGCGATGAATTGTCAGATTTTGTATGTATGAAGAAATAGTTCACCTTCGTTTTTGAAAAACAATGTTGATAGTTTTAGAGTTTTTTTGTTCAGTAAGGATATTGCTCCACTGCCTTTCAGGTTGCATGTCTTCCAGTGAACATCTGCCGTGATTCTTATTTCTCTGTAATACGTCTCTTAAAAAATTAGTTATTTTAAAGATTTTTCTCTATCATTGATATTTAGCAATTTGATTATATGCTTTAACAAATTTTCTTCACGTGTGTGCTTGTGGTTCGTTGATTTCCTGAGGTCTGTGGATTGTCTTTATCCCATTTGGAGAAATTTTGGTCCTTTACTGTATTCTGAACACCTAAGCCAGAGTGAGCCTGTTCTGACCACACCACTCCTCTGCTCCAAAATCCTAAGTCCTTAAAGTCACCCATCAGGCCCGCCGCGAGCAGCCTCCCCAGTGCCCTCTGACCTTAGCTACTCCTCTCCTCTTTGCCCGTGCACCAGAGCCACACTGCTGTTCCTTCAGCAAACCAGGCGCACCCCGACCCTTATATGTATCCTCTCCACGCCGCCTGCCCCATCATCTCTGTGGGCACTTCTCTGCCCACCCTACCAGAAACGGTAACCTCCACCCCATCCTGGCACTGCTTCTTCCCCTCTCCTTGCTTTACTTTCCCCCCAAATACTTACCATGACACAATTTAAATTTTACATATTCATCTTGTTTTTATCACTCAATGAAGTTATAAATTCCATGAGGGCAGGAATTTTTTTCACTGTAGTAGGACCTAAAACAGTCCCAAGCATACTAGGTAATCATTCAATAAATGATTGTTGAAAAAAATGAACTGGAAAGTAATTGCTCACATTCCCATGACCGGCCCTGCCCCCCACCCTTTACTGAATGATTTTAATTAAAGTCACACAAAAGTTCTTGGGTTGAAAAGAAAAGCAAAAGACCACTACACATTAGTTTGTCAACATGTAATGCCCTGGGTTTATTTTGTGAGAATTCTATCACAATTTTTCCAGGTGGGATTAAAAACCTTAAGGATAATGTATGCCATTGGACTGGGCATTCAGACTTCGGTACTGACAAAGCACTAGTAGTAGTCTGTTAAGTACCATTCTCTTCACAGAAGAGAGGTCAAATATTTCCAAAGGAAGGCACCCGATATTTGTGGTTCTGGCCTCGCAGCCTTCTGGAGAATCTTAGAAGGAAAAAAGCTGGCTGGCTGTTTTTAGAAACTGGAATGATGATACACGTACAGCAATCACTGCATTCTTCTCCCTTATATCCTTTTTGTAAGAACAAGTAAAGAATGAAGTCTTTGAAACGATTCGACAATAAAAAAGTACAATTTTTTTCTTGTGCTAAAAAAAGGGCAAGACAACATAAACTCCAGTTGTAAGGACTCCATTTGCATACTTGATTTAACACTTTCTGGTGTGGAAGGAAATGGGACTACTGGGCTGTTTGCAGAGCAGCAACATAACATTAGTGCTTTAAGTACCAGAAACTACCCACAGCTCTGTGGGCAGGTGGGGATGGGAAGATTCAAGAGACTTCATTTTTAGCTCGTTACTTGTCCTAATGATAGTAGACCAGGAAGATCCCCATTGAACAGTACATTCCCCATTTTTAAAAAACTGATGCCTTTTTTTTTTTTGTAAAATTCTGTATGTATGTCACCATTTTTTTTCACATGATACACAGAAAACTCAGGGACCCAGAGGGGAACCAAGTTATGTTATACCATTTACAAAATACCAAGGAGTCCACAGCTACCTAACACATTTACTACAGCACAGGAACCAATGAAGGTACAGTGTACAAAACTGTAAACACGGCACAATAAATAGATAAAACAGCAGGTTCTGCACCATGCACATGATGTGATGACACCTCATCTCTACACACTCTCACATCTCACACTCTTTGTTGCAATTTATTTCCCTCCCCCCCACCCCCAAGTGCAAAGCATCACAAATGAACATCTCTGTATTCAAGTAACATATATACAAGGGTATTACAAATATGCAGTACTGTACAGATAATTGCTGTATTCTTAATTTACAGATGTTGATTTTTTTCCCTATTAACAGTAAGAAAAGAAAAATTGAAGCATGAGAGATGAGCATTGCTGTCAAGTCCCCACAGCTGCCACAGAAACGCATGTGCTGCATCCCATCATCCCTTGCATTCAAAACGCTACCGATGCATAGCACCTAATCAAGCCCCCAGGCTGCGGCTCCACTCCTGAGGAAGCTACGTCACCTCCATCGCTACTGTATTGTCTGCTATGTTGTTGAGTGCTGGCTTTTCTGATTCATGATTTTCCCTGTTGAAAAAAGTTCAATAAATTACTTATCTGCAATCAATTTAACAAATCAAGATGCTCTTCCCAATAAAAAGTTTAAATGTTTTTAATAAGAGAGATCTGACTCTTTTGCGACAGGACAGCAAGTAGAGGAATGTGAACTATTACAGTTTATTATTAGGAACACACAACCGGAAGTCAGGCTTGTGTCCGCTGCACATTCCATGGTCAACTACATTACCAACAAACCTGTAGTAGCACCCAAGCAACCTAGATGTTACAACACATAAAGAATAACCAAGCTTTAGTTTATAGTTCAATCTCCTCCTCTATTAAACCTTTCCTAAGAGTTTTAAAAAGGAACAATGTGAGTGAAGATCATTCATGTCAGGACTTTTAAGTCCGAGTTTTCTCTACGTGGAGCTGAGCAATCAGAAGACCAGGGTCCCCACTGCCCCTGCCCTTCGACTGGCGACGTGCTCGGAGAGCTCAGTTCCTCCTCTGGGTCTCAGTTCCCTCATCTTTATTTATTGCTAAATTTTATTTTATTTACTTTTTTATACAGCAGGTTCTTATTAGTCATCCATTTCATACACATCAGTGTCTACACGTCAGTCCCAATCTCCCAGTTCATCACACCACCATCCCCACACCCCCGCCGCTTTCCCCCCTTGGTGTCCATACGTTTGTTCTCTACATCTGTGTCTCAATTTCTGCCCTGCAAACTCAGTTCCCTCATCTTTAAACAGAGGGGCTAAAGTAAGTGACACGAACGTTTCCCTTATACTTTGAGTCTCCCGCAGTTATATAATTCTGTAGTGATGAAAATCACATATTATACATTTAAGTAAGAGCTGTAGTCGTTTGGCTATAGCTATGACTAGACCCAGAATATTAAGAATGGACGAGCACTGAGCAGATGTGACTACCACTTAAGTTCAGAAGCAGAAGGGATGCACGGGTCCAGAAACTAAGAGCTGCAGAGTCTGTTGCTACGAAGCCTGCTCCCTGCCCTGGGCCACTCCCAGCTGCGGAAGGCTACGCTGTCAGAGCGGCAGCCAAGATGCCTCGAAGTCCGGCCACCAACCACTCCAACTTCTACCACTAATCTTCCCAAATCTCCAGACAAACTAGGTTACTTGTTAACCTCTGAAACATATACGTATTTCCCCAACTCTTTTCTTCCTCCCTCCTGCCCAGCCTAGATGAAATCTGATTTTTTTTTTTTTTGGTAGAACATTCCCAGAATATCCCTGGTGTAAAAAATATCTCTTATATGGAAATTATAGCCACACTCTACATGCTAATTTGACAAGCATATTATATTTTGTGATACCTCTACAACAGTTTTTACCTATTATTTACAACTAATATTATTTAACTTTTCACACTTTTATGCTCATCTTCTAACTCAACTGAAAAGTCTTGTCTTTCTCTTTTTGTTTCCCCTCAAGTAGACAGCAAGATTTTAATTCCTGTTAATGTTTAAAACAGAATAGAGCCTGAGCAAACATTCTAAACCGTCTACTGAAACCTAAGAAAACAAGTTAGCATCGAAAATAATGGTCTGATTAAAAGTTGACCTGGCATAAATACTGTAACCCTTTACATTATTTACATTATCGAGAGGCTTAATTAGTGTACTAGCCATGGTGGGTTTTATCAATTGTCTACGTGAGAAGCTGTGGAAGAAATCATAAGCAGAAGAAACATTCTGAAGAGAACTCCTTCCATCCAAAGGTGAAATAATGAGTGAGAATATTACAAGCTCTTATTATACTAAGTCATGTCCCAATCATACATGCAACATTCACTCTACTCCCTTTAAAGTTCAAATTCTCAGCAATATTGAATTATAACATTTATCTGATTAGTTCTTACATAAATAAGGAATTCTCATCTATACATTTTTAATGTATATAAGGAAAAGAGCAAAAAACACAAAGAAATAAGTAGAGAGCAAAGCCAGAGAATTTAAGTCCGATTCCATATTTTTCAAACACTTGGGGCTTACATAACTACTCACCGTGGCACTGCATCGACAGAGGATGAAGATGGGACCTTGGAAACTTGACAGTTTGCTGCAGCAGCCAGCTTTAAGGCAGACGATGGGACAGCACTTAAAGTCCTAGGTATGTGTCGTGCGTTTATGGGGGCAAGAGAGTTTACAGTGGCGACTGATGAAGGTACAGTTAATCGGATGTTGTTCCCAATCAGAACCTGAGTTGTTGCAGAGCTGGCAGCAGTCACTGGGTGACTCGGCGCGCTGTGGGAACCCGCCGCCTGCGTCACGTTCGCAGGCTGTAGCAAAGCTGGCCCTGCCGTCGACGGACTCGTGTGGACAAGTGCCGGGGGTGTAGTACTACTGAGGTGTAAGCCCTTGTACACTCCTAGGGAAAAGGAAAGCAGCAGCTGAACAACCGCAACTCTGCTCCTTGTTTATTACAGACATACGTTACAAACATTATCAAAACACCTTAAATGACTTTATCCTTACCTGAGGCTGGAAGGACGCCATTCACCCCAATTCCAAGCACCACATCCTCCTTCATCTTGAATCCCATCAGTTGTTCTGATGTCACCAAAGCAGAAGCAGCAAACTGAGCGCTAGCAGAATCCAAAGTCTTGGAAACAAAACCCTGAAAAGCAAATACAAGACAAGTCTAATCAGCACCACTGAGTCTCAAATTATTAAAGCTACACAGGTTACCAAAGTCAGTCTGCATATAAATGGAAGTCGCAAACCACTGAAATATCTTCATCTCTCCGACAGGCATAAATTTGATTAATGTTCAGATCATCTTATAACTCAAGGATTATGAATTTTGATCTTCTTATGTGACAATATATAATATGGAATTACCAAAATAAACCTCTTATAATGTGGAGAGAGTAAACCTCCAACACAAAGTGTTGGACAAGAAATATGCTAGTAAAACATTTTAGTGATTTGCAATGGATGAATCAATTCATATAATTTGAATAAGTAAGTATGTAAAACTTCCTTCATCTAACTTACACATACATATACACACGTGACCAAAGGCACCTTTGGGACAGTAAGATAACTAACCCTTTAGAACAGAAGGAACAAAACATCACATTCTAACTCAGCCTAGAAATTAAGAAGCCCCTTGAATTTTTTCCTTTTTTTTTTTCCCCCCCCCCTGCAGTACATGGGCCTTTCACTGCTATGGCCTCTCCCGCTGCGGAGCACAGGCTCCGGACGCACAGGCTCAGTAGTTGTGGCTCACAGGCCCAGCTGCTCTGCGGCATGTGGAATCTTCCCGGACCGGGGAATGAACCCACGTCCCCTGCATCGGCAGGCGGACCCTCAACCACTGCGCCACCAGGGAAGCCCCCCTTGAATTTTTTAAAATGAATTTTTCCTCTAAGATGCTTAGAGACACGAATCTCAGCCTTTAGTTAAGGCTTAAATATGTTTAAATGGCAAACATTTATCATGCTTTAAGTTCAAAAGTGATTTCTTTTAATAGTAAAAGAGGTTATTTTAGCATAAATTTTAATAATAATTAAAACTCTCCACATAGAGAGCTGGGTGGGGTTGTATATTAAAGAGGTACGTTCACAGACTACAGGTCAGACTTGAAGACAGGGTCTCCATCTCATCTGACTATGCTTTTTAGTTTTACTTTTTAAAATTGGGAGCAGAGGGCAACAGCTTCTATACTCACCTATAACGTTCTTTCTAAACCCTGCATAGAATGGCTATGATGTAGGTTCAGGTGAAAGCCACTTTTCTGCTGGTTAGATGCAAGGCTCTATGACAACAGTTGGTAATTAGAGACGAACTCTGGTGGGAAACCCTGAGGGATAATCATAAGACAGACAAACCCCTCACCTGTGGCGTGGTGGTGGAAGAACTACTACTTGCTTGCTGTTGCTGAATTTGTGCAAGCTGCTGTTTCTGCATGAGTGCCAGCTGCTGCTGGTGTTGCTGGTATTGTTCGGCTGTAAACGCTGAACATAAAATGAGAAAACACTTCATAAAAAGGCATGGCTATCACACACATCTTACAGTACACTAAAACAAATTTTACCATTTAAGAAAAAATTTGCGCAGAACGAAAGCATTTTAGCATCCTGTTAAAGATCACTTCCAAATGAAAATTTCAGCGTTTTTATAACCACACTTCACGAGAGTGGCTTGAGTTTAAAGAAAAACAAAATGAAACTTTCCGAGTTGCACATAGGAAAGAGAAGTGCTCACTTCCCAAGTTTCAAAACCATTATTTTTTGTAAGCTGTGACACTTGTGCTAGACAGTGTAAAAGGTAATACCAGCTTTTTTCATCCGCATATTTGAAATTCAACTTTGCACTGAGCTTGAGAAGAAATCTGATAATCACCATTTCGTTTCTAGTTTATTTATACTACTGTCCCAATGCATTCAGATGATCCCTAGCAGTTCTGTGTAGAAATACTAATTGTTCTACATACTTTCTAATTTTAGTCATTACAAAAATTTCCTTCATATGAAATATCAGGTTGTTGGTTTATTACTTTTTTTTTTTTTTTTTTTAAAGAACCCATCCTTTAAGTTTAACAGGAAGAAAAGAGGCTCCAAAGGTTAATTAATTATCCCCACCCAATTAACCCACCTGGAAAAAATCCAGTCAATAAGAACGGAGATGTTTATGTTGGTTTACTGTACAGAATGATGTCTGAGGAAAGACACTGTGTTATGCTACTTATGTTTGTTTATGGAGAGCTCAGTTCTAAAAAAAACAAACAAAAAAATGTTCATTTATTACTCCCCCAAAAAGTGTGTGCAGTTTTTAAAAAGGAAACCTTTTTCTTTTTTTCTTTTTTTTTGCCAATTTAAAAAAAAGAAAAAAAAAAAAAAGCACATTTAATCACAACATCTGACTTTAAGGCTTCTTTTAAGAAGCCTGTGATGGTTGGGTAAGAACTATTTAAAACAGAAAAAAAAGGGTTATCATGCATCCCTGGGTACTAGGGAATCTATAAATCATGCATATTTCCTCAATCTAAAGTTTAATGTTTTCAAAATACTGTCAGCAAATTTGTTGTTGTCTTTAAAGACATTTTGATCATTTCTTTAGAATATTACTTCATCAAGTTTTGCAATTTTCACTTATAACTCATAAGAATCTTTATCCCCCAGGATACAGCTTCTACCTAGGACACCTACAAAATGCTCAGATAGATGTTAACTAGAAATTCTACCATATTTTGAACGAATCAGAAAACTGTGAAATAATGTTTAAGACAACCTCAGAAGTTATTTGTATTTACACAGGTTTTTATACTTGCGCTGAACTAATTTCTTGGGTTACAAAGGCAAAAAATAATTTCTTGTTGGAAAAATTCTACTTTTCATTTTCTTATTTTGGGTGTTACAAATCTGTTTAGTAGATGTATGTCCTTTGATGAGTTTCTCTTCCTACTATGTTTGTAATTCTCAGATCTGAATTCTACCGGAAAAAGCTTTTATTGATAATAGGATAATCCCTAAATATTGACATAAACTTTCTGTCAACTTGACCATTTCCATATAACAGAAACATGTTAAATCAGAACTTGAAGAAAAAAAAAAAATGCTGCCCTGAAAGAGTGATTATAATTAAAACAATATCTCTATGTTGAAAAAAAATCCATAAAAGCAATTGTTTAAAACTAAAGATCTTTAATTTATTAGATAGGTTCGCTAATATGTTTTTGCGATTTCTACTTTAATTTCCTAAGCTTGAGTGCGTTGCCTAAATCTTGAATTTCCTGGTAGGAGATATTTAATAAACTTACAAAAAGAAAAAAAAAAAAAGGACCATTTCTGGAAGGTCACGTCATTACACATCTAAAAAACAATAATTTAGCATTCACTGTTAAGATCTATATACAAAACTCCATTTATATGAATGAAAATATTCTTTTGCAGAATTCTGCTGGTATTTGTTTTAATTTAAACATTAGCAATATTAAATTAGAAATCGATTTGAATAAAGGTTCCAAATATTTTTGCCCTACTTAAATCAACATTTCACTCCTCAGTCTCTGAGGGTTTTGTGAATTTCACTTTTTTTTTTAAACAACTGTTAACTTCCTCCAAATACAGATTTAGAAATAAAAATGCAACTGACATTTTAGATCACGAAGGCTCATTGAGATTTTAGATCCCTGTGTTAGCCTATTTCTTACATATCTCTATACTCCAGAGTCTAGTTATAAAAATTTCCCCTGAACATTTTTGATAAATGTTCTAGAAGAAATGCACAGAGTAACATATAAGCTAGAAGTGATGGTAATAAAAACCATGGGTCTAGGGGCCAAGAGATCTTGATTTTTCTTTCATTCTCAGCTCTGTCATAACTGGCTGAGTTCACCTGAGCATTTAATCTTTTGGGGCTCAGTATGTTCATCTGAAATTCACAAGATTAAATTAGGTCATCATTAAAGTCCTTTTCAAGCCATGAGATGCTAAGATTTTATATTTCTTCTGAGAAGTAAAATTCCAATCCAAAAGGCTGTATGAATGAGTAGGAGAGCTTGGACAAAGGCAAGGCAGTAAATTTGGGCAAATAAAATCGGAGCTTGGTTTTGCACTATTACTTACACAGGAAACTGAGCAAAGTCTAACCAAATGCTAAGTGGAAATAAGCAAAAATGAGCATATTTCCCCGTATCTCCATCAAGGTAAAGCTTTTAGGTTGTATGTCTACCTCCAGATATTGTGTGGTAGTCAAGTTTGCAGTTCACATAAAGATGGACAAGGTGGTTTTGTGGACAGATCACCAGACCTCGAATCAGAATCATTTCAAAGGACCAAAAAATTTTAGATCAGGAAGGATTCTTGGTGATTTCCTTCTATAATCTCACACTAGAGATGAAGAAACTTTCATCTGAGGTCACAAAGATATTTAGTAGTGGAAGGGGAAACGAAACTACCCCCAAACCAATGAGATTTTAAATATAAAAAGAAATAGACAAAAGTGTGTTTTAGATTTAATATTATTTACACAAAAAAATCAACCTTTTTATGTACCAACAGTGTGCATCATGTTTTAAAAGAAATCTCATCTATAGAGCCTCGGACAGACAGGGGTCCAGGGATGCGAGCAGAGTCACGGGAGGGGCAAGATCAAAAGCTGAGAACAGGGAAGGAACACGACAGGACGTCAAATATCTGGAGGACACCACGACGTGGGCGAGCAAGAAAACTTACTCGGGGTGCTTCCGAGGGCAAACAGGACCTGCAGATTTAAATTTAAGGAGGCAGCTTTTGCTCGATATATGGACAAACTTTCTAAACAAGACCCCCAAGTGCAGAATAACCTGATGTAGAAAGTTGCTGCATTTTAATCTGCCCCTAGAGGTGCCAAGGCAGAGGCCAGAAACCACCGTTGTGTGGGTAGCTTCTAACAATCCCCTGGGGCAGGAATTTAGATGAAATAATCTAAAACTTTACGAGTCCACGTCTTATGCAAGGACCTATCATGTGGCAGGTGCACCAGCGCCGGGAATGGCCTAGCGCTCAGCCCGCTGGCCTTTAAGTCACATTCCTGTAGCTGGAGCAGATCAGTGGAATGACTGGGGGCGGCAGGGCTGTGGGGGGAGGGAGGTGACAAGTACTTCGGAAAAAGTAAACAATTTGAAAATTCAGTTTGAGAAGATGGAGTCTAGATTACCAAAGTGCATACTTTGTTAAAAAACCCCAAACAACCAAACAACCCCAAACACCTGTTTTAAAAGATACTCCTCAATGAGAAATTTCTCTGAGCAGTACACAGGCAGAAAATTATTTTAATGCAGGAGAGAATGGTAACTCTAAAGGAATAAACCTAAGCTGAAATGACTGCAGACGGTATTAGAGTGCGACCGCCTCATCAGCAAGCCTGACTGACAGCCTGGAGGCTCACGAGCACTTACCAGGCCCCTCAAACATCCAAAGCTTGTTGCAATTCGTGTGACAGCAAAACACGACCAAACCTGAATGCATTTGGCTGAGAACGTCTTGAACGTGAGGTTACTTGTGGTCAAACTTTCCACTGAGCGTGACTATTCTCGCACTTCACTACACAACTGTAGAACTATTAATGTATTTCGCTATGGGTGTTACTCCAGAATCTGCTGAGGAAGTAATTCTGAGTTTTGAAAGACATCTGGGTAAGGATAAGGTCCCACAAATCTACAAAATCTAACAATGAAAATATTCAGTGTTCAAATCTAGAGTTCCTTTTTTACCGTAATATTAAAATTTTATGCTAACTAATAAGGACCTGAGTACAGCACAGGGAACTCTACTCAGTGCTCTGCAATGACCTATATGGGAAAAGAATCTAAAGAAGAGTGGATACATGTCTATGTGTAACTGAGTCACTTTGCTGTACAGCAGAAACTTACACAACATAGTTAATCAACTATATACTCCAATAAAAATATTTTAAAAAATTTATGCTACAAATAGAAGTAAACCGCACTGCTGAGTAAGCTATAGATATTGAGATTTATTAGAACCTATCATTCTTGCTACAATTTCTTATTGACTTATGAAAATAAACCAAATCTATACTGCAGATACGGGAGTTTGGAAAAATGACTTAAAGTGCTGATGAAATTTCACTGGGAACTAGGAATTCAAATCCTGAACATATAATGGTTTTAAAATCACTTTTCTGTTTTCAGTCTTTCTGAATTACAGAGTCCTTCCTAATTATGAAAAAAGGTATTAATTCTGAATCTGATAGCCCCTCAAACACATGCAAATGAATACTTAATCACTGAACAAACACTAAGCTTTCAAAGATTTTTTTTTTATAAAGTTTGTTTTTTTTTTTTTTCCTTTTCTCTTTTGGCTGCACTGCCCAGCTTGTGGGATTTTAGTTCCCCGGGCAGGGATTGAACCCGGGCCCTCGGCAGGGAGAGAGTGAGAAGTCCTAACCACTGGACCGCCTGGGAATTCCCCAAAGATATTTTTGTAGTTAAAAAAACTTAGAAAAATGTATTTGAAAACTGTCCAAATCGCATACTAACGATTATTTAAAATATACAATTTATCCTTAAGTACTAAATCCAGTCCTAAAAACTCTAACACTGTGTCATTCTGCTGTACAGTATCCAGAGGCCCAAGCACTCTAGCACTGACAATCCAGGCTACCGGTCTGACTGCACAGCTCTGCAAAATGGTCAAGACAGGGAAGCAAGCAAAGAAGGCTCTGAGCAGCAGCTGACACAGAGGCTACGAAAGCTGGTGTGTTAGAACTCAGGCCTTTGCCAAAAACAGTGGCTCCTGACAGCCTCATTAGGATTTCCTATTTCAAAGCGAGAACAGGCCCCCCCAGAGGCTTATTTAGAAAAGGGATAATCAGTCCAGAGGGCGTCACTATGTCACACACACACATATTAATATTTAAAACAATGATAGAATAATAAAAAATGGCTAAATCAAAACCCACATATTTGGCTTAGGCGGCAGGCAAGTATATCAGCTGACTCATACGTCATATAATGACTGGTTAAGTTCTAAAGTCAGTGTGGTAAAAATTAAGCCTTAAAAATTCCTTTCGCATGTACCACGACGGGTCCATCTCCTCCCTTCAACAAGCCCGACACAGCTGCGTTTCCTCTGGCATCACACTAGGTCAGTTTCTGTGGCTGAATACCGGATGGAGCAGTTTGGTTTGTACCTGGGGGCTATATACCAAATGAAAAACAGAATCTTTAAAACTACAATTACATCGACAAGATGAGATGCTTAATAGAGCGAGGCAGCAATGCAGGCACTGACGCTGCAAGAGGAACAGTAATAGACTCACTTCTCCCGTTCCCAGCGTAGCTCACTCTTTTAGTTCAACTGTATTTAGAATCCTGTATAATATCTGTACTGCTAAAATTTTAATTTTTTCTTCAGGGGCCTATAGCTGAATTCCCTTAAGTTAAAGCTACACATGATATGAGTCCATTGTTACATACTTTATAGAGCACGAATTGAAAAGCTTTAGGTTTCTGGAATGTTCACAAACATGAAAGAATGAAGCATTACCCTAAAGCAACCTGCAGGTATCTATTCTCTAAGTATACAGGAAGATCTAGTAAAATTTTAGGGAAAATTGAAAACAATTAGATGCAACAGGAAAAAATTGATAAACCCATTTAATGCTATCACATATACAGGGGAAGGAAATGATTAAAAAGAAAATTATACAGTTATTAAAGATTTTTTTCAGCTATACTTTTGGTAATACTACTGTTCCATGTTCACCTTTTAACATTCTTTGGCAAACACAAATCAAGTTAAGTTTTACAGTATCAATGCTTACTTAAGTAGTATGGCAAAATGATTTACATTAAAAAAAATCACTGTAAGAGCCTTAGGATAGTTATATGACTTTATTTTAAGAGGTGGAGAAGATAAGGAATTGACAGAACAAGCCCATTTTCCTACGTCTAGTCTCATCTCAAAAGAATTTTAAACAACTTAAAAATCTGTATCAGGGAAACATATTACAAGTTTATACTACTAAAATCTCTACACTCACATATATAAGTCCTCCTTCATAGTGAAAAATACTTCATTTTGATTTTTAAGACTATAAAAGCAGAGAGAAACTGACTCTTCATGATATAGACTCTGAAATTAATGGGATTATAAATAATCTGTTAGGCAGGCCTCAGAATAAGTTAGATTATCTTCTACTTGATTTCTGAAATGTTATTATTTTTCTTATGAGCTGAATGACTTCTGCTTCGCAGAAGTACTTTATTTCTAACCACAAAGTAAATTAGTTTATGGAACCTTTTCTGAAGGTCTTTAAGAAGCACATTTTCATATTTATTAGGTTTAACTGTAGCCTTACCAGACAATTAGGGGGACAGAATAAACATCTTTATAAAAATGTGTATGGCAATTTTAACAGTGAATTTCTATAATCTATATGCCTCACACAACAGATATTTGCTTTAAAATAGAAAACTAAAATTTGAGGAATATTTTAAGTAGATGGCATTTATTTTAGACACATTTCACAATGTAGGCATAATGCTAAAGTAGGTATTACCTGAAAATGTTTGTTCCAAAATTATTAAAATAATCCTTACACAAACGTTGTTCTTTGAAAAATTAGTTTCCCTCTTACAAATTATTCTGAACGACTGTGTAAGCAGAGAAAGCTTGTATATCTATCGACTTGCGGGCTTAATTTAAAGCAGTCTAAGTAAAAGACCAGAAAAGTGTCCAAATATAAAACACTATCAATTTATGGTCCATTTTCTTTTTTTTGTTATTTGAAACATAATAGTTGAATCTTGGCTGGTAGTTCACAAAGTGTATCCAGGAAACAAATGTCATATATCAAATAGCAATAAACATCTTACGTATGTGGAAATGTTTAAATGAAGACACACGTACCATCAGGACTCAAATAAATACTTAAACCTAGACTGTTAAAAAATACTATTTTGAGAGAAAAGGACTTTTAGCTGTAAGTGTAATAGACCACATATTCCAAAAACTGATGAACCCAGTGCTTCTACAGAAATGCATGTCGTAACGAAGGAACATACCAAAGTGCGCTGAGCCACTGCCGCTTTTACTCTGCGCAGAGGCGCTGCATGTCTGGGTCCCGGGTTGTGCTGCTCCTGTTCGACTTACACTCCGATACCATTTTCTACAGGAGACTCCATCACTGTCACTGTCACGTAGGGATGGTGTCCGAGGCCTAAAATGCCGCCATCTACATGATTTGATATTGACTAGTATCTGACTGAGGTCTTTAGAGAAAGATTTGTCCGAGGTATTTGTTTCTGAGGTATTGGCAATCTGATTGACTGGAGAATGTTGTGGTGAGGAAAGCATTTCCAAATCCAGATGGCGAAACATGCTGTCATAGTCCGAGTGAGCTCTGTCCAGTAAGACCCTGTTAAAAATAAGGCACAAACAGACATATAAAACAGCTACTCCTCCACGTCCCCAAAAGCCACCTCATACTGAATATTTAAGAGCTATAAATTTGATTATTTCATTATTTGGCTCTATGGGCTAAAATCTCAATTTCTGTTAAGGTTCTTTCACTTTATAATGATTCGATTAAAGAAGAAAGTAATCCGCCTTAAAGAATACGGTGTACTATCCATCTTACAACAGCTAGAGTCTTCTAACAGGTCTACGGTTGGCTTTACTGTCACCATACAAGAGAATCTGACTTTTCACTTCCATTATGAAGCACCAAATCATTCATGAAATATTGCTAACATTATCTATTTAAGCAAAAACTTCATTTTTTTGGGGGGGGAGGGGTTAGGTAGGAGAAAAGCAGTAAAAGGTATATGATCTTTGGATATTTTACACTATTAAAATTTTTTATAGACAAAATATTTGAAGCTACCACTCGAGAGGATATATTTTCATTTATATAAACTTTATAAATGATTCCATCTTAAGATGTTAACACTGACTCATGCTAGTATCAAATAAAATATAGCCAACGTAGAGAATTTTCACTACTATGATGTCAACATAACGATGGGGTTGAAAAAGCACTCAATAAAATGTATTTGAGTGACTGGATAATTCTAAACTAAGGGTGAAGTGATAATAACTGCAATCAAGATTCAAAAATGAAAGCAATGTGTATAAGTCATTAACTGACCGTAAATTATACCCTTAGCTTTCTTCCTCAAAGCACCTTGATGATTTACCTGTTTTGCCTTTTAACTTTTTTTCACTAATATTATACGAGTGTCTTTCTTTTCCTTCGCTTTCATGTGTTCTGCAACTCCTCCCCCCTCCCACACACAACTTCTCACATAAAGGCATCCAGAGCGTGAAGGGCTCTATCAGGTCTCAACAAAGGCAGGCGTCCTGACAAGCTGACGTCCAGATCAGGTCCTGCACGGACCCTGGAGCCTTTCCACTGCCGAGTTAACTGAGTCTACCAGTTATATGACACTTCTTAGCTTACTTAATCCTTTTTCTCAATATCTCCCAGAGCTCCTAAAACGATTTTTTGTAATCCTGATTTACACTTGCCTTCATCTATCTCAGAGGCTTTCGCTCTTGGGAAGAAAAGCAGATCCATTAGGGAACCATTAGTTATGCACTAAAAGCTATGGTTGTATAAGAAACAGGTAACCAAGTGGTGAAGTATCTCAGTGAACAGAATCAGTGAAGAATGGCAGACGGGGCAAAGCGAGATCTTTAGAAGGATCACCTCACTTGAAGCGTTAGATCCCCATCGCCCACCACCTAAAACACCCCTCTGCTAGGAGCACAGGAACGCCTTACCTTCCACCGCGCCCAACCCGTCTTCGCGCAAATCCGATACACCTCTGGGGCACCGTCAGGGTGGTCAAGCAGTAGCGGTATCGCACATCCCCTAATCCTCCGTCGCTAGGACTAGTCCAAGGCCAGTTGCCAGTTTGGTCTAAGTGAGGCTTAAAAAGAAAAATCGTAATTATTTTTTTTTGTCAGCTCCAGGTAAACAGTTTGTTACTTAAAAAGAGAACGTGAAACTTACAGCATAGTACTGACAGCCTGCCTTCCTACGGAAAGCAAAAGGGCCATCGGGATCATTCTCTTCCTCAGCTTCCGAAGAGCCAGACAGAACCTTTAAATAAAAGGAAGTGAGTCAGCACACGCGCCTTCCCACATTCGCCGTCTGCGCTCATGAGCCATCAGGTGTCCCTGCGCTCACCTGGGAGAGAGGCTCTTCGTCCGAGCTGGGGAAGTCATACTGGTTCAGGTCCTTAGCGCTGAAAGCCGGCAGCGCAGCGGGGCTGGCCTGTCGAGGGGCGGCAGCGGCTGACGGAGGCAAGACTCTGGGCTTCTTTTCATATTTACGTTTAGGTCGGATAAGATCGGCCTTGTCTTGCTGCAAGACAGTCATGAATTACACACTAGCAACCACGCTCAACAAACTGAAAGATTGGGGGCAGTTTTATTTTTTTTTATTTTTATTTTTTTATTTTATTTTTTTTTTTTTTTGCGGTATGCGGGCCTCTCACTGTTGTGGCCTCTCCCGTTGCGGAGCACAGGCTCCGGACGCACAGGCTCAGCGGCCATGGCTCACGGGCTTAGTTGCTCCGCGGCATGTGGGATCTTCCCGGACCAGGGCACGAACCCGTGTCTCCTGCATCGGCAGGCGGATTCTCAACCACTGCGCCACCAGGGAAGCCCTGGGGGCAGTTTTAAAAATAAGTTTATTGCTGAAATGAAGGCATTCCCACTCATAAGAGATACGACAAGACCCTTAACATTTTGTCATCTTCTATTGTGAAGTCTTAGAGGTTGGTCTCTGTGAAAACAGGAATATGTTTCTACAACCTAAACATAATCATAATCAAGTAAAAGAAGAGAAGAGAAGTTCTCCAGCTGCTGAAATCCTTGAACAACAATTAGTATTTACTGCTGGCTCCTGTACCTGTTTCTTAGTTTTCTATGAAAATTCTAGGAGAGAATTTTTAAAAAGGGACGTCTAGTCTTTATTCTAAAGAATTAACAAATCAATATTGGGAAAGTAATAATGAAAACATATACACAAAGCAAACGTCAGATAACTGTTAACACAGTGAAAAATAAATCCATAATGCTGAGATATTAAAAAAATAAAGACTAGTCAGGGCTTGCTAGCTAAACAATGAAAGGGAACTGCGAGCAGTTTGAGAGGATACAGCTATGACACCATCGTATAGGGAAACACCACGGGAATGAGGCGCACAGGCAAGAGTGGCAGCAATGAACACAGTGCATGATAGAAATCTGTGCGGCAGGCGAGGGCAGAGGCTACGCGGGGTATGAATCTGAGGTACAGGCAAGAGGCAAGAAAGATCAGAGGCAGAGATGATATTTGTTAGGAAGAAAAAGATCATGGCAGGTATCACGGTTGACATAAATATTTATACCAAGTTTTATGCAGTGTATGGCATTACGGTTTTTTAAAGAGAAGTTAATTATTAAACCATGAGGTATCTCTCTTTACAAGTTCTACTGCTGTATCTACAGGCCAGTCTTAAATCAAAAGCTGGCTTTCACGGTAGGGTTTATATACATATTTTTTCTTTTTCACTCTGAATCTAGGGATAAAATACCACTCCACATTATCAGCTACTACCGCCCACAGAAATGTTTATCACCTTATTAGCTTTAAACTCCTTCACGTCCATGGCTTCCTGGTGTTTGAACTGGCTGCTGTTGGTGAGGGGGACAACGGGGATGGAGTAAGCCGGTTTCACGGGCTGTCTGTGCGCCATGACCTCAGACACGATCTCGCCACTGTAGTCACCCAGACTATACCTGAAATGGCCAAGAAAGGCAGTTGAAAACCTTAGTTCGGGAAGCACTCATCCTCGTGACGACTAAGAACTAACTGAGCTAGAAACCCTGATTACACCTAAGGTAACATTACAGGTAAACTGTATGCTGAATGCTTATTAAAACTAAAGGTTACATAATTCCTGTTGTTTCTTTCTTTTGCTTTTTGGCTTACAGCTTTATCTTGGCACCATTAATAGATAACGGTGGGAAAGAAAACACAGGTTTAAATTTTAACAGCAATTTTGGTGAAAGATTTGGTGGAGATGCTGAAATTCATGTCTAAAATGGTGCTGAGGAACTTTCTGCTAATTTGAGTTGCCTGTGCTATAAAAAAACTAACTTTTCTGAAAGGAATCGCAGTAAACTGATTGGCGGTTTTCTCTGGGAACAGGGACGAGGAAACAGGGGCGCAAGGCCTGCAGTTTGCATTGTGCTCCCTGCGAAAGGGTCACCTGAGCGTGAAGTTCATGGGCCCTGCCCGCTCCCCTCTTTATACTTCCCTGTTAAAAAGCTCAGTTAAGTGTAAAGAAAAAATTCAGTACCATCTAGTAAATAAAATAAAAACTTGAGAAGTGACAAATGTTCTCTCCCTCACAGCCCTGCACACAACTCAAGTAAGGGCAAAAGAATATGATTTCAAAATGTAAATACCTGCAATAACTGAATAACTGAATTTTACTGAACCCAGTCACTTTAAAAGTGAAAATAAAGAGAGGAACGTATGTAAAATTATACAAAGCATACCACAGCACACATTTCAGTAGTCTCTATTATTAAAAGAATATGTTTCTGGAGTTACAGATAATTGCTTAGGACATAAATTAACTCTACACAAAATTCTAATGGTACCACGCTGCTAATGCTATTAAAATATACTTTACCTCTTTTCCATAATTTCCAGTGTTAAGTGCAATAGCTCCCTTTTACTCTTTTCTCTTCTTTTTATCATCTCTAGAATAGTAACAGCCCGACTCAGATCTCGACGCAGCTTAAGCATTTTTTCATAAGAGGCTTCATCATTTTTTCGATTCTGCAAATATGAATTTGCTTTGTTTAATGTCAATAAGCATTTCTGACTACTGGCATTCTGAGTATAGCTAGTGATATATAAGAATATATATATTTGAAGGGTGAGATCAGAATTTAAAGACACTGAAAGGGAACACGGATTACCAGGAAATCAATTCTGAATATGGTTTTTAATGGATTAACATTAAAATATATCATTAATAACTCTAATGAATTTTAAGGCTGACATTTTAAATTAATATTTTTCATTACAATATATAGAAAGTCTGTCTAAACACAAATTAAAACACAGCCTTCAGATACTGAGCTACTCATAAATAAATTTTCTTACATCAAAAAAAATTACAAAAAAATTTCCCCAGGTTCTCTTACTTTTCGAGTCTGCATTTTTTCAGTTCGTCTTCTAAAAGCCACATAAGGATCATTTGTGCTGGAACCATCTCGCTTCTCTTGTTTTACTGATGGGATAAGAGATGGCCCTCGACAGTTTTTTCTCTTTTTAATCCAGTATTCATAAACTTCTCTAATTAATTCATCGTCTTCTTTCAGCAGTAGTTTGGCTTCCTGCAGACTGACTGGCTAAATGTAAAATCACTATGTCATTTTCACATAACACAAATAAAAGGCTCAAAAGTACCTCTAAATTTAAATGACAATAATCAAAATAACAGCAGTAACAACAGACATGCTGAGCACCTCGCCCATGTCAGACCATGAGCTAGATGCTTTATATAAATTATTTAATTTTCGCAACAATCCTGCAATGTTTATCCATCTATTTTACAGATGGGGAAAGGAAGGCACAGAGAACTTTAAACATACTGAATATCACACAGGCCAGTAACGGGCAGAGATAAGACATGAACTCATGCTTGTCCAGAGCCTGCTTCCTTACCCCTCTCCCCAGCATTACACTGCTTCCATATGGAAGAGAGATTTATATAGACATAGACACACACTTAATATATATACACAGTGCAGCTGTACCTGCTGACCACTGCCTTTTTCTAGACGGTCAATCATCTCCTCAAATTGCAGTGGGCAGATGTCCATTTTCTTCTTCAGTTTATTCACAAACACTTCATCTTCAGAATCCAAGTCATAATCGGGCTGTTCAGCGTCCAAACTAAAAGCTGACAGAAGAAACCACAGGCAGCCGTTTACTATGTGAATACACGGACAAAACCTCTCACAGATGTCTGGAAAATCGCTAAAGACATTGGAAAGATTTTTGAAAGATTTTGTTTTCAGACTCACAAACAATCTAAGCTCCCCACACTTAAAGTTTAAGAAAGAGGGGACTTCCCTGGTGGCGCAGTGGTTAAGAATCCGCCTGCAATGCAGGGGACACGGGTTCGAGCCCTGGTCAGGGCAGATCCCACGTGCAGCAGAGCAGCTAAGCCCATGTGCCACGACTACTGTGCCTGTGCTCTAGAGCCCGTGAGCCACAACTACTGAGCCCACGTGCCACAACTACTGAAGCCCACGGGTCTAGAGCCCGTGCTCTGCAACAAGAGAAGCCACCGCAATGAGTAGCCCACGCGCCGCAACAAAGAGTAGCCCGTGCTCACAACTAGAGAAAGCCTGCGCGCAGCAACGAAGACCCAACGCAGCCAAAAATAAATAAATAAATAAATTTATTTAAAAAAAAAAAAAAAAAGCCTGTTCTGGATCACTCCCCTTCTTACTTTACAGTCTCATCTGTTAAGCATTCGAATGTGCTTGATCACCCAGAGAGGAAGCACTGTGTCTCATCCATGTCTGCACGTCAGCGCAGAGGCAGTAAACGCGTTCATCTTGTGTGCCAGCTCTGCACGCAGTACTCCACTGCAAAGCATTTGGATTTTGACTCTATTCAAGTGGGAAAAAACCCTGAAAACACCTGCAGTCAGCGTGGTGACGTCTGTGACAGGAGCAAGGCGGGGGCCTCTGCCTGCCCCACGGGTGCCAGCCCTGCTTCAAGACTGACATAGTGTCTGGCCCACAGGAACCCAACGAATATTTGTGGAACTGTAACGCTATGCTTCATTTTCATTTTCACCTGTATCACACTTGTGTAACATTCCTAATTAAATAAATGAATATTCAGATCCTTCATAGAAATCTCTATACGTTACCCTCTCTGCACCCATGTTTCCTGCACCATCGGTCCTTCAATGATTCCCCACCATCGAATTCTGTTTGCTGTTGCTATGTAAACAGAGATTTTGGAGATCCCCAAGTGGTTTAAAACTGTTGGATTAGGGGCTTCCCTGGTGGCGCAGTGGTTGAGAATCCGCCTGCCGATGCAGGGGACACGGGTTCGTGCCCCGGTCCGGGAAGATCCCACATGCCGCGGAGCGGCTGGGCCCGTGAGCCGTGGCCGCTGAGCCTGCGCGTCCGGAGCCTGTGCTCCGCAACGGGAGAGGCCACAGCGGTGAGAGGCCCGCGTACCACAAAAAAAAAAAAAAAAACAAAAAAAAAACCTGTTGGATTAAACACACTTGTTGGTTTGTCCCTAACCAAAAAAATCCGTATCTGTGGAGTAACCACTAGCCACGTGTAACCAATTAGATTTAAATTAACTTAATGCAAAATTCAGTAGCCACATTTCAAGTGCCAAGTATTACATGTGGCTAGTGGTTACTGCTGTTACCAGATGCTACAGATTATAAAAACATTTCCATCATCACTGAAAGTTCTATTAAAGAGTGGTGATCCAGATAATCCAGAAAGCCAAACTGACAGGGACCAACTATCAATGTTCTGCCTCCTTAAGGGTGTATTTTATACATTTAGGGTCTCGTTTATACATTGCTTTGGCACCCTCCACTATAAAATTTATTTTTCTTTAGAGCGAATCACATTTACAACGCTTAATTATTCATAAAAACTAAACAAGCCTGCCTAGTATCACCCTACTTACGCATTATCAAAATACACTCGACATACTTCTGGCATACCTTACATCATCAATGACAAGTCACATCCAACAAATTACAGCACAGAATGGCGGTGGGAACGGAAGGTTCCCAGCCCAGGGAGCTCCATGTCTTCGCCACTGAAGGTAACAAGTACCTGAGGGGCTGCCCCTGCCTCTGCCAGGAGCTGGCCTTCAGTTAACGCAAACACATCTAAGACCTTCAAATATGAGGAGAACCAAATCTTGTTCAGATATAAAATATTAAAACCCTAGAGAAAAGCTAACATGCAAAAACTCACTTTAGGATTTCATTTGACCAAAAAACCACAGCCAATGACTGAAGTGTAATTTGGCTTCAGCCAAATGTCCAACTCACAGCTCAGCTGCAGCTGATAAAGATGTAACATATGAATCATGGTTCTAGAAACAGGAATATCTTCAAATTTCCTGGGCCATGTTACTGAGTGCAGAAAACAAGGTCTAAAGAGGAACAGGCAAATGGGTTGCCTCTTCTAATTGGGTTCTAACAAATACAGTGAGCCCTAGTTAGCCACTAATTGTTAAACAATGGGAGCCATACTGCAGAAGCTGACTCCGTTTAAAACATTCTGCTAGAGATAAACCCACACATGCATAGGGCTAAACAAAATACAGTATTCTATAAAGATGGAGGAGAAAATTCTACAGAAAATAAACCTAACAAAAAGAACACAATAGTACACATAAATTGATTAGATTATTTTAAAGGAGATACAAAGTGGTACAAACCACTGTGCTTAGAGTCCACTAGTAAGAGGTGAAATGCACATAAATGTCTATGTAACAAATGCCATATTACGGCTCAGACTAAGTGTGCACAGGTAGGTATGTCCATAACTCCAAGCAGCATTTTTTTTTTTTTTTTTTTTGCGGTACGCGGGCCTCTCACTGCTGTGGCCTCTCCCGTTGCGGAGCACAGGCTCCGGACGCGCAGGCTCAGCGGCCATGGCTCACGGGCCCAGCCGCTCCGCGGCACGTGGGATCCTCCCGGACCGGGGCACGAACCCGCGTCCCCCGCATCGGCAGGCGGACTCTCAACCACTGCGCCACCAGGGAAGCCCCAAGTAGCATTTTTTAATTACAGGAAGCAAATAGTGAAAGGGTATATGGGTCCACAAAATGGCACAAAATGTAGACTGGGAACAGAATACAAGTCCTGATGGAAAAGAAGGCACACTCTTCAAGGCTGAGGAGAAACTTCCCACAGCAGGGATGGCACACAGGTTTCCGCTCAAGCACTAGCTCCCCAGTACTGGTAACATCTACTTGCAAAGACCCTGGAATAAATTCTGGGCAGCAGAAAAGACCATCGTAATAGTGGTATTTACTGTGGGGTGGTAGATATTTGACATCCTTGCTTGGAGCTAAGAAGACAAAAGTGATCACTGGCTAGCTAGATCATGAAATTCAACTTCTTTCTATTTATAAACTACACAGTCACTTCTAGAATGTACTTGGGGAGAGTAAACAGAGAACCCCAGATCTGAAAGATTTGAAATCCTACATATGAAGTCCTTTGTAGGTAAAGTTCTGCTATATCTGCATGGTTGGTTGATGTTATAGATTTTATCTGTGAGAAAGTAAAACCAGAATAATGGGGAAAGGGAAGGAGAAAATGGAATCTTTCAGATTCAGGGCATAAAGAAAGGATACATCTGTTCTGAGAGGTAATAAAAAAAAGGAGGCTCTGGGCTTCCCTGGTGGCGCAGTGGTTGAGAGTCCGTCTGCCGATTCAGGGGACACGGGTTCGAGCCCCGGTCCGGGAAGATCCCACGTGCCGCGGAGCGGCTGGGCCCGTGAGCCGTGGCCGCTGCGCCTGCGCGTCCGGAGCCTGTGCTCCGCAACGGGAGAGGCCACAACAGTGAGAGGCCCGCGTAACGCAAGAAAATAAATAAATAGGGCTTCCCTGGTGGCGCAGTGGTTGAGAGTCCGCCTGCCGATGCAGGGGACACGGGTTCGTGCCCCGGTCCGGGAGGATCCCACGTGCCGCGGAGCGGCTGGGCCCGTGAGCCGTGGCCGCTGCGCCTGCGCGTCCGGAGCCTGTGCTCCGCAACGGGAGAGGCCACAACAGTGAGAGGCCCGTGTACCATCAAAAAAAAAAAGAGGAGGCTCTACAAGGGTCTATTTTTAAAAAATCTTTTTATTTATAAATAAATTCAAACTTACAAAAGCCTCCAAATAAAAACAGCACAAGGGACACCTGCATATCCTTTACCCAGATTCACCTGCTGTTCAAACTGTACTCCATTTGCTTTATCACTTGCATGTGTGTGTCCTCTCCCCCTCCACGTGTATACACACACACATACCGCACACATATACACACCCCTCCACACACTATTTTTTTGAGCCACCAGAGGGTAAATCACCTTCATAATGGCTCTTTCCTGCTAAATACTTCAGAGTGTGTTTCCACATAATCACAGTACAGTCATCAACTTCATATTCCACTTTTGCCAGCTGATCCAATAATTCATTAACGTTTCCCACTACAGTACACGACCACTCTGGGATCAGGTATTACTTGTACTGGTGTCTCTTTAGGCTCCTTTACTTTGGGACACTTCCACAGCCTTTCGCTGTCTTTCAGGACACGGATGACGTCCCTTTCAGGAGTATCACCACTGCCACTGCTAGCAGGGTGCTCACTCTGTGTCCGTGGGGTTTTCCCCACTGTGTGTGATTCGGTTATGCTCTCTTAGCTGCCACACCACTCGACTCTGTTCTCAGTCCTTCCCAGGGTCTCACAGCTAGAGGCACATGACGTTCATCTGTTTCTCATGAGTGGAGATAACTGAGCCCACCAGTCAAGACACTGGCCCATCACCCCACCGTGTAACTGCCGCCCAACTAATGAGCAGTGTGTGGGGAGAGTTGAAGGCCACGGAAATGTCCTGCCCCTCGTGAGAATCTCCCCTTACAGCGAGCACACACTGGCGATTCTTGTGTGGCTCAATCTCGGTCGCGCTTAGCACGAGGATGATTCTCCAGCACTCTCTTCCCACGGCACCGTTCAGCTCTTGGCATTCTGTACTGTAAAACCACGAGACTACACTTCTCCCCCATTTAGCATGGCTTATTACCAGTATGGACTCAAGAATTCCTACTTTTTCCATGTTTATAAGTCGTTATTAATAACTGTACCCAATTATTCCACTGCTTAAAATGTCCCCAAATTAGCCAGTGGAAACTCCTATGTCCCCCTGTGATATGCCTCTGACATTTTTGTGAGTTCTTAATTTCTGGCATAACAAGATGTTCCAGGTTTATCTTGCACTTACCCTGCCCCAGCCCTGGAATCACCCATTTCTCGGCGTATTCTTGGCCCTATTTAGTGGGGAACAGATCAGGGAATAGGTGCTAGGTGTTACTTATTGCTACTGAATATTTTTTGCTTCTTGGCTCTACCAGTGGACAGAACTGGAAATGTACAGATCTGTGTCTATACACATACATATATACATATTCAAATATACACAAGACTGCCTGTTAAAAAAAGATTTCCTTTGAGGATTAACAGGAGAACCTTGAGACCCAAGCGCGAGGGGAAAGGGGAGAGAGAATTGTTCCTGCCTATTCTGGTCACAACTGTTTTTGTCCTTTCTGCCAGTATGAATAGGAAAGGAGGAGTCCTAGCTGTATAATCTAGAAGCCTACCAGAGCACCAATCAAAAGAGAAACAACATTAAGACGCTTTGGAGCAGGAGATGTTGAAGAGCGCTCTGAAATAGCTTAGCAAGTAGCCACAGTTTGGAACTATAAGAAGGGGACGATGGTTCTAATATAGGTTTCTTCCTTCACGGCTCTGGCAGGAGAAAATTATGCTCTCTTTCCTAAGCCTGTTAAAGACAAGAAAAACGTTGAGATTTTCCAAATAAATGTTCAATGAAATGTTAACAAATAACATGTAATGAATATACTTGGAAAATGCTAGGTTAAAAGAAACTTTCTTTTTTAACTGCAAGATTCCCAGAGCCTATAAGTAATATGCATTGTAACTCTGGGGGTGGAAGGAGAATATAACAGGCAATAATTCTCAAACGTGTTTATCATTACTTGTTTAGGCACTACTAATTACCATCTTAAAAACTCTGGGCTTCCCTGGTGGCGCAGTGGTTGGGAGTCCGCCTGCCGATGCAGGGGACGCGGGTTCGTGCCCCGGTCCGGGAGGATCCCACGTGCCGCGGAGCGGCTGGGCCCGTGAGCCGTGGCCACTGAGCCTGCGCGTCCGGAGCCTGTGCTCCGCAACGGGAGAGGCCACAGCAGTGAGAAGCCCGCGTACCACAAAAAAAAACCAAAAAACAAAAACCAAAAAACTCCAAGGAGCAGTTTGTGTTAATTAGTTTAAGAGTTTTACAAAACAGAAATTATGAGAATTGAAATGAACTGATCTACATACATAATTCAAGGCAATGTACCCTTCATAAGCGACTTGTTAGACCACCTGCCATTCAAGATTCAATTTTAACTTTGCAGAAATTTACAGTATAACTGGCCTTTTCTTGTGTATTATAGTATACTAAAAGCCAATACCAATTTTTAAAGAATTAACATCAATTTTACACAATTTCTTCCAGAAAATAAGAGGGAACACTTCCCAACTTGTTTTATGAGGCCAGTATTACCCTGATACCAAAACCTGACAAGGTAGAGCGCGCGCGCACACACACACACACAAGACTACCAACCAATATCTTCTATGAACTTAGATGCGAAACTCCTCAATAAAATCCCACCCAACAATGTATGAAAAAAATAATACACCACAGCCAAGGGGTATTTATTCCAGGTATGCAAGGCTGGTTCAATATTTGAAAACCAACCAATGCAACCTATCATATCAAAGGCTAAAGAAGGAAAAAAATCACATGGCCTTATCAACTGATGCAGAAAAAGCATCTGACAAATTCAACAGTCATGCTACAAACTCCCAGTACCCTAGGAATACAAGGGAACTTCCTCAATCTCATAGAAGCAACTACAAAAAAAAAAAAAACCACACAGGTGACATAATACTTAATGGTGAAAGACTAAATTCTTTCCCTGTAAGATCAGGAACAAGGCAAGGATGTCTGCTCTCACCATTCTTATTTTAAGATCATATTCAAGTTCTAACCACTATACTAAGGCAAGAAAGAGCAATTAAGGACATACAGGTTGGAAAGGAAAAACAAAACCATTTCTATTTGCAGACCACGACATGATTTTCCATTCAGAAAATCCCAAAGAATCTGCAAACATCTCCTAGGACTAATATGTAATTTCAGTGAAGGCCACAGGACATAAGCTCAACATACAATTAAGCTGCATTTCTGTATACAGACAATGAAAAAGTGGAAACCAAAATCAAACGTGCAATACCATTTTCAATTGTTCCAAAGAAATCAAGTATAAATCTAAAAAAAAAAAAAAGGTACTAAAAAACCATGGCTCTCTATGATGAAAATTATACAGTGTCAACTTTATAAAAGAAATCAAAGAAGACCTAAATACTTGGAGGGTCATACGGTGGTCATGGACTGGAAGACTCAACACAGAAAAGACGTCAGTTCTCCCTACAATGATCTATAGGGTTAAATGCAATTCCTATAAAACCTCAGCAGGTTTCTTCGCAGATACAAACTTACTGTAATATTTACAGGGAAAAGCCCCAGAGTACCCAAAACAATCTTGAAGGAGAAAAATAAAGGAGGAAGTACTCTCCCTGATGTTAAGGATTATCATATAGCTGCAGTAATCAGGACAGTGGTACTGTCTTGGGATAAACACAGAAATCAGTGGAATAGAATACAGAAGCCAGAAATAGAGACACATCAACGTGCATAATTAATTTCTGGCCAAGAAGCAAAAGCAATCCATGGAGGAGGGATCACTTTTTCAATAAATGGTGCTGGAACAATTAGATACCCAGAATGGGGGCAGGGGAAACACCGTGACCTAAACTTCACACTCAAAATTGATCATACACTTAAACGTAAACAGCAGGGCTTCCCTGATGGTGCAGTGGTTAAGAATCCGCCTGCCAATGCAGGCGACATGGGTTCGAGCCCCGGTCTGGGAAGATCCCACATGCCGCGGAGCAACTAAGCCCGTGAGCCACAACTACTAAGCCTGCGCTCTAGAGCCCGCAAGCCACAACTACTGAGCCCACGTGCCACAACTACTGAAGCCCGTGCACCTAGAGCCCATGCTCCCAACAAGAGAAGCCACCACAGCAAGAAGCCTGCGCACCTCAACGAAGAGTAGCCCCCGCTCGCTGCAACTAGACAAAGAAGAGTAGCCCCCGCTCACTACAACTAAACGAAGACCCAACACAGCCAAAAATAAATAAATTAAAATAAATAAATTTTTAAAAAATGTAAAATGTAAAACTGTGAAACTTCTAGAACAGGTCATAGGAGAAAATCTTTGGACCCCAGGCAAAAGAAAGAGTATTCTTAGAGTTGATACCAAAATCATGATCTGTAAGAGGAAAATTGGTAAATGGATCTCATCAAAATTAAAAACTTCTGCTCTGTGAAAAACTGTTAAGAGAATGAAAAGACAAATTACATACTGGGAGAAAATATTTCCAGATCACATATGACAAAGGCGTGTCTAGAATATATAAACAAAACAAAATCCTCAAAACTCAACATTAAAATAAGCAATCTAATTAGAAAATGGGCAAGAGACCTGTGCAATGACTTCACCAAATAGGATATATAGATGGCAAACACATGAGAAGACGTTTAACATATTAGCCATTTAGAGAAACACAAATGTAAAGTACAATGAGATATCACTGCGCACCTATTAGAACGGGTAAAATTAAAAAGTGATAACCTCAAATGCTGGCAAGGATACAGGAGAAACCGGATCACACATACACTGCTGATGATAATGTAAAACAGTACCCCTCTCTGGGATACAGTGTAGACGTTCTTGTCAAACTAAAAATGGACGACCCAGCAACTACTCTTAAGGTATTTAAGCCAGAGAAACAAAAATTTATGTTCACTCAAAAATCTGTACATGAACACTCATAGCAGCTTTATTTGAAATATCAATAGTTAAAATCTGGAAACTACCCAAATGTCTTTCAGTGGGTGAGCAGTGAAACATGCAGCGCACACGGATCACAGGAAAACACTGCTCAGCAGGAGGAGAGAAGGACTACTGACACACGCAACAGCTTGCATGAAGGTCAAGGAGGCTACGCTAAGGGGAAAAGTCCATCTCCAAAGGACAGATACTGCATGACTCCACCTATGTTACCTTCATCAACAAACACAATTACAGAGACGGGCAGAACAGATCACTGGTTGCCAGGGGCTAGGGGTGCATTTAAAGGAGCAATTGAGTATCTTAATTGTGGTGGTGATTACATAAGGCTTCACATGTTCTGTGAATCTATAATCATCCAAGACAAAATGTTAAAAGAAATCCAAAGGCAGCTAACACGAATTTAGCTGTCTTTATTAACATTCCAATGTAATACATCTTTCCAAATTTGTACTGATGCAAAAAATTTTTTCCCAAATAATTTACAATTCTGCTCCCATTTTATTACTATTATTTGATTACAATGTCAGCAAAGTCAATTCCTTTTTAAATATAGTCCCTTTTGACTCTCCTGACCACAATTTAATCCATGAGCTACGAATAAAATGTGGTTTGTGAATTTTGGTCATCAATAAGCAACTATTTGTAAAACATGCATTCGAATTTCTTTTTCTGATAGTAATGATAATGTAAATTGATTAATGTAGTTTTATCTTGCTCAATGCTGCTTTAACCTAAAAGCCTGTATTCGTGAGATAATACAGCCTGCGACTGTGGAATGCAATGTGGTTCTAGTTAACAGGTAGAGGAAGGATCAGCTCTGGAACTTTCACATTGACATGATTTTCCAGAGAACTAACTTTTAGGTCCTAATATTGGTCAAAATTGTTTAGAATGCCTGTGTCTGACATGTTATTAAACACATGAGTGGGCAAGAAAACACATGCCACTTGTTTGGTTCACTTCAAAGTAGCCTTTAATAAATTGGAAAAATTTCTTTTTTTTTCTAAAGGAAGTCAGTAAGATTAGGTACAAGTCAGAGGTAAAGATGAAAAAACATTACAAGTTAAAAATATCAAATGCCAATACAGAACTGATAAGAGTCAATACAGGCATTATGTTTACTTTTAGTTTTCATATTCAAGAAATAGTTAAATTAAAAAATGCTTAGAATCCAGGACAGGAACTAGATCATATGGAGAGAGGTTAAATGAGTCAGAAAAGTAGTTAATAAGGTGGAAACTGGTCAAAGCTAGTTTCTCTATGTCTGTAGAAAGAACAATAAAAACAGAACAGATTTATACTGTACTGAGAAAAAGTTGAGACAGGCCCCTGGAAAAACCTCTTGATCATAAACGTCAGCAAGACCACAATGAAAGCTGTAGCAATTTTACCTGAGTAACCTTTCAATTATGTGTTTAAGTTGTCCACTACTTGGGGACTGAGTGAATGAAATACATTTGCCTAAGTCTATAAGCTCTCAGCTGTTCCCATCATCAAATGTGATTAGCTATCAAAGGATCATTTCCAATGAAGAGCCTATCAGTACCAAGTGAGACAAGTTACCAATGAAAAACCCTGAATTTTTAAAAATTAGGGGAATTCTCTGGCAGTCTGGTGGTAAGGACTCAGCACTTTCACTGCCAAGGGTCTGGGTTCAATCCCTGGTTAGGGAACTAAGATCCCACAAGCCGCGCAACTCGGCCAAAAAAGAAAAAAAGAAAAAAATTAGTAGAAACACAGACGGGGTTGGCAAACTACAGCCCGTAGGCCAATACTGGGTTGCCATCTGTTTTAGTCAGTACAGTTTTATTGGAACGCAGAGTAAAACAGCTGTGACAGAGACTGAATGATCCGCAAAGCCTGAAATACTTACAGAAAAGTTTTGCTGACCCCTGACTTCTATTAAGAAATTCTTTTAAGGCAATTAACACTACTATTTCTGAAGAGTAAGAAAATGATTTCTACATCTAAGGTATATTCTTTACCCTACTCATCTACAGTAGCATAAGGTCCCATGTTGAGATGCAGCTAAAACTCTGCGATGAAAATGCTATCTTTTCCGTCACGCAGAAAGCTCAAGCACAATTATAAAAGGTGAAAATGGGCTCTAATAACTCTCAAGCTGATTCTGGTCAGTGAAATGGGTACTGAAGATGGCCCCGAACTGATAAAAACCCGCGGAGAGTTACAGCAGAAGAGAATGCAAAGTACCATTACCGACGAGGAGCTACTTACGCTGGATGTGAATGAGCTGCTTCGGCATCCTGAACTCCCCGGGGTAAATGGACTCGTAGTACGCGATGTTGCTTTCCGCCTCCGGCACGGGGATGACCATGTTGTCGCGCTTCTCGCCGTACACCTGCTGTGCCGAGATCGCCCGCTGGAGGTGGTGTTCCTAAGAAGAGGGAAAAGAGGCAAGTCACGTGTTACAAAACCAGCAAACAGAGCACGTAGCCTCGTGAAGAGGTTTTCATTTGTTTTTAAAACGGAGGAATTTTAGTAGCCTTGCAAGGATGCTAACAATACAGTCGTGGTAACAACATTCTGAATAGAAACAAGATTTTGTTAGATACACTGTGTATTTCCTCAATTTAAGAAAAGGTACTACACCGAAATTGAGAGTTAAATTATACAAAAGATTCCAAAAACTGACTAAAACTGTTATTAAAAAGTTGGCATTTTACAGTGACTTCCCTGGTGGCGCAGTGGTTAAGAATCCACCCGCCAATGCAGGGAACACGGGTTCGAGCCCTGGTCCGGGAAGATCCCACATGCCGTGGAGCAACTAAGCCCATGCAGCACGACTACTGAGCCTGCGCTCTAGAGCCCGCGAGCCACAACTACTGAGCCTGCGTGCCTAGAGCCCGTGCTCCGCAACAAGAGAAGCCACCGCAGTGAGAAGCCTGCGCACCGCAACCAAGAGTAGCCCCCGCTCGCCGCAACTAGAGAAAGACTCACTGCAGCCAAAAATAAATAAATACATACTTTATTTTTTAAAAAGTTTGCATTCTACAGATGAGACTTTTTAAAAAAGAGTGTTAAACATTCGAATGTATTGTATGACGAAAGCAGGCTCTGTGTAAAAAATATTTTATCGATTCTAATTGCTTATTCATACAGTGTTTCATAAATGTCATACAAATCAACTAATATGATAATTCCAAAGAAGGGTACAGATTATTGTCTCCATTTTTCATTCACGAAGCTGACACAGATTCAAACCTGGTCTTTTGTCTCGAGTAATAACCTTTCTTCTGAATTTCCAGAGCCCTTTTTGAATGGTAGTAAAGTATAGGGATTGAAGTCAAAGGCTCCAGAGTTTGTGACTCCTGGCAAGACACTTCATTCTTCTAAATCTGTTTCCTCCAGGAAAAGAAAAACAGAATCTTCCACGGATGGTTGGAGATTTAAGTAAGATAAATGTGCATCAGATGTTTAGTACAATGCCTGGCATGTTACAGGTGCTCAAAATAAGCTTTGGCTGAGGTGCTACACAGAAAGATTTTTACCAGCTGCCACAGAAATATCTGTTCTCACCCACCCCATCATCACTGAATTTTGGTAAACATTTCATGAAATTTAAGCTAGTTTTAAAAATACTGTATATAAAATACAAGTTGAAGGATGAAAAACATTTCAACAGTATAAAACCAAATTCCAGTCTTCATAAGTAGCCTCTGTTAATTTTACCTATACCTATATTTCAATTCACAGCTAGGATTCTGCTGCGCAACACACAGAGCTTTATCCTCAGGGCTTTGGTCCCTTGACATACCTTGGAGACTCTTCCATACTGAAACTTTCACTACCACTTCTGCAACAGCTGCACTGTATTCCACTATGTGGATGTACCGTAACTGATTTAACCAGACACGAATCGATACGGAAAAAACCCTGAAAGCAACTTACATGCCTATCCTTCTCCCTGAACGCTGCAAAAACCAATCCTGTACTACTATATATATGAGACACCTCTGTGAGCCCGTGAGCCCGTGAGAGCACCTGTAGGATGGAAGTGCTCAAAGGGTATATGAAATCACAGCACATATTCCTACCACTCCTTGTAGTAACTCCTTAACATCTCTTTTCAATTTTAAAATGACCCATCTTGTTATTTTAGGTTAATTTCTTTACAATGAGTTTTTCTTCCCTTACGTGTTGCTGTTTGCTCATTTTCAAAAGTGCTGCTTTTCTTTTTCTCATTGATGTTTAAATATGTGGATTATTTTCCTTTTCAATATTAAGGAAACTAGCCCCCATGTAATAAAGTTGACAACTATTTTCCTGAAGTTTGATTTCTGATGTTGTTTAGAGGATTTTTTTCCACACAGGAAAGTTCTATTAGTCAAATTTATTAACCTTTTCGTTTATGATTTTGTCATCCTTAGTAACAGGTATAAATCGTATAGTCACAAACTAGGGTGTGTAAACAAAACCTTTCATTTTTATAACTCAACTTACCTCTGATGCAGGCTGCCTGTGGCTCCTGGGAGCTGGTAGAAACTAAGTGTGAAGGGGTGGAGGGGTGACTCCCAACAGCCTGCGGCCACGTGTACCGGCCCTTGTGCCCTCTGACACAGGGTGCTTCCGAGCCCCAGATGGGAAATCAATCACAGGTGTACTCTTCTCCTCTCAGATACCCTCAAAGAGCAAGAGAAATTTTCTGTGACCTATGCCCCCTACGTACATCAAACTCAAGGGGGGAGCGCGGGTGGGGGGGGGAGGCACACTATTCTTCATTTGCATTTTGTCCTTAATCCATTAGCATTTCTCTGTGTAGGTGAACATGTGAGAGACGGTTTATCTATTCTTTTGTATAAGGGGAGACAGCAAGCCACCTCAAAGGGTATATGAACGTCATGCATAAAATCACCTATTCCCCTTAATGACTAAAAATGTCCCTTTCTCAGAATTCCACTTGCACTTGGGAGTATTTCCAAGTTCTTCTGCCCTCCTCCACTCCACTGCCTCCTATGCTAGTATTTAACGTGTTTTTAAAAGTGCAGCCTCAGACTACATTTTATTATCTAGTGCTGATTAGATACTAAATCCACTCCTCACAATTCTTTTTCAGAAATTTCCTGGATATTTCGTTCATTTCTCTAGATGAACCACAATGGAAATTACTTTCTAGGTGTGAAATGAGACCACTAAGGGCTTTAGCTTTGTTACAGGCACCGCAGGATGGTGGTTAAGAACAGGATTTGTAACCAGGAGTGTCTGGATTTGAATGCTGGCTCCACGGTTTACCAGCTCCATGACTTTGGGACGTGGGACAACATATTTATACCAGCAAGTTTTATTACCTATAAATGTACACTGCGTACCTACCATATGGGATTGCGGTTCAGACAAATGGCTGAGACACGCCACCTGCCTGAAACGCGGCAGCAAGTGTGCACCTCTCATTACTAGAGAAGCTGAAGATTCACCACATGCTGCTTACCATTCATATTCTTCCTAGTGTTAACAGCATTCTGTAGAAAGACTTCCTTATCTTTATATCCATTTTCCTAGAATCGTGAAATCAAACTTCTTATCAATATTATAGTAAATACTGCTTTAAAAAAATCTTCCATGTGTTTCTTTGTTTTATAAAATATTTGACAAAATTTCCTCATAAGGAACGTAAGGAACCAAAGATGTGTACAATATACAACAGATATGTTCTTCTAAGCCTTAAAAATCACTCCTCAACAACTGGTGTGTAACTATAACCTTAAAGCTTCCTTTTTACTGTAGCCCTGTGTGTGTACAAAGACTGGAGGATGGGAAGGAGACCACACACAGGAGCCGGTGTGGCTGCAGCGCAGGGAGTGAGGGCGCACAGGGGGTCGGGGTCAAATCACGCAGGGACATGAGGCACGTTAAGAGTTTGTCCTTGCTCTCAGAGCAGCGGTGGCTGAAGGATTTTAAAGGCCGCCCTGGCCGCTGTCTAGAAAACGGACCATATTCTAGAAAAAGGGACATGCATAGCCTTCAAATGGTTCAGAATAATATTTAATGAAATGGAAAACCCCAACAATTTATTAAGTAAAAAGACAGATCTGAAAACTGTACGTTCAGGATATTTGTATTTAATCTTTTTTAAAAGCAAAAGACATAATTGAACACACAAATGCAGGAAAAAGTCTAAAAGTAGCTGAACACGTATGTAACAATCCTTCTCTCTATGCTCCTTTATTCTTTTCACTGCTATATTTTCCCAAAGCTCTTACAGTCCTCTGACATGTCATATACTGGGTTTGTTTACTGTTGTCACCCCTTCCTCCCCACCCCAATCTAAGCATCGTGAGGGCAGGGGTTTTTGTCTATTTTGTTCACTGCTAAATAACCACCCGAAAACAGTGCCGAGTACAAAGCATGGTGCTTAAATATTTGTTGAATAAATGAATATGTATGTAGGTATCTGTGTATGTACACACACACACACACACACACCCTACACAGATACAAGCAGGCACACATATGTGTCAACTTTCAAAGTATGTACACCAAACAGTTAACAGATCACCTCCTGGTGATATAATTTTGAAATACTCTTCTATAATTTTCTTTATTTCCCTTATTTTCTAAAATTCTTTGTAATTCTTTTCGACAAAAAACATTTGAGTACGTCTCACTACATGATTTTCTAAAACAAAGGTAATTTCTGAAAGACACAATTTATTTAGTTCAGTAAAACCCTTCCCATTTAAGTCAAGTTTAGTTCCAGAGTGAAACATTACACTTGCAGCTTTCCAGGTAAAGAACGTATTTTTAAAACCCCAAACTATATACATCTATTTCCAAGAAAAAAACATTAAATTATATTAAAGTATCATTAAATTATAAGTGAAAATGAAATTTTTGCTTGGAGTAGGAAGCTGTGAAATCAAGTAATACATGAAATAAATTAGAATAAGATGAGCTATGAATTCGATTCAATAATTACTTATTGAATGCCTTGACTAAATAACTAAGATGATCCAATCCTAAATTACAATTATATAAAATGCCAGATGTTCCTGGAAGATAATATCTGTCAATGAAACTTCTAAATGCATCTACTTGCAGCACTGAATAAGCCAGCCTTCCCAAACTGTGTTCACTGGAATACTGAATTTCAAATTATCAATAGGTAGTCCAATAATGAGTTTGACAGTTTTAAAAAAAAGAGAGAACGTTGGATTTTTAAACTTTTGGAGTGAAAACTTTTGATACGCCAATGCAAACTGTGGTTGCTCATGATGGAGGTTTCACTCCAAATCTATGACCACAGAATCATTTTTTCAGAAAGTATCCATTAATAGCTCATGGAGAACTTTTGTAATGCAGTTTGGGAAATGCTGGTATAGGACAACAACTGGAGATACAGGGCAGAACATCTGGGCTTCAGCTTCTCATTAATTAACTTAGTCTACATTTACTGACTACCCACTGTGTGCCTCTCCTGGGAACGCAATGGTAAGTAAAATACCAGGGTTCCTGACACTGTAGTACGGAGGACAGACACTAATAAAACAACCTAAAAATAAACTGTGAAGTGTGATAAGTGCTGTGAAGGAAAAGAACAATGTGTTATTGGGAAATATAAATAGGAAAGGGATTTCAAGGACAGTATCACTTTCACTAGGGCCAGGTGACATTTAAGCTAGAACAGGAGTTAAAAGATTATTTTAAGAAAAGGAAATAGCTGTGTGTGAAGACCAGCTACTAGCTTGACACCTTGGGAGGGTAAAGTTTCTTTATATCATAGAATATTTATAATAATTAGGCTCAGTTGCAATTAAAGAGTTAATCATCAAAACACCGGGATCAATTCCCATTTTTCATAAAATAACAGAGGCATACCCTCTCAAATAAATCTGATCTTACAGGGAACAAAGTAAATACTATTAAATAATCTAAAGAATTTTAAGATATTCAACCTTACATAAAATGGAATCAGATGAATCGTAACTTACGATTAAGGGAATTACTTTAAAAGCCTCTTGCGCTGCAAGTAACGATAGATAATGTTTTCTATACAGAGCAATGTGAACAATAAAAAAGAGGATGAGAAAAGACTGAACGATGATCTTCGGAAAGTTCAGAGGCACAATTTCCGTGTCCCCGTGAACCCTGCAACTGCAGGCTCCAAATATTCACTTTTGTTACTTCAGCCCACCTGGTGCCCTGGAAGAGCGTGGACTTTAGAGACAGAAACCCGAGCAGGAATCTTAGCTTCCTCCTCAGACCCGAAGTCCAGCAAGTCGCTCTGCTACTTATTTTTATTATTTGTTTTATATACATATATCTTTTTCTTATCCATCTTTCCCTCTTTTCTTTCCAGCACTTAATGTTTTTACTTTTACTTTCTTTCCCCTTTGTCATTTTTGCTTACCCCTAGAAAATTTCTGCCTCTTCAGGTGGTAATGGTCTCTTTGATAAAAGCATTGGTAATTAATGCAAAATGGCTAACTGGTTATAAACAGGGCATATCACATATTTGAGAAGTCAGAAAATATCATTTTTATTGATCAAGAGTGACATTAGGTATCGGTAGATAAGACCCATCTGAAGGGACAGTACTGTGTCCTAAACATCTGTTGTGTGTGCCTTTGCTCACACAGATGGACCATATGCCAGCCCCACCCCCAAGAAAATTCCCACTTGTCCTTCAAAGTCTGGTTTAAAATGATCTTTCTTTTTGTCTTGTTTATAGTTTCCTTTGCTGTGCAGAAGCTTTCAAGTTTCATTAGGTCCCGTTTGTTTATTCTTGTTTTTATTCCCATTTCTCTAGGAGGTGGGTCAGAAAAGATCTTGCTGTGGTTTATGTCAAGAAGTGTTTGTCCTATGCTTTCCTCTAAGAGTTTTGTAGTGTCTGGCCTTACATGTAGGTCTTTACTCCATCTGGAGTTTATTTTTGTGTCTGGTGGTAGGGAGTGCTCCAGTTTCCTTCTTTTCCATGGAGCCGTCCAGTGTCCCAGCCCCACTTCCGGAAGAGGCTGTCTTTTCTCCCGTGTACGTTCTTGCCTCCTTTGCCGTCACCATCGTTAACCGTTAGAGGAAGGCACAGCAAAGCCACAATGAGGCCATCATCAGGAATGATGAGGACAGCCAGCATCAGAAAATCTACAAACAACAAATGCTGGAGAGGGTGTGGAGAGAGGGAACCCTCTTGCACTGTTGGTGGGAATGTGGAGTGATACAGCCACTATGGAGAACAGTACGGAGGTTCCTTAAAAAACTACAAATAGAACTACCATATGACCCCGCAATCCCACTGCTGGGCATATACCCTGAGGAAACCATAATTCAAAAAGACACATGCACACGCCACAACTACTGAAGCCCGCGCGCCTAGAGCCCGCGCTCCACAAGAGAAGCCACCGCAGTGAGAAGCCTGCGCACCGCAACCAAGAGTAACCCTGCTCGCCGCAACCAGAGAAAGCCCGTGAGCAGCAATGAAGACCCAACGCAGCCAAAAATAAATAAATAAAATTAATTAGTTTAAAAAAATGCTAAAGGAAGTTCTTCAGATGGAAGGCAAACAAGAGCAGATGGAAACAGATTTATCAGGAGTGAACAAATTATGGGTAAATATAAAAGATTGTTTCCCTTTTCTTAAAATGCATGTGACTGTTTAAAGCAACAATATAACAATAAATTGTGGGTTTGTAAAAAAAAAAAAAAAAAGACACATGCACCCCAATGTTCATTGCAGCTCTATTTACAATAGCCAGGACATGGAAGCAACCTAAATGCCCATCAACAGATGAATGGATAAAGAAGATGTGGCACATATATATATATATAAAATGGAATATTACTCAGCCATAAAAAGAAACGAAATTGAGTTCTTTGTAGTGAGGTGGATGGACCTAGAGACTGTCATACAGAGTGAAGTAAGTCAGAAAGAGAAAAACAAATACCGTATGCTAACACATATATATGGACTCTAAAAAAACAATGGTTCTGAAGAACCTAGGGGCAGGACAGGAATAAAGAGACAGACACAGAAAATGGACTTGAGGACATGGGGTTGCAGGGCAAAGCTGGGGCCAAGTGAGAGTGGCATGTACATATATACAACACTACCGAACGTAGTTGGCTGGTGGGAAGCAGCCGCATAGCACAGGGAGATCGGCTCGGTGCTCTGTGACCACCTAGAGGGGTGGGATAGGGAGGGAGGCTCAAGAGGGAGGGAATACGGGGATATATGTGTGCATATGGCTGATTCACTTTGCTGTACAACAGAAACTAACATAGTATTGTGAAGTAATTATACTCCAACAAAGATTAAAAAAAATAAAATAAAATGATCTTCCCTCTGCTTCCCCTATCTGTGCTTTTACAGCACTACATTCTCTACTTAAGAAATCGTGCTGTAATCATTTATTTGTCTACATACTGATCTCCAAAATGTTAAGCTCCTTAAGATTAGATGCTATGTCTAACTAACGTTTGTATCTTTTCCTTTAAAAGATGTATTCTCTTGTAGTATGGGGGACTCTAAATTCTTTTAAGGATGAGGCCTAAACAAGATTATCTTTGTAATCTACTTAGCAGCTAGAACTATATTTTCCTTTACTGCAGGTACCCAGTATTTTATAAAATGTCATTACAGAAAAAAAAGGGTAAGTCTAAATTGAATGAAAAAAATGAAAAAGGTATTTCTACCTGCTCTATAGTAAGTTCTAATAAATATTACCAAACCAGAAAGAGTTATTCAAGGTTATACTGGGCAAATTCCTAAACAAAGATTAAATTATATTAACTTATTCACTAAGTATTTATTTAAG